>NC_141074.1:41172800-42372800 GCF_041138505.1 Cibotium barometz
ACTGACTACAACCATAAACATATGACTCAATGTCCATTTTGTTAATTATCTCATGTAAATAGTTGATGTTATGAGATTTTTATCGTTAGACAACTCTTTTTAATAAGTCTTTTTACATGCATAACCATATAGGTAAAGACATAAATCAAAAAGTCATATGGCCAATACTTATAGGTGAAAATGTATAAAACATATAGGTGTAGAAATAAATAAAAATTCATTTAGCTAATCATTATATTAGGGTTTTCATACCTAATTTCCATGGTTAAGATATAAAACCCTAATGGCCTAATGCTTGCCTATAAATTTGAACACTCAAAAATCCTAATGGCTACTACTGCCTATATGCACATGCACATGCACACTATTTATATATACATGTTTTTTCTTTAAATGCCTTAAAAAAAAGAGAGTCTTTCGTCGTAATTAACTATTTTCGATCCTGTTGAGGCATAATTGTTAAAAGAAAAACAGCGTTTCATTTTCTAGGGAAATTTTTAAATGATCAAATATTTTGTTTTTTTCTCAAAAGCATGCGCATTTTATCTCTAAAAATACTATTTTTCGCTACAATATTATGTTTTAGATACATAAACCTATATATAGACACATATACTTGTACATATATACATGTATTTAAAAATATAAATACAAACATCGACATAATTTAATTAATTTTGAATAACTTTTAATGTGCGGAGATGGGTGATAAGTTGTGGTCACTTTTAAATATATAGATAGATATATCATACACACATCTAAACACACACACACACACACACACAAACATATATATGTATATATATATACATACATATGTATGTATGTATATATAAATGTAAATAAAAACACACACACATATACATATATGTTTTCTATTTAATTTATATTTTATTAAAAGATACTTTTTATTCTCTTTCTCTCTCTTTTCACCCTCCCTCATTACATCTCTCTCTCTCTCTCTCTCTCTCTAGGTCTGCCCCATCTCACTCTCTCTCTCAAGCACATTCTACACATAGATGCAGATGTACACACATGCATGCATATACTCTCTCTCTCTCTCTCTCTCTCTCTCTCTCTCTCTCTCTCTCTCACACACACACACACACACACACACACACACACACACACACACACACACACATGTACACACTGCACATACACTAATCTAAACGCACACTCTTCCTCCCACACAAACTATCTCCTACGTAGAAATTATCTGTCGTCTCTCTCTCTCTCTCTCTCTCTCTCACACACACACACACACACACACACATGTACACACCGCACATACACTAATGAAAACAGACACTATCTCCTCCCACACAAACTATCTCTTACATAGAAATTCTCAGCCTCTCTCTCTCTCTCTCTCTCACACACACACACACACACACACTCTCTCTCTCTTCACGCACACTCTCTCACATAGAAACTCTTATGCACACACACACACACACTCTCTCTCTCTCTCTTCACGTACTCTCTCTCTCTCTCATGCACACACACACACATACACTCTCTCTCTTCACGCACACTCTCTCACATAAAAACTCTCTCTCTCTCTCTCTCTCTCTCTCTCTCTCTCTCTCACACACACACACACACACACACACACACACACACTCTTAAATAGATTTACACATATATATAATTTTAATTAATTAAATTTTAGATTAAATTTTAATGGTAGGGATGAGTGGTGAGGTGTACTCACTCTCAAATAAATGCATCTTTCATGTAATCCCTCTCTCTCTCTCTCTCTCTCACACACACACACACACATGTACACTATTTATATATACATGCTTACATACCTATAGATACACATACATACATAATATATATAAGTGTGTGTATCTATAGGTATGCCTTGGTCTAAGAGGAATTAGAGTGATTTGAACTGAGCAAGCGGAAATCTCAAATCCCCTTCAAAAAAATGGCGCATGCTAAATCATCGATTTCTCCCAGCTCCGTTGTTGGCGGTTTGCGCTTCTTCCTTGATGAGCTTGAAGAGCTATGAGATACCTATCATGTGCTAGAAGGGTTTGGCCTAATTTTATGTATGCAAAGAGAGGGAGCTCCTCCACTGGCTGGGGGTACAGAGGTGAGTTGAAAAAAGAGGGAAAATTATAATTTTCTACTAATCCTAATTAGCAAAATAATTAGCAAGATAATGAGCTCACAAAATGATGGATTCTAGGCATGGCTCTGATTGTGATGAGCTATGGTGGATCAAACACTAGAATCAATATCATTAATAAAGTGATTAGTAAATAATTAAGATGTAATTAGTGGGTAATTAACAAATAGATTAATGTAGGCATGGATACTCAAAAACCACCAAATTCTCATTAGGGCAATGCCTTAATTTTTTAAGTAATTTTATGTTAGGAAGAATTAAAAAATGGTCAACCATACAAAGGAGGTTATGGCAAAATTTTCTAAAAATTGGTGAAATAAGTTTTATCTTTTATTATCCAAAAAAGAGTAATCCCCACCAATTGTGTATTCTAAAAGTGTAATATTGATTTTATGCATAGAAAGATGCATAAAGAAATTCATTTTTATTTCAAAAGAGTTATTCTCATCAATTTTCATTTTATGCATAGAAAGATGCATAAAGAAATTTTTTTTAATTCCAAAAGAGTTATTCTCATCAATTTTGATTTTATGCATAGGAAGATGTATAAAGAAAATAATTTTTTTTTCAAAAGAGTTATTCTCATCAATTTTGATTTTATGCATAGGAAGATGCATAAAGAAATTTATTTTTATTTCAAGAGAGTTATTCTCATCATTTTTGATTTTATGCTTAAATAGGTGCATAAAGAATTTATTTTTATCCCAAAAGAGTTATTCTCATCAATTTTGATTTTATGCATAGAAAGTAGTTATTCTCATCAATTTTGATTTTATGCATGAATAGGTGCATAAAGAATTTATTTTTATTCCAAAAGAGTTATTCTCATCAATTTTGATTTTATGCATAAATAGGTGCATAAAGAATTTATTTTTATCTCAAAAGAGTTATTCTCATCAATTTTTATTTTATGCATAGAAAGGTGCATAAAGAAATTTATTTTTATTTTAAAAGAGTTATTCTTATCAATTTTGATTTTATGCATAAATAGGTGCATAAAGAATTTATTTTTATTCCAAAAGAGTTATTCTCATCAATTTTGATTTTATGCATAGAAAGGTGCATAAAGAAATTTATTTTTATTTCAAAAGAGTTATTCTCATTAAAATTGAATTTATGCATAGAAAGATGCATAAAAGATTTATTTTTATTTCAAAAGTGTTATTCTCATTAAAATTAAAATTATGCATGAATAGAAGTGTAAAAAATCTTTATATAAAAAAAATAAGGATTCTCTTGCATTCTAAGAATGGATGTGGATGTATGTGAAAGGATAGATGTGGATGTGTATGTGATAAATATGGATGTGGATGTATGTGAAAGGATAGATGTGGATGTGTATGTGATAAGTATGGATGTGGACGTATGTGAAGAATAGAAGTGAATATATGTTAAAGAATGGATGTAGATGTATGTGAAAGAATAGTTGTGGATGTGCATGTGATAAGTATGGATGTGGATGTATGTGAACAATAGAAGTGGATGTAGGTTAAAGAACGGATGTGGATGAGTGTATGTGAAAGGATAGATGTGGATGTGTATGTGATAAATATGGATGTGGATGTATGTGAAAGGATAGATGTGGATGTGTATGTGATAAGTATGGATATGGATGTATGTGGAAAATATATGTGGATGTAAATGTGATGGATATGAACGAGAATTGAAGCGATGAGATGTGAAGTAAATTCGATAGATATGAATGATAAGGGATGTCAATGAATGATATAGGATGTGAATGAATGTGATAGCATATGAATTGGGATGTGAATGAATGATAAGGGATGTGAATGGATGTGATGTGATGTGAATCAGGATGTGAATGAATGATATAGGATGTGAATGAATGATAAGGGATGTGAATGGATGTGATGTGATGTGAATCGGGATGTGAATTAATGATAAGGGATGTGAATGGATGTGAATGGGAATGTGAATGAATGATAAGGGATGTGAATGGATGTGAATGGAATGTGAATGGGAATTAATGATAAGGGATGTGAATGGATGTGAATCGGAATGTGAATGAATGATAAGGGACATGAATGAATGTGTTAGCATGAATAAGGATGTGAATAAATGAGATGTGATGTGAAATGAATGTGATAAGATGCGATGTAAACTGGATAGATGTTAATGTATGTGAAGTGATGAGATTTATGGGTAGATGCAAGTGGGTAAGATCTGATGAGGATAAATGAGAAAATAAGTGATGAGATAGAAAAAGATGTGATTAGATGAGAATGGGAATGCTTATGAAATGAGGTGGATTGATTTGTGGATAATGTGGATTGATATGCATGGATGTTTGGATGATGTGGATTGACGTGTGGATTGATGTGGATGGATGTATGTATGGAAGATATGGATGGATGTGTGGATAATGTGGATTGATGTGGATGATGTGGATTGGTGTGTGTATGATGAGTGAATGATGTGGATTGATGTGGATGATGTGGATGGATGTATGGATGAGGTGGATTGATGTGTGGATAATGTGGATTAATGTGCATGGATGTTTGAATGATGTGGATTGACGTGTGGATGGATGTGGATGGATGTACGGATGATGTGGATTGATGTGTGGATGATGCGATTGGATGTGATTTGATGTAGGAATGATGTGATGTGATAGGGATCGATGATGAAAATAAAATTGTGGTAAGATGAAAAAAAAAGATGGGGTCTAATGTGAAAGGATGCGGAGTAATGAGAAAAGATGGAAATATTGTTGGAACTGTATTTGTTTGTGAAAATTTGTTTTTAAATGAATGTTTTATGTCAAGAATGCTGGGGAAGCATTTTGATTGTCTTGTGAATGAGGTCGTGTGGAGACCTATCTATTAAAGTTGCAACTGCTGACGGAGAGTCATCGGAGGGGACGTCTCGCGTAGCAAGGTCGGCCGAGGTCTTGACCAGCCTTGGTTTGATTAAATGGTGAGCTTCTAGTACAGTGGATGAGGGACCAAGGAAGCGGCCTATGAGTGAAGCGCTAGGTGACCTACGAAGGATCCTAGAGGGTGCTGACCATACGGTGCTCATGCTCTGGGTTACCAAAGATACTCACGAGTACGTCGGGGAAGATATTGGAACAAGGAGTAAGAGTTATTTTCTGAATTCGGGCATGGATCTGGTTGATTGACCTTGCTGGTCCTCAACGGCGGATGAGTCCATGGCTCTTTTATATGGATCTGTTGGTTGATCTTGCTGATCTTCAACGGAGATTCCATCTGGATATTTTTATGTGATTATATTGTTATATCTCCCTGAGGAAAAAAGCGTTGGTCTCTATGATCCAAGTACAATCTTTTCCCTGATCTGATTATGGGACTTACGGGTTCGGTCAGATCAGTTCAGTTAGTTCAGGCTTTTGACTACGTTAGAGAAAAGTTATCCTGGAGGAATCGCCCGTGCTTTTCCGGCAAGGGAAGTTTTTCCGAGTTTGGTTTTGGAAGAAGCGATGGATTAGTCTCTTGTCTGGATATCTGTGGGCGAGGCCCCGAGTGTGGGACCCTGCCCCGTGCAAGAAGTGCTACTTTCGCTGCTAGCACACATGAATTCGTTGCGCAGGGGGGTCAGGGATCTTACAGCTGGTATCAGAGAAAATTGGCTAATGAAGATCAACTGAGAAGCCAAAAATGTCAAAAATTTATGAAAAAGCAGTAAAAGGTTGTAATTGTGTGATAAAATTCATACAAATTAATATTCAAACTGAAATTTGTAAATTGGTAATTGGGTCTTCAGATGGAAGTACCGCAATTGTATGGAAACCCTGACTTGCTTGAGGCCTAGACATGATGGTATTTACCTTATAGTTCCAAGGACCGTGACTACCTGTATATACCGAGGGTATAACTACAACTCTTTACCGGCAGTATATACGAGTAAATCTATGACTTGAAATTGTAAGCATTAATACTATCTAGATGATGAATTCGAATGTGGTTGATATGATTTGAAATTTTGATTGAGAACTGATGAGTTGATTTGGATTCTGATTGAAAAATGAAGATTTCTGAATTTTGGTTGAATTGTAATAACTAAGCAAAACCACAATAAGGATGAATGGGACGAGTGTGAGATCCCTGTTCCCCACCGATCAACGGATTCGGGGTACTAGCAGCGGAAGTAGCACATCATGCGTGGGTAGGGGTCTCACACTCGGGGCCTCGCCCACGGATATCCGGACAAGAGACTAATCCGTCGGTTTGTCCAAAACCGAAACTGGAAAAACTTTCTTTACTCGGAAAGCATGGGCGATTCCACCAGGATAACTCTTTACTCTAACGTAGTCAAGATCATTACGGATCAACTGATCTGACTGCACCTTTAACGGTACTTGGTCAATTCAAGGTAGAAACTTGCACTTGGATCATTGGGATCAACGCTTTTTTCCCCATCAAGAGGCACAGCCGTTGATTCCTATCCATAGAACAATTTCTATCCGGGATTTACTTTATCTATCGTAAAAACAAAGTTGAGTCTCGATTTATGGATCCATCAGTCCAGCCTAACCCCATCCGATCCCATGGGTTAGCCAACCGCCCAACCACTGTAGTGATGGGATCCAATTTGGAATTTGGTTAGGTTTTGTCCCGGGTACCAAGGAAAAGAGTTCCAAGGCCCCCTAGCCGGAATTTCATGCAAACATAAAATAGCCACACCACTTACACACCCAATATGAAAATTGCCTTTTTCTTAGCATCAGCTAACTTTAAAACAATCCTTTAATGAAACCATAGTACCACTGATCACAATCTCCCAATTTATCCAGTTGATTCATAATTTCCCATCATTCCTTCATCAGAGTATCTATGGCATCATTGGCAACTAGAACGCTCACCACCTGTCCACACAGAGGCCGTTTCCATAGTTCCTAGCCCATAATACTCGGTAATATAATCACTTATCAAGATGGACTCTCGTTGAAGATCAGCAAGATCAACCAACAGATCCATATAAAAGAGCCATGGACTCATCCGTTGAGGACCAGCAAGGTCAGTCAACCAGATCCATGCCCGGTTTCACAAAACAACTCTTACTCCTTGTTCCAATATCTTCCTCGACGCACGCGTGGGTATCCTAGGCGACCCAGAGCCCGAGCACCGTATGGTCAGCACCCTCTAGGATCCTTCGTAGGTGACCTAGCGCTTCACTCATAGGCCGCTTCCTTGGTCCCTCATCCACCGTACCGGAAGCTCACCATTTTAATCGAACCGAGGCTCGTCAAGACCTCGGTCGACCTTGCTACGCGAGACGTCCTCCATTGACTCTCCGTCAGCAGTTGCAACTTTATCAGTTAGGTCTCCACAACCTTAATCACAAGACGGTCAAAATGCTTCCCCAGCATTCTTGACATAAAACAGCCATTTACAAACAGCATTTACAAACAGTTTACAAATACAGTTTTTATATTAACTCTCATTTTTCCACATTATCCCTCATTAATCCACATTACTTATTCCACATTCCATGTATAGGTGTACTCATCCAATCACCTCCTTTTCCATCTCTTCACTTCAGATTCCTTCACATCACATATCATATATTCACATCCATATCCACATCCATACATCCACATCCACATCCACATTCACATCCATACATCCACATCTACATGCTTATCTCCATTTTCACATCCTCATTTATACATCCACATCCCATATCCACATTCATATATACACATCCATATATCCACATCTACATCCACATACATACATACATCCACATCCACATTCCACATTCACATCTATACATCCACATCTACATTCACATTCACATACATCCACATCCACATTCCCATACATCCACATCTATACATCCACATTCCACATTCACATCTACATTCACATTCACGTACATGCATCCACATCTACATGCTTACCTCCATTTTCACATCCTCATTTATACATCCACATCCCATATCCACATTCATACATACACATCCATACATCCACATCTACATCCACATACATACATACATCCACATCCACATTCCACATTCACATCTATACATCCACATCTACATTCACATTCACATACATCCACATCCACATTCCCATACATCCACATCTATACATCCACATTCCACATTCACATCTACATCCACATCTACATCCACATTTACATCTATGCATATACATCTTCATGCATATATCCATTTTCATGTTCATATATCCACACTCCCATCTCCATATCCACACATCCACATACATACATCCATTTTCACATTCCCATTTATATAACCCCATATACTTTCACATCTAATCTTTTACATCACATCCATTCTCGCCCTATCACAACCCATATACATCTTATCCTATCACATAACTTCTTACCTCATCCCCCCATACACATCTTAATTCATCTTATCACATCCTAACTTATTTCATAAGCATCTTATCACCTCTTATCACACCTCTTATCACATCCTATCACTTTCCATACGCATCTTATCAATTCTTATCACATCTCATACACCTCTTATCACATCTTATCACATTTCATATATTTTTTTTAAAAAAGAGAATTCTTTTATTTGATATAAGATTTCTCTACACATTTATTTATACATAAATTCCATTTAAGGAGACTAACACTTTCGAAATTAAAATCAATCTTTTATGCATCTTCTTATGCATGATTTCAATTTGGTAGGGAATTATACTTTTAGAATAAAAGAATTTCTCTTATGCATCTAAGTTAAGCATAAAATCCATTTATGAGGAAAATCATACTTTTAGTATAAAAAGAATATCTTTTATGCATACCTATATGCATGAAATCCAATATGATAAAAGTAACACTTTTGATATAAAAATTTTTCCTTTATGCATACTTCTATGCATGAAAATTAAAAATGATAAAAGTAACACTTTTGATATAAAAATTTTCCTTTATGCATACTTCTATGCATGAAAATTAAAAATGATAAAAGTAACACTTTGATATAAGAATTTTCTTTTATGCATACTTTTATGTATGAAATAAAAATGATAAAAGTAACACTTTTGATATAAAAATTTATCCATTATGCATACTTCTATGCATGAAAATAAAAATGGTAAAAATAACACTTTTGATATAAAAATTTATCCTTTATGCATACTTCTATGCATGAAAGTAAAAATGATAAAAGTAACACTTTTGATATAAAAATTTATCCATTATGCATACTTCTATGCATGAAAATAAAAATGGTAAAAATAACACTTTTGATATAAAAATTTATCCTTTATGCATAATATTAAAATTCAATTTCTCCATGATTATAATGAAATTCTTTCAATTAATCTAGGATGATGATTCCTAGAATATGGTAGGAAGTCCTCTTTTTATGCTTTGAATGAAAATTTTTTATGCATAATTTTTATAAAAATTTTGCCATAGCTCCGCTGCTATGACTGATAAATCTCAATTTTTCTAAGGGATAAAGCTTATCATTAAGGAAATAATTAAAATGATTCTCTAATTGGATCCTTAATCCATAATGGATTGAATCATCAATATACATAAACTAAAAGTATAAGAAAAAGCCATTAATTTGGCCTCAAGCATAGCTTTATCTTGGATTAAGGAAAAGCTTTATGAAAATCTTGATTTGGATTGAGAATGGGTCATGAGTATGACCATTTCTTGAGTGAGAGAGAGAATTTACATAAGAATCATTAGAATTTAAACATAAATGAAAATTAACTTCAATAGCATTTATTAAATTATGTAACTCTTCACTACTATTCAAACTTCAATAGCATTTAAAAAAACCATACCAATTAAACTTCTCAAGCTTGAGAGGGGTTGAGAAGAGAGAAACATTGAGAAATTATAGAAAGATGAATATTCACTAATTACCTTACAACTTGCTTGATTCTTTGTTCACGGTAGAGGCCCCCAACCAATCAATTGGTTAAGTATGTTGATGGAGCCACTAATGGGGATTGAAGAAAGAGGGAAGCTCCAAAAACTAGTGAATTATTAAATGAATTCACAGTTCTTGGCTTAGGTGGAGTAGAGTAACGATGCATAAACACTATATATTTTTCAACAAGGGTGAGGCTTCTATTTATAGAAAAAATTGAGCTCCTAACCAAACAAACTGATTCTAGAATTTTCTAAATCAGTTTGGTCAATATTTGACCATTTTTAGGTCAGTTAAGCTAACTTTTTGGAACTAGACTTGAATGAGGAGAGAGGAGAGATGAAATATCTCAATTTTTATGAGTTTAAAACTCATTCAAGCATGTGAAATATGCACCTCCTTTAAAGAACTCCCCTTCCTTACATATGTCATATTTTTAATATTGCTCATAGTTTTTTTACTAATAAACCTTGTACATTTTCAACTCTTCATCTTATGTGAAATATGCACCTCCTTTAAAGAACTCCCCTTCCTTACATATGTCATACTTTTAATATTGCTCATAATTTTTTATTAATAAACCTTGTACATTTTCAACTCTTCATCTTATGTGAAATATGCACCTCCTTTAAAGAACTCTTCTTCCTTACATATGTCATACTTTTAATATTGCTCATAGTTTTTTTACTAATAAACCTTGTACATTTTCAACTCTTCACCTCATGTGAGCATTTACTCATTTTTGGGTATTTTCTTTTTACAAGTTGGATTTATCTCCTCCCTACACATGGATTGATGCTATTGGTCCATAGGAACCTTAATTGGACCATAGTCTAAAGATTTCTGAAAATCTAGACCCTTAGGCTAAGGTTCTTTATAGTTATTTTCAATTAATTCCAATTGCACATTGGAAAATTCTTTTTGAATTTCTGTTTCAGGGGAACTCATCTAAATTAGAAGAGATATTTTTTCTATCCAAAAATATTCAAAATTTGAATATTCTCTCTCTAGAATATTTTTCTCTCTCTAGGCTAAAACAGATAGAAACAAGGTCTTTATATTTCTGAAGAGGGATTGATTACAGGGAAAGATACTAGACATCAAAAAGGGGGTGGGGGAGGAATCTTACATTCTACCCCACTTAAAAAAATGCGAGATGTCCTCATCTCGCAAACTGGGATAATTTCGCAAGATGCACGAATATGAGACTTAGAGAAAAATTTTAATCAAGATTAACCACCAAGATAAGTCTTAAGGAGAGCAAGATTCAAAATACGAACAAGATTTAAACTTTATTCATTCTCGGAACTTATACAGTAAAGATAGAGGAACTCTTTACACTTCCATAAGCCCGTCCATCATATGGTCACAAAAGCAGTCCTCACAAGCTGCACAAGTATAAGGTAACTCATCTATGGGAATGATTCTGTGGGTTATTGCTGCGCCTATCTCAGTGGTATGAGGTGTTCTAAGAAAAGGACCTCTGAGAGGCAAGCCAAAAATGGGGTAAAGGCATATCTTCTCATGAGGAAGAAAACACGCCAGTAAGAAGACCCGCTCAGAAAACCCAGGATGCCTTGATCTCATGACGCAGTAGTATCGGGGACCCAAACCCAAAGCTTCAATAACCATGGCCAAGCGGACATTGTTACGAAAGTGCTGTTGACCCCAGGGTGTTACCCTAGTTATGTCTTGATAGGTCCGCCATTTTGTCTGCGCTACAGAAGTTCCCAAGTGAGGGAAAAGTGAGCGCTCATACTGCTCTATAAAATCTTTCTTCACAGACTCCCTTGCGTCTTGAAGGTGAGAAATCATCATGGATAAAACTAATTCTTGTTGCCAAGCCATGAAGGAGATTAAGAAAGAAAGGAGATCGATGGAAGTAAGATTACTGTGAACGACAAGTAAAAGTTACGACTTATATAAAGGAAGGAGCTAGCGTAACTTAGAAGCCAACGGTAACTTGCCACTGAAGTTTTACCGTCTTTCCATGATTTGGGTTTGGCACATTTTTCTATAGAAGGCATTCAAACTTTGAGATGAGGAGATAAAAGAAGCTCGTAAGCTAAATCACCTACTTTCTTTGGTCCACAATATCTGGGAGATAACTTCTTCCCAAGAGATAAAGAACTTCTTTTGGGCCGTACTCGAATGAAGACCAAAACCTTGATATCCAAAACATCGATTCTCCTTCTGAACTCATTGTTCTGAATCTTAAAACAGGTGGGACTCTTGAGAAGTATTTAGGAAAAAGGTTCTTCCTTTTTTAAACAGAATCTTTCTTTTATTTTAGAGAGAGAATAATTATAAGATCAGAAAGGAAGATTCTTACTCCTGTATACCTCTAAGGCTGGGGGAGAATCTTACATTCTACCCTACTTGAAAAGTGCGAGATGTCCTCATCTCGCAAGGTAGAGGACAACTCTTTTTCTTAAGATCCAATTTATTCTGGGGTTCCTTATATTCTGGTCAACCCAACAGAATACGGGGATAATTATCCCTTATATAGAACTCATCATTAAATAACAATTCATTCAGATCATATCATTCATATCTTTAACACGATAATGGTCCATTAGTCTGAAAATTTTCCTTCTGAACATTCCTCCACAGGAATTTTAGTTAAGCAAGTTCTCAATTTGTCATCCCTTAACTTAATCTACCGTCTCAAGTGTTAACAGTAGCAATCTGACAGCACAATCCACTAATCTCATAGTGATTTGCTGAAATCATTATCATCATTCCAGTTATGAATATCATCACTGGGACTCGTCCCATTCATCCTCATTGTGGTTTCGCTCAGCTTATTACATTTCAACTAAATTTCGAAAATCGTCATTTTTCAATCAGAATCCAATTCAATTCATCAATTCTCAAACAGAATTAAAAATCATATCAACCACATTCGAAATCATCATCTGGATAGCATTAACGCTTATAATTTCAAGTCTTAGATTTACTCGTATATACTATCGGTAAAGAGCTGCAGTTATACCCTCGGTATATACGGATAGTCATGATACTCGAAACTATAAGGTAAATACCATCATGTCTAGGTCTCAAGCAAGTCAGGGTTCCATACAATTGCGGTACTTCCAATTGAAGACCCAATTACTAATTTACGAATTTCAATTTGAATTAACAATTTGTATGAATTATATCAAACAATTACAACCTTTTTGTGCGTCTTGATAAACTTTTGACATAATTTGCTCCTCAGTTGATCTTATTGGAGATCTATGACTTAAGTCTGATAAATAGATTTTTCTTTATCCGATCGTCCGTAAAAAAAACATTTGTATATTTATATACAAGTTGCAATAATTACATAGAGTGGTTCGGCTCCAAAATTCAAAATCTCTTCGAGAGACGTATAAGACGACGGTACTGGGCCATAGTCATGCCCTGTTACATAAGTTCTCTAACTGCGAAGGAAATTATTATTTTCTCCTTAGGGATAAATCGACTAAGGAGTCTATAAATTTGACATGAAAGTCTGAAATTTCGAGGTGTCGAATGATATAGAATGACACCACGCACCATTTTCAGCTTTAACAGGATCATAGTCAATGAGAGATTCTGCCACAGCATTGTACGGCGGTTGCAATGAGCGTGGACATATTGCCCTGCAACCCACTTATGTTGTATTCTCTCCACTGGGGTAGGAAAATATAAATCCTTGAAATGGCGTGCAAGTCTTACTCGGCTTGTTTGAGTTGAAGCGGAAGAGATGAGATGCTCGAAGGCAAATGCAATCATATCTTGAGACTGGGTGAGGTCGGGAATACCAGATAAATGTGGAACTTCCATCTATAAAAACAATTTCTTTGATTAAAATTTCTTCATTAAAGAAGCTTACGGGATGAAAATACATTATGCAAATGCTGTTTCTGAATTCTTATTACCAATTTCAGATAAGAATTTAATTATCTTTATTAGCTTTCAAAAGCGGCTCTGATACCAACTGTGAGATCCCTGTTCCCCACCGATCAACGGATTCGGGGTACTAGCAGCGGAAGTAGCACATCATGCGTGGGTAGGGGTCTCACACTCGGGGCCTCGCCCACGGATATCCGGACAAGAGACTAATCCGTCGGTTTGTCCAAAACCGAAACTGGAAAAACTTCCTTTACTCGGAAAGCATGGGCGATTCCACCAGGATAACTCTTTACTCTAACGTAGTCAAGATCATTACGGATCAACTGATCTGACTGCACCTTTAACGGTACTTGGTCAATTCAAGGTAGAAACTTGCACTTGGATCATTGGGATCAACGCTTTTTTCCCCATCAAGAGGCACAGCCGTTGATTCCTATCCATAGAACAATTTCTATCCGGGATTTACTTTATCTATCGTAAAAACAAAGTTGAGTCTTGATTTATGGATCCATCAGTCCAGCCTAACCCCATCCGATCCCATGGGTTAGCCAACCGCCCAACCACTGTAGTGATGGGATCCAATTTGGAATTTGGTTAGGTTTTGTCCCGGGTACCAAGGAAAAGAGTTCCAAGGCCCCCTAGCCGGAATTTCATGCAAACATAAAATAGCCACACCACTTACACACCCAATATGAAAATTGCCTTTTTCTTAGCATCAGCTAACTTTAAAACAATCCTTTAATGAAACCATAGTACCACTGATCACAATCTCCCAATTTATCCAGTTGATTCATAATTTCCCATCATTCCTTCATCAGAGTATCTATGGCATCATTGGCAACTAGAACGCTCACCACCTGTCCACACAGAGGCCGTTTCCATAGTTCCTAGCCCATAATACTCGGTAATATAATCACTTATCAAGATGGACTCTCGTTGAAGATCAGCAAGATCAACCAACAGATCCATATAAAAGAGCCATGGACTCATCCGTTGAGGACCAGCAAGGTCAGTCAACCAGATCCATGCCCGGTTTCACAAAACAACTCTTACTCCTTGTTCCAATATCTTCCTCGACGCACGCGTGGGTATCCTAGGCGACCCAGAGCCCGAGCACCGTATGGTCAGCACCCTCTAGGATCCTTCGCAGGTGACCTAGCGCTTCACTCATAGGCCGCTTCCTTGGTCCCTCATCCACCGTACCGGAAGCTCACCATTTTAATCGAACCGAGGCTGGTCAAGACCTCGGTCGACCTTGCTACGCGAGACGTCCTCCATTGACTCTCCGTCAGCAGTTGCAACTTTATCAGTTAGGTCTCCACGACCTTAATCACAAGACGGTCAAAATGCTTCCCCAGCATTCTTGACATAAAACAGCCATTTACAAACAGCATTTACAAACAGTTTACAAATACAGTTTCTATATTAACTCTCATTTTTCCACATTATCCCTCATTAATCCACATTACTTATTCCACATTCCATGTATAGGTGTACTCATCCAATCACCTCCTTTTCCATCTCTTCACTTCAGATTCCTTCACATCACATATCATATATTCACATCCATATCCACATCCATACATCCACATCCACATCCACATTCACATCCATACATCCACATCTACATGCTTATCTCCATTTTCACATCCTCATTTATACATCCACATCCCATATCCACATTCATACATACACATCCATATATCCACATCTACATCCACATACATACATACATCCACATCCACATTCCACATTCACATCTATACATCCACATCTACATTCACATTCACATACATCCACATCCACATTCCCATACATCCACATCTATACATCCACATTCCACATTCACATCTACATTCACATTCACATACATGCATCCACATCTACATGCTTACCTCCATTTTCACATCCTCATTTATACATCCACATCCCATATCCACATTCATACATACACATCCATACATCCACATCTACATCCACATACATACATACATCCACATCCACATTCCACATTCACATCTATACATCCACATCTACATTCACATTCACATACATCCACATCCACATTCCCATACATCCACATCTATACATCCACATTCCACATTCACATCTACATCCACATCTACATCCACATTTACATCTATGCATATACATCTTCATGCATATATCCATTTTCATGTTCATATATCCACACTCCCATCTCCATATCCACACATCCACATACATACATCCATTTTCACATTCCCATTTATATAACCCCATATACTTTCACATCTAATCTTTTACATCACATCCATTCTCGCCCTATCACAACCCATATACATCTTATCCTATCACATAACTTCTTACCTCATCCCCCCATACACATCTTAATTCATCTTATCACATCCTAACTTATTTCATAAGCATCTTATCACCTCTTATCACACCTCTTATCACATCCTATCACTTTCCATACGCATCTTATCAATTCTTATCACATCTCATACACCTCTTATCACATCTTATCACATTTCATATATATATTTTTTTAAAAGAGAATTCTTTTATTTGATATAAGATTTCTCTACACATTTATTTATACATAAATTCCATTTAAGGAGACTAACACTTTCGAAATTAAAATCAATCTTTTATGCATCTTCTTATGCATGATTTCCATTTGGTAGGGAATTATACTTTTAGAATAAAAGAATTTCTCTTATGCATCTAAGTTAAGCATAAAATCCATTTATGAGGAAAATCATACTTTTAGTATAAAAAGAATATCTTTTATGCATACCTATATGCATGAAATCCAATATGATAAAAGTAACACTTTTGATATAAAAATTTTTCCTTTATGCATACTTCTATGCATGAAAATTAAAAATGATAAAAGTAACACTTTTGATATAAAAATTTTCCTTTATGCATACTTCTATGCATGAAAATTAAAAATGATAAAAGTAACACTTTTGATATAAGAATTTTCTTTTATGCATACTTTTATGTATGAAATAAAAATGATAAAAGTAACACTTTTGATATAAAAATTTATCCATTATGCATACTTCTATGCATGAAAATAAAAATGGTAAAAATAACACTTTTGATATAAAAATTTATCCTTTATGCATACTTCTATGCATGAAAGTAAAAATGATAAAAGTAACACTTTTGATATAAAAATTTATCCATTATGCATACTTCTATGCATGAAAATAAAAATGGTAAAAATAACACTTTTGATATAAAAATTTATCCTTTATGCATAATATTAAAATTCAATTTCTCCATGATTATAATGAAATTCTTTCAATTAATCTAGGATGATGATTCCTAGAATATGGTAGGAAGTCCTCTTTTTATGCTTTGAATGAAAATTTTTTATGCATAATTTTTATAAAAATTTTGCCATAGCTCCGCTGCTATGACTGATAAATCTCAATTTTTCTAAGGGATAAAGCTTATCATTAAGGAAATAATTAAAATGATTCTCTAATTGGATCCTTAATCCATAATGGATTGAATCATCAATATACATAAACTAAAAGTATAAGAAAAAGCCATTAATTTGGCCTCAAGCATAGCTTTATCTTGGATTAAGGAAAAGCTTTATGAAAAGCTTGATTTGGATTGAGAATGGGTCATGAGTATGACCATTTCTTGAGTGAGAGAGAGAATTTACATAAGAATCATTAGAATTTAAACATAAATGAAAATTAACTTCAATAGCATTTATTAAATTATGTAACTCTTCACTACTATTCAAACTTCAATAGCATTTAAAAAAAACCATACCAATTAAACTTCTCAAGCTTGAGAGGGGTTGAGAAGAGAGAAACATTGAGAAATTATAGAAAGATGAATATTCACTAATTACCTTACAACTTGCTTGATTCTTTGTTCACGGTAGAGGCCCCCAACCAATCAATTGGTTAAGTATGTTGATGGAGCCACTAATGGGGATTGAAGAAAGAGGGAAGCTCCAAAAACTAGTGAATTATTAAATGAATTCACAGTTCTTGGCTTAGGTGGAGTAGAGTAACGATGCATAAACACTATATATTTTTCAACAAGGGTGAGGCTTCTATTTATAGGAAAAATTGAGCTCCTAACCAAACAAACTGATTCTAGAATTTTCTAAATCAGTTTGGTCAATATTTGACCATTTTTAGGTCAGTTAAGCTAACTTTTTGGAACTAGACTTGAATGAGGAGAGAGGAGAGATGAAATATCTCAATTTTTATGAGTTTAAAACTCATTCAAGCATGTGAAATATGCACCTCCTTTAAAGAACTCCCCTTCCTTACATATGTCATATTTTTAATATTGCTCATAGTTTTTTTACTAATAAACCTTGTACATTTTCAACTCTTCATCTTATGTGAAATATGCACCTCCTTTAAAGAACTCCCCTTCCTTACATATGTCATACTTTTAATATTGCTCATAATTTTTTATTAATAAACCTTGTACATTTTCAACTCTTCATCTTATGTGAAATATGCACCTCCTTTAAAGAACTCTTCTTCCTTACATATGTCATACTTTTAATATTGCTCATAGTTTTTTTACTAATAAACCTTGTACATTTTCAACTCTTCACCTCATGTGAGCATTTACTCATTTTTGGGTATTTTCTTTTTACAAGTTGGATTTATCTCCTCCCTACACATGGATTGATGCTATTGGTCCATAGGAACCTTAATTGGACCATAGTCTAAAGATTTCTGAAAATCTAGACCCTTAGGCTAAGGTTCTTTATAGTTATTTTCAATTAATTCCAATTGCACATTGGAAAATTCTTTTTGAATTTCTGTTTCAGGGGAACTCATCTAAATTAGAAGAGATATTTTTTCTATCCAAAAATATTCAAAATCTGAATATTCTCTCTCTAGAATATTTTTCTCTCTCTAGGCTAAAACAGATAGAAACAAGGTCTTTATATTTCTGAAGAGGGATTGATTACAGGGAAAGATACTAGACATCAAAAAGGGGGTGGGGGAGGAATCTTACATTCTACCCCACTTAAAAAAATGCGAGATGTCCTCATCTCGCAAACTGGGATAATTTCGCAAGATGCACGAATATGAGACTTAGAGAAAAATTTTAATCAAGATTAACCACCAAGATAAGTCTTAAGGAGAGCAAGATTCAAAATACGAACAAGATTTAAACTTTATTCATTCTCGGAACTTATACAGTAAAGATAGAGGAACTCTTTACACTTCCATAAGCCCGTCCATCATATGGTCACAAAAGCAGTCCTCACAAGCTGCACAAGTATAAGGTAACTCATCTATGGGAATGATTCTGTGGGTTATTGCTGCGCCTATCTCAGTGGTATGAGGTGTTCTAAGAAAAGGACCTCTGAGAGGCAAGCCAAAAACGGGGTAAAGGCATATCTTCTCATGAGGAAGAAAACACGCCAGTAAGAAGACCCGCTCAGAAAACCCAGGATGCCTTGATCTCATGACGCAGTAGTATCGGGGACCCAAACCCAAAGCTTCAATAACCATGGCCAAGCGGACATTGTTACGAAAGTGCTGCTGACCCCAGGGTGTTACCCTAGTTATGTCTTGATAGGTCCGCCATTTTGTCTGCGCTACAGAAGTTCCCAAGTGAGGGAAAAGTGAGCGCTCATACTGCTCTATAAAATCTTTCTTCACAGACTCCCTTGCGTCTTGAAGGTGAGAAATCATCATGGATAAAACTAATTCTTGTTGCCAAGCCATGAAGGAGATTAAGAAAGAAAGGAGATCGATGGAAGTAAGATTACTGTGAACGACAAGTAAAAGTTACGACTTATATAAAGGAAGGAGCTAGCGTAACTTAGAAGCCAACGGTAACTTGCCACTGAAGTTTTACCGTCTTTCCATGATTTGGGTTTGGCACATTTTTCTATAGAAGGCATTCAAACTTTGAGATGAGGAGATAAAAGAAGCTCGTAAGCTAAATCACCTACTTTCTTTGGTCCACAATATCTGGGAGATAACTTCTTCCCAAGAGATAAAGAACTTCTTTTGGGCCGTACTCGAATGAAGACCAAAACCTTGATATCCAAAACATCGATTCTCCTTCTGAACTCATTGTTCTGAATCTTAAAACAGGTGGGACTCTTGAGAAGTATTTAGGAAAAAGGTTCTTCCTTTTTTAAACAGAATCTTTCTTTTATTTTAGAGAGAGAATAATTATAAGATCAGAAAGGAAGATTCTTACTCCTGTATACCTCTAAGGCTGGGGGAGAATCTTACATTCTACCCTACTTGAAAAGTGCGAGATGTCCTCATCTCGCAAGGTAGAGGACAACTCTTTTTCTTAAGATCCAATTTATTCTGGGGTTCCTTATATTCTGGTCAACCCAACAGAATACGGGGATAATTATCCCTTATATAGAACTCATCATTAAATAACAATTCATTCAGATCATATCATTCATATCTTTAACACGATAATGGTCCATTAGTCTGAAAATTTTCCTTCTGAACATTCCTCCACAGGAATTTTAGTTAAGCAAGTTCTCAATTTGTCATCCCTTAACTTAATCTACCGTCTCAAGTGTTAACAGTAGCAATCTGACAGCACAATCCACTAATCTCATAGTGATTTGCTGAAATCATTATCATCATTCCAGTTATGAATATCATCACTGGGACTCGTCCCATTCATCCTCATTGTGGTTTCGCTCAGCTTATTACATTTCAACTAAATTTCGAAAATCGTCATTTTTCAATCAGAATCCAATTCAATTCATCAATTCTCAAACAGAATTAAAAATCATATCAACCACATTCGAAATCATCATCTGGATAGCATTAACGCTTATAATTTCAAGTCTTAGATTTACTCGTATATACTATCGGTAAAGAGCTGCAGTTATACCCTCGGTATATACGGATAGTCATGATACTCGAAACTATAAGGTAAATACCATCATGTCTAGGTCTCAAGCAAGTCAGGGTTCCATACAATTGCGGTACTTCCAATTGAAGACCCAATTACTAATTTACGAATTTCAATTTGAATTAACAATTTGTATGAATTATATCAAACAATTACAACCTTTTTGTGCGTCTTGATAAACTTTTGACATAATTTGCTCCTCAGTTGATCTTATTGGAGATCTATGACTTAAGTCTGATAAATAGATTTTTCTTTATCCGATCGTCCGTAAAAAAAACATTTGTATATTTATATACAAGTTGCAATAATTACATAGAGTGGTTCGGCTCCAAAATTCAAAATCTCTTCGAGAGACGTATAAGACGACGGTACTGGGCCATAGTCATGCCCTGTTACATAAGTTCTCTAACTGCGAAGGAAATTATTATTTTCTCCTTAGGGATAAATCGACTAAGGAGTCTATAAATTTGACATGAAAGTCTGAAATTTCGAGGTGTCGAATGATATAGAATGACACCACGCACCATTTTCAGCTTTAACAGGATCATAGTCAATGAGAGATTCTGCCACAGCATTGTACGGCGGTTGCAATGAGCGTGGACATATTGCCCTGCAACCCACTTATGTTGTATTCTCTCCACTGGGGTAGGAAAATATAAATCCTTGAAATGGCGTGCAAGTCTTACTCGGCTTGTTTGAGTTGAAGCGGAAGAGATGAGATGCTCGAAGGCAAATGCAATCATATCTTGAGACTGGGTGAGGTCGGGAATACCAGATAAATGTGGAACTTCCATCTATAAAAACAATTTCTTTGATTAAAATTTCTTCATTAAAGAAGCTTACGGGATGAAAATACATTATGCAAATGCTGTTTCTGAATTCTTATTACCAATTTCAGATAAGAATTTAATTATCTTTATTAGCTTTCAAAAGCGGCTCTGATACCAACTGTGAGATCCCTGTTCCCCACCGATCAACGGATTCGGGGTACTAGCAGCGGAAGTAGCACATCATGCGTGGGTAGGGGTCTCACACTCGGGGCCTCGCCCACGGATATCCGGACAAGAGACTAATCCGTCGGTTTGTCCAAAACCGAAACTGGAAAAACTTCCTTTACTCGGAAAGCATGGGCGATTCCACCAGGATAACTCTTTACTCTAACGTAGTCAAGATCATTACGGATCAACTGATCTGACTGCACCTTTAACGGTACTTGGTCAATTCAAGGTAGAAACTTGCACTTGGATCATTGGGATCAACGCTTTTTTCCCCATCAAGAGGCACAGCCGTTGATTCCTATCCATAGAACAATTTCTATCCGGGATTTACTTTATCTATCGTAAAAACAAAGTTGAGTCTTGATTTATGGATCCATCAGTCCAGCCTAACCCCATCCGATCCCATGGGTTAGCCAACCGCCCAACCACTGTAGTGATGGGATCCAATTTGGAATTTGGTTAGGTTTTGTCCCGGGTACCAAGGAAAAGAGTTCCAAGGCCCCCTAGCCGGAATTTCATGCAAACATAAAATAGCCACACCACTTACACACCCAATATGAAAATTGCCTTTTTCTTAGCATCAGCTAACTTTAAAACAATCCTTTAATGAAACCATAGTACCACTGATCACAATCTCCCAATTTATCCAGTTGATTCATAATTTCCCATCATTCCTTCATCAGAGTATCTATGGCATCATTGGCAACTAGAACGCTCACCACCTGTCCACACAGAGGCCGTTTCCATAGTTCCTAGCCCATAATACTCGGTAATATAATCACTTATCAAGATGGACTCTCGTTGAAGATCAGCAAGATCAACCAACAGATCCATATAAAAGAGCCATGGACTCATCCGTTGAGGACCAGCAAGGTCAGTCAACCAGATCCATGCCCGGTTTCACAAAACAACTCTTACTCCTTGTTCCAATATCTTCCTCGACGCACGCGTGGGTATCCTAGGCGACCCAGAGCCCGAGCACCGTATGGTCAGCACCCTCTAGGATCCTTCGCAGGTGACCTAGCGCTTCACTCATAGGCCGCTTCCTTGGTCCCTCATCCACCGTACCGGAAGCTCACCATTTTAATCGAACCGAGGCTGGTCAAGACCTCGGTCGACCTTGCTACGCGAGACGTCCTCCATTGACTCTCCGTCAGCAGTTGCAACTTTATCAGTTAGGTCTCCACGACCTTAATCACAAGACGGTCAAAATGCTTCCCCAGCATTCTTGACATAAAACAGCCATTTACAAACAGCATTTACAAACAGTTTACAAATACAGTTTCTATATTAACTCTCATTTTTCCACATTATCCCTCATTAATCCACATTACTTATTCCACATTCCATGTATAGGTGTACTCATCCAATCACCTCCTTTTCCATCTCTTCACTTCAGATTCCTTCACATCACATATCATATATTCACATCCATATCCACATCCATACATCCACATCCACATCCACATTCACATCCATACATCCACATCTACATGCTTATCTCCATTTTCACATCCTCATTTATACATCCACATCCCATATCCACATTCATACATACACATCCATATATCCACATCTACATCCACATACATACATACATCCACATCCACATTCCACATTCACATCTATACATCCACATCTACATTCACATTCACATACATCCACATCCACATTCCCATACATCCACATCTATACATCCACATTCCACATTCACATCTACATTCACATTCACATACATGCATCCACATCTACATGCTTACCTCCATTTTCACATCCTCATTTATACATCCACATCCCATATCCACATTCATACATACACATCCATACATCCACATCTACATCCACATACATACATACATCCACATCCACATTCCACATTCACATCTATACATCCACATCTACATTCACATTCACATACATCCACATCCACATTCCCATACATCCACATCTATACATCCACATTCCACATTCACATCTACATCCACATCTACATCCACATTTACATCTATGCATATACATCTTCATGCATATATCCATTTTCATGTTCATATATCCACACTCCCATCTCCATATCCACACATCCACATACATACATCCATTTTCACATTCCCATTTATATAACCCCATATACTTTCACATCTAATCTTTTACATCACATCCATTCTCGCCCTATCACAACCCATATACATCTTATCCTATCACATAACTTCTTACCTCATCCCCCCATACACATCTTAATTCATCTTATCACATCCTAACTTATTTCATAAGCATCTTATCACCTCTTATCACACCTCTTATCACATCCTATCACTTTCCATACGCATCTTATCAATTCTTATCACATCTCATACACCTCTTATCACATCTTATCACATTTCATATATATATTTTTTTAAAAGAGAATTCTTTTATTTGATATAAGATTTCTCTACACATTTATTTATACATAAATTCCATTTAAGGAGACTAACACTTTCGAAATTAAAATCAATCTTTTATGCATCTTCTTATGCATGATTTCCATTTGGTAGGGAATTATACTTTTAGAATAAAAGAATTTCTCTTATGCATCTAAGTTAAGCATAAAATCCATTTATGAGGAAAATCATACTTTTAGTATAAAAAGAATATCTTTTATGCATACCTATATGCATGAAATCCAATATGATAAAAGTAACACTTTTGATATAAAAATTTTTCCTTTATGCATACTTCTATGCATGAAAATTAAAAATGATAAAAGTAACACTTTTGATATAAAAATTTTCCTTTATGCATACTTCTATGCATGAAAATTAAAAATGATAAAAGTAACACTTTTGATATAAGAATTTTCTTTTATGCATACTTTTATGTATGAAATAAAAATGATAAAAGTAACACTTTTGATATAAAAATTTATCCATTATGCATACTTCTATGCATGAAAATAAAAATGGTAAAAATAACACTTTTGATATAAAAATTTATCCTTTATGCATACTTCTATGCATGAAAGTAAAAATGATAAAAGTAACACTTTTGATATAAAAATTTATCCATTATGCATACTTCTATGCATGAAAATAAAAATGGTAAAAATAACACTTTTGATATAAAAATTTATCCTTTATGCATAATATTAAAATTCAATTTCTCCATGATTATAATGAAATTCTTTCAATTAATCTAGGATGATGATTCCTAGAATATGGTAGGAAGTCCTCTTTTTATGCTTTGAATGAAAATTTTTTATGCATAATTTTTATAAAAATTTTGCCATAGCTCCGCTGCTATGACTGATAAATCTCAATTTTTCTAAGGGATAAAGCTTATCATTAAGGAAATAATTAAAATGATTCTCTAATTGGATCCTTAATCCATAATGGATTGAATCATCAATATACATAAACTAAAAGTATAAGAAAAAGCCATTAATTTGGCCTCAAGCATAGCTTTATCTTGGATTAAGGAAAAGCTTTATGAAAAGCTTGATTTGGATTGAGAATGGGTCATGAGTATGACCATTTCTTGAGTGAGAGAGAGAATTTACATAAGAATCATTAGAATTTAAACATAAATGAAAATTAACTTCAATAGCATTTATTAAATTATGTAACTCTTCACTACTATTCAAACTTCAATAGCATTTAAAAAAAACCATACCAATTAAACTTCTCAAGCTTGAGAGGGGTTGAGAAGAGAGAAACATTGAGAAATTATAGAAAGATGAATATTCACTAATTACCTTACAACTTGCTTGATTCTTTGTTCACGGTAGAGGCCCCCAACCAATCAATTGGTTAAGTATGTTGATGGAGCCACTAATGGGGATTGAAGAAAGAGGGAAGCTCCAAAAACTAGTGAATTATTAAATGAATTCACAGTTCTTGGCTTAGGTGGAGTAGAGTAACGATGCATAAACACTATATATTTTTCAACAAGGGTGAGGCTTCTATTTATAGGAAAAATTGAGCTCCTAACCAAACAAACTGATTCTAGAATTTTCTAAATCAGTTTGGTCAATATTTGACCATTTTTAGGTCAGTTAAGCTAACTTTTTGGAACTAGACTTGAATGAGGAGAGAGGAGAGATGAAATATCTCAATTTTTATGAGTTTAAAACTCATTCAAGCATGTGAAATATGCACCTCCTTTAAAGAACTCCCCTTCCTTACATATGTCATATTTTTAATATTGCTCATAGTTTTTTTACTAATAAACCTTGTACATTTTCAACTCTTCATCTTATGTGAAATATGCACCTCCTTTAAAGAACTCCCCTTCCTTACATATGTCATACTTTTAATATTGCTCATAATTTTTTATTAATAAACCTTGTACATTTTCAACTCTTCATCTTATGTGAAATATGCACCTCCTTTAAAGAACTCTTCTTCCTTACATATGTCATACTTTTAATATTGCTCATAGTTTTTTTACTAATAAACCTTGTACATTTTCAACTCTTCACCTCATGTGAGCATTTACTCATTTTTGGGTATTTTCTTTTTACAAGTTGGATTTATCTCCTCCCTACACATGGATTGATGCTATTGGTCCATAGGAACCTTAATTGGACCATAGTCTAAAGATTTCTGAAAATCTAGACCCTTAGGCTAAGGTTCTTTATAGTTATTTTCAATTAATTCCAATTGCACATTGGAAAATTCTTTTTGAATTTCTGTTTCAGGGGAACTCATCTAAATTAGAAGAGATATTTTTTCTATCCAAAAATATTCAAAATCTGAATATTCTCTCTCTAGAATATTTTTCTCTCTCTAGGCTAAAACAGATAGAAACAAGGTCTTTATATTTCTGAAGAGGGATTGATTACAGGGAAAGATACTAGACATCAAAAAGGGGGTGGGGGAGGAATCTTACATTCTACCCCACTTAAAAAAATGCGAGATGTCCTCATCTCGCAAACTGGGATAATTTCGCAAGATGCACGAATATGAGACTTAGAGAAAAATTTTAATCAAGATTAACCACCAAGATAAGTCTTAAGGAGAGCAAGATTCAAAATACGAACAAGATTTAAACTTTATTCATTCTCGGAACTTATACAGTAAAGATAGAGGAACTCTTTACACTTCCATAAGCCCGTCCATCATATGGTCACAAAAGCAGTCCTCACAAGCTGCACAAGTATAAGGTAACTCATCTATGGGAATGATTCTGTGGGTTATTGCTGCGCCTATCTCAGTGGTATGAGGTGTTCTAAGAAAAGGACCTCTGAGAGGCAAGCCAAAAACGGGGTAAAGGCATATCTTCTCATGAGGAAGAAAACACGCCAGTAAGAAGACCCGCTCAGAAAACCCAGGATGCCTTGATCTCATGACGCAGTAGTATCGGGGACCCAAACCCAAAGCTTCAATAACCATGGCCAAGCGGACATTGTTACGAAAGTGCTGCTGACCCCAGGGTGTTACCCTAGTTATGTCTTGATAGGTCCGCCATTTTGTCTGCGCTACAGAAGTTCCCAAGTGAGGGAAAAGTGAGCGCTCATACTGCTCTATAAAATCTTTCTTCACAGACTCCCTTGCGTCTTGAAGGTGAGAAATCATGATGGATAAAACTAATTCTTGTTGCCAAGCCATGAAGGAGATTAAGAAAGAAAGGAGATCGATGGAAGTAAGATTACTGTGAACGACAAGTAAAAGTTACGACTTATATAAAGGAAGGAGCTAGCGTAACTTAGAAGCCAACGGTAACTTGCCACTGAAGTTTTACCGTCTTTCCATGATTTGGGTTTGGCACATTTTTCTATAGAAGGCATTCAAACTTTGAGATGAGGAGATAAAAGAAGCTCGTAAGCTAAATCACCTACTTTCTTTGGTCCACAATATCTGGGAGATAACTTCTTCCCAAGAGATAAAGAACTTCTTTTGGGCCGTACTCGAATGAAGACCAAAACCTTGATATCCAAAACATCGATTCTCCTTCTGAACTCATTGTTCTGAATCTTAAAACAGGTGGGACTCTTGAGAAGTATTTAGGAAAAAGGTTCTTCCTTTTTTAAACAGAATCTTTCTTTTATTTTAGAGAGAGAATAATTATAAGATCAGAAAGGAAGATTCTTACTCCTGTATACCTCTAAGGCTGGGGGAGAATCTTACATTCTACCCTACTTGAAAAGTGCGAGATGTCCTCATCTCGCAAGGTAGAGGACAACTCTTTTTCTTAAGATCCAATTTATTCTGGGGTTCCTTATATTCTGGTCAACCCAACAGAATACGGGGATAATTATCCCTTATATAGAACTCATCATTAAATAACAATTCATTCAGATCATATCATTCATATCTTTAACACGATAATGGTCCATTAGTCTGAAAATTTTCCTTCTGAACATTCCTCCACAGGAATTTTAGTTAAGCAAGTTCTCAATTTGTCATCCCTTAACTTAATCTACCGTCTCAAGTGTTAACAGTAGCAATCTGACAGCACAATCCACTAATCTCATAGTGATTTGCTGAAATCATTATCATCATTCCAGTTATGAATATCATCACTGGGACTCGTCCCATTCATCCTCATTGTGGTTTCGCTCAGCTTATTACATTTCAACTAAATTTCGAAAATCGTCATTTTTCAATCAGAATCCAATTCAATTCATCAATTCTCAAACAGAATTAAAAATCATATCAACCACATTCGAAATCATCATCTGGATAGCATTAACGCTTATAATTTCAAGTCTTAGATTTACTCGTATATACTATCGGTAAAGAGCTGCAGTTATACCCTCGGTATATACGGATAGTCATGATACTCGAAACTATAAGGTAAATACCATCATGTCTAGGTCTCAAGCAAGTCAGGGTTCCATACAATTGCGGTACTTCCAATTGAAGACCCAATTACTAATTTACGAATTTCAATTTGAATTAACAATTTGTATGAATTATATCAAACAATTACAACCTTTTTGTGCGTCTTGATAAACTTTTGACATAATTTGCTCCTCAGTTGATCTTATTGGAGATCTATGACTTAAGTCTGATAAATAGATTTTTCTTTATCCGATCGTCCGTAAAAAAAACATTTGTATATTTATATACAAGTTGCAATAATTACATAGAGTGGTTCGGCTCCAAAATTCAAAATCTCTTCGAGAGACGTATAAGACGACGGTACTGGGCCATAGTCATGCCCTGTTACATAAGTTCTCTAACTGCGAAGGAAATTATTATTTTCTCCTTAGGGATAAATCGACTAAGGAGTCTATAAATTTGACATGAAAGTCTGAAATTTCGAGGTGTCGAATGATATAGAATGACACCACGCACCATTTTCAGCTTTAACAGGATCATAGTCAATGAGAGATTCTGCCACAGCATTGTACGGCGGTTGCAATGAGCGTGGACATATTGCCCTGCAACCCACTTATGTTGTATTCTCTCCACTGGGGTAGGAAAATATAAATCCTTGAAATGGCGTGCAAGTCTTACTCGGCTTGTTTGAGTTGAAGCGGAAGAGATGAGATGCTCGAAGGCAAATGCAATCATATCTTGAGACTGGGTGAGGTCGGGAATACCAGATAAATGTGGAACTTCCATCTATAAAAACAATTTCTTTGATTAAAATTTCTTCATTAAAGAAGCTTACGGGATGAAAATACATTATGCAAATGCTGTTTCTGAATTCTTATTACCAATTTCAGATAAGAATTTAATTATCTTTATTAGCTTTCAAAAGCGGCTCTGATACCAACTGTGAGATCCCTGTTCCCCACCGATCAACGGATTCGGGGTACTAGCAGCGGAAGTAGCACATCATGCGTGGGTAGGGGTCTCACACTCGGGGCCTCGCCCACGGATATCCGGACAAGAGACTAATCCGTCGGTTTGTCCAAAACCGAAACTGGAAAAACTTCCTTTACTCGGAAAGCATGGGCGATTCCACCAGGATAACTCTTTACTCTAACGTAGTCAAGATCATTACGGATCAACTGATCTGACTGCACCTTTAACGGTACTTGGTCAATTCAAGGTAGAAACTTGCACTTGGATCATTGGGATCAACGCTTTTTTCCCCATCAAGAGGCACAGCCGTTGATTCCTATCCATAGAACAATTTCTATCCGGGATTTACTTTATCTATCGTAAAAACAAAGTTGAGTCTCGATTTATGGATCCATCAGTCCAGCCTAACCCCATCCGATCCCATGGGTTAGCCAACCGCCCAACCACTGTAGTGATGGGATCCAATTTGGAATTTGGTTAGGTTTTGTCCCGGGTACCAAGGAAAAGAGTTCCAAGGCCCCCTAGCCGAAATTTCATGCAAACATAAAATAGCCACACCACTTACACACCCAATATGAAAATTGCCTTTTTCTTAGCATCAGCTAACTTTAAAACAATCCTTTAATGAAACCATAGTACCACTGATCACAATCTCCCAATTTATCCAGTTGATTCATAATTTCCCATCATTCCTTCATCAGAGTATCTATGGCATCATTGGCAACTAGAACGCTCACCACCTGTCCACACAGAGGCCGTTTCCATAGTTCCTAGCCCATAATACTCGGTAATATAATCACTTATCAAGATGGACTCTCGTTGAAGATCAGCAAGATCAACCAACAGATCCATATAAAAGAGCCATGGACTCATCCGTTGAGGACCAGCAAGGTCAGTCAACCAGATCCATGCCCGGTTTCACAAAACAACTCTTACTCCTTGTTCCAATATCTTCCTCGACGCACGCGTGGGTATCCTAGGCGACCCAGAGCCCGAGCACCGTATGGTCAGCACCCTCTAGGATCCTTCGCAGGTGACCTAGCGCTTCACTCATAGGCCGCTTCCTTGGTCCCTCATCCACCGTACCGGAAGCTCACCATTTTAATCGAACCGAGGCTGGTCAAGACCTCGGTCGACCTTGCTACGCGAGACGTCCTCCATTGACTCTCCGTCAGCAGTTGCAACTTTATCAGTTAGGTCTCCACGACCTTAATCACAAGACGGTCAAAATGCTTCCCCAGCATTCTTGACATAAAACAGCCATTTACAAACAGCATTTACAAACAGTTTACAAATACAGTTTCTATATTAACTCTCATTTTTCCACATTATCCCTCATTAATCCACATTACTTATTCCACATTCCATGTATAGGTGTACTCATCCAATCACCTCCTTTTCCATCTCTTCACTTCAGATTCCTTCACATCACATATCATATATTCACATCCATATCCACATCCATACATCCACATCCACATCCACATTCACATCCATACATCCACATCTACATGCTTATCTCCATTTTCACATCCTCATTTATACATCCACATCCCATATCCACATTCATACATACACATCCATATATCCACATCTACATCCACATACATACATACATCCACATCCACATTCCACATTCACATCTATACATCCACATCTACATTCACATTCACATACATCCACATCCACATTCCCATACATCCACATCTATACATCCACATTCCACATTCACATCTACATTCACATTCACATACATGCATCCACATCTACATGCTTACCTCCATTTTCACATCCTCATTTATACATCCACATCCCATATCCACATTCATACATACACATCCATACATCCACATCTACATCCACATACATACATACATCCACATCCACATTCCACATTCACATCTATACATCCACATCTACATTCACATTCACATACATCCACATCCACATTCCCATACATCCACATCTATACATCCACATTCCACATTCACATCTACATCCACATCTACATCCACATTTACATCTATGCATATACATCTTCATGCATATATCCATTTTCATGTTCATATATCCACACTCCCATCTCCATATCCACACATCCACATACATACATCCATTTTCACATTCCCATTTATATAACCCCATATACTTTCACATCTAATCTTTTACATCACATCCATTCTCGCCCTATCACAACCCATATACATCTTATCCTATCACATAACTTCTTACCTCATCCCCCCATACACATCTTAATTCATCTTATCACATCCTAACTTATTTCATAAGCATCTTATCACCTCTTATCACACCTCTTATCACATCCTATCACTTTCCATACGCATCTTATCAATTCTTATCACATCTCATACACCTCTTATCACATCTTATCACATTTCATATATTTTTTTTTAAAAAGAGAATTCTTTTATTTGATATAAGATTTCTCTACACATTTATTTATACATAAATTCCATTTAAGGAGACTAACACTTTCGAAATTAAAATCAATCTTTTATGCATCTTCTTATGCATGATTTCCATTTGGTAGGGAATTATACTTTTAGAATAAAAGAATTTCTCTTATGCATCTAAGTTAAGCATAAAATCCATTTATGAGGAAAATCATACTTTTAGTATAAAAAGAATATCTTTTATGCATACCTATATGCATGAAATCCAATATGATAAAAGTAACACTTTTGATATAAAAATTTTTCCTTTATGCATACTTCTATGCATGAAAATTAAAAATGATAAAAGTAACACTTTTGATATAAAAATTTTCCTTTATGCATACTTCTATGCATGAAAATTAAAAATGATAAAAGTAACACTTTTGATATAAGAATTTTCTTTTATGCATACTTTTATGTATGAAATAAAAATGATAAAAGTAACACTTTTGATATAAAAATTTATCCATTATGCATACTTCTATGCATGAAAATAAAAATGGTAAAAATAACACTTTTGATATAAAAATTTATCCTTTATGCATACTTCTATGCATGAAAGTAAAAATGATAAAAGTAACACTTTTGATATAAAAATTTATCCATTATGCATACTTCTATGCATGAAAATAAAAATGGTAAAAATAACACTTTTGATATAAAAATTTATCCTTTATGCATAATATTAAAATTCAATTTCTCCATGATTATAATGAAATTCTTTCAATTAATCTAGGATGATGATTCCTAGAATATGGTAGGAAGTCCTCTTTTTATGCTTTGAATGAAAATTTTTTATGCATAATTTTTATAAAAATTTTGCCATAGCTCCGCTGCTATGACTGATAAATCTCAATTTTTCTAAGGGATAAAGCTTATCATTAAGGAAATAATTAAAATGATTCTCTAATTGGATCCTTAATCCATAATGGATTGAATCATCAATATACATAAACTAAAAGTATAAGAAAAAGCCATTAATTTGGCCTCAAGCATAGCTTTATCTTGGATTAAGGAAAAGCTTTATGAAAAGCTTGATTTGGATTGAGAATGGGTCATGAGTATGACCATTTCTTGAGTGAGAGAGAGAATTTACATAAGAATCATTAGAATTTAAACATAAATGAAAATTAACTTCAATAGCATTTATTAAATTATGTAACTCTTCACTACTATTCAAACTTCAATAGCATTTAAAAAAAACCATACCAATTAAACTTCTCAAGCTTGAGAGGGGTTGAGAAGAGAGAAACATTGAGAAATTATAGAAAGATGAATATTCACTAATTACCTTACAACTTGCTTGATTCTTTGTTCACGGTAGAGGCCCCCAACCAATCAATTGGTTAAGTATGTTGATGGAGCCACTAATGGGGATTGAAGAAAGAGGGAAGCTCCAAAAACTAGTGAATTATTAAATGAATTCACAGTTCTTGGCTTAGGTGGAGTAGAGTAACGATGCATAAACACTATATATTTTTCAACAAGGGTGAGGCTTCTATTTATAGGAAAAATTGAGCTCCTAACCAAACAAACTGATTCTAGAATTTTCTAAATCAGTTTGGTCAATATTTGACCATTTTTAGGTCAGTTAAGCTAACTTTTTGGAACTAGACTTGAATGAGGAGAGAGGAGAGATGAAATATCTCAATTTTTATGAGTTTAAAACTCATTCAAGCATGTGAAATATGCACCTCCTTTAAAGAACTCCCCTTCCTTACATATGTCATATTTTTAATATTGCTCATAGTTTTTTTACTAATAAACCTTGTACATTTTCAACTCTTCATCTTATGTGAAATATGCACCTCCTTTAAAGAACTCCCCTTCCTTACATATGTCATACTTTTAATATTGCTCATAATTTTTTATTAATAAACCTTGTACATTTTCAACTCTTCATCTTATGTGAAATATGCACCTCCTTTAAAGAACTCTTCTTCCTTACATATGTCATACTTTTAATATTGCTCATAGTTTTTTTACTAATAAACCTTGTACATTTTCAACTCTTCACCTCATGTGAGCATTTACTCATTTTTGGGTATTTTCTTTTTACAAGTTGGATTTATCTCCTCCCTACACATGGATTGATGCTATTGGTCCATAGGAACCTTAATTGGACCATAGTCTAAAGATTTCTGAAAATCTAGACCCTTAGGCTAAGGTTCTTTATAGTTATTTTCAATTAATTCCAATTGCACATTGGAAAATTCTTTTTGAATTTCTGTTTCAGGGGAACTCATCTAAATTAGAAGAGATATTTTTTCTATCCAAAAATATTCAAAATCTGAATATTCTCTCTCTAGAATATTTTTCTCTCTCTAGGCTAAAACAGATAGAAACAAGGTCTTTATATTTCTGAAGAGGGATTGATTACAGGAAAAGATACTAGACATCAAAAAGGGGGTGGGGGAGGAATCTTACATTCTACCCCACTTAAAAAAATGCGAGATGTCCTCATCTCGCAAACTGGGATAATTTCGCAAGATGCACGAATATGAGACTTAGAGAAAAATTTTAATCAAGATTAACCACCAAGATAAGTCTTAAGGAGAGCAAGATTCAAAATACGAACAAGATTTAAACTTTATTCATTCTCGGAACTTATACAGTAAAGATAGAGGAACTCTTTACACTTCCATAAGCCCGTCCATCATATGGTCACAAAAGCAGTCCTCACAAGCCGCACAAGTATAAGGTAACTCATCTATGGGAATGATTCTGTGGGTTATTGCTGCGCCTATCTCAGTGGTATGAGGTGTTCTAAGAAAAGGACCTCTGAGAGGCAAGCCAAAAACGGGGTAAAGGCATATCTTCTCATGAGGAAGAAAACACGCCAGTAAGAAGACCCGCTCAGAAAACCCAGGATGCCTTGATCTCATGACGCAGTAGTATCGGGGACCCAAACCCAAAGCTTCAATAACCATGGCCAAGCGGACATTGTTACGAAAGTGCTGCTGACCCCAGGGTGTTACCCTAGTTATGTCTTGATAGGTCCGCCATTTTGTCTGCGCTACAGAAGTTCCCAAGTGAGGGAAAAGTGAGCGCTCATACTGCTCTATAAAATCTTTCTTCACAGACTCCCTTGCGTCTTGAAGGTGAGAAATCATCATGGATAAAACTAATTCTTGTTGCCAAGCCATGAAGGAGATTAAGAAAGAAAGGAGATCGATGGAAGTAAGATTACTGTGAACGACAAGTAAAAGTTACGACTTATATAAAGGAAGGAGCTAGCGTAACTTAGAAGCCAACGGTAACTTGCCACTGAAGTTTTACCGTCTTTCCATGATTTGGGTTTGGCACATTTTTCTATAGAAGGCATTCAAACTTTGAGATGAGGAGATAAAAGAAGCTCGTAAGCTAAATCACCTACTTTCTTTGGTCCACAATATCTGGGAGATAACTTCTTCCCAAGAGATAAAGAACTTCTTTTGGGCCGTACTCGAATGAAGACCAAAACCTTGATATCCAAAACATCGATTCTCCTTCTGAACTCATTGTTCTGAATCTTAAAACAGGTGGGACTCTTGAGAAGTATTTAGGAAAAAGGTTCTTCCTTTTTTAAACAGAATCTTTCTTTTATTTTAGAGAGAGAATAATTATAAGATCAGAAAGGAAGATTCTTACTCCTGTATACCTCTAAGGCTGGGGGAGAATCTTACATTCTACCCTACTTGAAAAGTGCGAGATGTCCTCATCTCGCAAGGTAGAGGACAACTCTTTTTCTTAAGATCCAATTTATTCTGGGGTTCCTTATATTCTGGTCAACCCAACAGAATACGGGGATAATTATCCCTTATATAGAACTCATCATTAAATAACAATTCATTCAGATCATATCATTCATATCTTTAACACGATAATGGTCCATTAGTCTGAAAATTTTCCTTCTGAACATTCCTCCACAGGAATTTTAGTTAAGCAAGTTCTCAATTTGTCATCCCTTAACTTAATCTACCGTCTCAAGTGTTAACAGTAGCAATCTGACAGCACAATCCACTAATCTCATAGTGATTTGCTGAAATCATTATCATCATTCCAGTTATGAATATCATCACTGGGACTCGTCCCATTCATCCTCATTGTGGTTTCGCTCAGCTTATTACATTTCAACTAAATTTCGAAAATCGTCATTTTTCAATCAGAATCCAATTCAATTCATCAATTCTCAAACAGAATTAAAAATCATATCAACCACATTCGAAATCATCATCTGGATAGCATTAACGCTTATAATTTCAAGTCTTAGATTTACTCGTATATACTATCGGTAAAGAGCTGCAGTTATACCCTCGGTATATACGGATAGTCATGATACTCGAAACTATAAGGTAAATACCATCATGTCTAGGTCTCAAGCAAGTCAGGGTTCCATACAATTGCGGTACTTCCAATTGAAGACCCAATTACTAATTTACGAATTTCAATTTGAATTAACAATTTGTATGAATTATATCAAACAATTACAACCTTTTTGTGCGTCTTGATAAACTTTTGACATAATTTGCTCCTCAGTTGATCTTATTGGAGATCTATGACTTAAGTCTGATAAATAGATTTTTCTTTATCCGATCGTCCGTAAAAAAAACATTTGTATATTTATATACAAGTTGCAATAATTACATAGAGTGGTTCGGCTCCAAAATTCAAAATCTCTTCGAGAGACGTATAAGACGACGGTACTGGGCCATAGTCATGCCCTGTTACATAAGTTCTCTAACTGCGAAGGAAATTATTATTTTCTCCTTAGGGATAAATCGACTAAGGAGTCTATAAATTTGACATGAAAGTCTGAAATTTCGAGGTGTCGAATGATATAGAATGACACCACGCACCATTTTCAGCTTTAACAGGATCATAGTCAATGAGAGATTCTGCCACAGCATTGTACGGCGGTTGCAATGAGCGTGGACATATTGCCCTGCAACCCACTTATGTTGTATTCTCTCCACTGGGGTAGGAAAATATAAATCCTTGAAATGGCGTGCAAGTCTTACTCGGCTTGTTTGAGTTGAAGCGGAAGAGATGAGATGCTCGAAGGCAAATGCAATCATATCTTGAGACTGGGTGAGGTCGGGAATACCAGATAAATGTGGAACTTCCATCTATAAAAACAATTTCTTTGATTAAAATTTCTTCATTAAAGAAGCTTACGGGATGAAAATACATTATGCAAATGCTGTTTCTGAATTCTTATTACCAATTTCAGATAAGAATTTAATTATCTTTATTAGCTTTCAAAAGCGGCTCTGATACCAACTGTGAGATCCCTGTTCCCCACCGATCAACGGATTCGGGGTACTAGCAGCGGAAGTAGCACATCATGCGTGGGTAGGGGTCTCACACTCGGGGCCTCGCCCACGGATATCCGGACAAGAGACTAATCCGTCGGTTTGTCCAAAACCGAAACTGGAAAAACTTCCTTTACTCGGAAAGCATGGGCGATTCCACCAGGATAACTCTTTACTCTAACGTAGTCAAGATCATTACGGATCAACTGATCTGACTGCACCTTTAACGGTACTTGGTCAATTCAAGGTAGAAACTTGCACTTGGATCATTGGGATCAACGCTTTTTTCCCCATCAAGAGGCACAGCCGTTGATTCCTATCCATAGAACAATTTCTATCCGGGATTTACTTTATCTATCGTAAAAACAAAGTTGAGTCTCGATTTATGGATCCATCAGTCCAGCCTAACCCCATCCGATCCCATGGGTTAGCCAACCGCCCAACCACTGTAGTGATGGGATCCAATTTGGAATTTGGTTAGGTTTTGTCCCGGGTACCAAGGAAAAGAGTTCCAAGGCCCCCTAGCCGGAATTTCATGCAAACATAAAATAGCCACACCACTTACACACCCAATATGAAAATTGCCTTTTTCTTAGCATCAGCTAACTTTAAAACAATCCTTTAATGAAACCATAGTACCACTGATCACAATCTCCCAATTTATCCAGTTGATTCATAATTTCCCATCATTCCTTCATCAGAGTATCTATGGCATCATTGGCAACTAGAACGCTCACCACCTGTCCACACAGAGGCCGTTTCCATAGTTCCTAGCCCATAATACTCGGTAATATAATCACTTATCAAGATGGACTCTCGTTGAAGATCAGCAAGATCAACCAACAGATCCATATAAAAGAGCCATGGACTCATCCGTTGAGGACCAGCAAGGTCAGTCAACCAGATCCATGCCCGGTTTCACAAAACAACTCTTACTCCTTGTTCCAATATCTTCCTCGACGCACGCGTGGGTATCCTAGGCGACCCAGAGCCCGAGCACCGTATGGTCAGCACCCTCTAGGATCCTTCGCAGGTGACCTAGCGCTTCACTCATAGGCCGCTTCCTTGGTCCCTCATCCACCGTACCGGAAGCTCACCATTTTAATCGAACCGAGGCTGGTCAAGACCTCGGTCGACCTTGCTACGCGAGACGTCCTCCATTGACTCTCCGTCAGCAGTTGCAACTTTATCAGTTAGGTCTCCACGACCTTAATCACAAGACGGTCAAAATGCTTCCCCAGCATTCTTGACATAAAACAGCCATTTACAAACAGCATTTACAAACAGTTTACAAATACAGTTTCTATATTAACTCTCATTTTTCCACATTATCCCTCATTAATCCACATTACTTATTCCACATTCCATGTATAGGTGTACTCATCCAATCACCTCCTTTTCCATCTCTTCACTTCAGATTCCTTCACATCACATATCATATATTCACATCCATATCCACATCCATACATCCACATCCACATCCACATTCACATCCATACATCCACATCTACATGCTTATCTCCATTTTCACATCCTCATTTATACATCCACATCCCATATCCACATTCATACATACACATCCATATATCCACATCTACATCCACATACATACATACATCCACATCCACATTCCACATTCACATCTATACATCCACATCTACATTCACATTCACATACATCCACATCCACATTCCCATACATCCACATCTATACATCCACATTCCACATTCACATCTACATTCACATTCACATACATGCATCCACATCTACATGCTTACCTCCATTTTCACATCCTCATTTATACATCCACATCCCATATCCACATTCATACATACACATCCATACATCCACATCTACATCCACATACATACATACATCCACATCCACATTCCACATTCACATCTATACATCCACATCTACATTCACATTCACATACATCCACATCCACATTCCCATACATCCACATCTATACATCCACATTCCACATTCACATCTACATCCACATCTACATCCACATTTACATCTATGCATATACATCTTCATGCATATATCCATTTTCATGTTCATATATCCACACTCCCATCTCCATATCCACACATCCACATACATACATCCATTTTCACATTCCCATTTATATAACCCCATATACTTTCACATCTAATCTTTTACATCACATCCATTCTCGCCCTATCACAACCCATATACATCTTATCCTATCACATAACTTCTTACCTCATCCCCCCATACACATCTTAATTCATCTTATCACATCCTAACTTCTTTCATAAGCATCTTATCACCTCTTATCACACCTCTTATCACATCCTATCACTTTCCATACGCATCTTATCAATTCTTATCACATCTCATACACCTCTTATCACATCTTATCACATTTCATATATTTTTTTTTAAAAGAGAATTCTTTTATTTGATATAAGATTTCTCTACACATTTATTTATACATAAATTCCATTTAAGGAGACTAACACTTTCGAAATTAAAATCAATCTTTTATGCATCTTCTTATGCATGATTTCAATTTGGTAGGGAATTATACTTTTAGAATAAAAGAATTTCTCTTATGCATCTAAGTTAAGCATAAAATCCATTTATGAGGAAAATCATACTTTTAGTATAAAAAGAATATCTTTTATGCATACCTATATGCATGAAATCCAATATGATAAAAGTAACACTTTTGATATAAAAATTTTTCCTTTATGCATACTTCTATGCATGAAAATTAAAAATGATAAAAGTAACACTTTTGATATAAAAATTTTCCTTTATGCATACTTCTATGCATGAAAATTAAAAATGATAAAAGTAACACTTTTGATATAAGAATTTTCTTTTATGCATACTTTTATGTATGAAATAAAAATGATAAAAGTAACACTTTTGATATAAAAATTTATCCATTATGCATACTTCTATGCATGAAAATAAAAATGGTAAAAATAACACTTTTGATATAAAAATTTATCCTTTATGCATACTTCTATGCATGAAAGTAAAAATGATAAAAGTAACACTTTTGATATAAAAATTTATCCATTATGCATACTTCTATGCATGAAAATAAAAATGGTAAAAATAACACTTTTGATATAAAAATTTATCCTTTATGCATAATATTAAAATTCAATTTCTCCATGATTATAATGAAATTCTTTCAATTAATCTAGGATGATGATTCCTAGAATATGGTAGGAAGTCCTCTTTTTATGCTTTGAATGAAAATTTTTTATGCATAATTTTTATAAAAATTTTGCCATAGCTCCGCTGCTATGACTGATAAATCTCAATTTTTCTAAGGGATAAAGCTTATCATTAAGGAAATAATTAAAATGATTCTCTAATTGGATCCTTAATCCATAATGGATTGAATCATCAATATACATAAACTAAAAGTATAAGAAAAAGCCATTAATTTGGCCTCAAGCATAGCTTTATCTTGGATTAAGGAAAAGCTTTATGAAAAGCTTGATTTGGATTGAGAATGGGTCATGAGTATGACCATTTCTTGAGTGAGAGAGAGAATTTACATAAGAATCATTAGAATTTAAACATAAATGAAAATTAACTTCAATAGCATTTATTAAATTATGTAACTCTTCACTACTATTCAAACTTCAATAGCATTTAAAAAAAACCATACCAATTAAACTTCTCAAGCTTGAGAGGGGTTGAGAAGAGAGAAACATTGAGAAATTATAGAAAGATGAATATTCACTAATTACCTTACAACTTGCTTGATTCTTTGTTCACAGTAGAGGCCCCCAACCAATCAATTGGTTAAGTATGTTGATGGAGCCACTAATGGGGATTGAAGAAAGAGGGAAGCTCCAAAAACTAGTGAATTATTAAATGAATTCACAGTTCTTGGCTTAGGTGGAGTAGAGTAACGATGCATAAACACTATATATTTTTCAACAAGGGTGAGGCTTCTATTTATAGGAAAAATTGAGCTCCTAACCAAACAAACTGATTCTAGAATTTTCTAAATCAGTTTGGTCAATATTTGACCATTTTTAGGTCAGTTAAGCTAACTTTTTGGAACTAGACTTGAATGAGGAGAGAGGAGAGATGAAATATCTCAATTTTTATGAGTTTAAAACTCATTCAAGCATGTGAAATATGCACCTCCTTTAAAGAACTCCCCTTCCTTACATATGTCATATTTTTAATATTGCTCATAGTTTTTTTACTAATAAACCTTGTACATTTTCAACTCTTCATCTTATGTGAAATATGCACCTCCTTTAAAGAACTCCCCTTCCTTACATATGTCATACTTTTAATATTGCTCATAATTTTTTATTAATAAACCTTGTACATTTTCAACTCTTCATCTTATGTGAAATATGCACCTCCTTTAAAGAACTCTTCTTCCTTACATATGTCATACTTTTAATATTGCTCATAGTTTTTTTACTAATAAACCTTGTACATTTTCAACTCTTCACCTCATGTGAGCATTTACTCATTTTTGGGTATTTTCTTTTTACAAGTTGGATTTATCTCCTCCCTACACATGGATTGATGCTATTGGTCCATAGGAACCTTAATTGGACCATAGTCTAAAGATTTCTGAAAATCTAGACCCTTAGGCTAAGGTTCTTTATAGTTATTTTCAATTAATTCCAATTGCACATTGGAAAATTCTTTTTGAATTTCTGTTTCAGGGGAACTCATCTGAATTAGAAGAGATATTTTTTCTATCCAAAAATATTCAAAATCTGAATATTCTCTCTCTAGAATATTTTTCTCTCTCTAGGCTAAAACAGATAGAAACAAGGTCTTTATATTTCTGAAGAGGGATTGATTACAGGGAAAGATACTAGACATCAAAAAGGGGGTGGGGGAGGAATCTTACAACGAGTCCCTATGATAATGTTTGTAGCTGGAATGACGTTAATGACTTCAACAAATCACTATGAGTATAGTGGATTATGCTGGCAGATTGTTGCTGTTAACACTTGACCCAGTGGATCAAGTTAAGGGGTGTCAAATTAAAACTTTGTAAAATTGAAAATTTCCATGGCGAACTGTTCAAATAGAAATCTTGGTCTAATGGTCCATTATTGTGATAAGGATTGAATGTTACGATCTGAGTGAATTATTATCTGATGATAAGTTTTATATAAGGGATCTTTATCCCAAGATTCTGTTGGACTCTCCAGACTATAAGGAACCCAGAATCAGTTGGATCTTAAGGAAAAGAATTCTCCTCTAGTTTTGCGAGATGAGGACATCTCGCATTTTTTAAGTGGGGTAGAATGTAAGATTCCTCCCCAGCCTCTCAGGATGTCCAGTATCTTCCCCTATAATCAAATCCCTCTTCAGAAATATAAAAGATCTTGTTTCTACCTATTCTGGCTTAGAGAGAGAAAATATTCTAGAGAGAGATTATTCAGATTTTGAATATTTTTGGATGGAAAAATATCTCTTCTTATTAAAATAAGTCTCCCCAAAACAAAAGTTCAAAAGATTTTCAGAAGGTGCATTAGAAATCAAGTATAATTTGTTCAAGAGGCCTTATCCTAGGGGTCCAGATTTTTGAAAAATTTTAAATTAAGGTTTTGAGGGGCCAATCAGATTCATCCAAATGTGTGGAGAAGATAAATAGGAGAAATAAAGAAAATCCCCCCAAAAATGAGTAAATACTCACATAAGATGAAGAGTGGACTAAGGACCAAAAAGATGGATTTTTGACACCTCACAATGGGAATTCCCCCCTCATGAAGGAGGCGCCTACTTCACATGTGTGGTGGAGTTTAAAATTATCAAAAATTGAGATATTTCATTGCTCCTCTCTCCTAATTCAAGTCTAGTTCCAAAAAGTAAGCTAAACTGACCTAAAAATGGTTAAAAATTGACCAAACTGATCTGGAAAATTTTAGAATGAGTTTGCTTGGTTAGAAGCTCACTTTTTCCTTTAAATAGAAGCCTCCCCCTTTGTTGAAGCTTAATAGTGTTTTATGCACTGTTACTCTGCTGCTCCACCCCCCAAAGCCAAGAACTATGAATTTCTTAATAATTCATTAGTTTTTTGACCTTTCCCTCTTCTAAAGAATTGGTAGCCACTCTTGTTGTTGCAAATAAGAGTAGATCCCTCAAACCATCAAGCCAAAGGAAAGCTCTCAGAAATTTATGTAAGCTAGAAATCTTACTTTTTCTTTATTCTTTTAATGGTTTTCTATTTTTTGTTATCTTTAAAATGATAATCTGAAGCTATGCCTTGCTGGAAAGGCTTTCCCCCTCTCTCATTCTCAAATTCAGCCCTTCTTTATCCTAGTTAAGTAATCTAATTGTTGGAATTAAACTTTTCATATTGTTTCTCTCTTAAAAGTGAAATTTGATTAGTTTAGAGTGCTTAAAACCAATTGGGGATAATGTTTAAGTAATTTTAAGTTAGGAAAAATTAAAAAATGGTCAACCATACAAAGGAGGTTATGGCAAAGTTTTCTAAAAATTGGTGAAATAAGTTTTATCTTTTATTATCCAAAAAAGAGTAATCCCCACCAATTGTGTATTCTAAAAGTGTAATTTTGATTTTATGCATAGAAAGATGCATAAAGAAATTTATTTTTATTTCAATAGAGTTATTCGAGTCATCAATTTTTATTTTATGCATAGAAAGATGTATAAAGAAATTTATTTTTATTTCAAAAGAGTTATTCTCATCAATTTTGATTTTATGCATAGGAAGATGCATAAAGAAATTTATTTTTATTTCAAAAGAGTTATTCTCATCAATTTTTATTTTATGCATAGGAAGATGCATAAAGAAATTTATTTTTATTTCAAAAGAGTTATTCTCATCAATTTTGATTTTATGCATAAATAGGTGCATAAAGAATTTATTTTTATCCTAAGAGTTATTCTCATCAATTTTGATTTTATGCATAGAAAGGTGCATAAAGAAATTTATTCTTATTTCAAAAGATTTATTCTCATCAATTTTGATTTTATGCATAAATAGGTGCATAAAGAATTTCTTTTTATTCCAAAAGAGTTATTCTCATCAATTTTAATTTTATGCATAAATAGGTACATAAAAAATTTATTTTTATCCCAAAAGAGTTATTCTCATCAATTTTGATTTTATGCATAGAAAGGTGCATAAAGAAATTTATTTTTATTTTAAAAGAGTTATTCTCATCAATTTTGACTTTATGCATAAATAGGTGCATAAAGAATTTATTTTTATTCCAAAAGAGTTATTCTCATCAATTTTGATTTTATGCATAGAAAGGTGCATAAAGAAATTTATTTTTAATTCAAAAGAGTTATTCTCATTAAAATTGAATTTATGCATAGAAAGATGCATAAAAGATTTATTTTTATTTCGAAAGTGTTATTCTCCTTAAAATTGAAATTATGCATAAATAGATGTGTAAAGAATCTTTATATAAACAAAATAAGGATTCTCTTGCATTCTAAGAATGGATGTGGATGTATGTGAAAGGATAGATGTGGATGCGTATGTATAAATATGGATGTGGATGTATGTGAAAGGATAGATGTGGATGTGTATGTGATAAGTATGGATGTGGATGTATGTGAAGAATAGAAGTGGATGTATGTTAAAGAATGGATGTGGATGTATGTGAAAGGATAGATGTGGATGTGTATGTGATAAGTATGGATGTGGATGTATGTGAAGAATAGAAGTGGATGTAGGTTAAAGAACGGATGTGGATGAGTGTATGTGAAAGGATAGATGTGGATGTGTATGTGATAAATATGGATGTGGATGTATGTGATAAATATGGATGTGGATGTATGTGAAAGGATAGATGTGGATGTGTATGTGATAAGTATGGATCTGGATGTATGTGGGAGAATATATGTGGATGTAAATGTGATGGATATGAACGAGAATTGAAGCGATGAGATGTGAAGTAAATTGGATAGATATGAATGATAAGGGATGTGAATGAATGTGATAGCATATGAATTGGGATGTGAATGAATGATATAGGATGTGAATGAATGATAAGAGATGTGAATGGATGTGATGTGATGTGAATCAAGATGTGAATGAATGATAAGGGATGTGAATGAATGAATGATAAGGGATGTGAATGAATGATAAGGGATGTGAATGGATGTGAATGGATGTGATGTGATGTGAATCAGGATGTGAATGAATGATAAGGGATGTGAATGGATGTGATGTGATGTGAATGAGAATGTGAATGAATGATAAGGGACATGAATGAATGTGTTAGCATGTGAATCAGGATGTGAATGAATGAGATGTGATGTGAAATGAATGTGATAAGATGCGATGTAAACTGGATAGATGTTAATGTATGTGAAGTGATGAGATTTATGGGTAGATGCAAGTGGGTGAGATCTGATGAGGATAAATGAGGAAATAAGTGATGAGGATAAATGAGGAAATAAGTGATGAGATAGAAAAAGATGTGATTAGATGAGAATGGGAATGCTTATGAAATGAGGTGGATTGATGTGTGGATAATGTGGATTGATGTGCATGGATGTTTGGATGATGTGGATTGACGTGTGGATTGATGTGGATGGATGTGGATTGATGTGGATTGATGTGGATTGATGTGGATGGATGTGGATGGATGTGGATTGATGTGGATGGATGTGGATTGATGTGGATTGATGTGGATGGATGTATGGAAGATATGGATGGATGTGTGGATAATGTGGATTGATGTGGATGATGTGGATTGGTGTGTGTATGATGAGTGAATGATGTGGATTGATGTGAATGATGTGGATGGATGTATGGATGAGGTGGATTGATGTGTCGATAATGTGGATTGATGTGCATGGATGTTTGAATGATGTGGAATTGACGTGTGGATTGATGTGGATGGATGTATGGATGATGTGGATTGATGTGTGGATGATACGATTGGATGTGATTTGATGTGTGGATGATACGATTGGATGTGATTTGATGTAAGAATGATGTGATGTGATAGGGATCGATGATGAAAATAAAATTGTGGTAAGATGAAAAAAAAATGGGGTCTAATGTGAAAGGATGCGGAGTAATGAGAAAAGATGAAAATATTGTTGAACTGTATTTGTTTGTGAAAATCTGTTTTTAAATGACTGTTTTATGTCAAGAATGCTGGGGAAGCATTTTGACCGTCTTGTGAATGAGGTCGTGGGGAGACCTATCGATTAAAGTTGCAACTGCTGAACGGAAAGTCATCGGAGAACGTCTCGCATAGCAAGGTCGGCCGAGGTCTTGACCAGCCTCAGTTTGATTAAATGGTGAGCTTCCGATACAGTGGATGAGGGACCAAGGAAGCGGCCTATGAGTGAAGCGCTAGGTGACCTACGAAGGATCCTAGAGGGTGCTGAAAATGCTCATGCTCTGGGTCACCGAAGATACCCACGAGTACATCGAGGAAAATATTGAAACAAGGAGTAAGAGTTATTTTCTGAATTTGGGCATGGATCTGGTTGATTGACCTTGCTGGTCCTCAAACGGATGAGTCCATGGCTCTTTTATATGGATCTGTTGGTTGATCTTGCTTATCTTCAACGGAGATTCTATCTGGATATTTTTATGTGATTATTGTTGGGTACTATGAGCTAGGAACTATTGAAAAGGCCCCTGAGTGAACAGGTGGTGAGCATTCTGGTTGCCAATGATGCCATAGGAACACCGATGAAGGAAGGAATTGAAAATTAGGATTCAACTGGATAATTAGAGGATTATGATTAGTAACACTATGGTTTCATTAAATGATTGTTTCAAAGATTGTTGAATTTGTGAAAAAGGTAAAGTTCATATTGGGTAAGTGGTGTGACTAGTTTTATGTTTGCATGAATATCTGGCTAGGGGGCCTGGGAACTCTTTTCCGTGGTACCCGAGACAAAACCTAACCAAATTCCTAATTGAACACCATATTGGGAAATATGGGAATTTTCCATAAGTTTGGGACATGTGGTCAAATCTTTGGATTAATCATAACTTGAACACCGTTACGCCAAATTGAGCGCTCTATAGCTCACTAGATTCCATTTTCCAAGCGCTTTCCAACAATAGGTCACATGATATGGTTTTGAAAAACTTATAGGCATGTTATCCAGGTCCCCCCCTTTTTAGTATTCAAAAAATGGGAGTTGGGAAATTCCCAAACTCACGAATATAGTGTTATTGGATCCCATCACTATAGTGGTTGGGTGGTTGGCTAACCCATGGGACTAGATGGGGTTAGTAGGCTAGTTTGATGGATCCGTAAATCGAGACTCAATTTTTGTATAGAATGATAGATGAGGTAAATCTTGGATAAAAAATGTTCTATGGAAAAGAATCAACGGCTGTGTCTCTCTATGAGGAAAAAAGCATTGGTCTCTATGATCCAAGTACAATCTTTTCCCTGATCTGATTATGGGACTTACGGGTTCGATCTGATTAGTTCAGTTAGTTCAGGCTTTTGACTACGTTAGAGAAAAGTTATGCTGGAGGAATTGCCCATGCTTTCCGGGCAAGGGAAGTTTTTCCGAGTTCGGTTTTGGAAGAACCGATGGATTAGTCTCTTGTCTGGATATCCGTGGGCGAGGCCCCAAGTGTGGGACCTTGTCTCGTGCAAGAAGTGCTACTTCCACTGCTAGCACACCCGAATTCGTTGCGCAGGGGGGTCAGGGATCTTACAGCTTGGTATCAGAGAAAATTGGCTAATGAGGATAACCTGAGAAGCCAAAAATGTCAAAAATTTATGAAGAAGCAGTAAAAGGTTGTAATTGTGTGATAAACTTCATACAAATTAATATTCAAACTAAAATTCGTAAATTGGTAATTGGGTCTTCCGATGGAAGTACTGCAATTGTATGGAAACCTTGACTTGCTTGAGGCCTAGACATGATGGTATTTACCTTATAGTTCCAAGGATCGTGACTACCTGTATATACCGAGGGTATGCAGCTCTTTACTGGCAGTATATATGAGTAAATCTAAGACTTGAAATTGTAAGCATTAATACTATCTAGATGATGAATCCACATGTGGTTGATATGATTTTAAATTCTGATTGAGAATTGATGAGTTGATTTGGATTCTGATTGAAAAATGAAGATTTTTGAATTTTGGCTGAATTGTAATAACTAAGCAAAACCACAATAAGGATGAATGGGATGAGTCCCTATGATAATGTTTGTAGCTGGAATGATGTTAATGACTTCAGCAAATCACTATGAGATTAGTGGGTTGTGCTGGCAGATTGTTGCTGTTAACACTTGACCCAGTGGATCAAGTTAAGGGGTGTCAAATTAAAACTCTGTAAAATTGAAAATTTCCATGGCAGACTGTTCAGATAGAAATCTCGGTCTAATGGACCATTATTGTGTTAAGGATTGAATGTTACGATTTGAGTGAATTATTATCTGATGATGAGTTTTATATAAGGGATCTTTATCCCAGGATTCTGTTGGGCTCTCCAGACTATAAGGAACCCATAATCAATTGGATCTTAAGGAAAAGAATTCTCCTCTAGTTTTGCAAGATGAGGAAATCTCGCGTTTTTTAAGTGGGGTAGAATGTAAGATTCCTCCTCTCAGGATGTCCAGTATCTTCCCCTGTAATCAAATCCCTCTTCAGAAATATAAAAGATCTTGTTTCTACCTGTTCTAGCTTAGAGAGAGAAAATGTTCTAGAGTGAGATTATTCAAATTTTGAATATTTTTGGATGGAAAAATATCTCTTCTTATTAAAATAAGCTCTCCCAAAACAAAAGTTCAAAAAGATTTTCAGAAGGTGCATTAGAAATCAAGTATAATATGTGCAAGAGGCCTTATCCTAGGGGTCCAAATTTTTGAAAATCTTTAAATTAAGGTTTTGAGGGGCCAATAAATTCATCCAAATGTGTGGAAAAGATAAATAGGAGAAATAAAGAAAATGTCTGTGAAGTGATGAGATGTATGGGTAGATGCAAGTGGGTGAGATCTGATGAGGAGGAAATAAGTGATGAGATAGAAAAAGATGTGATTAGATGAGAATGGGAATGCTTATGAAATGAGGTGGATTAATGTGTGGATAACGTGGATTGATGTTCATGGCTGTTTGGATGATGTGGATTGACGTGGATGGATGTATGGAAGATATGGATGGATGTGTGGATAATGTGGATTGATGTGGATGATGTGGATGATGTGGATTGGTGTGTGTATGATGAGTGAATGATGTGGATTGATGTGGATTGGTGTGTGTATGATGAGTGAATGATGTGGATTGATGTGGATGGATATATGGATGAGGTGGATTAATGTGTGGATAATGTGGATTGATGTGCATGGATGTTTGAATGATGTGGATTGACGTGTGGATTGATGTGGATGGATGTATGAATGATGTGGATTGATGTGTGGATGATGCGATTGGATGTGATTTGATGTAGGAATGATGTGATGTGATATGGATCGATGATGAAAATAAAATTGTGGTAAGATGAAAAAAAAGATGGGGTCTAATGTGAAAGGATGCGGAGTAATGAGAAAAGATGGAAATATTGTTGGAACTGTATTTGTTTGTGAAAATCTGTTTTTAAATGACTGTTTTATGTCAAGAATGTTGGGAAAGCATTTTGACCATCTTGTGAATGAGGTCGTGGAGACCTATCTATTGAAGTTGCAAACAACTGCTGACAGAGAGTCATCGGAGGACGTCTCACGTAGCAAGGTCGGTCGAGGTCTTGACCAGCCTCAGTTTGATTAAATGGTGAGCTTCCGGTACAGTGGATGAGGGACCAAGGAAGCGGCCTATGAGTGAAGCGCTAGGTGACCAATGAAGGATCCTAGAGTGTGCTGACCATACGGTGCTCATGCTTTGGGTCACCGAAGACATCCACGAGTACGTCGAGGAAGATATTGGAACAAGGAGTAAGAGTTGTTTTCTGAATTCGGGCATGGATCTGGTTGATTGACCTTGCTGGTCCTCAAACGGATGAGTCCATGGCTCTTTTATATGGATCTGTTGGTTGATCTTGGTGATCTTCAACAGAGATTCCATCTGGATATTTTTATGTGATTATATTGTCGAGTACTATGAGCTAGGAACTATTGAAAAGGCCCCTGTGAGTGAACAGGTGGTGAGCATTCTGGTTGCCAATAATGCCATAGGTACACTGATGAAGGAAGGAATTGAAAATTAGGATTCAACTGGATAATTAGAGGATTATGATCAGTAACACTATGGTTTCATTAAATGATTGTTTCAAAGATTGTTGAATCTGTGAAAAAGGCAAGTTCATATTGGGTGTGTAAGTGGTGTGACTAGTTTTATGTTTGCATGGAATATCCGGCTAGGGGGCCTGGGAACTCTTTTCCCTGGTACCCGGGACAAAACCTAACCAAATTCCTAATTGGATTCCATCACTACAGTGGTTGGGCGGTTGGCTAACCCATGGGACTGGATGGGCTGGACTGATGGATCCGTAAATCGAGACTCGATTTCTGTATAGTATGATAGATGAGGTAAATCCTAGATAAAAATTATTCTATGGAAAAGAATCAACGGTTGTGCCTCTCAATGAGGAAAAAAACGTTGGTCTCTATGATCCAAGTACAATCTTTTCCCTGATTTGATTATGGGACTTACGGGTTCGGTTAGATCAGTTCAGTCAGTTCAGGCTTTTGACTATGTTAGAGAAAAGTTATGCTAGAGGAATCGCCCGTGCTTTCCGGGCAAGGGAAGTTTTTCCGAGTTCGGTTTTTGAAGAACCGATGGATTAGTCTCTTATCTGGATATCCGTGGACGAGGCCCTGAGTGTGGAACCCTACCCTGTGCAAGAAGTGCTACTTCCGCTGCTAGCATACCCAAATTCGTTGCGCAGGGGGGTCAGGGATCTTACAAGTTCAGCCTACATCTTTCTTAGGCTTGTTTCATTCTTTGTTTCTCCAACAAAGGTTTAGGTTACTACTTGAGTTTCTCTATTAGGTTTTCATAATTAGTGGGCCTCTCTTCTTTGGGAAGAGTAGGTTTGAGAGAGATATCGCTCACCATATCTGCTGAGGAAGGTAGCTTTGGATGATAGTCACAATAGCGATGCCTTGACAAAGCTGATCATGTATTACATTTTCGTGTCCTCGTCAAGGTATTCTTCTTTTTGACCTCTCTAGTTTTGATTTATTAGCCTTTTGAGGGACCACTATAGTCTTTGGGGCTTGTGCCTCTAGCTCTTTAGTTACTTGCTTCAAAAAGGAAGCTTGAGCATTCTTGCTTTTGAATGCTCCCTTCGTTGCCGCTCTCATCTTGGCTTGGAGCCTTGTGGTGATGGCATTAAGGGGGATTGTGCAAATAAGTCCTCTTTGTATACTCAACAAGTTAAGACTCGTTGATACACTCAACAAAGAATGCGTGAGACACTTAGGGTCTTTGTTGGGAGGCCACTCTGCAATACAATGGGGGCCTTTGCATCAAAGGAATTGCATCGCGGTGGGCATCGATGGGGCCTACGTACCATATTGTTGAGGTCTCTTGCTCTTTATTGCACCATGGCCTTGAACAAAGAGGCGTACTCTATTGCAAGAGGTTTTTCAGGAGGGTACCCATATATATCATACCATTGTTGCTCATATGGGTCTTGTGGTTTATAATATTGATAGCTCTCTTCTTCTTGAGTTCTTATTTTTATCTATAGTCAGTGGTCACCAAGTACTATTGTACTGAAATGGTTTTTGGATGAACCGGTTGAGGTGGTAGTGTTGGAGGTGGATATGGCAATTGTGGCAGTCTATACATACCTCTTGGTAAGGGGTTTTGGAAGGCAAAAGCACTAGAGCTTAAGGAACTACTGGAGAGGTTGGCTAGGCTAATGGTTTCCTTTGTTGGCATGGGGAGCATATTTCCACCCTGATAGGTCTCCTTGGTGTTAATAATGAGTTATGCCATGGTTCCCGTTGTATGAGCACAAAATTGTTACTGCCTAGGCCGTACAATTGACACTCTGTAATTGTATGGCTTTGGTGACAAATTGCACACCTAACCATATCTCTGTGTGGAAAAAAGTGGGTTTCCATCTTGAGGAGCTGGGTGGGGTTGTTTGCCTTTAGGAGCTCGATGGGGTTATTGCCCTTCAGGTTGCCTTTAGGGTTGGTGGGCCCTGATAATGCTATCCTAATCAATTGAGTAAATTTCATAACAACTCATCCATGCTTATGTCCTTCAATATGACTCTAGCTAGTGTTAGTTTGGAACCCTTAGCCCATTGAGGCTTTGGATGATGTGTTCCCTATCTCTTGGTTTGGGTGGATGACTTCTACATCCTTGCCTTGGAGATTGTCTATTGCCTCATGGAAACACTCACAAAAAATATGTTAGGCCTATAGAAATACTCATGAAACCTCTTTCTCTTGAGACCAATCGTAAATTGATCGATGAATGATAACTCTTTTTTACGGTGCTACATCTCATGTGGAGATACTTGGTTCTAGCAATGCTTTAGCAATGTAATCCCACATTGTTTCTCCTTCCTTTTGTTTGTTGAGGTTATATATCTATGCAATGTGGAGATACTTGGTTCTAGCAATGTAATCCCACATTATCTCTCATTCCTCTTGGTTGAGGTTGTAGATCCGTACAATGGGGATGCATCTAGATCTACTATGTGAAAATTCCACAATGAAGCCTTGTAGCTAGCCTTTTTAAGTGGGTTTAGATACTTAAACCAATGGCCTACTTTGCTTTCAAGAAAAAGTCTAAATGCATAGATCTTGGTGTGCTAGGAGCACGAAGCTAAACTTTTCAAGTGGGTTTAGATACCGAAACCAATGGCTTGCTTTTCTTTCAAGGAAAAATCTAAATGAATAGATCTTGGTGGGATCATCAATCCTTCCCATGACAAACTTGATCGAACTTCACACCAGATGCTTAATGGGATCTCCAATTTCATCAAATTTAGTCATCATCCTTGAGATGTAGATTGGCTTAGTTTTTCATTTTGAGCCTCTAGGTGCTACGAATGCCTTCTACATATTCATGATGTGACGGTAGAATGTAAGGGAGTGGTTGTGCAAATCCCTTTGTCTCCGGGTTTGGATTTTCATGGCCCATGAAATGGAACTTGTCCTATGCTAGCATCACTTTAAGGCTATAGGCTTGTGGCGAAGGACATGTTATGTGAATTCTCTTATGGCTACCTTGAGGTTGAGGTAGTCCTAATAATTGGCTATTTACTCTTCCCCATGTTCCATGCTCCTTTGTTCCCCCCATGTGTTCCATGTTCCTTGTCCGAATGGAGAGAAACATGAACTTGCCTTGCGAGATGAGGAAACTACAATAATGGGCTCATTTAGAAGGTGGGACTCTTGCTTACACTAAATTGCTGCTTTGTAGAATTCTTATCCCCAATGGAGTCTACTAGGAAGAGCCAGAATTTTGAATGTGTCCAGATTATTTCAAGGAGTGTAGTACAGACGATGCATGCAAGAAGGGCACCTCAACACTGAGTCAACATGATGGTGTGCATTGGTGAGGAATCCTCTCTACATCGAATTGTTGTAGGCACCTTCTTCTAGTATATTTTTGGGCTTTTACATGAGTATATGCAAAGTCATATATTCTCCCACTGATCTTACATAAAAAATATAAAAAATGGTCCTTACATAAAAAAGGAGTGGTTTATTTAAAAAATGCTAATTAGGTGATTTATGAAATCAAAAGTCTAAGGAAATATTTAAAAAAGAATGGGCTAACCAATGAGAGTTAGGATTCTAGATCTATGTAACATGGATCTTTTTGAATCCTCCACTACCACCAAATCTTACAAGATCAATCTAGTGGAATATAATATTGGGAAAAAATATTAAAAACTAAAGAAATGTTAGATATGTACCTTATGGTCCTCACAATAAAATATTATAGTGTCAAAGTAGTGAATGTTCCTTATCAATCATGAATTTCTTTCCCTCTTTCTCTTTCATGCTTTTATTTTCTCCCCTTTTCACTTTCCCTCCTTTTTTCCTCTGTGGAATTTGATGTCATCATATTTTCACGCTTCCTTGCTTTGTTTTTTCATAAAAAATTACTATAGCCAACATCTCTAGATGTCTATCTTATAGGAAAATTTATCTCTTTTGGACATAATCTCTTTGAGATATTGTTGATTTCTCATAGTAGACCTTCTTCTCTATTTTTAAGGAAAAATTTTATAAATAGCTTTCTCTCTAGGATATTCATGTAATCTTTTTTTTTGGGAAAAAATTTTACAGTTTAGCAGTCTCTCTCGTATGTTGATGTTCCTGGAAAAAAACATTTCATTTAAATAGAATATTTATTCCACCTTGTGGTTACTTTTTCTCTTGTATTTTTGGGCTCATAAAGGTCTAAATACACTTTTGTTTGGAAGTTTGAGATTCGTAATGGAAAATACTAAAAATAAAATTTTAAATTTCAGCTTGAAATTGTTTGCATATTATTAATGTTAACAATTTTTCTTTTGTTAGTTTTGAAGATCTGAATTTTTTTTACTAAACAACCTTCCGAGAATCAAACGAATAAGAAGCATTTCACATTTTGTTTTCTTTTAAAATTAGTAAAAATTTAGGTTATAAATTGAAATTTTTTATAATGTCCTACAGGTTTCTAAATCTTTAGTGTTTCTATGGGTGACTAATTCTGAATCTTTGGTATTGCTCAATAGTTTTTGAAGCCTTGTGTTTGTTGCTATGTGGAGACTAGTTTGGAAAATGAAACGCCATTAAGCAATTTTCGTTCTCTTGTTATTTAAAGTTTGCTAATCTTTAAATAGTAAGTTTTAGGTTTTCCATTCTGTTGGTAAGCTTGATAATGTAATATATTGATAACATATTAAATCTTTTTCTTTACTCTTAGTAGGTTTTGAATCTTTGAGTTCTGTTGGTTTGGAGATTACTTGGGACTTTGGGAAGGCAAAAAGGTAATCAACAAGTTTATTCCCTTGTTAATTTAGTTTGTGAGTGCAAAATTGTTAATCTCAATATGTTGGTTAATCCAACGGCTTACATTGAAGTAACAATTTATAAATATTTATCTATTTTATAAATATTTTTCTTCAATGTAGACGTCTCAAAGAAGGAAGACTAAAATTAATATACACAATGTGGAGGTTTTTAATCAGAGAGACGAGGAGGGAAAATGGATTTTAGAATATTATAATAAATTCATTTGGGTCTTAATGTGACCAAACACTTGATCGAGGCTCTTTCAAAGTAAAGCTAAGAGACACGTGTGCTTTGTCAAAATATTGGAAAGCAAGAATATTAGATTTCAAATGATGAATGGGTGATGCAACTATGAGAATGAAAGTTCTTATTTAGTACTTATAGCCGCACAAACGAATTTGATTACATTTAGGAAACCAAATTCCAAGCCAAACAATCAGTATATGTTATTTTTTAAAATATATAATTGTTTTTATTTTTTGATTCTTAAGCACATAATGTTTTCTAGCTTTGTATCCTTCCACATTAGAGGAGTGGCGATCTGTGGAGTGTTTAAGTGGAAAGATCATTGTTCTCCATGTTGAGATTGATAAATTAATTTACAAAAACAAGAGAGCAAGTTGTTTGGCTGGCAAACAAATTTATTTTTATGATTCGTTGTGTATGTTTTGCCTATACGAGGAGTTAATTTTGGCTGTTTGTAGCATATACCACTCCCTTCCTTGTCTAATCTTGAAATCCTAACTTAGACCAAATTTATCTTGTAGGCTAAAGCTCTTAAATGACATGCAGCAAGATGCAATGAAACCAACTACATGCTCCCTTCCTTGTCTAATCTTGAAATCCTAACTTAGACCAAATTTATCTTGTAGGCTAAAGCTCTTAAATGACGTGCAGCAAGATGCAATGAAACCAGCTACATGCTCAAAATATATTCACTTAAGTTGGTTTTTTTAAAACATTTCTTTATGTAGTTTTTTTGCATCTTGTGAAGAATTAAAAATCAATGATGGTTGCAACAAGAAAAGTCCAAGTGATGGCTAGATGGCACATTTCTTGGGTCATCAAGGGATACAAAGAGAACTTGTCATGATGACACAATTGAGTGCAGAGTCAAAAAGTCAGATATGACCTTCTAGCAAGACTATAATGAATGTAGCTACTAAAAACACGGTTTTACTAATGTTGTTTATTTTAATGAATAGTTACCTCATTGTTTGACAAATCTTATTTATAGATTTCAAATATAGAAGATGGAGGCTTTTAAGAGGTGATTAGATAAGCTTAGATCAAGATTTATGGGATCCCACACACTCTACTTCGGTGTATATGGCTATTCTTTAGGAGGGCTACGATATAATTTCATCCAACATAGAGAGTAATTGGCATCTAGCCTTTCTTAGACAAGAGATATTATTGACATTAAATGATCCTCCTGCAAACTTCTATTTCATCCAACATAGAGAGTAATTGGCCATTGGTCCTTCTTAGACAAGAGATATTGTTGACATTAAATGATCATCTTGCAAACTTCTATTTTAAGCTAAATGGTAGTAGGAAGGCTAGGAGTAGACATGAAAAGTCTATTACATGTAAGAAATATATTTTCCCTCACATCCTTGAGATTATGGAGTAGTTGTAGCATTCCCAATCTCAAATTAATGACATGAATTTTTGGCTTTTGTAAAATTTGTATTTATATTTTGATTTTTAATTTCTTAAAAAATAAGTAGAAGTGTAAATTAAATCTTCATTTGACGTAAAGCTTTGTTAACTCTTAATATTTTATAAATCTTTTTATAAGATAGTTATACACTGTAAGACCCCCGACCCGTAGGGCGGGGGAATCCTTTTGATAGGCGGTCAAGTCTCATGTTATTTTCCGATTGACGACACCTCGATCTCGTAGAAATACGAGGTTACGAGCAAACGGACGGACCTAACTCTATCTCGCAAGGGAAGCGTAGTCATCCTAAAGGAAATTCTAATCCCCAGCACGAAATGTGCATGGAGATGGAACAAGACCCACACTTGGTTCAAGGAAGCCAACGCCTTTTTCCCCCGTATTTCAAGAGGCACGGCCGCTGGCTCGGTCCCCTAAAACAAGTCTTGTTCGTGACTCTACTATTCCCTAAGTATCGTAAGTTACGACTAGTAGAAAGCTACCCGACTGATCGGGTCCACCCATCCTTAGAATGGTACCGTCAGGGCATCCATTCTCCCACTTTCCACGCACTCACCCATTCAATTATTTTCTAATTAAGTCCTATCACACTGTGAAACACTTAAAAACAAATTCCTTTGTTAATTAATTACACTTGATTCCTTTAAGGAAATCTTCCTTAGCATAACATTGAAATCAACAAACATACTTACAGTGAAAAAATATTTACAAAGACCCCGAAACCGGGCCGATATTCCAATCCAAACTCATGTCCAAACCATAACCATAACCACAACTACATCGATAATCTAGAATTCGATCTTCCAGCCTCAACCAGCTGGGTAAACCTCACGGACCGTCTCCCCTCGTCGTCAGCCAGACGATGAGGGTCAAGCCGTCCTGTCACCCCCTCAGGTACTGACGCTTGTACCAAACCCTCTCGCTCTTCGGAGGGGACGTCTCCTCATGAGGTGGGGGTTAAGTCACCGCACTAGCCTGGACCCACAGAACTAGGCAGCATATATACATCACCCTGGTGGTGAAAACCAATCCCCAGTGGCATAGGAGGGGATTGCCCTGGGCCGACTCCCGGCCTCGCTATATCCTCCGCCCGTCTACACAGGCAAGCACGGAGTTAGCTAAGGGGGGGAGAAGCTGTACCTGCATGTTAGCAATAAACCAGCAGTATATCCAATAGAAAGAAAGACATAGCCTTTGTTCAATGAATTCACACATTAACAAAAACCAACGTTTTGGAAAGACAATGATTCAAAAGCAAGATTATTTTCCTATAACTTTACTTAAGAGTAACCATAAGGTACTTTAGGCCATCTATACTAGGGTTTAACCTTGGTTCCTTTCCTATTATTTCGAATCTTTGCATTAAACTACATAAGAGAGAATTTTTAGTTAAACTTATTAAATGACCAACCTGGTTATCATTTTCATGCCTATTCGCTTCAAGAGGGGCGAAGTCGATTACAGGGATGCGATTCGCCTCGTTCCCTCCTTGGGCAGCGCGCGGTTCTTCAATTCGGCGGCGTTTCGGCGCCATAGGAGCACTAGAGTTTTAAGAGGATAGAGAGAAAACGAGGTGAATATAAGAGGTTGGGAGCGTGGAGAGAAAAGAGAGAATTCTATTGGTTCAAACGGATTCGAAAACGGAGTCCGTTTGGGGTAGGAAAAGCTTGTTGGGCTTATGGGCAGGAACGACCTCTTAGCCTAAGTTTAAGTCGCCGCATATGGGGGGGGGGAATTGAGAGGGGTGTCCTTAACCTGGAGAGCTCTTGAGAAGAGTGTACGCCTAGGGAGGTCTAGGGAAGAGTAAGGCAAGGGTCGGAGGAGAGGCACACTTAAAGTCTATTCACACGGGGGGGGGGGGGGGGGAGAAGAGTGTAGGACATGTCCTAGAGCTTGAGAGAGAGCTTGCGCGTAGGGGCTTGCTGGGGGCTTGTCTGGAGAAGGGGGCTGGGAGGGTCCTTTTATAGGTGCTGGAGGGTGGACGTCCGGGTACGGGAGGGTGACACCTGGGTGGTGTAGGTGTCCGGGAGAGGTGTGGGCGTGAGACACCTGGGGGTGGAGGTGTCTCGAGGAGAGAGAAAGTGTGACACATGGGGGTGGAGGTGTCCCCAAGAGAGAGAGAGCGCGACACCTGTGGATAGAGGGTTCTGGGAGGAGGGGGTACGTGTAGGGGTGTGCTGGAGGGTGCGTCTAGGTCGTGTACACGCTTGGGTGTCCCGAGCGGATTGTCGGTTTTTTTCACGGGCGGCGCCCGTGGTGGGGCCCACGCTGGCCGCCCGCCGCCCCGGGGGGGTCAAAAAATTTTATTTGACGAAAATGTCCGGCCTTGCCCCGTGACCATGGGGGCGTGTTCTGTTCGTTGATTAGACGCCTGGATAGTTACTATTTTTGGTCGGAAGTTCGCAGATTTAAAGGCCTAAAAGCTTGATTAAACCCATTCCGGGTGCCCGTTTTTAGTTCAGAAAAAACTATTTTAAGCGTAAAATTACACGTAGATTCCAAATTTGGATTCAGAATTACAAATTTCTAAGCAAAAATGGCTCATTTTCCAAAAATAGAAGTTTTTTGATCGGAAAAATGACAAGCTAAGATATATTTTTCAACTCTGAAGCAAGTACAGTGTTATTTACAATGGGTATGTTACATCCTTCCCTACTAAAAGAACTCGAGATGTCCTCATCTCGGCACGAACTCTGGGTAATTCTTTTGGAGGGTTGACTCTTCCTCCCAAGTGGCATCCTCCTCAGGGTAATCTTTCCATTCCACTAAATGTTCTCTAAGGATTCTATTGCGAAGCACTCTTTCTCTAGAGTCGATGATTCTATTAGGTCTCATTTCAAGGACTCCCTGAGTTGGCATTACAATTTGTTCATCATCAAGAACATGATCAGGATGAGGCACATATGGCTTTAGTAAGCTAACATGGAATACATCATGGATCTTGAGGTGGGTTGGGAGGCGAAGTTTGTAGGCATGTTTTCCCAAACATTTGATGACTTCATAAGGCCCACAATACCTTGGACTCAGTTTCCTAAATTTTCCAAGAGATAAAGAACTTCTCTTTGGCCGCACTCGAAGAAAAACTTTGTCTCCTTGCTGAAAAATTCTGTCAGATCTTTTGGTATCAGCATAATGCTTCTGTCGATCCTGGGCGGCTTTAATATCCTTACGAATAGCTTTGGTTTGTTCTTCCATTTCTTCAAGCATTATCCTGGAGGCTTCGACCTTTAGAGTGGGGTCAGAAAAATTTAAGGGGGATAAACATTCCTGACCATAAAGAGCTTTGAATGGTGACATCCCTATGCTTTGGTGATAGGATGTATTGTAAGAGAATTCCACTAGAGAGAGATACTGAATCCATTTCTTTGGTTCACGCCCACAATAGGCTCTCAGGATGTCTTCTATAACCTGATTAACTCTCTCAGTTTGACCATCTGTTTCTGGGTGGTAAGCTGTACTGAAACAAAGTTGTGTTCCAATAGCCTGGAATAATGATGTCCAGAACTTTGAAGTGAAGTCAGAGTCCCGGTCACTGACTATTCTTTTTGGCAATCCATGAAGCCTAAAGATTTCCTTGATGAAAAGGCGGGCAATATCAGAAGATTTAAATGTCTTCTTTACTGGGATAATATGGGTGACTTTGGTAAGCATATCCACAACTACTAAAATAGAATCATACCCTCCTTGTGTTGTGGGAAGACTTGTGACAAAATCCATACTGATACATTCCCACTTCATCTGAGGAATGTCCAAAGGTTGGAGTTTCCCGGGCATTTTGATTCTTTCAGCTTTAATCCTTTGACATGAAAGGCATTGTCTGATGTATTGAAGGATATCTCTCTTCATTCCAGGCCAAAAGTAACTTCTCCTTAAGGCATTCAGGGTTTTTGCATAACCTGGGTGTCCTGCTACGGGGCTATCATGAGCTTCATACAAGATCATCTTCTTTAGTGCAAGGTCTTTGGGAATACATAACCTATGCATGAAGTAGAGGCATTCATCATCGAGGGTGTATCCCTTGATCAATATATTTTCCTTTTCTGTGGGTGCCTCCTTGTGAACCAGGCTTACTAGCTTTTGGTAATCAGGGTCATGAAGTGAAACCTGCTTTACCTTCTCTAGGATGGGGTTATTTGGCATAGAGATTGCACTTAGGAAGGATTTGCGACTGAGGGCATCTGCTACAACATTATCCTTTCCAGGACGAAATTTGATATCAAAATCAAACTCTTGCAGAATCTCAATCCACCTTCTTTGCCTCATGTTGAGATTGGGCTGGATGAAGATCCACTTTAAACTCTGGTGGTCAGTTACAAGTAGAAACTTACGGCCTAGGAGATAGTGTCTCCATAACTTGAAACAATGAACAACTGCAAGGAGTTCCAAATCATGGGTGGCATAATTGACTTCATAGGATTTAAGCTTACGAGAAGTGTAAGCCACAGGCCTTCCTTCTTGAATTAAGACACCACCAAGTGCAAGGCCACTAGCATCAGTGACAACCTCAAACTCTTTGGTGAAGTCAGGGAGCTTCAGAACTGGTGCTGAGGTGAGGATAGCTTTAAGTTGGCTAAAACTGATTTGGTGGATTGGTAACCATACTATCTTGCATTCCTTCTTGAGGAGATCAGTTAAGGGTGCGGCTATCTTGGCATAATCCTTGATGAAGATCCTATACCATCCTGTGATGCCTAGAAACCCACGGATTTCTTTGACTGTCCTAGGGGGTGGCCATTCCAATATATCCTTGACTTTGGCAGGGTCTACTGAGATGCCCTTTGAGGAGACAATGAACCCTAGATATTCAATTTGGGAAGTGAAGAAGGTACATTTGCTTTTCTTGGCATAGAGCTTATGTTCGCGCAGTATTTGCAATACTTTGCGTACATGCTCCTCATGTTCCTCTTTTGACTGAGAATAGACCAAGATGTCATCGAAAAAGACAAGGACAAATTCATCCAAGTAGGGTCGGAAGATATCCTGCATCAGGCGGTTGAAGGTGGCAGGAGCATTGGTTAATCCGAATGGCATGACTGTAAATTCATAGTGGCCATAGCGGGTATTGAAAGCGGTTTTGGAGATATCTGATTCCTTGATCCTAATTTGATAGTAGCCAGACCTTAAATCCATCTTGGAGAAAACTTTGGATCCATAAAGTCTGTCAAGAAGTTCGTCGATGCGAGGAATGGGGTATTTGTTTTTGACAGTGACCTTGTTTAGGCCTCGGTAGTCAATACAAAGCCGAAGCGAGCCATCCTTCTTTCTCTGGAAAAGAACAGGCGCTCCCCATGGGGAATTACTAGGGCGAATGAATCCTTGCTCAATGAGCTGCCTAAGTTGTTCTTTGAGCTCTATGGCTTCGGGAAGAGACATTTTGTAAGGTCTCCTTGAAACTGATTCAGCACCAGGGATTAACTCAATCCCATGATCTACTTCTCGAGATGGGGGTAGTTTTGTAAGTTCCTCTGGAAAGATATCTGAAAACTCCTGGAGCCAAGAGGGTTCTAAATCTGGGTTGCTTTCTTCTACCTTGTTGAGTTTGACAAGGAAGATCTGTTGGCCCTTGCGTACTCCCTTAAGAAGGCGATTAGCTTTGACCAAATGAAATTTGGGTTTACCTGTTTTTCCCTGGGCTGATACTACCTGTCCTTGACTATTCTTAAAGGTGATGCTTCCTTCAGCACAGTGAATGTCAGCATTGTTTGCAATTAACCAATCCATACCAAGGATTCCATCATAAATCCCTAATGGTAAGCTTCTAAAATACCCATGGGTTGATTCACCATCCAATTCAAATTCAAGATCTCCCACACAATGTCGGGATACTTCTTCTTTTCCACTAGCTAACTCAACAATCATTGCTTGGGCTGGTTTTTGATCTAACTGTAGCTTACGCAAGCATTTTGGAGAAAGAAACGAATGCGTACTACCACAATCAACCAAAAGCTGGAAAGATCTACCTTGATAAGTAGCCGGAGCTTGGATAACAGAAAACTGCTGATTAGGTCCTTGATGTTCTATAGCTGCATGAATGGTGGCTTGCTCTTCTTCTTCCATCTCTAAAGTCGGTTCACCAATCATAGAGCAGACACGGGCAGTCATTCCACGACCTCTACCACGTCCACCACCACCTCGTCTAGCTTGGCGGTTATTAGGAATCCCACGACCTTGAACTACCCGGCCACCTTGTGGAGCAGCAGTGACACTAGGATTGAGAGAGGATCTTGCAAGTTTGGGGCATTCATTCCGGAAGTGGCCAACTTCATTGCAATAAAAGCACCTTTGGTCCCCATAGGATTCTGAAGTGGAATTAGCATAACTGCGGGGGACAAAATTATTGGGGTACTGACCAATAGTATTGTGGCGAAAATTCGATTGGTAATTCCTCTGAAGGCGCCCCCTTGGGTTAGACTCAGGATAGCCTCTCTTCTTTGCTTGACCACTCTTTACTTCTTTAGCTAGAGGTTTGGCTCGGGTAAGAGCATCTTGTAAAGTAGTTGGCCTCATTGCTTCAAGGCGAGAATCCAAAGGTTCATTCAGCCCTTGGCAAAATCGGGCCACTTGTTGAGTGATTGACATAGGTGGAGCATATTTGCCAAGTGTGACAAATTTTGAGTAGTATTCCTCCAAGGTTAAGCTAAGCTGCTTGAGGCTGAAGAACTCGTTCATCTTAATAGATTCATGAGATGGGGGAAGATAACGGCCCTTCACAGCTTGCTTAATGTCACTCCAGGTTTGGGTTTCTTCAGTGATGCCCTTATCTCGGCACCATTGCTTCCACCAAAGTTTGGCGTCCCCGGTAAGACGGAATCTGGCAAGCATGGATTGATTCCCAATTCCTGTACCAGCAGCCGAAAAGTAATCGTCCATGGCTTCTATCCAAACTTCTGCATCCCTTTCAATCTTTGACCCTGCCCCATTAAATGAGGGAGGTTGCATTTGTTTGAGGAGAAGCTTCTTCTCCTGTGTATCTGTATATAATGCATTGGGAGCAAGAAGTTGACGATCCTGGTTATCAATATGAAGCTAAATTTAGAATCATGTCACTTAGGCGGTTTAATACACATAAGACAATGAGTATGAAAATCAAAACCTTTTATTCCAAGCTTTAATATTTACAAGTAAACCAAGCCATTTACAAGTAAACCAAGCCATTTACAAGGATTGGACTAAATCCAATCTTATTTATTTACATGGTAGTCCTCTAGGAAACCTAATAAAGATCTGCGGTGGTAGCATTGAAAAAGTAGGGGGGTTCTCCCATGGTTTCAAGAACTCGATAAGTCTCTGGTAGGGGAGGTAAACCTCGTCTAGAAAGACGGGTAACGGCTACTCTATCAGGGGATACAACTTGAGTCACCTTATCATAAACCCAACGATTCTGTGGCATGCGATTCCCATCGATAGTGACATAGGTGTTACGAGGAGTGCCAATAAACCAGAACAGGCGAACCATCCGCAACATCTCGGCATAACGGATCCGCCTCAAGTCGTTGGTGAGATTGCCGACGTGCTCAGCTCGAATGATGAAGTAGGTAGATCGACGATGCCAATACTCAGTTCTGTTCCATCCCCTTTCGATGCGAGTGTAAAGAGGAAGGGTTAGCTTGTCTACAATGTGCATCATAGTGTCACGGAACTCGAATTCGGAAGAGCGACAAGCAGTCATGAACATGCATTGGAATACCAGGAAGCGAGAATAGGGATCCATCTCGTCCTCCTGCATCCAGCCGTAACTAGATTAGTTTAACAAGAATTTCTAGAGTAACAAGAGAATACAATATAAAATCTCCCAAGTCTAAACGCGCTCTGATACCACGTGTAAGACCCCCGACCCGTAGGGCGGGGGAATCCTTTTGATAGGCGGTCAAGTCTCATGTTATTTTCCGATTGACGACACCTCGATCTCGTAGAAATACGAGGTTACGAGCAAACGGACGGACCTAACTCTATCTCGCAAGGGAAGCGTAGTCATCCTAAAGGAAATTCTAATCCCCAGCACGAAATGTGCGTGGAGATGGAACAAGACCCACACTTGGTTCAAGGAAGCCAACGCCTTTTTCCCCCGTATTTCAAGAGGCACGGCCGCTGGCTCGGTCCCCTAAAACAAGTCTTGTTCGTGACTCTACTATTCCCTAAGTATCGTAAGTTACGACTAGTAGAAAGCTACCCGACTGATCGGGTCCACCCATCCTTAGAATGGTACCGTCAGGGCATCCATTCTCCCACTTTCCACGCACTCACCCATTCAATTATTTTCTAATTAAGTCCTATCACACTGTGAAACACTTAAAAACAAATTCCTTTGTTAATTAATTACACTTGATTCCTTTAAGGAAATCTTCCTTAGCATAACATTGAAATCAACAAACATACTTACAGTGAAAAAATATTTACAAAGACCCCGAAACCGGGCCGATATTCCAATCCAAACTCATGTCCAAACCATAACCATAACCACAACTACATCGATAATCTAGAATTCGATCTTCCAGCCTCAACCAGCTGGGTAAACCTCACGGACCGTCTCCCCTCGTCGTCAGCCAGACGATGAGGGTCAAGCCGTCCTGTCACCCCCTCAGGTACTGACGCTTGTACCAAACCCTCTCGCTCTTCGGAGGGGACGTCTCCTCATGAGGTGGGGGTTAAGTCACCGCACTAGCCTGGACCCACAGAACTAGGCAGCATATATACATCACCCTGGTGGTGAAAACCAATCCCCAGTGGCATAGGAGGGGATTGCCCTGGGCCGACTCCCGGCCTCGCTATATCCTCCGCCCGTCTACACAGGCAAGCACGGAGTTAGCTAAGGGGGGGAGAAGCTGTACCTGCATGTTAGCAATAAACCAGCAGTATATCCAATAGAAAGAAAGACATAGCCTTTGTTCAATGAATTCACACATTAACAAAAACCAACGTTTTGGAAAGACAATGATTCAAAAGCAAGATTATTTTCCTATAACTTTACTTAAGAGTAACCATAAGGTACTTTAGGCCATCTATACTAGGGTTTAACCTTGGTTCCTTTCCTATTATTTCGAATCTTTGCATTAAACTACATAAGAGAGAATTTTTAGTTAAACTTATTAAATGACCAACCTGGTTATCATTTTCATGCCTATTCGCTTCAAGAGGGGCGAAGTCGATTACAGGGATGCGATTCGCCTCGTTCCCTCCTTGGGCAGCGCGCGGTTCTTCAATTCGGCGGCGTTTCGGCGCCATAGGAGCACTAGAGTTTTAAGAGGATAGAGAGAAAACGAGGTGAATATAAGAGGTTGGGAGCGTGGAGAGAAAAGAGAGAATTCTATTGGTTCAAACGGATTCGAAAACGGAGTCCGTTTGGGGTAGGAAAAGCTTGTTGGGCTTATGGACAGGAACGACCTCTTAGCCTAAGTTTAAGTCGCCGCATATGGGGGGGGGGGGGGGAATTGAGAGGGGTGTCCTTAACCTGGAGAGCTCTTGAGAAGAGTGTACGCCTAGGGAGGTCTAGGGAAGAGTAAGGCAAGGGTCGGAGGAGAGGCACACTTAAAGTCTATTCACACGGGGGGGGGGGGGGGGGGGAGAAGAGTGTAGGACATGTCCTAGAGCTTGAGAGAGAGCTTGCGCGTAGGGGCTTGCTGGGGGCTTGTCTGGAGAAGGGGGCTGGGAGGGTCCTTTTATAGGTGCTGGAGGGTGGACGTCCGGGTACGGGAGGGTGACACCTGGGTGGTGTAGGTGTCCGGGAGAGGTGTGGGCGTGAGACACCTGGGGGTGGAGGTGTCTCGAGGAGAGAGAAAGTGTGACACATGGGGGTGGAGGTGTCCCCAAGAGAGAGAGAGCGCGACACCTGTGGATAGAGGGTTCTGGGAGGAGGGGGTACGTGTAGGGGTGTGCTGGAGGGTGCGTCTAGGTCGTGTACACGCTTGGGTGTCCCGAGCGGATTGTCGGTTTTTTTTCACGGGCGGCGCCCGTGGTGGGGCCCACGCTGGCCGCCCGCCGCCCCGGGGGGGTCAAAAAATTTTATTTGACGAAAATGTCCGGCCTTGCCCCGTGACCATGGGGGCGTGTTCTGTTCGTTGATTAGACGCCTGGATAGTTACTATTTTTGGTCGGAAGTTCGCAGATTTAAAGGCCTAAAAGCTTGATTAAACCCATTCCGGGTGCCCGTTTTTAGTTCAGAAAAAACTATTTTAAGCGTAAAACTACACGTAGATTCCAAATTTGGATTCAGAATTACAAATTTCTAAGCAAAAATGGCTCATTTTCCAAAAATAGAAGTTTTTTGATCGGAAAAATGACAAGCTAAGATATATTTTTCAACTCTGAAGCAAGTACAGTGTTATTTACAATGGGTATGTTACATACACAAACTCTTAATATTTTGATTATAAGCTTGTGTATAAGGTACTTATATGTATACGTATAATCAATCATAATTAATATAGTTTCATGCATAGGTATAAGGTACTTATAAGTCTACGTATAATTAATCATAATCAATATATAGTTTCATACATAGGCATTAGTATAAATGTAAGTTTAATTTCATATCTAAATATTAATATATTTATAGGTATAAGTGAGTATAAGTATGAGTAAATTCATTCATTTTCATTCTACCTTCACTTTCTTTCACTCTCTAGCCTCCTTACATGCAATTCCTCACTTTTTCTTGTGTATTTCATTATCATCATGGCTTCTCCTTGCATAACCTTTCATGAGTGCATTAGTGGCTCTCATTAAGCTCACCTCTTGTAAACACTGTTACTAATTCCATGTAACTAATGGTATGGGCCAAAGGCCATGAACAAGTGTAAATGGGACATTAATAAGTGTAGTATAGAAGGGGCCAAGTATATAAGCCCATGGATATGATCATTTACCAGCTTTTTGAATATACAATCTCTCTTAAAGCTAATAGCTCCAGGTTTCATGGTGGTATAACTACTCATGTGTGCATTCCATGCAATGAATGCTAGGATGTGTACACTTCATCCTCATTGCGTGCTAATCTATCTTGCATTGGTATTAGAGCCTAGATTTTGATCTATCTTCATCTTCTTCTTTGATCTTCTAGGTTTTCTTGAGTTTCTTGATATTCCCCAATATTTTCTTGACAAAATTGGTGCAAGCATCGAAAATAATTCAATTTTAAACAATCATGACAATGGTGATCTTGAATGATGGCCATGGCATTAGGACATGATTTGGTCTCAATTCTGAGTAAATAGGGCCCATTTTTGTGACTATCAAACATGGTGTGGCCAAAGTTTTGGTGTGCAATTGACAAAGCTTCATGGTGTGGACCTACATCTTCTTCCCCTTCATCCCTCTCATGTTTTTGAATCTATGGTAAATATGGAGCAAGAATGACCACCATTGAAACATGGGAAGGCATTGGGGAGAATGTTAGCATGCGAATATCACCGCATGAGTTTTTGGCTCTTTTCTCAACGCTAGCTACCATAAGCACTTAAGCTTGGCTTCTTATGTTATTTTCTCGTGTTATAACACACACAAGGGCTTATATGCCTTGGATTGGTAATAGTTTTTATCAAATGAGGGGAAAACATGCTGCACCATTTTGCTAGGGTTTCATGAGGGGATTTAAGCATAATGAAGCTCCTTCTACCATATCTCCTCTTGATTGATTGCTTCATACTTTGATTTCATCGTGTGTTTGGTAACAATTATTACTTCTTGGATCAAGAATAGGGGTTTTGGATAAAGATTAAGCTTCTTAATTATCTTAATCAAGGATTATATACACTAATGATCCATTAAGCTAAAAAGATCTTGAGCATTGTGTTCATATCTTCTCTTTCGAGGTAGATGCATTTCTTGAGAAGCTTTAAGATAACGAATCAATATTTGGGGATTCTCATGATCATTAATCTTGTTTTCTTCATCATAATCTTGGCTCAGTAGCATTAATGATCCATTAAGCCAAAATCTTAAATCATTTTGATCATATCATCCCCTCTTGCAAAATCTCTAGGGTTTACATTCATCCTTTTCACATTAATTACAGCCCTAATCAAGATTAATGAACATCAATGCATAATCTCTCTCATTAATTTGATCAAAGACATGAGTCCATGGAATTATGCATGCATTTCATCTTGAGTTTTCTTAATTGGTATTGAGGGATCGGCTATAGCATTGGGGATTGTGCAAGGCCTATAATATAATGTATATTATCAATATAATAGAAATCTAAAACCTACAATAAAACACATATTGTAGTTATCTTATAATCTAAAAAACTAATCAAATAATGATATAAACATCAACCAAATGTAATAAAAAATTAGAATCGTAAAGATTTTAAGGATAGTTTTCCTAATAAAGAAGGAGAAACATAAAATCTATGGTAGATTTGAATTAGGAGACTTAAAAAGGGAGCCTGGGGGTAGAATGGAAAAAGAGGAAATGTGGAAACAAAAAGTAGGAAAGAAGTTTTTTTAAAATTATAACCAAATCACCTTGTTTTCAGGAGTACAAGGTAAATCTGCCATGTACCAATATTTTAATGTAAACCTCTCATGTTTTGTTTGAGAGACTTTACCTTGTCACAAGTGGTGGAAGAAGATTAAAAAAAGATCCATGTTACATGGATCTTAAATGTTAGCTCTCTCATGGCTTGGACCATTCTTTTTTAATTACTTTCTTATAGGGCCTTTTTTGAGTCCAAATTTTATCTTATGCTTATGTGACCCTTTTAGAATGATAAGACATCCTCACAAGTGTTGGAAAAATTACATTGCTTGGAGTAGAAAATTTTACCAGAGACCCAAGGTGCAGTGTATTGCCAAAAAGTGCTATAAGCATCTAGATCAAACCATAGAGCCGGGGTAAAGCTATAGAGGAAGAAAAGAACCAAGGTGCATTGTAGTGCCACAAAGTGCCGAAAGGACATGGATCAAGCTGTAAAGTAGAGCTAGTAAAACTATAGAGGAGTTGTCTGACTCACAATATTATCGACATGTCATAATAAGAAATAGGGAAGCCAAAAGGTAACCTTGAGGAAAGATAGTGAAACTCAGGAGCAATGCAATCTCATAATGGCACACTACTAAATAGGCTACATGCTACACTAGATTGTTATATCATAATGGTCCACACATAGAGCATGAAAAATTTACTTTTGTACTCCCTGTCTAGACATTATGGGGTCCAAGATGAGCCTAGAATATTATGGGAGGTGGGGAAACAACTATGCAATCCCTAATACATTTTTATGGGCCAAGTCTACACTAGAACAATGGCATTGACTATGATAATGGACCTATGCGGTCATGTCATGGTTTCCCCATGTATACAAGCTTATAAAGGTAAAAAAGCATTCCCTTCTCCACATAGTTCATCACTCATCACTGTGAGTTTACTCCCTAGCTTCTACTAGCATACAACCTTCATCTTAGTAGTTCCAAATCGGCCATCGAAATCAGCCAATGAAGCTTCATTCACATATTTTAGATTCTCAGAAAACTAAATTAGATGCCAAAAGACAAAAATACATCTTCTTGGGTTATAGCATGGAGTCTAAGGGATACTGACTCTATGAACCTTAGGCAAAGAAAATCATAGTGAGTCGTGATGTGGTATTCTAGGAACAACCACATTGGATGGAGGAGGAGCTTCATTTTTCTTCATCATATACAATAAGGAAAACAACAAAGCAACACAACTTCCACATGTAGCATGATCTTCCCCACATTCTGGAGATGAAATTTGAAGATGAAGAATAAGAGAATGATGTGCCACAAAAAGGTAAGCTATTCCCTAAGTGGTACAAGCACCTTTTGGATGGAGCAAAACCTTTGCTCTCATTTGTGAGGATACACCTCAAGATGTTCAAAGATACAGAATGATAGAGGAGAAAAATAAGGCTCAAGAGAATCTTGTGAATTTTTCTCTCATAACAGAGGATGACAGAGGTACTCAAGATTCAAGATTCTACCACCTTTGTTGAAGCACAAGGGCATCTAAAGTGGATGGTAGCCATGCAAGTAGAATATAAATCCATCCTATCCAAGACACAGGATAGAAAAGGGAGTAGGGAGTGTCAACTGCGGGAGATTGCATTATACTTTGGGCTAAGCCTTCACTCTGATATACAGTGATTGTTGGTGTGATTCTCCATTCTCTGTACTATACAAGTGTGTTTAATTCTTAGTTTGTGTTAGTGTTTTCTATTTGGATATGACTTCTTACTGGAATCTGGGTTCACTGTTATTCTTGAGTAGGGAGTGTCAACTATGGGTGATTGCATTGTATTTTGGGCTAAGACTTCACTCTAATATACAATGATTGTTGGTGTGATTCTACATTCTCTATTGTACAAGTCTGTTTAATTCTTAGTTTGCGTTAGTCTTTTCTGTTTGGATATGTCTTCTTGCTGGAATATGGGTTCAATGTCATTCCTATCCGGACATGACTTCTATCTAGAAATAGAATTAGAAACCACGTCAAGAATCTCATTAGATGTAAGAACTAACCTTTGTGCTGCCGTGACTAACTTCGTTAGCATAGGCAGATTGGTATGGAAAGTATACGATCATTCTTCTCTATGTAGATGACATCATCTTCATAGGGGATCACCAAGAAAAGATCTCATAAACACTGCTCAATGCTTAGTGTAAAGTTTGACATGACAACCCAATTATGGCTTCCCCAAACCCTCGTCAAAACACATCCAACAAGAATGTTACCTGACAAACCGTAACTATCATGGGTATCTTTCCATTGGCCGAGCTCGTAAACCCTTGAGGTCTCCAAGCTCCACAACTCCTTGAGAAGCAATTCCACCATGCCTCCCTTGTGAGTGTTGTCACACCACTGCGTTGCAATATGTGTACTCATCCCTCCTCTTACCTCACTTCACTCACAGATACACTAGCATAGATTATAGAGAGATTAGCAAGAGCAAGACTCTATTGTACAATGGGAGAGTTCTTTGTATTATGAGAGATTTTCACTTATATACATGGCCATAGGTGTTCACACTCACTTAAACTATGATAGCCAACTGGTTAATTTAGGCTCATAAGAGGCCTAATTCTATTACAATGACTAATCTCATAATATATCCATGAATTACATCACTTGGGACTTCATCCTAACTTGCTACCAGATGCTCGTGAAGTGGAAATCACCATAAGTATTCCGTTGGACCATTATGGGTGCTCGTCCAAGTTGTAGATTTGGACACAATTGCTTCATATCTTAAATGTATAACCTTTTGGTGTGTCTACCTTGACTCCTTGATGTAATGGTACTAGTTAGTAATTAGCGTGCATTCCTAAGTGGGGTGTGGATTTAGTGATTGCATTCTTATATTTTTGTGAGCATTTTTTTGTGGGTATATTTTTTGCTCAGTTTGTTTTTGGCAAACATAATCAGAGTTACATGTTATTTTTCTTAGTTTTGGGAAACTAAGAGATGTTAATAATGGGGGAGAAGATAAGGAAGGATCCGGAAGAACCTAGACATAATCATCAGAACAAGATTGTGATTCTCAATTCCTTATTTGATTCATTGAAGCGACATTCACATCACTTGAAAAATTTGGCCTTTGATGATGTCCCTTTTTGTGGCAGGATTCTTGTCAAATGTTGTTGAGTAGGACCTATTCCTACATGGTTCTTCCCATGTTCTTTTTATTCTTTTATGTTAGTTTAAGTCTTCTATGAATTAGATATACATGAAGTACATGAAATGAGTCAAATAGACTCTTATTGAGCTACTTCTTGTTGAAGTAACCATCTATTGGTTGGTGAGGCATGAAAGAAATGACTTGCAAGTTTATCATAGATATCTTCACTAAGGAATAGAGATCAATGTGTTGTGAAGATTCTAGTTTTTGTTTGGAGAGGTTTGTAATTTGAAGGAAAATTCCAAGTGACAGGTTGTACCATTGACCAGGCTTTCGCCCACTATGGCCCCCCATCCAGAGATGTACTTGGAAAGTTGTCCATGATGAAGATTTGGTGCCAATTTCCTCTAGTGCATGAGTATGGATCAGGGATTTCATTAACGTCCACAATTTTGTGATCACATTAACAAAACCTATTGTTAACATATTAAAACTTGTGATCACATTGTATATTCACATGACAGAAGCAATGACCTGCCAGAACCCACTAGTCCCGTAACACCTCCGAGCTTTTGGCTTTCTCGACGGGCCCGCCGAGAAAATAAAAGAACACCGACGAGGTTCTATTCTGTTTATAAACACTGCCCGACACCCATCGTGGAACTTTTGGGGAGATAGTCCTTGTTTTGGGGGCGTGATATCTCTCCTCAAAGTACTTCTAGAGCTCTCGAGTTGCTAGAAGTGTCCTCTTGGGAAGAACGTCCTTATCTTAGGGGCTGTCATCTTTCCTTGTAGGCACTCCTAAGGCTATTGAGCCACTCGTCCTTAGTTCTTTGAATTGGGGGCAGGGTGTGGTTCGTAGCTAATACTTGCAGAGATTTAGGGACAAATTTGGAGTCATTCATCTTTGCATTGAGCTACGTAGGTAATCTACTTTATGAATGGTTGGATGGAGCCAAGAGTCCTGCTTAGGGACTTGTATTGGTTCTTGATACTTGATATAGTTTAGAGTAGACAAGGGTCTATTGTCCTATCCTAGAGTATTGGGCAAGCATAGATCTTTGATTTTCTTTATGAATGTTAGAGAAGGTCTATTGTCCTATACTAGAGTATTGGGCAAGCATAGATCTTTGATTGTGTAAGTCTTGAAGGCAGCGCTTACGAGAAGAAGTTGGTGGAACAGTGTGATGGATGCATACCATGTAATGATGCCTGTTATGTATGCCGTACGAAGTCTTGATCAAAGAGCACCTAATCTCGGGAAAGCATGGATACAATGGTGGACTGTCCAGCCGAGTTTGGAGTGTCTTGAGAAATTAGAGCATTCAGTGGTGGAAAAGCAATGGCGTGTACCATTCTCCAGTAGATAAAGAAAAGTTCTATTGAAGTACTTTCATGCTAGATGGATTGGAGCGCATTCACCACTACACAGTGCTGCTTACATGTTAGATCCTGAATATTGGAATATGGATTTGATGTCCAACGTTGAGGTGGTGCAAGATTTTTATAAAGTGGTAAACACTTTCTATAATAATGTTGATGATCGTGTAAAGTGCATAAAGGAGATGACCTCATTTTGATTGAAAGAGGGTTTATTTTCCAACTCCCTTATTCAACAAATGGCTAAAGAGCAACCTGCATGGAAGTGGTGGATGCTGAATGGTGGTGAGCATTATGCTTTATTGCGCAACCTTGCGATGAAGGTTCTAAGTCACTGCTCTTCAAACTCAGGCTCAGAAAGAAACTGGAGCATGTACAAATATATTCACAATACTATTTGCAATCGACTTCTTGCAGATCGAGTAGATAAACTTGTTTACATGTATTGCAATGAAAAGATCTTGCGAGACATTGAAAGCGAAGAGTATGAAGAAGATATGCCCAGATGGATGTACAATTGTGATGATGTAGTAGACGAGAACTTTGATGTTGATTGCACGTTGTGCACCATCCTTGAGATAGAAGACAATTTAGACATTGACTTAGATGAGCTTAATTTAGCAGATGAGAGAGTAAACGGTGAAAGAATTTTGGAGCAAGATACTGACATAGAGGAAGAAGTCATTTCATTAATTTCATAAAAAGTACTTGTACAAATGATCGTATTTGGAGAAATTATCAATACAAAAGTAGGATTTATGTCTTCCTTAGCTTTCATCTTGAAATAAATTACGAATTGCACTAGGAGTTGCATCTAAAGGTCCTGGTGGTTTATATTCGCTAGCCATGCCGAACACTGTATAAATACCTTGATTTATTGGGACACTGCACAATGCACATGTGGAAGTATTTTGCATTTGCCTCACTAAATATATTAAGTGGTAGTAGTGTCCACAGGGTAGTATATACTGGCCGCTCCACCCACCATCGAATACTTTGTAACATACAGGACATTGGGGAGTGGAGAAACTAGTAGTACTTTGTAACATACAGGACATTGGGGAGTGGAGGAACTAGTAGCCTCAGCAGAAACTCCCACAAGATTAGGATGTATCAAAAAATGAGAGATGTGGTTTCCTTGGCACATAGGAGCAATACGTGAAGAGATGCTCTGTACATCTTGGCTGATCTTTGTGAGCTTCTCTTGAATCCGTCTATTGGCCGGGGGAGGAGTTGACGCTTGAGATAATCGCTCAGCTTCTTTCTCCTTCTTTGCTAGCTGTGCCCCTAAGCTTTCTTTGACCTTGTTTAACTCCAATCCAGCGCCCTTCACCATGAGAGCAAGTTCTTCCCTTGTGAATGTCACTGTCTCTTCACATATGTCGTGGTGGGTGTTGACAGTGGCCTCTCTGGAGGTGAAGTCCACTGGAGTTTCTAGGATAAATTGTGCATATAGCATCTTAGCAAAATAGAGTGGAGCGTCGGCGTTATGGAGAGGACGACCATACACCTCCAAGAAAATGCGCTCGGCATTAGTTTTGATATCATTGTGAGTGCAACGTGAAATCTTCCATCTTCCCTTCTTAATCTCGCCATCTAGACATGGCCATATTTCCTTTATCATCTCTATGGTTACGCATTTGTTTATGTCTTTCCATTGGGCATAAGTAGGATTTGTCCATTTCGATAACCTGCATGCTGTTCTTGTAGCTTCGCGGGCTGTCAGGCCATGTGCAAGGGCCTTCATTCGCTCATATGCCTTCTTGGCTAACTCTTGCTGCTCGTTTGCTTGCACCTCTACCATATCTGCATGAACATAAATGACTTTAGGATTTTAATGAACTGTAAAGATCAACGTAAGATAAATTGACCATTACCCTCAAAAACTTAAAGTTTAACACCACGAGAGGAGATATGTATTGCAAAGACTCAATGAGAAATATCCACTTGACTCCAAAAATACTTCAAACAATGCGCGCACATCAAATTTTGAAGAGAAAACATAAACTTAAACACCACAAGAGGAGAGAGATATTGCAAAGACTCAATGAGATAATATTTCAAACATGGATACATCAAATTTTGAAGAGAGAAACAAAGTGCCATTCCTGAAACTTAATCTCCTGATACTGTATCATTACAAAATTGGGGTGAATGACACCGATAGCTCTACAAGAGGACGTTGTGCCCTCGTTGGGTCAGTATTTAGTGATCTAAAAAATTCAACTACTTGCAAAATTGATTTTCGCTCATCGCGATTAGGCAGGCACATCCAATTTTTGACTTTATAAATAATAGTATCCATGGTAACTTTGTCATAGGAACTATTATCCATCCACAACTCTTGTACTTTCTGCCAAAAGTCATATAAAGTTTGTAATAAATATCCCAAGGCAAAAACATCAGATGCAGGAGTGTATGCATCTATCGTGTTGTGAAGTGTATCATGAGAGAGAGAGAGAGAGACAGAAAGAGTTGTGAAGTGTATCATGAGAGAGAGAGGGGGGTAGGAAGAGAGAGAGATATTCATTTTTTCGAGTTACGAATCACGATATTATAAAATAAAACGTTTAGACAATATGATGTAAACTTTGATCCATGAAATACTCATGCCGTGTTAGCAACCAAGTATCGCATGGATCAAACACAATAAAAACAATACAAGTCAAATCAAACAAATTTACGATATTTTTTCGACCGTGTTAACGATCATATGCCGTAATATGCAAGCAAATTTACGACATTTTTTCGACCGCGTTAACGATCAAATGCCGCAATATGCAAAAAACAATTTATGCACTAGCGAACGACACCAACTTGCCGCGTTAACAACAAAATGCCGCTCGATTCTATGGGAATACGAATAGGATACGAACATACACTGGCCGCGTTACCGACCATATGCCCGCATTTGACAAAGGGAAGGGAAGGGAAGGTGACATCGCCATAACGATACTATGCTTGCCGCGTTACTGACTAGTACCGCTACTACGGCATGCCATACTTACCATAGGACACAGACTAGCCGCATTACCGACTAAGTGCCCCAGGGTAAGCACCATTCCGAAGAATGGCCTTACACACACACCTGTCGTGTGGCGGACCATCCACATCTTGCCGTGCATTGCGACAATGGGCGGCTGCCCACACGAACACACACTTACATACACATCCCTCGTGTGGCGGACCACCCACATCCTGCCACGCATTTGCGACAGTGGGCGGCTGCCCGCACGAACACACACCCACATACACACACACACACACAAACATAAGTTTCATTACCTGTGTATGCTGTCAGTAATGAACTCCCAAAGGGTCCCCCGAGCCCATATATATAGAAAATTGTACCCCGCTGGGCTGGATGACGACCCCATCGGGACCCGCCGGGGTTTCTTTTTTCTCGGCGGGACTGCCGGGTATAGCAAAACCCCGGCGGGATTTTATCCGGTTATCAGGTAGCTTCCCACCGGCTTTTTTGGGAACATGTTAACATGTTAATAACATGTTAACACATGTTATTAACAAAGAAAAAATTGTGATCACGTGAATATAAAATCATTGGTATGGATATGTACTCACTACATTAACTTAGCCAAAAGAATAGTAAGCAATAAGCTTAACAAAAATTTATTAGCTATTGAAGATAGTTGGGAGTTTCTTGTTATACCATTTTGAGGGAGGTCATTTGTGTGACTCCCTGTGTTTTTTTTTCACCTTTTTTTTTTGTTACCACCTTGTGAGTGAGCAATAGTTTCTTTTGGCTACTCTCCTTTTTGAGAGAATAGGGTCTTATGTTTGTTGTCGCGTAGCTTTTGCACTCATGATTCTCATCCAGAGGGGTGAAAAGAGCATTGTGAGTTTGTCCTTGATGCGCTCATAAGTCTTTGTTTTTGCAGATATGGGGATTGATTTTTGAATTTGTGGCTCAAGTGTTGTCGAGGTGGTAGATACATCTTCTGGTTGGTTTTCATTGGTGATGATTGAACACACAAGCTCTTGTGTATGTGTTGTATGCATGAGAGGGGTTGAGTGGCTTGCTTGGTAGAAGAAATATTTTTATTTACTCCATGTACATATTCACCTATGAATATGCATGGATATCATTGATATTAATTATTGAAATTAATTATTAAAATTAATTTCTATGCATAGAAAGATGCATATTGGAAATCTTTTTATTATAAAAGTGTTGTTTTCATTGAATTTAATTTCTATGCATAGAAAGTCTTTCAAAAGTGTTATTTTCATTAAAATTGATTTTATGCATAGAAAGATGCATAAAGGATTTATTTTCATTTCAAAAGTGTTATTGTCATTAAAATTGATTTTATGCATAGAAAGATGCATAAAAGATTTATTTTTCTTTCAAAAGTGTTGTTCTCATTAAAATTGATTTTATGCATAGAAAGATGCCTAAAGGATTTATTTTTCTTTCAAAAGTGTTATTCTCATTAAAATTTATTTTATGCATAGAAAGATGCATAAAGAATTTATTTTTATTTCAAAAGTGTTATTTTCATTAAAATTGATTTTATGCCTAGAAAGATGCATAGGATTTAATTTTATTTCAAAAGTGTTATTTTCCTTAAAATTGAATTTATGAATAAATAGATGCATAAAAGGATTTTATAAAAGTGTTATTCCCTTTGAAGTTGATTTTTATGCATAAATAGATGCGTAAAGAATCTTTATATCAAAAAATTAGAATTCTCTTAAATTCTATGGATGTGATGTGAATAGAGGTGATGAGATGTGAGGTTAATAGATGTGATGAGATGTCATGTGAATTAGATAGATGTGAATGGATGGATGGATGTGATGTGAATAGAGGTAATGAGATGTGAGGTGATGAGATGTGAGGTGAGTAGATGTGATGAGATGTGAATAGAGGTGATGAGATGTGAGGTGAGTAGATGTGATGAGATGTGATGTGAATCAGATAGATGTGAATGGATGGATGGATGTGGTGTAAATAGAGGTGATGAGATGTGATGTGAATCAAATAGATGTGAATGGATGGATGGATGTGATGTGAATAGAGGTGATGAGATGTGAGGTGAATAGATGTGATGAGATGTGATGTGAATCGGATAGATGTGAATGGATGGATGGATGTGATGTGAATAGAGGTGATGAGATGTGAGGTGAATAGATGTGATGAGATGTGATGAGATGTGATGTGAGGTGAATAGATGTGAGGTGAATAGATGTGATGTGAATGAGATAGATGTGAATGGATGGATGGATGTGGTGTGAATAGAGGTGATGAGATGTGAGGTGAATAGATGTGATGAGATGTGATGTGAATCAGATAGATGTGAATGGATGGATGGATGTGATGTAAATAGAGGTGACGAGATGTGATGAGAATCAGATAAGTGTGAATGAATGGATGGGTGGTTGTGATGTGAATAGAGGTGATGAGATGTGAGGTGAGTAGATGTGATGTGAATGAGATAGATGTGAATGAATGGATGAGATGTGATGTCATGTGAATTAGGATGTAAATGAATGATATGGGATATGAGTGGATGATATGTGATGAAAATGGATGTAAATGTATAATTGAAGAATGGATGTGAATGTACATGTGAAAGAATTGATGTGAATGAGTATGTGAAATAATGGATATAGATGTGTATGTGAAAGAATGTGATGTGATGGAAAGAGATGTGATGTGTCATAAATATATGTGGATGTGAAGTGATAGATATGAATGTATAGATAGATGTGAGAAGTCGTACCTGTGAACGATTTGGATGGATGTGGATGAATGAGATGTGATGTGGATAGAAGTGATGTGATATAATAGTGATGAGAATAAATGTGATGAATATGAATGAATGTGATGTGAAGGGATGTGAATCGGGATAGACATGAATGAACGAGATGTGAGGTAAAATGAATGAGATGTGATGTGAGTGAATGTGATGTGGTCTGAATGGATGTGATGTGAGTGAATGTGATGTGGTCTGAATGAGATGCGAGGTAACTTATGAATGAGATGTGATGTGAGTGAATGTGACGTGGTCTGAATGGATGAGATGTGAATGAATATGATGTGATGAGATGTGGATATGGGTAGATGCGAGTGGATGAGATCTGATGCGGTTAAATGAGAAAAGATGTGTTGAAATGGAAAATGATGTGATGAGAAATGGAATACATATGAAATAAATGAGAATTGATGTGGAACAATATAGAAAGACGAGAGTTCGTTATAGAAACTGTATTTATGACCTGTTTTTAAAATGACTGTTTTATGTCAAGAATGCTAGGGAAGCAATTTGACCGTCAATCTATTAAGTTGCAACAACAACAACTCAATGGAGGACGTCTTGCATAGCAAGGTCGGCCAAGGTCTTGACCAGTCTCGGTTCAAGTGGATGAGGGACCAAGGAAGCGGCCTATGAGTGAAGCGCTAGGTCACGCGAAGGATCCTAGAGGGTGCTGACCATACGGTGCTCGGGCTCTGGGTCGCAGATAGACGATACCCAAGCGTTCGTCGAGGAAGATATTGGAACAAGGAGTAAGAGTTGTCTTCTCAGTTCGGGCATGGATCTGGTTGACTGACCTTGTTGGTCCTCAATGGATGAGTCCATGGCTCTTTTATATGGATCCATTGGTTGATCTTGCTGATCTTCAACGGAGATTCCATTTTGTTATGTGAATATATTGCCGGTTACTATGAGCTAGGAACTATCAAAAAGGCCCATTGAGCGGACAGGTGGTGAGCGTTCAGGTTGCCAATGATGCCATAGGTACGCCAATGAAGGAATGATTGGAATTGAGGATTCAACCGGAGATCTTAAGGATTATGATCAGTGACTATGATTTCATTAAATGATTGTTTTAAAGACAGTTGATTTTGTGAAAAAGGCAATTTCATATTGGGTGTATAAGTGGTATGACTAATTTTAAGTTTGCATGAATAACCGGCTAGGGGGCGTGGGAAGTCTTTTCCCGTACTCGGGACAAAACCTAACCAAATTCTTAATTGGATCCCATCACTACAGTGGTTGGGCGATTGGCTAGCTAACCCACAGGACTGGATGGGGTTAGGCTAGACTGATGGATCCCTCAATTGAGATTCAATTTTGTTATGGTACGATAGATGAAGTGAATCTCGGCGGACAAAAATTGTTCTATGGAAAAGAATCAACGGCGGTTGTGCCTCTCAATGAGGAAAAAAGCATTGGTCTATATGATCCAAGTGCAATCTTTTTCCTGATCTGACTATGGGACTTATGGGTTCGGTCAGATCAGTTCAGTTAGTTAAGGTTTTTGACTATGTTGAGAAAAATTATCCTAGAGGAATCGCCCGTGCTTTCCGAGCAAGGGAAGTTTTTTTGGATTTGGTTTTGGAAGAACCGATGGATTAGTCTCTTGTCCGGATATCCATGAGCGAGGCCTCAAGTGAGGGACCCTGCCCCGCGCAAGAAGTGCTACTTCTGCTGCTAGCACCCCTGCATGGTGGGGATAGGGATCTCACAATCACCAAGCTAGATATGAACTATACAATTGGATTGGAGAGTCAGTTTATGTAGGTTCCTCTTTGAAGACACATTTGGATGGTGTGAGGCACACATTACGCTATGTGAAGTCCACATTAGACTATGGTCTCTTTTATGAGGCTAGTATGAAGTTGTAGGTGTTTGGATACACAGATGTAGATTGGGTTGGTAGTATCGCAGAGATAGGAGATCTACTAGCAGATTTATGTTCTCCCTTAGAAGTGGTGATGTGCCATGGAACAGTAAAAAGCAAGCAATAGTTTCCTTATCGAGTAGTACAGAGGCAGAGTATAGGGGTGTTGCAATGGTAGCATGTGAGGTAGCTTGCTTCCGTAAGCTACTTGATGATTTGGGGCTACAGGTTGACAAGTGGATTGTCATTTATTGTTGTGACAACCTTACAGTTGCAGCAATGAACCAAATTTTTAATGCACGGACTAAACACGTAGAGGTACACTATCACTTAATCAGAGATAGGGTCTTAGCTGGAGATATTGATCTCATGTATGTTAGCACAGAGGAGCAAGTAGCTAAAATTTTCCACGAAAGTTGAAGTCTAGAGATGGATTTGAGCTTGAGGAAAAGTGTTGAGATGTCAAGCTCAACATGAGGTGACACACTTATGATATGCCTAGGTGACTGTTTCTGCCACTTACATCACTAGCGTGTTTGGTAGGATATTGACATGATGGAGCTTCACCAGTGATTCTACAATTGGACTATACCATCTACTAGTCCATCACCGCTGAGTTATGGCATACTTATCTTGCCATCTTACTCACTTAGTGTGTTCACATTATGGACCGTATATACATAGTACTTTAGTACTTATGTTGTATTTTCCTTATCTCTCTTGTAGACCTCTTTTTATTGAGAAGAAGAAGAACAAAATTTCAGCCTCCTCTCATCTTGTGTGTTCTCTTCTAGGGTTTGTGTAAGTGTGTGTGTGCTTGCAAGAGCTCAAGCTCTCTTCCTCCTTGCATTGTTGTAATGTATTCAGATGTATGGGGACCAACCAAGACTATAACAATTGTAGATTGTAGGTATTATGTTACATTACATTGATGACCACACTAGGGAAGTGTGGGTTTACTTCATGAAAGAGAAAAGTGAGATGTTTTCTCAATTTTAGAGATTTAAATCCTTAGTTGAGAAGGAAAAACACACGTAAAAAAATAACTGAGATCAGAGGGTGGGGGATAATATTTCTCTCCAATAAGTTTAGTGATTTTCTGAGAAAGCAGGAAATGAAGAGATAGTTTACATGTAGGTACACTTCGCAATAGAATGGTGTTGCAGAAAGAAAAAATAGGCACATTGCAGAAGTGGCATGCGCCTTGATGACTGAAAAGAATATGCCACATTATTTTTGGGTAGAAGCAGTTGCAACTGCTATGTACATTATGAATAGGACACCCATGAGGATTAACACACTCCAAGTGACCGAAACCAAGCAAGAAGCATCTCTGAGTGAGTGCAAAAAAATCTGGCCACTAATGATGGTATCAAAACATACATTCTCCATGTTAAATACAAGAAGCCATCGGAGCTCAACTTTCCCATCAAGAAAGCATCCAAAAATATCATTGGCTTGGATTCATTATCACCCTTGACCTATGCAAGCTAGAAATATATCTTAGTCGCATGTCAAAAATGAAATCCTACACCATCAAACAAACAAACCTACATCCAACACTACAATAGAACTCTCACTTTCCTTCACATTCCTCCCGAGTCCTCATGGAAGCATTTTTCAAAAGCTCCATATTAGCTAGAGACTCATTGCAAAAAATAAAATCCACTAATGTGGAACACCTCAAAACAAGGTACATTCAACCTCAATACACTCTTGCATAAATAGTCTACAAGGATTTCAAAGGACCATGGAAAAACAACCAAAACCCAAAACTTACTTCCATCCAACATTTAGCCAAGAGATTTTTACCCTTTTCAAGTTTTTTATTAAACATTAGGAATTTTTTGGACCCGAAGAGGGCCTCTTGGATTAACTTTTGATTAGGAATGGACCAATAGAAAGAGGGTTGGGTGCACATTTTTGACTTCTTTGACCCTAGGGGGCCTAGGCTTTGGTTTGCTAATGGGGCCTAATTACTACTATTGTCCCCCTATCTCTTGGGCCCAAACTTAAAGGTCCCCCCACCTAGAATTGCACAGATGAAAAAACCCTAAAAATTGAAAATTTTTAATTTTTTCCCAAAAGTGTGTTTTCCCTCTCAAACTTCCCCCCAACATACTCTAGGTTTGGAAAGCTCATTTTGAACCTCTTTCTTCCTCTTCTAAGCTCTCCATTGCTGCAGAAACTCCATACCTCTCAAGCTCTCCCTCCTTGTTAAGCTCCCTCAGTCTCAAGCTCCCTCTCCCTCTTTCTTTCTTTTCTAAGCTCTCCATTGATGCAGAAACTCCTTCCCTCTCAAGCTCTCCCTCCTTCTCAAGATCTCTCCCTCTCAATCTCCCTCTCTCTCTCTCTCAAGCTCCCTCCCTCTCCATTGTTGCAGAAACTCTATTCCTCTTTAGTCTACTCTAGGTTGAGGAAGCCTATTCTCAAACTCTAACCCTCTTTTAAGCTTTCCATTGCTGCACTGAAAACCCTGAACTTTCTCTCCTCTCCACTCTTCTATTGTAAAACAAGCTTTTCTTTTCCCTTCTTCTCTTTTCTTACCACCATGGCCTCTTCCAGTAATGTGAGAAGACCTAGGGAGAAGGTGGAAGAGCTTGTGCTGCATAACACAAGAGATGAGAATGGACTTTGGGCTCCAACAAGATTTAGGGTTTACTGTTTCTCATAATCAATGTACTCAACTTGATTATAAATGCATCAAAAATGATTCTAAGTGGCTGGGGGAGCAGTGCCAGAATAGTGCGAATTTTGAGCCTGTATCGTTGCTGTAGAGCCCAAATTCACACTGTTTTGGCATAGCTTTCCCAGCCCTCCAAGAGCAATTCTGATGCATTGGATGACAAATAATGTATTTTTATACATGATTAAAGGTATTTTTATTTTGTAAATTACTGTTTTTATAATTAATGTACTCAACTTCATTATAAATGCATCAGAAATGATCCTGAGCGGCTGGGGGAGCAGTGCCAGAACAGTGCGAATTTTGAGCCTGCACCGCCACTGCATAGCCTAAATTCGCACTCTTTTGGCATAGTTTCCTCAGTCCTCCAGGAGCAATTTTGATGCATTGGATGAAAACAATGTAATTTTACACATGATTAAAGCTGTTTTTATTTTATAAACTATTATTTCTCACAATTAGTGTACTCAACTTTATTATAAATGCATTAGAAATGATCTTGAGTGGCTCGGGGAGCAGTGCTAGAACAATGTGAATTTTGAGCCTGCACCACCGCTGCAGAGCCTAAATTCGCACTCTTCTAGCATAGCTTCTCCAGTCCTCCCCAGGAGCAATTCTGATGCATTGGATGACAAACAATGTAATTTTACACATGATTAAAGTTGTTTTTATCTTATAAACTATTATTTCTCACAATTAGTGTACTCAACTTCATTATAAATGCATCAGAAATGATCCTGAGTGGCTGGGGGAGCAGTGCCAGAACAGTGCGAATTTTGAGCCTGCACCGCCGCTGCTGCAGAGCCTAAATTCGCACTGTTCTGGCATAGCTTCCCCGGTCCTCCAGGAGCAATGCTGATGCATTGGATGATAAACACTATATTTTTACACATGATTAAAGATGTTTTTATCCTATAAACTAATATTTCTCACAATTAGTGTGCTTAACTTCATTATAAATGCATCAGAAATGATCATGAGTGGCGGGGGGAGCAGTGCCAGAACAGTACAAATTTTGAGCCTTCAGTGCCACTGCAGAGCCTAAATTTGCATTGTTCTGGCTTAGCTTCCCCAATCCTCCAAGAGCAATTATGATGCAGTGGATGACAAATAATGTAATTTTACACATGATTAAAGCTATTTTTATCTTACAAACTATTGTTTCTCACAATTAGTGTACTTAACTTCATTGTAAATGCATCAGAAATGATCTTGAGTGGCTGGGGGAGCAGTGCTAGTACAGTGTAAATTTTGAGCATGCACCGCCCCGCCGCTGCAAAGCCTAAATTCGCACTGTTTTGGCATAGCTTCCCTAGTCCTCCAGGAGCAATTCTGATGCATTAGATGATAAACACTATATTTTTACACATGATTAAAGGTGTTTTTATCTTATAAACTACTACTTCTCACAATTAGTGTGCTCAACTTCATTATAAATGCATTAGAAATGATCCTGAGTGGCTAGGGGAGAAGTGCCAGAACAGTGCGAATTTTGAGCCTACATCACCGTTGCAGAGGCCAAATTCACACTGTTCTAGCACAGCTTCCTTAGTCCTCCAGGAGTATTTCTGATGCCTTGGGTGATAAACTGGCACATGGTAGACACTCCATGTTAAACAAACATGATGACACCGAGACATTGTAAGAGAAACTTAAAATTTTAATTATCAAAAGGTTACATGGAAAATTAGAGTGTGTGTTGATCTCAAGAAAGTGAATGTTGCCACACATAGAAATCACTACCCCTTTCCATATTCAGAACATGTGCTCAATGAGTTGCGAACAAGGAGGATTATAGCTTTTTGGATGGATACTCAGGCTATAATCAAATTTCAATTGCGCCTGAGGACTAAGCCAAAATATCCTTGTCATTAAGCATGGTGTACATATGCTTATACTATTTAGTCTAACCAATGCACCATCATAGCCACGCACACCTAGCATGCTTCAAAAGGGTGTTTGAATGGTGTCGATTTTATCACATATCCTTAAACCTCTATAAATGCCATTTTTGGGTGAAACACGGAGTTATTCTTGGGAATATAATGTCCAAAAATGGGATTTCCAAACGATGAGAGAAAAATCAAGGTAATCTTGGAATTTCCCCAACCAAAACAAACTACAACCAAATACTCATGGGCCATGTTGGCTACTACCGTTGGTGTATTCCTTTTCTATGTAGAAATAGATCATCCTTTGTACAAGCTATTGATTGTATTGATATCGACCAAGGAGTGTAAAAAAGCTTATGATGCACTGAAGCAAATCTTGCAAACACCTAATTGGGATCTTTGGTCTATTCCATATGTTTCAAGCCTCAGTTTCCATTAATGGGTTGTGTATTTATGACATGGATGCTTTCTTCTTTGTTCTTCCATTGAGTTGGTTTAGGATCAAGAGCTCTCTTCTTTTTTGTCTTTTTGAGTGTGCTTCTTTTGGGAGGTGATAGAGGCCACCTTTCAAGAAAATCACCCTCAATATATATATTATAGCTAAGCTTTAACTAAAGCTTAGTTTAAAGCTTTTAAACAAAGCCTCTTCACTGCTGGAATCTGCCCGCCGCCGCAGAGTAAGGCTCTCTCTTTTAGCTCTAAAATTTCAAGCTTTAAAAAAAAAAAGCTTTAACCAAAATCTTTTAACAAGCTTATTAAAAACAAGTTTTTGCACGTTAGGAATTCTTCCCGTGTGGCCACAATGATACAAAATCTCATAGAAGATACTACAGCCAAATACCAAAAATGAGAAAAACCTTCCCGGTCATTGCTCACACCATATCACCGCCATCATGTCCCAGGCATACCGTCTTACAAGCATAAAGCCTGTCAATATCACCAACCTACATAGGTTATCTATTCAACACATTCACATTAGCAACACATGTTAAAGTTACATAACAAAACATAAGAATTAAAGCCAACACTTAGTTCCAGCCATCCCTAATTTCATATGTTCTACACATGGAATATTGGAATCACCTAGGTGCCATGCTACGAACATAGTGGTAATTAGGCGTCCCCAATTAACCACAAGGATGGACGGACAAAGCCGTGCCATCACTTGTATTTGCTTTATGCAGAACTAGGTACGAATACACTCTTGAGTCGTGCGAAGGTAATTTTGTGTTCTAGCTTAAGCAATTGATACCATTCAATGTGCTTTCCCTTCAAGTGTAAGGAAAAATGCAAATATTTTTGTTTGGTCATTGATCGGTCCACATGTCTCGCACACCGATTCAAATATTTCCAGGTGTTGTATAGCATCATGATCATCTGAAAATTTGACATTAATCTTTCCACATCGTTGGGTTTAACTGGTGCTTCTCTTTGTGGTGCTAGTGTACTACCCAGCTCCCTAGCAACCCCCCTTCCTATTTCTTCAACCATCCTTAATAGATCTATGGGTGTTGCAACTCCCATATGAATCTCATTGGCTCCCTTGGTGGGGCTTCGTATGCCATCCTGTCTGTCCCCCCTACCTCGTCCTCTTGTGGCTCTAGCATGTCAATTCATATGTACCCTTGGGTTAGGTGTGGTATTGGGACATTTTTCATATTTTTGTTTACATCGTCATCCAAGACTACCCCTCCTAAGCTCCCTCTTTGTAACAACAAGTCTCTCATGTACTCCTGGAATTTTGGGGTTCATAGCATTGCATCTATCTTAGCCTTGGTGTAAGTTTTCTCTGCATCACCTTGTGACAGTTCCTCGTTTCTTGAGAGAGGTGTTGGGAGACCAACTAGGTCATCCCAAGGCTCCTCCAAAATAGGCTCTAGATGTGGCATGCCCTCCTCCATTGCTAGTTCAACTTCTTTAGCACTAAGTCATGTGACCAAATTCTCAGCATGCCTCAATCCCTTGAGATTAGCAAAATCCATTGCTAGTTCAACTTCTTTAGCGCTAAGTCATGTGACCAAATTCTCAACATGTCTCAATCCCTTGAGATTAGCGAAATCCTCTACACGTACTGTCATATCATAAGCCATCTCCATGTGAGGTCTAAGATGGTCTTTTCTTCTTCAAGCCTTAAAAGTCACTACAAGGGATCGGGCTCATACCCGCGCTCTTAGCCGCTAAAAATGACTTGTAAAAAAAAGTAGCGGGCCCGTGTATCAGCGCGTGTATCATCGCGGCCAGAGACATGCGTGTAAAACCGCGTGTATAGTACCACTTAGACGCGCCTATACACGGGTGTGTAGCCGCATTTTTTACACAGACGCGTTGATACACGCGACTATACACGCTTTTTCTTATATTAGACGCACTTATACACGGGTGTATAGCCGCATCCTGTTCAGTTCCAATGTCCCAGACGCGTTTATACCTGCGTCTATACACGCGTTTGTTTAATTTAGATGCGCTTATACACGCGTGATTGCCAGTTTATACGCATTAATACACGCGTAATTTCCAGAGTATCCACGCGAATTTTAGCAGTGCTGACGCGTTTATACACGCGAACAGAGAGCAAAAAAAAAATCCAGAGAGTGCTATTTGGTGCCTGAATACTGTTCCAGCATTCCAGCACCCAATAGCACTCTTTGGTTTAGGGTTTTTGGTGCATTAGACCATCCCATTAGACCATCCACGAAGAACATATGCACGAGGGAGATTAAGACAAGAACAACATGAATGCATACATTGTCATTACACGATTCAAGACAAACATGAATGTAATACTATCGATCAATCAATTCAATATTACTATCAAAATTTCATACATGTATACAAGGGAGTCCATATCTCGAAGTAGCCCATGGCTTGAGTTTACAAAAAAATATATACAATCACATCCTCAATATGGAATGTGATACTACAAGTCTGAGTACTACTCAGACCCAGATGATGACTCGGTGCTCCCCCATGCTCAGATGAGCTCACATCGGTCGGAATGTCGGAGGAGTAGTGCTCACGTCCACCCTCTGCAGCGGCGGCCGGTGGATCATCAGCAGCTTGTGCCTGTTCAAGTAATATATAGTATATAAGTATATATATATGCAATTCAATAAACCAAAACCATTCGTTACGAATTTTCAAGTACCTGTCGACCGTATGGTCTCATGGCCAACTCAAACTGCGCGTCCGTAATACGTCCCTCGGCTCTGAAGATGGCCCACGTGTCACGTCTGCTATGCCGACGAGCATACGCAGTATCGTGGGTTGTGGGCTTCCTCCCCGTAACCCGTCGCTGTATCATAATCAACACAATTTGTAAGATTAAAACAATCATAGAATCAATGAATTAAGTAAACAATCAAATAAAGTGGCAGGATACTTACGAACTCTGCCTCCCATGACTCGACGCCGCCAGATCCGAAATGCGAAGATCCAATGGTCTCCATCTGGATCCGTCGTGCCTCCACATGCTGCCTGCTCTTCACGCCACCCTCTGCTCGTTTCTTTGCCTCCTTCCACTCGCGTTTGTGCGCAGTGGCAGGTTTCTCGGCAGGATAGCCACCCGCAGCTACATTTAGCCGGTCATCGTACGCGAGTTTTTTAAGGTGAGATCTTTTATTACTTAAGATCTCCCTTATTCGCGTCCTTCCCCATACATCCGAGAATGTAGCATGTGGGGGATTGGGGTACCGACTATGTACAGCCTCTATCACCTCCCCAACTAATCGGCTATTTTGATCTTTAAATTTAATAAAATAATTTCTATATGAGTTTGATACTACCCCACGCATGTACTCCATTACCTCCCTCCCCCTCGCATCCATCACTATCCCGCCCCTATCCGTCACATCATAGCAAACTACTCTCTCCATCTCTCTCATCTCCTCCTCTTCCGAACTGTCACCTCTAACTCTTCTCCCTCTATCTCCTCTCTCACCGCGTGCCCTACTACCTCCCCCACCTCCCCCACCTCCCCCACCAAAGCACCCGCCGCATCCTCCACTCCCACTCTTCCTACTGCTGCTGCGGGTGGAGTCACGACTGGGGGATTGTCTACGTGACGGTGGCTGTGAGCCCTGACGTGACGGTGGCTCTGAGGGAGCACGTGATGGTGGCTGTGAGGGTGTACGTGAGTGTGTCTGGGACGAGGTATGTCTCCTCGGTGGACGTGGAAGAGGAGAAGCTGCATGCCGTCTCGTCGGACTCGGAGGAATAGACGGCACTGGGATACTCGCGGTAGGGGTATAGACACCAGGCAGGGAAGGAGGGGGATGGGCATACATATACTCTGTAAGCTCAACCGGACCAGGTTGGCGCCCAAAGTGATTCATCATCTCCATCAACCAATTGCTGTACGCAAATGGATCGGATGAAGAACCTGGAATATCCATAAAGAACCTGCAACAAACATCTTCATGTACATCATGGGCTGTCTCTTGACTCACACAAATATCATCATTCAAGTCAGTTGCCTGCAAATCATGACATCTGAAACGCCGCAGTTTTTTGTCTACAAAAACGCGTGTATACACCCGTCCAGAAACGCGTGTATACACCCGTCCAGAAACGCGTGTATATGCGCGTGAACAAACTCTGCAGACAGATTACACGCGCTTCTACACGCGTTCGTACACGCAACCTGCGAAAAAAATTTCTCGAAAAGACCGACCCCCCGACAAAGACAGAATGTCCTTATAAAAGGACCAGCCATTGTCGCCCCTGTCAGGATGCGGTAACCCAATCGTGTGCAAAAAGACAAACCCAAAGAGCAAAGAGCAAAGTAAACAAATCTGACAAAAGAGACAAGGCACAGGACAAAGTGACTCACCTCTGGAAAAGTGAGTCCTCTCTGCTCCTTCTCCCGTGTGTGTGCTCCTTTCTCTGCTCCCTCCTTGCTGTTGGAAGAGGCGAAAACAGGCGAAAACCCATGCACTGTTGATTTCTTAGTTCAAAATCTATATTTGGGGAAGGCGGGCTATTTTTAGTTTAAACATACCGCCGCGTTTATATTCGCGTTTACAAACGCGGGTATATTCGCGTATATGTGATTTTAGCTGCGTTTATACACGCGTTTTGCAGAAATTAGCCGCGTGAATACACACGATTTTTAGGAAGTAGCCGCGTTAATACACGGAATTTTTAGGAGATAGCCGCGTCAATACACGCGATTTTGTGCTTTCATTAAAAACATATAATGATTTTGTGTTTTCTGATTTGTACACAGGATGTCATCAACCTCTTCAAGCAGTTCTGGGGAAGATGAGACAATGCGTCATCGTAATCGCGATGTGTGGTTGGGACAACGGATCAAATGTATGTGTAATCGATGTCAAGGATGCATTGTACGAGCACGTCGAATTACCTTGAATCACATCTCCATGTATGGAGAATGGAATCAAACAGGTTTAGAGGTGAGTAGATGTACATTGATGGTATTCAAATGACTCATGGTATCCAAATTAAATTAATAGAGTTGTAACATATAATTTGATAAATTGAAGCAGGATGCAGTACCACACCCTAACATGGTACCCTACGCGCTACGAGAGCACGTAAAGCGTCGACGAGATGATGCTGGAGCTTCGGGATCTATTGTCAGAGATGAGTGGGAAAGGGACGACAATAGCCCTGCACCCCACGAAGTTGTGGAAGAGGAGGTGCTTGATGATATGGTGCGGAATCTTTTTAAGGATGATCCCAAAGGTATGGATGATGATGATATGGAACAAGAGCATCTTTATAAGGCTTCATCGACACCGGTGTTTGAAGGGTACACATTCTCAGTTTTACGTGCTTCACTTGAACTACTTAATATACAAACAGTTTATGGATGGAGCAATGCAAGTCTTGACGCATTGTTGAAGTAAGCATTCTAACTTACAAATTTGAATTAGTGGTTTAAGGTTTAGGATTTAAGACTAATTATAATTGATGATATTGGATGCAGGCTATTATCAAACATGCTTCCAAAGGAAAATAGACTACCCACCTCAAGAGACATAGCGAGGCGCTATGTGACATCTCTTGGAGGACTGGATTATGATAAAATACATGCATGCGTCAATGATTGCATTCTCTTTCGTGGGACGCATAAGGAGGCTCTACATTGTCCCACTTGTGGTGAAGCAAGGTACAGAACAGATATGAAGAGTTTTGATGTACCTCGTAAAGTCTTGCGACACTTTCCTATAATTCCTCGCATCAAACACATGTTCAAGTGCAAATCCATAGCAGAGCTCATGTCATGGCATTCCTCACATCGATCGGATGATGGCATGTGGAGAATTCCCGCAGACACTTCTGCTTGGAAGCATATTGAAGATGAGTGGCCCAGCTTTAAAACAGAGCCCAGAAACTTGAGACTTGGCCTGGGTATGGATGGAGTGAATCCATTTGGTTTCAAAAGCACCGCATACAGCGTGTGGCCAGTTGTGTTGGTGAATTACAACCTTCCACCATCAATGGCGATCAAGAAGGGACATCTTATGTTATCCCTTCTAATTCCAGGGAAACATAAAGTCAAGCATATGGATGTTTATCTTGAACCACTGATTGATGAGTTGGAGGAACTATGGAGAGGTGTTGCGGTGGTGGACATTAGTAGGCCTCCCTCCTCTCGACACTTCGACTTAAAAGCAGTGTTGATGTGGACAATGCATGACTTTCCAGGATACAGCGATTGTTCTGGTAAGAATTCTAATTACCTTCCTACTCTATTACTATTGGCTATATATATTAATTAGACGGTTTGACTTTATTATTCTAACTTTTATTTATATTTTAACAGGTTTGAAAACATCGGGTAAACATGCATGTCCTGTTTGTGGCCCTTCGTTAGTACAACTGTTCTTCCTCCAGATTTGGGAGGTTGGAAGCGTATTTGGGAGTCTACAACTGTTCTTCCTCCAGATGGCATGAACAGGTATAGTGATGTTTTTTCAATCTTGTTTTGTGTAGTCTCTAATTGGATTAAAGGTCACATAGAGCAATCCCTTGTGCAGGTACTCCATTTTTTTCCGGCTGCCATATTGGACCCATCTTAAGATCAACCATCTTCTTGATCCCATGCACATCTTCAAGAATGTAGGATCTGGTATTTGGGAACATATTACTGGTAAACGAGACAATGTTAGCGTACGTGAGGACTTGTGGGTCGCAGGACGTATGCGTCAAGCTTGGCCACGAGAGGTGGGTGGGCACGTTTGTCTTCCGCCTGCACCATGGATTATATCAAAGAAAGAGGAGAAGCAGGTAAAGCAGGCCATCATCACTTTGCGTACTCCCACTGGATGCATGAGATCATTGAAGGGAGCCTTTACAACCACTAAGAAAAGAGGCGTTGAGCAACTATATGGGTTGAAGTCCCACGATTGGCACAAGATGCTTCAAGTAAGTGTTTTCCAAGTCTTGTACGTACGTTGAAATTAAATTTTGTAATGCCATAAACCATAAATGTGCTCTTATGTGCGCAGTTCATACTACCTACTAGCATCGACCATTGTGCGAATAAGAGTTTGAAAAAATGTATTTATAAGATGGGCGAGCTTGTGAGGTATGTAAAACCCATGCTCAGATCACCCTTCATTATACCTTGCAAAATGAACGTGCATGAGGTATAACGTACTATTTATTTATTTTTCAGATATGTTAGTTCCAAAGCAATTGATCCAGCCACGTTGGATGATGCGCGTGTTATGGCAGTGGAGGTGGTTTGTTTGGTAGAGGAGACTTTTCCGCGAACCATTCTCACAAGTCAACTACATCTCATTGTGCATTTAGTGGACGAAATTTCTTTATGTGGTACTGTGCATGCACGTTGGATGTTCTTCCTAGAGCGCTTCATGAAGACCTTAAAAGACTTTGTGAGGCAAAGTGCAAGGCCTGAAGGAAGCATGGCCGAGGGTTGGTTGATACAAGAGTCTCTTGTATATATTTCAGAATTTCTTGGTCAGGTGGACAGCTCTTTGCCATGACTATGGAGCAATGAAGAGGACTTGAGGATGACCTCTATTGTGCCTCAAGGAAAAGGACGACAGAGTAAAGTAATTGACAGAACATTGATTGATGATCTCAATTTCACTTGTATCCTTAATAGTGATGTGATGAGCAGATGGGTTACAAGATATGAGGATGCAAAGACAAAAAAGGCAAGCAGAAAGAGCTCTCTTTCGGAGGCAACATGGCTCTCGGAAGGCGTACCCTAAGCATCTAGCAACACTTCCGAATGATATCCATCTTGATTGGTTGCATGAGGAAATGGAGAGAGCAGAGAGCGACGAGGGGCTGCATATCACGGCGGAAGAATGGGAGTATGCACGAGGATGCATGTCAAAGGTACATAGAACTAATGTTTTGCATTAGTTGTAAGTGATTTGCTTTTAATATTTATTTACATTGCTTACACAAATATTGCTTCTATTTTGGTCCAGTGCACTATGTTCAATGCTATATGGTGTGAAGGCAAGCATTTTCGAACACAAAGAATTGATGAAAAGAGAAATACACAAGATTGCGGTGTCATTAGTAGCTTTGAGGGAGCTAATGGAAAAATGGATGATTATTGTGGCATAATCCAAGACATATTTAGGCTTGACTTTCGTCGCTTCTTTGTGTATGTTTTGGATGTCAAATGGCAAATGAACGTGGTGGAAAAAGGGCCTGATGCAACGATAAAACGCCATGCAAGTGGATATGTAACTATTGACTCTACAAAGTTCTGGCAAACAAAGAAAGATAGGCTCGTATTGCCACAACAATGTGAGCAGGTATGCATTTTTTTACTAATGTGTTTCATGTACATATATATCTAAGCTCGCGTACCCCTTGACTTTTGATATGCTAATTAATTACTGTACTGTGTGTATTTGAGTAGGTTATCTATCTACCAATGGTGCATGACATCAAATGGTGGTACGTCATCCCTATTGCACCACGTTCCAAAGTGATGTATAATACATTCACTGATATGGAGCATATGGAGGATGTAACAAGCCGCAATGAAGATGACGTCGAACATGCCATTGAAGATGTTGTGATCGATGATCAAGAAATAAGAGATGATCATGATAATGAGGATGAGCATGCCATTTCTCATGATCATGAGAATGACCCTACCATTGAGGATGATGGTGATGTTGATGAGGATGATCAGGACATCGATACCATTATCAATGGAGTACAGAATATCGATAGTGGAATAAATTTAATCGTAGCCTTACCAATTGATCAAATGGATATTGATGTTGATCGTTTGGCAAGGATGGATCTTATTGAAGATGAGATCGAACCCTAACCAATCCGTCACTGTATGTTCTAAATTGATGACATTTCTATCATCTCATATGCATGATTTATTTTTGAATATATTTCATTGTTGTAAATGCATGTAGTGGGATTGTGTAATGATGTATACTGTAATGTACTATGAGATGGTTTAAGGAAAATAGTTTTTAATTTTGTAAAGGAATTCAGTTTTTTTCAGTTTTTCTCTGCCATGCGTGTATTAATCCGTGTATAGTAGCGTGTATTTATCCGTGTATAATAGCGAGTATTACCCCGTGAATATTATCGTGTATTTATGCGTGTATTACTGCGTGTATATAAACGCGCTTATACACGCGTTGATAAATGCAAATATACACACGAACTTAAATGCTAAAATACACGCGCCCGATTCTATTCAAATACAAGCGCGACCATACACGCGTTCGTAATTTATCACGTGTATGAAACGCGTGTATGGCAGCATTGTCTTGTAGTGAGTTGGGCTTGTGATTCTCTCCTTTTTTCCTCAATCTCCAGCACTCTGGAGGTGGGAAAGTACATTTCTCCTTATATTTGGGCACTCAGAGGATCCCTTCGTATTCTTGGAGTATATTATACCATGTGTTGAGGGTTTCTCAACATCCTTGGTGATGATTCCTTCCTTACCTGTTCTCCTACGCTTCTATGTCTTTCAGTACTTACTTCTTGGTCCGAGATCGATGGTTATCCCTTGGCCACCTATAGATCTTTCCTTTCACCCTCCTGTCCATATCCAAAGGATTCCTCGAGCTAACTCCATGAACCCTCCAGATAGTGTTGGCAAAGAAGTGCCCTTCTCCTCTGCCATTAAGATAGTGTTGGCAAAGAAGTGCCCTTCTCCTCTACCATTAAGAATATTTTCCATGGATTCCTCACTACTTGATGACTTAAAATAGTTAAGCCTATGCAAAGAAAACACACTCATTTGTGTGCTGACCACGTGAGCTGACCAGGGATCTCATTAACGTCTTCACAATTTCGTGATCACGTTAACAAAACCTGTTATTAACATATTAAAACTTGTGATCACATTGTATATTCACATGACTTGAGCAATGACCTGCCAAAACCTACTAGTCCCGTAACCCCGCCGGGGTTCTTTGTTTTCCCGGTGGGCCCGCCGGGATATCTCATATCCCAACAGGCCCACCGGGAAAACAAAAGAATCTCGGTGGGGTACTGTCATGTTTATAAACATTGCCCGACACCCATCGTGCAACTTTTGGGGAGATAGCCCTTGTTTTGGGGGCGTGATATCTCTCCTCAAAGTACTTGTAGAGCTCTCGAGTTGCTAGAAGTGTCCTCTTGGGAAGAATATCCTTATCTTAGGGGCTGTCGTCTTTCCTTGTAGTAGGCACTCCTAAGGCTATTGAGCCACTCATCCTTAGTTCTTTGAATTGGGGACAGGGTGTGGTTCGTAGCTAATACTTGCGGAGATTTAGGGACAAAGTTGGAGTCATTCAGCTTTGCATTTGAGCTACATAGGTAATCTACCTCATTCTGCTTTATGAATGGTTTGATGGAGCCAAGAGTCTTGCTTAGGGGCTTGTATTGGTTCTTGATACTTGATATAGTTTAGAGTAGACAAGGGTCTATTGTCCTATACTAGAGTATTGGGCAAGCATAGATCTTTGATTTTCTTTGTGAATGTTAGAGAAGGTCTATTGTCCTATACTAGAGTATTGGGCAAGCATAGATCTTTGATTGTGTAAAGTATCCTTAATTGGGTACAAAAGGCATCCTTCATTGGGGGTGCAATGTGCATGTATTGGTTCTTGATACTTGATATAGTTTAGAGTAGACAAGGGTCTATTGTCCTATACTAGAGTATTGGGCAAGCATAGATCTTTGATTTTCTTTGTGAATGTTAGAGAAGGTCTATTGTCCTATACTAGAGTATTGGGCAAGCATAGATCTTTGATTGTGTAAAGTATCCTTAATTGGATACAAAAGGCATCCTTCATTGGGGGTGCAATGTGCATGATAGTTTCAAAGTAGTTTTGTAGTCAGACCTTCCAAGATAGTTTCAAAGTAGTTTTGTGTTATGTGATGATCTTTTGTGTTTGTCAAGATAGTTTCGAAGTAGTTTGTCTGCTGATGTATGTTTTGTAATACGTGAGTGACTGTTGTTTTTTTATTTGTGTATTCGTTGTTATATGCTTACTTGAATAGGTTATTTGAGATGGAGGACAATGTTGGATCCAGTGATACCTCCAATAGAGTCCAAATTCCAAATAGTAGGAAAAAAAGGCACCTGGGATAGAGTGGCAATATGCAAAAAACGTCGGTGATTGATTCATAGATTGGGAGTGTAAGCTATGTCACGCAGTAAAATCAGGTGGGGCGCCTCGACTAAGAGAACACTTTTTAGGCGGAGCGAAGAAAAAGTCATGTACCCACCCCTCTGAACCTGCAGTGGCCAAACGCATAAGAGAAGAAATTCAAAAGAAAGATTCAAGAAAACATTACACTCCTACCTGTGCAACCAGAAAGTAATCTACCCAGTGCATCTTCCTGCAAGCGAAACTTGACGTAGGAAATATACCTATGCGTCAAACTTCATTGCAAGAAAGCCTACGTCAAGGTCGGCTCGATGATGCACAACTCGCCCTTGCTGAAGCGATTTAATTTTCTGGGAGTGCTATTTGTTTTATTTTAGAAAGTTCTAGATGACTTAAAGGAATATTATCGAGCGAGGGTTTTCTCCATCCTCGATCCAAACAAAAAATTACTTTGGTGAACTCACTGAATCTGAAGGGGACCTTCAGAAGAGTATCACCAAGCGAGCCACCATTATAGTATAGGAAAATAGTGATCCAAGGAGATTCTTTTGTGAAGGCAATACACCTGACAATTGATGGGTGTAGAACCTGCATGCCCTGCTCTGCCTGGAAGCTCTCAAACTTGGCGCTGCCTTCTCCTTTGTAGTGCTTTCCGCAACAAGTAATGTGCTCTGGGTTACCAGGGAACCTCCCACCAGCTTTTTTGGGAACATGTTAACATGTTAACATGTTAACACATGTTATTAACAAAAAAAAAATTGTGATCATGTGAATATAAAATCATTGGAGCTGACCCAAGGCTTCTTTAGGAGGAGGATCCTGGTTAACTAGATGTACTATCGCGCTAAGGGCGATGTCGTCACACCAACAAGCCTTCCCGACCTTAAGTGCATGATCGACAAAAATTTAACATTTGCACACACTTAGAGTTTTCAAATCTACAGTTGACAATTTTCTACAGAATCACGAAATGATTAATAGTCACATGTGTGATTTTGAAGGAAATCACATAATCTTTTTTAGGTATTCTAAAGATTTTACCACTTGTTCTGGTGTTAGGAATCTCTCCTTGCAAAATTCTCCTTTTGGTTTGGAAAGTATAACGGTTGTGATTCTATAGCGGCTATGGTTTTTTCCTAAGATTGTCAAAGCATTGATTAAATGAGTCTCTTGATACCTTTAGACCCTGTTTTAGAGGTCTGTCTGATCAACTGGTCAAGTTCTATTACTGTGATTTTGGGTGAAATGGCAGTAAGGCCTGAATATAGTCATGGGCGTGATTCTTATCCGTGATGTGATTATTCGGTTGTGATGCAATTCTTGTGCAATGATGTGTCTTTCTTTGCTCTATGATGTGATTTTGGGTAACATGCCAGACGTGATCGAAAATCACTCTATGATTCTTTTACCACGATCACGAATGGGATAAGATGGAATCTTTCAAAAATAGGGTGCATTTAATGAGTAAGATGGAATGGGATAAGATGGAATCTTTCAAAAATAGGGTGCATTTAATGAGTAATCCCAAAAATAGGGTGCATTTAATGTGAGTAATCCCAAAAATTTTGGATTGAATAAGTTGTTAGAGAATCACATTGTGAATAGAAATCACGATCGTGATTTTGTAGTGTACAGGATCACATGAATGTGATTTTGCAAGTTTCGACACAAAAATCAATGTTTTAGGGTGCAAATCTTAGTTTTTTCAATAGAGATTTAATAGTTTGATTCCTTGTAACATGGATGTTCTAATGACAACAAGCAATGCAATCAATGGCTCTTCATTTTTATGTTTTTTTAAGATTTTGGAAAATGCAGCAATGGGTGTTCCCTGCATGCATAATCACGACTGTGATTATGGAGTTCTCACAATGCAAATATCTATCCAAATGCTAGACTAGTTGATTACCTAACCTACAAACAATTCAAATGACAACTTTCAATGCTCAAACAATGCAAAGTAGTCCTTTTTCCTCATTTTCTCCTCTTTCTTCACACAACCTATTCTCTTCTCAACCAATCTCACAGCGTCAAACAACCATAGTAAGGGAAAAGAGACTGGTAAGAAGATGTCACGGAGTGCAAATAGAGTAGAAGAGACCGGTGTTCCCCAACAGCGGGTGCCAAAAATGTTATAGGTTACACCATCCCTCCCCTAATGCAAGGACAATGCTTACCTTAACTTGTCGTGGGATATTGTCGGTATCCAAGCTCTTATCTTTGTAGACTCCAAGACTTGCTAGTGGTGGTTAGCACCACTCTCTTGCCTCATTCTCAAGCTATCACCATGAGGTTGCCATGCTTCACACAAGGACACTCACTCCTCTCAACTCTCACACTCAAGTATACAAGCATGAAAGGAACATGTACCAAGAATGTAGCTCTCTCCTCTGACTCTCTCTCTCTCACACACCATAGACAAGCAAGAAAGCAAGGAGATAAGACTTTAAACTCAATTGGCACAAAGGGGGATTGTGTATTTCATTATGAGAATAGTGTTATTTATACATCGTGCCCTTATTCACACTCGAGCACCCAAAACTTAATTTAGTAAAGATGGACTCAATGGTTACAAATTACATGGTTTTGTGGCATAGCCAGCTATTCTCATAATACAACCTTTAGAGTGCCGTTACATGACACTTATTATGCTATCTCTCATATGGAGAATGCTAGGTTAATCCCAAAATGGGGTTACCAATTTGATATAGGATCAAATGTTAAATACTACTCTTCCCTTCTTGATCAAATGCTAGGTTAATCCCAAAATGGGGTTACCAATTTGATATAGGATCAAATGTTAAATACTACTCTTCCCTTCTTGATCAAATGTAAAATGCCACTCTTCCATTCTTGATCTTCCATACTATAATTGAAAGATTTGGGCTTAACCAAATGATAATCTCTTGATTTATGGCTTAAGAGGATGTGGAAATAACTTATGCTTTCATAGATCTAGAATACTAGGTTGTTGGAACTCTTTGGCCTCTTTCAAAACCTTGGAAGACAAAATACTTTCTTGGAAAATATTCATGGATTTATGGCTTAAGAGGATGCGGAAATAACTTATGCTTTCATAGATCTAGAAAACTAGGTTGTTGGAACTCTTTGGCCTCTTTCAAAACCTTGGAAGACAAAATACTTTCTTGGAAAATATTCATGGATATATCATTTATTGGAACTAATATTATGGCCAAAGGTAATACCTTAGGGCACTCTACTAGATGCCATGTGGATTTTGGAGATGTGTATCATTGTTTTTGGGGATGCTCAACCATGTCTAATGTGTTATGGCTATTATGGAACTCCAAACATAAGGATGCTTCCTAATGTGCCCAATGATTGAAAACTACTAAAGCATTTTGGAGGGTGTTAAGTGTTAGGTGTCTTAAGAATTCTCTATGGCATTGTCTATTTTGTTGTCAACATGATACTTCTTCTATGCTTTAACCTTTCTCTCTTTCTTCTAGGTGAATTGTTGTCATACTTGCTTCATACGTTATAGTGTGTTTCTCTTCTTAAAAGGAATCTTCATTTTAAATTAAGGTGTTTCTTAACATCACACATTCAAAGAGATTATCAATGTCTAACTAGATTTACAATCTTGGCTTACATAATAGCCTTTTCGAGCTCTACTTTTAGGGACTAAAAAAGATTTTTATTCTCTCCGTTATGAGAGCTTTATTCATACTTGGCAAGTATGGATCACTTTTTTCCATACTTATTTCCTGAAGATTTATGAATTATTATGGTCTACAAGGTTCTACAATACTCAATTCATGAAAATGAATGAATTTGTGTAATTTATTAGGATATGTAACTCAAAAACATCATATGATACCATCTAAATTTTATAGTTTAGAAAAAATAGATTCTTTTTGGATGACAATTTACTCCTATTGTATTAAATTAAGAAAGTTCAATCAAAATCTTCCCTAATTATATGTTGAGAATTAACCTTTGTTGTACTGGATTTAGTCCAAATCTTTGTGAGTTTTCTGGAAAAACCATAGTAAAAATAAGCTCTAGTAAAATAGGTTAAGTGTGACGCGTGAGAGCTTTGGAAGTCGACACGGACGTGTCCTGTGTGAGGTGCCGCTGATTTCGTATACAAATAGGTACTCGCACAAACCCTTCACATTCCCATCTTCAGACCCAAACCTCCTTTCACGCTCCTTTGTCGCCGTCGCGTCTCCAATGGCTTGCAGTAGTCTCTCCATCGCCTCTTCTGCTGCCCTAACGGCTGCTGATCCGCTGTCTTTTGCCTCCTCTGCGTTTGTTGCAACGTCTGCGCCAGTGTTGCCAGCGCCCCTGCGGTCATCCAGAGTTGTAAGGCACCTTGCAGCCGAATATTGCAACCTCTCCGATCAGGTATCAAACTGCTTTAATTTACAGCACGATTGTAGTGATGTTGGCTGTGCCGAGTTCTTGACTGAATCGAATGCAGGAGAAGGCTGTTCCGCCAACAAGCCCAGTTAGAAGGGGCTTTCTAGCCGGCCTGGTAGCCACAGGTGCGGCTCTGGCAGTGTTCGTGGACTCTTCTTCAATGACGGCGCCTCCAGCCGTTGCCGCGTCCGGGCCTGGTACCAGTGGCGCCGAGAGGACCGCCCAGAAGGCTCAGGACCTCCTCAAGGCAGCGGACAAGCTGAACATCGAGGAGGCCCCCAAGCGCTTTGGCCCGGGCAGGCCAGGGGCCGCCCAGGACGCCGGCAAAGTCGCCCAGGAGTAAGGCCTTCAGTGTTCACTGAGAGCATGTGAGAAGTACACTGTATCTAGTGATGTAGCAGACAGTGCTTAATGGGTTGAATTCTGTACAGAGCTGGAAGCAGAGCTATTTCCCAGTTGCAGCAGGAAGGAAGAGGGCGCAGCGACCTTACAAGCAAAGCTGAGGGCAAGAAGGGTGAGGCGGCCGACAGCGCTGCAAAAGGTGCTGTGAGCAAAGCCAACGACGGCACGTCCAGCGGCGGCGGGCTTTTCAACTCCATCCAGGAAGGCTTCCAGGTATACTTTCATGAGATATACTGCAATTTGTTGCTCCGGCGGCGGCGGCCAGTTGCATGCGCGTTTATGACAACACAGGTACGTTCCCATCGACTGATCATTCGTCGCTTTCTCGTGCATGCAGGGTTTGAAGGAAAGTGTAGCCCAGAAGGATGCGGACGCTAAGAAGGCGCTTGACGAAGCGGCGAGCAACGTGCAAAGCTCGATCCAGTGAGTGAGAAGCGTAGGAGGACTGATGATGACTGCGGCATTCCATGTATATTGAAAAAATGTCCTTCAGCTTGAGGCGGTGTTTTTTTTTGCATTACTCGTATTTTTGTATGAATTTTCTGCCCTAGCCATGGTCCAAAATATTGCTTTTTGTGTTTTTTTGTGTGTGTGTGGGGGGGGGGGTGTGTTAGAAATAAACATTTTTTTCAACCCGTTAAAAAAAGATGGCTTTCAAGCCCAACCCACTCTTATTGAAAAAATGCATAGATTAATCGGTCTTATAACTAAAACTTCAAATTTTTGAATCTTTACATTCGAGGCTAAGGCTAGGTATAAGTGGAATTGGTTTTTTTTTCAATGAGTCATGAAAATTATACTAAACGATGGTTCTTTATGACCGGGGGAGGGGGGAGGGTTGCTTTTTTTGTTTTGTGGGGGGTGGGGAGATGATTCTTGTAACATTGTTCAATTTCTTTTGTCACTTCTTAGGATCATGATGAGACTTATACATTGAATGTGTGTTGAGGATATATATATATATATATATATATATATATATATATATATATATGAGAGAGAGAGAGAGAGAGAGAGAGTGATGTGGGAGTTTACTTGTGGTGTGGTTAGTGTAAATATTTTAAGTGACCATACTTGTGGTTAGTGTAGATGTTTGAAGTGACGAAACGTGTGGTTAGTGTAGATGTTTTTAAGTGATAATACTTGTGGTTAGTGTAGATGTTTGAGTAATGATACTTGTTTTGGGTATGCAAAATTTGAGATGCGAAATTTGAGAGAGAGAGAGAGAGAGAGAGAGCATTGTGGGAGTTTATTTGTGTTGTGGTTAGTGTAGATGTTTTAAGTGACCCAAGCATTGTAGGGGTTTGCATATGTTTTAAGTGATGAGCAAATGTAAATCATTAAGGTATCTAAGGATAAATTTACTTACTCTATTTTATAAAAAAATATTAGTAAATACATTTAATTTGAGAATTATATGAAAGAAATTTTATGATTGTTCATCTTTTACAAGATCCATGGCTCCAAAGAGGTCAATTTCTAATATCTCCTATATCTTCAAACATAGGATTAAAAGGGAATGTATTGCCATCTCCAGAAGGATTTGAGGTGTACTAATGTAAGTTAACTAGATGACGATGAGCCCTCCTCATGTTCTGTCAATTAATTCTCAATAATTATCATCTATAACATTTATATTATGAGCATCTTTTTGATTACGCTTCAAAGAATTTGGGACATTATCACCTTCTCCCCAACATCTTTATCTTTAAATATGTCACTGAGGAAAACCGTTCTCCCAGCAGTGAATTTTTTTGAGCAAAGGAAAAAGCCAAGCGAAACTTGTCAAACAACCTCCAAAAAGAAGGAAATAGTTACAATTTCTAAACATGCACATGCAAGTATAACACTATAGCTAACATACAAATAAGAGCATTTAATCAAACAAATGACACTATAGTTAACATTGTTATGGCTTACCCAAACCCCCTTCGAAACACATCCAACAAGAAGATTACATGGTGAACCACAACTGTCGTACTAAAAGTACCAAAACAACAAGATAAGCGTTGATACTTACAAAGTAGACATAACATCAAATGAAACATACAAGATAAATGTTGCATTAGCTGAGCTCGTAACCCCTGAGGTCTCCAAGCTCCACAACTCCTTAAGAAGAAATTCCATCGTGCCTCCCAAGAGCATTGTCACACCGTCGCATTGCACTACATGTACTCGTCCCTCCTCTCTCCCCACTTCACTCACACACATTGACTAGAATGGGTTAGAGAGATATCAGGAAGAGGATTAGCAAGAGCAAGACTCTATTGCACAATGGGAGAGTTCTTATATTATGAGAGATATTACTTATATATATGGCCATAAGTGTTCACACTCACTTAAACTGTGGTCGACTGGTACTTTAGGCTCATAAGAGGCCTAATGCTATTACAATGACTACTCTCATAATATATCCATGAAGTACATCACTTGGGACTTCATCCTAACTTAGTACCACACACTCTTGAAGTGAAAATCACCATAAGTACTCCATTAGACCATTACGGGCACCCGTCCAAGACTCAAGTTGTAGATTTGGACACCACTGCTTCATATCTTGAATGTATGACCTTTTGATGTGTCTACCTTGACTCCTTGATATAAGATAATGGCAGTAGATCTTATTAACCCTAGAAATGGATTAACATTTCTCCCTTCTTGATGTCGATCGCGACCTCGATTGCGTTGAAGACCTTTGTGTGGGGAGAATTGACAAGCTTGTTGATGGCTGTTGATGTTGAGTGACGTTCAATGGTCCTTGTTCCTCCTGAAGGAATAAGAAGGCTAGTTAGTAAATGAAAAGGTTAGAGATTAGTAGGAATTCCTAGCAGGTGAGGGTGGTAGGGTTTTTTGCTAGTCATTGCATTATTATATTTTTGTGAGCATTTCTTATGTGGGTTATATTTTTTGCTCATTTTGTTTCTAGAAATCATATGTAGAGTTACATGTGATTTGTGTTAGTTAGGAACCTAAGAGATGTTAACGAAGGGGGAGAAGAGAAGGAAGGATCCGCACGAACATAGACAAAATCATGAGAACAAGATTGTGAGAGTTTTACTATTTTTGAAGTACTACAACTTTTTCTCTCTGAATTTTTCATGATTTCATCGTTTAGACACTCAAAAATTAGCTTGAATATGGTACGCGGTCTTTTTCAGGCTATTTTGGGCAATTTTGTGCTTTAAGCCCCGTTTTTTAACCTCGATTTCCGGGTCTAATTTTGAGGCTACTGGTTGGAGGCCAAAATGATGGATTTTGCCCTTGGACGCTCAAGACCAATTTCGAAGAGCTTGATGCCGGCTTTTCGATGAGCACTAAAACGGCTTCACATCAGATTGACGGTGTACGAGATATAAGCCTCCAAATAGGGCTATTTTGTTTTTGCCCATAGACCTGTTTCACGATGTGAAACGGATCTTACGGACTTAATTAAGTTATTTTTTTGCCCATGCACCTGTTTCACGATGTGAAATGGATCTCATGGACTTAATTAAATTATTATTATTATTATTTAAGGGGGCATGTTTCATGACGTGAACTAGCAGGTGCGTTTCATGGATTTTTTTATAAAAAAAAAATTGTGCGAGGCTTGTTTCACTACGTGAACTAGCATGTGCCTTTCACGATGTGAAATAGGTGTTTCACAGAATTTTGTTTTTTCATGCAGGGGCCTATTTCACGCGGACAGGTACATTTCACGACATGAAATAGGTGTTTCATAGATTTTGTTTTTTTTTGCACGAGGCCTTGTTTCACGACATAAACTAGCACGTGGGTTTTACGACATGAAATAGGTGTTTCAAAGATTTTGTTTGTTTTCTTTGGCTTGTTTCATGACGTAAACTAGCATGTGCATTTCACAACATGAAATAGGTGTTTTATGAAAAAAAACGATTGCCCACGGACCTATTTCACGACGTGAAACAAAGGGTTTCATGAATGTGAAATGGATCTCACGGACTTTTTTTTTTGCAAGGGTCTATTTCACGACGTGAAACAAAGGGTTTCATGAATGTGAAATGGATCTCACGGACTTAATTAAATTATTGTTTTTTTGCAAGGGCTTGTTTCATGACGTGAAATAGACATTTTTTTTAAATGCGAGAGCTTGTTTCATGACGTGAAATAGATGTTAAAAAAAATTTCACACGGGCACCTGTTTCACAATGTGAACTAGCAGGTGCATTTCATGATGTCAAATAGGGATTTTTTTCTTTTTTTATTTTTTTTTTGTGTAGGGGCCTGTTTCACGAGGCGACATGAACTAGTAGGTGCGTTTCACGATGTGAAATAGGTGTTTCACAATTTTGTTTTCGCGCGGGGGTATGTTTCACGACGCGAACTAGCAGGTGTGTTTCACGACGTGAAATAGGTGTTCACGATTTTGTTTTTTGGAGTCTAGTGGGAAATATGAATTTCCTTGTCTAGAGGGAATATTTTTTGAATTTTAAATTTGGGAGATATGGGCATTTTTCTAAAACGGTAAGTGGGAATAAGAAAAGTCAACAGTTTTTTGACACTTACTTACACCCTTCATAAATGACTCCCAAAATGGAAAAATCGACAACTCATTGGTATCTTTTCATTCAATGCTCATTAGCCTTACTGAGTTATGGAAAAAAGTTCTTAAGAATTAATCAAAGATTAATTATTCCACTAATTTTTTGAACTAAGTTGAAGCTCTAATTAACCACTAATCACTAATTAATTCATACCATTGAGCATATCATTGGATAGAGCCTGAAAGTGCTAAGCTATATACCTCAACTAATGTGTAAATTAGTCCATAATTAGAGATTAATTAATCTCTTGATTTTAGTCTCTTCTCTTTATGCAAAATTAAGCAAAAGAGAGGAAAATTCCTCCAATTGATGTAATTAGGTGTTTTGATGCATCTAGATGCTCTCAAAACACTCCAAAATACTAATTTTGACCTATTAAATTATCAATTTTGACCTCAAAAGGCATATTTTCTAGTTTTTAATCTCACTTGAATTGGATTAATCACCCCTTAATGATAAAAACCAATCAATTAAGGAAGATTAATCAATTTCAAGAGTTTTTAAATGTTTTGAGAAATTTTTTAAATGATTAAGCTACTCCTAATACTTGCTAATACTCTAATGCATACAAATCAAACAAAAATTAATGATTTTAGCTCTATGTTTAACTCTAAAGAGAGCTAAAAATCACAAAATTGCAATGCATTGCATTGTTTGATGCAATACATGCAAAATGAACCTAACGCACTCTATGTGTACACTTAACAAACACACTCTATGTGTACACTTAACAAACACTAAAAACTAGATTAAAACTAACAAAACAACACATTTAAGCCAACAAATCATTATTTCAAAAGACAAAAAAGAGAGTTATTTCTTACAAAATCACACACAAATCTCCATCAAAACCACATCTTTTTCATGGGAAACCCTGAATCAAGACAATGGGCAATGGGTAATGCGTAGATTAGAGAGCAAACAGTGGAAAAAGACAAGGGATGGCTCCCCGGCAGTGGCGCCAAAAATGTTATGGCTTACCCATGAAACCCCCTTCAAAACACATCCAACAAGAATATTACTTGGTGAATCACAACTATCGTGAGGATCTTTCCTTTGGTTGAGCTCGTAACCTTTGAGGTCTCCAACCTCCACAACTCCTTGAGAAGCAATTCCACCACACCTCCTGCAACAAGCATCTCCTGCAGGCATTGTCACACCACCACATTGCACTACGTGTACTCATCCCTCCTCTCACCCCACTTCACTCACACAGTTTACTAGTATGGGTTAGAGAGAGTTAGCAAGAATAAGACTCTATTTCACATAGGAGAGTTCTCGTATTATGAGAGATATTCACTTATATACATGGACATAAGTGTTCACACTCACTTAAACTATGGCCGGCTGCCGGGCACTTTAGGCTCATAAGAGGCCTAATGCTATTACAATGAATATTCTCATAATATATCCATGAAGTACATCATAAAGAGAATTTTGGGGGGAGAGAGAGAGAGCTTGACGTCCTTGCAAGCAAACACACATACATACAAAAGAGAGTGCAAGACACAAGAGAGAGATGGATGGCTGAATTTTCTTCTATCTTCTTCTCTTCTCTACAACCATATAACTAAAAGATAAGAGTACATACATAAAGGGAAAGTACTCTCCTACAACAACATACAAAGTGGTCGGTATATAGTGTGAACTCGACTATATGAGCCAGCGCTATAACTATGCCATAACTCTAGTACTCCAAAGTGGTTGTCACCACACAGTCTGTCATCCACTAGCGGCATATCAACCATAATCACACCAACCATGGTGGTGACATAAGTGCGCCGGTAGCTATCATCCAACAGGGTCATCAATGTTTGTCGTAGCACTAGTTAAGCTCAATATCTCAACACTCCCCTTTGAGCTCAACTCCACACACTGCACTCCAAGTAAGCTCCTAAATCTGTGGAGCTTCTCTATGCCCATGCCTTCGTGAAGATGTCATCCACTTGATCCTTTGTGCTAACATATACCAGATCTACATCACCTGCCAGAACCTTCTCTCTCACAAAGTGATAGTGCACCTCAATGTGCTTCATTTTAGTATGGTATACTAGGTTACTGGTGGCCAACTGTATGCTACTCATGTTGCCACAATAAATGACAACTTCCCTATCCACGGGCTCACCCATATCACCAAGTAGCTTCTACAACCAAGCTATTACTTCACAAGATGCATAGCCAGTGACCCTTGTACTCTGCCTTTGTACTCGATAAGGTAACTTTTGGTTGCTTCTTACTACTCCAACTCATAACAACACTCCCAAATGAGAACATAAAACCACCACTGGTAGATCTCCTATCTGCAACACTACCAGCCCAATCAGCGTCTGTGTGTATCCATGTAGTTGTATCTCTATACTAGCCTCATAGTAGGAAAGTCCATAATCAATTGAGGACTTTATGTACCTTAGAATCCATCTAACTGCATCCAAGTGTGGCTTCCTAGGGGCCTCCATAAAATGACTCACAAGTCTAACATCATCACTCAACCTTGGCCTAGTAATGGTCATGTAGATCAAGCTACCCACTATGCGCCTGTATGTAGTGGGGTCCTCCAAAAGCTCACCTGTATACGGAAAGCTTTGTGTTCTACTCCAATGCACTAAAATAATCTTACAACCTATCATACCATACTTGGACAACATGACCAAGCCATATTACCTTTGCAATAACAAAATGCCATGAGGTGATCTCAACACCTCTATGCCTAAAAAATATTGCAGCTCACCCAAAACCTTCATCTCAAACTTTTGCTTCCAAAGCCTCTTGACATCTTGTATGTTAACATCACTATCACCAGGTGATAATCAAGTCATCCACATAGATGACTAATAGCACGATCCCTCTATCTGTCTTTTTTAAAGCCTCTTGACATCTTGTATGTTAACATCACTATCACTAGGTGATAATCAAGTCATCCACATAGATGACTAATAGCACGATCCCTCTATCTGTCTTTTTCACATAAAGTGAAAAATATTCATTGGATATCTAAAATACAATGGTAACAAGATACTCCTTGATCTTGTTTGACCATGCTCTGGGTGCCTACTTCAAGCCATACAAGAGTTTGCATAACCTGCACACAAAATCTAGGTGTGTATCACTCTCATAACCTAGTGGCTGTATCATGTAAACTTCTTCTTGCAAATCACCATGCAAGAAGGCATTCTTTACATCCATCTGATGATGTAAATACCAACCCTTTGCTACAGCAATAGCAATGACAACTCTCACCGTTGCCATTCTTGCAACCGGGCTGAATGTCTTCATAGTAAATGCCATAAGTCTGCGCATAGCCTTTGGCCACCAATCTTTCCATATACCTACTCATTGAACCATCAGCATTATGCTTGACTTTTTACACCCACTTACATTCAATTGCCTTCTTTTCCTTAGAGCAAAGGCACTAACTCCCATGTTGCATTTGAATCCAATGCTACGATCTCCTCATTCATGGCATCTTCCCATTTGCTATTTCCAAGTGCTTGCTCAAAACAAGTGGGCTCCAATTCATGTATTGCTTTAACCATGTAAGCATAATGATGAGATCTATATCCATCATATCTCAACCTATCAACAGGGTACCTAACCCTCGTAGACCTACGTACACCTGGATCACTACCAGGTGTCCTCAAAACATCCCTCGTTCTCCTTACACTAGGAGTAACCACAGATGGAATGCCAAGGTCCTCATCAAGGCTATGCTCAGAGCTATTAGAGTCACCATCCACGTATGAGAGTGACCTACTGACAAATCACAAACAAAATGTTGATCTACCTTTTCCTTCTCTCTGCATGATACATGTGTACATGCATTTGTCCTCAACATACTTGTTTGCTGACCATAGGCTTGACCATAGGCTAACATTGGATCCACTACTAGGGACTCTCTTAGTTCACTAACTAAGAACCTTTTTACTGCTCTACATGTGGTGTACCATCAACACTTCTTACATATGCATCTTCTGTTGCCTTTTGCATACCAGAGCGACTCATCTCATCAAAGACATCTCTACTTGCTCACATCTCACGAATGGTAGGATTATAACATCTAGCATAACCAATAAAGATGCATTTCTCTGCCTTTGGATCCAACTTTATTATCACTTCATTAGGAACATGCACATATGCAATACACCCAAATACTTTCAAGTGAGACACATTCAGTCTTGTAAACTTCTGTTCTTCAGGCAGCATCATACCATGAACAATTGCAGTGGGTGTCTTGTTCATAATGTACACATCAAATTGCTATTGCTTCTACCTAAAAATAATGTGGCATATTCTTTTCAGCCACCATCAAGGCATGTGCCACTTGTGCAATGTGCCTATTTTTCCTTTCTGCAACACCATTTTGTTGTGGAGTGTACCTGCATGTAAATTGTCTCTTGATTCCTTGCTTCCTCCATAAATTGCTAAACTCATTAGAGAAATATTCTCCCCCCCACCATCTCATCTCAGGAATTTTATTTGCATGCATTTTTCCTTCTCAACCAAGGCTTCAAATCTATAAAAGTGGGTAAACACCTCACTTTTCTCCTTCATGAAGTAAACCCACGCTTTCCTAGCTGTGTGGTCATCAACAAATGTAACATAATACCTACAACCTACAATCGTTGCAGTATTGGTCGGTCCCCATACATTTGAATGTATGACATCTAATGGCCTTGCAATGACATGCTTTTCATGTGGGAAAGCATGTTTGGCCTTCTTACCAAGATGGCATGCTTCACATACTTTGTGCGTATCATCAACTTTAAACTATGGCAAACTTACAACAATATTTTGGGCATGCATAGACTTGAGTCGTTGTACATTCACATGACCAATGCACTTATGCCATATGTCGATATTTGCAATGAAACCTGTTCCATGCGCAAACATGGTTGCCTTTACTTCAGGTATGTTCACATCTAAAGTAAACATCCTGCCATTTCTATTTCCCTTTGCAACCTAGTGACACTAATTTTTGAAGTCTTTCACAAAACATTCATGATGATTAAACCTCACTTGCAGACATCTGTCCAATAGAAACCAAGTTCTTTGTAATATCTGAAACATGAAGTACATCTGCCAAGTACTTCATTTTGACATCCTGCATAGATAATGGCATTTTACCAACATGCGCATTGGGATGTGTAGTATCATCACCTGTTTCTACATAACCTAGTTTTTCCATTTTCTACATGTCTCTAAACCACTCCACATGACTGATCATGTGGAGTGGTTTTTTACATGTCTCTTGTTAAGGAGAATAGCTCTTCTCACTCTCATAGCATGCACCTAGAGTATTGTACTAACACAGTAAGTAAACAAGAGGCCATGGGAGAAGAAAAGATTTATGTTATTATCTTAGTGGGGTGTAAGTGATTACCTGGATGAACTCAAAGAATCTCTCTGACTGTGTAGAATGTGGAGAGCTCTCTCCAAACTCTCTAGTAGAGAGCGTCAATCTCTAGCATAAACTTGCTTTAATGATCCCCTCACAACTCCAAAGCACTCCAATAACCTGCAAGCACACTCTCACACACACTAGCAAGAGATAAGAAAACAAGAAGCACAAGTGAAAGCTCCATCAAAAAACAATATGCCATCAATGTCCCATAGCTTCTCCCACTTTATTCCATTACCTCTCTATCTCACTCATTATCCTACTAATGTAGTAGACAAGCCTCATGTATGACTACTTTGTGCCTTTTTGCATAAGTATTGCCCCTACTGCATGCTTTCTAACACTGAGGCTCAAATAGAATATCTAGCTTCAATCTTAGGGCATCATGATAGGAAGAATAGAAAGCATATCCTTGATGTTCTAAAAGGCAGAATCTCCACTTGACTCCACATAAAAGGATCATATTGACTAGCTTTCTATAAAGGTTAAACATGCTCCAAAAGCATATAACAAGACCTAGACAAGTAGTTGAGCTTTTTGACAAAACGTATGAAAAGATGCAGGGGAGAAGAGAGCTTGAGCTCTTGCAAGCACACACACACTCACAAAACCCTAAAAGAGAACACACAAGGTGAGAGTCTGAAAATCTTCTTCTTCCTTGAAATTACACAAGGGAAGTGCATTCCTTACATTGTTATTTATACAAAACTTATAAGTGGTCGGGCACCCAAACTTGGGCGGCCATTGTGTAAAAATGAGAACTACACCTACTAGTGTTCATGTCTATGTGATGCCGGCATTACACTTAGCTCAAACAGCCCTTGTTTACATCATGATGCGCTCATTTGAGCAGGAAAAATCCGTAAAATGTTACATGAAGTGCTAAAAAACCTGCTCGGGTGGTTTAAAAATTATAAGTGACCCTTTTGAAATAACTTGATGAATGGCGACCACTTGATTTGCTTATACGGCCTTTGAAAAATATGTTGGTGGGCCCGCCTCAGCCAATTGCCCAGCTAAGCGCCATTGAAAATGTGGAAATATGTTGGTGGGCCCACCTAAGTTAATTACCCAGCTAACTGCCATTGGAAATGTGGTTAACATCTCCCCCTGCCTGAAGTAGGTCTGTCCTTGGACCTATGCATGGAAAATCAAAGTCTAGGGAAATTTGAAGATCAACTGTACTCTGAAGAGATCATTGGGTTGCCATTGTAGAGGCCTCAGTGTTGTTGAATTGATGATTAATCTTTCTTAAGTGTGGCAATGAACAATGAGAAGGTTTTTGTGATAACTGCATGATGTAGCAGTACATATTGGTTGTCAATGTTGAAATTGGTGAAGCCAAGAGTAAGTGCATATGCATGTGCACAGGTATAAAAACATAAGAGTGCCTAATGCATGCACTTGAAAAATGCAAGTGTCTATATGTTGCATATAGTAAAATGAACAGCATGTTGTGCAAGAAGAGCAATTAAGGGTAATCCAGGTGATGGGTTGTATCTTGGGCTAGGAATATCCCGCCAAGATCTCCCCATCCAAAATGTACCTAGATGGCTTTTGATGTTGAGGCTTCTAGTCCTAAAGATAAAAGTACACAATGAGTGTTGTGTGCGTGTGTGTGTTTATATATATATATTATTTGTTAAATAGTTCAGTATGCAACATGCAGATATGTACAAGGAAATGCCATGCATGATGTCATGTCTCAAGACTATGCCCTTGACTAGAAAATCTTAGGCAACATTAGACTCTTATGCCAACACCTAGATTGGCGAGAAATCTAGTATGCGAGGAGATTTAGTAAGAAAATGTAGATGCAATCATGGAAAGACTATGCTAGTGACTCGAAAATCAACTAGCGACTTGACGCATGTGTGTAAGACTATGCTAGTGGTTGGAAAATCAACTAGTGACTAGACTTTAACTCTTATGCTTACCACTTTTAGGTAGGCAACTCCAATTTACAAGAACTTATTGGCAGCATGCTGCCAATGTAAATGCCTCAATTCCAAAGAGTATTGGGTTCTTTAGAAAGCTTTATATGGAGGCCAAAATTCTGTATCCACCATAGTCTGAAAGTCACAAAGCATATACCCAGGTAAAAATCTAAGTTGGTGGAAATAGAAAGCTACCACATCCTCATGTGGGATTTCGTTGAGGTTATATAGTAATTGCTCTTTGCCCCATTTTGTGCCTATTTGTGGAACTTCCAAAAGTATTATAATAAGTTGGATAAATCTAATTATTGCCACAAAAGCAGGATTAGGTTTCTCATGCGGCATGTATATTTGTGAAGGTTGACGGGTGGAACCGATGGTAGTTAAAGATATAGTGGGGATTCTTGCCTCATTCAGCTTCCCTAGTCATGAAGCAAGGATTGACACAAAGGCTCCTTGGTGAATTATAATAGGCATAGTGATCCAGCTGCATGTACTTTTGTCTCCATTCTGGTTGAGTGCCTTCCAAACGTGTTGTCCTTTCACTATACCTTGGAGGCAGTGTATAACCACCTCTATCCTCTACAAGATGGGCTTGTTTCCATTTTTTAAAAGAATATTATATTAAGAAAGCAACCACCTATATATCAAGAAGATCTCTCAAGTGAGGGTTCTTGAATTGTGTGTGTTGTTTAATGAGCTCCCATAGGTCTCTAGCTTTCCATCTGTGTAATTTTACATGCTTTGCCATGTCACCCCTAGGAGGATAGGCCAAATAAGGCCTCTTTTCATCATTTCTGTTGTGGGTGTTTTGACACCTATAATAGGATTTTAAGGGCCGTGAGGATCAAAGGTTGTTACTTGCATGAGTACTATAAATAGAAGTTGTGGTTTAGCGTCCTTCCAAATATGTTTCCTCCAAAAATAGCTCAAACATGTCCTTTGCAAAAATGTTTAGCCACAGTGTTAGGAGTTGTGGGTGTTGTGTGGTAGATATTGTACCTGGGCCCAAGTTTCATCCAAGTAAGGCTTTGGTCTACGTAGTCTACACATGTTTGGGTGCTTCAAAGTGTAAGTCCTCTAGTAGACCCACTTTCATAAGTTCCCCTTCCTCAAAAAAATCTTGAGAATTGAGAAGCACCCTAACCCATGCCTAGAAATTGATTACTATAGGATGCAATGGGGCATAGAAAAGATCACTAGGGGGCTTTGTAGACTAATGTCTTCATGAAGAATGGCCATTACAAATGTAGGGGCATTTTGTTAAGACATCTTTTGAAAAACCCACTGCACTACCTCACTTGTAAAAGGAACCTCAAAATCTATGCCTTTTACAGTCATAGATAGTAAAAGGGTAGAGGTGAATAAAATTTGGGTTTTTGCTCAAGTTTGTGGGGAAACAACTAATGTAGCTGGAGCAGAGGCATGGTTAGAGATAGTGGCAACCAATGTACCTACCCCTTGTTCTACTAGAGAAATCTCCTCTTCTTCGTGTTGATTCTAATACTAGAGAGTAGGTTCCCTGGCTTTGCCTATAGCTAGAGAGTAGGTTCCAGTTCCCTGGCTTTGCCTATAGCTTCAGCATGATACTTTGAGAAATCTTCCCGTGCCTTTTGCATCTGCTAGAATAAGCTATGCTTTTCTGCCTTATGCTTGAGGTTGAGCTTGAATTCTTCTTCATTCTATTTTTTAAGCTATTGTAACAGGCTTCCTTGGCTTCTTGTAGTCTATACTCCAAGTCACTAAATTGTTCTGTTAGTTCTTTTACCTGAGCCATCTCCACAGCCATCTTACTCTGAGCTTGATTCCTATCTGTTGTGACGACCAAGGTAAATTCTTTGCTTGAAATTTCTAGCTCTTTTAGCAGATCTTGCTTTTGTTTGTGTATCTTGTCATAATGTTCCCTTTGTTTAACTTGTCATAACATTCCCTTTGCTTACTAGCGTCTGTAGCCCTTTTTAAAGACAACAATTTTTCCTCTTCTAGATTGGCCACCACCAACTCACTGATTTTATCTGCCTGGTTGGATGATTCCTATAGTTAGGCTTCGAGCTGTGTTATTTGAGTATATTGTTGGTCAATGACTTGGGGTCAATGACTTGTTGCTTATTAAGTGCTTGTTGTTTGTAAAATTATGCAACCTTCTAGTTGAGTACCCTTGTCAACTCTAAAAGATGTAGCCTGGATTCCTCTTCTTATTGTGTGTCCAAGTCAAACAGAGTGACTACCTCTTGTTATACTTATTGCACTTTACGGTTCAAGACTTCCTTTCCAATTCTTTGCCTCTTTGGCTCAAGGTTAGATTGTATTGACACTGCCTCAGGCATTTGAGTGGTCATTCTAGAATCCATCTTTCTCTTACCTTTAGGGTCAGGGGTTGGTGTTGTTGTTGCTAACACGGATTGTGCTTGTGGAGATATTGCAATAGGGATTTCCTTGGATATGGATGACGATTCACCATGCACATGTTAGTTGGTTCTGACCTTAGAGCCTTGATCTCCTTGGTCTTGCCTTTGAGTCTCTTGTCCTATGAGGAGACAGTTGGAATTGTAAGACCCCTACCCTGTAGTTTAACTAAAAAAAGGTAGTGGAATAACAACTATGCAGGGTAAAGTGGCTTACTCGGGGCCTCGCCCATGACTATTCGGGCAAGAGACTAATCCCTCTGTTCTTTCCAAAACCGATCCTGGAAAAAATTTACTTGCTGGGAAAAACATAGGAGATTCCTCCAAGTAATTTCTTTTCCAATCTTTCTAATGTAATCAAGAGCCTTAACTATCCTTTGTATTCCGACCAAACCCGCGATCACATGGCCGAATCAAAGGAGGAACTTGCACTTGGTTCATAGAGATCAACGCTTTTTTCCCCTCAAAGTGAGGCATAGCCATTGATTCTTTCCCACCATAGAACAAGAATTATCCCTTGACTTACTTCAACTATCGTAACTTTGAACAGAATTGAACTTTATTGTAGGAATCTACCGATCCACCCCAACCGGTCCATGGATTAGCCAACCGCCCAACCACTGTATTGGTGGGATCTCTCTTTAAAAATTTGGTTGTGTTTTGTCCCAGGTACCAGGGAAAAGAGTTCCCAGGTCCCCTAGCCGGCACTCATGCAAAATAATTAAATAGACACACCACTTACGCACCCAATATGAAATTGTCTTTTTCTCAGATTCAACTATTTTCCTAGGGAATCTTGGAATAAGTTAATCTCAAGTATTTACATTCATCCAACTAAGCATGTTTATGGTCCTTTTCTGAAAAATCATTTTCCCATAAAAAACCTAACCAAGAGACGGAATACGGGTTGGATTATATTTTTTATCAGGTTATTTGAGTTAGTCTTAACCAATTCTTTAATCATCGTAGAAAGCCTTTATGTTATTCCCTTGTCCATAAATCATTAAATCTGATTATGGTGGAATGCTTGACTTAAACAATAATTACGGTAAGAGTTTCCACTCACCTTTTACCCATTCAAAATGTACTTAAGATTCTATTTTTTGAGAATCTAGACATATACTTCATAATTCCAAAAGTTAAATATGTTCGTGATTCCTCTTTCTGATTAAAAATTTATCCATGTTTTCTTGATGCATTCTTATGAATATTTTCACATTCTTTTCTCAATTTTTCCAAAATAAAGTATGCTCAATATTCCTCTTTTTGAATAAAAGATTTATGCATACATCCTTATGGGATTTACAAAATCAATTATACCCATAATTCCTCTTTCAGCATAAAATATTTATGCACACATACTAATTTATTTTTATGCATACATCCTTATGGGATTTACAAAATCAATTATACACATAATTCCTCTTTCATCATAAAATATTTATGCACACATACTAATTTATCTGAATGAATTATATTCATAATCCCATTTGAAAATTAGAGAAGAATTATACATAACCTTCTCGTAATTTCTAAAATATAATATACTCAAAAGTCCACTTTTGATGAAAGGAAAAATTTATGTGAATCTTTTCATAATTCCCATAAATTGAATGAATCTAGAAACATTTGTGCATAACCTTCTTTATTTTTTTGGCAAATAAATAATGCTCAAAACTCCACTTTTAGCATAAAATTTATTCGGCATAAAGTTAAATTCATTTTCTAATGATAAAATTTTTGCCATAGCTTCCCCGCATTATCTATGAAATGAGAATGCTCAAAATTCCACTTTTAGCATAAAAATCTATTATGCATAAAATTCAACTTCTAAAAATTTTGCCATAGCTTCCCCGCATTATCCAAGTATCTAATATGGTAAAAATTTCACTTTTTGACATTTAAACATTTATGTATACACATACTAAGAATGTATACAAAAAAATATAATGAAAATCCTTCTTTTGACATGAAGAATATTTATGCATAAACATATATACATTTAAACATCATTATAAACCTTAAAATAGACACTTTTTCAGGGTTGAGAGAGATTCTATAAAGTCAGCACCTGAGGAAAACTTTACTTAAACAATTTAAATGCTCCTTCCAAGATGAGTGCACCCCAAGGTCATCCATGAAGATTTTGAGAAATTCCTCTAGGTAGTCCTTAAAAGCCATACACATAAGTCTTTGGAAAGTTTCTGAGGCATTGGTCCAAACCAAAAGACATGACTTTATAGGCATAAGTTTCCCATTGGGTGATAAATGCTCTCTTATGTTGATTGCGAGGATCTATTTTTGCACGCTTGAATATAGCTCGAGAAACCATCCAAGAAGCTATAGAGTTCTTTTCCCGCCACTCATTCTAAGACTCGTTTAGTAAATGGTAAAGGATAATGTTCCCTAACTGTTGTAGCATTGACCTTTTTCATGTCAACACACACTCAGAGTTTTCCATTCTTTCTAGGTACAACCACAATAGGAGAAACCCACTCAGTGTGTTCTATCTCATAAATAAAACCCACATTGATCAATTTATCAATCTCCCCTCTAACCAATTTGTCATAATTAGGATTCATAGGACAAGATCTTTGTCACAGTGGTCATGTATCATCCATGATTGGAATAGTATGCTTGTAGACTTCAGGGGGAACCCCTTTCATGTGTGAGTATTTCCAAGGAAAAAAATACTTAAATTCCTTAAGAAGATCAATGGGATCCTTCTCTTCTTGTTCAATCAAGTCAATGGCGATGTAGACTGGCTTGGAATCCTCACTAAGGTCTGCAATGTCCACTTTCTCAACTTTGAGCTTTGGCATGTTTGCGGTGGGTGACAATACCGCATTGCTCTATTTGAGCTCCCTTCATTCTCCATGCATTCTCCATTGTACTCCTATGACTTTCTCATGAACATGCTTGACACTAGTGTGTGTGCACTTCCTTTCTGGATCTATTTCAACTATTTTTTTTCTATTGACTTACTGACCTTAGAACTAGTCTCTATCTTCCTGCTCCCTTACCTAGCGTACCAATTCCCCAGCAAGATCGCTAAAAGTGTCGGTGTCCGGTCAAGACCCAACACTTACGTGGTTTTGGACCACCTAGTCAGCTTTAGAAGAGTAGTGACTAATGTAGTTGTGCCTAATGCAATAAGCCAATGCTAGGATGTTGAGCTACCTGTCTGGCCTAAGCTTGGGGAGTTAATCACAACTATAATTAGGTTAGTTCTTGGGTCTGTCATGAATCCAAATAGGAGTCCACATCGAGATAGGACCACACTTAACACAAGAGAATGCAGAATAGACAAAGCTATGTAGGGTGAAAACATAAATAAGATAAAGACCAACCCATGTGTCATTCTTGAGTAATTTAAACAATACGGTACAATGCCTTAGCAAGAGCTCTTCTCATGAACTACTCACTCAACTCTCCTATCTTTATATTTAGTATTATTCCTTTCCTTTAGGCCCAAGTAGAGTTGCATGATTATGCCACTATCTAGGCAAAAAATGCACTCTTCCTACAATCTCAACCAGGTAGACCAAGTCTTCTCTATCCTCTAACCCCCCTTTTCACCTTTACAACCACATGGGTACTACCTCTTCTTCAAGAAACTATTACAAGTTTGTTACAAAACAAGAAGGTGCGGTTTGTTGCACAACGGTGAATCCAGGTGTGGCGGTGGCCAAACGAGCTAATTGGCCGCTAGTTATTGCATATATTTCATAAGAGTATGCAATAGACTCTATTCATATACTCTTTACATAGTCACATCACATAGTCTTATGCATAAGACTATGTAATAGAATCTATGCATAATTGAATATGCAAAAGACTCTTATGCATAGAGCTATATGTATATTATGCATAAGATCGTTATGTACATCTCTATGCATGTACTTGCATAAAGACCTAAGAGCCAAACCTAAGAGGAAAAACCAACAAAATTAGAAAAACTAAAACTCAAAATCTAAAAGAAAACTTGTAAAATTTTAAAAACAAAAACCCGTAACATATAGAAAACCCTTATTACTTGTAAGGAAGAGGATGAGGGAGAGAATGAGAGAAGATGTCCAAGGTTTAGGATTGACAGGGCTTTCTTGTGAGAAGAGATTTTTAAAAATAAAATATTGAAACGAGAAAAAAGCAAAGAACTAATCGAGCTTAAGTTTCTCCATCATTGGTATATATTTTATCCAGAGTAGATAAGAGCATCGGTGTATATATTGATAAAAGTGTCTGACCCCGATGCATATACCAAAGCTATTATTGATGTTGACTTTTCTTATACTTAATACTAAAATTTTATTATTGGTATTAACTGACTAACAAAATGTAGCTATATATATATATATATATCATGTATATTATTTTTCCATCAATCTATCTTGGTGCTCTCTCTCTCTCTCTCTCTTCCTTGTTTTTTCCCATGGATTGTGTAGACAATTCTTCATCTTCAAAGGCTAAGTGGTTAGAAGAGAGAGTAAATTATCCTTGCATATGTTGTAGGTGCTTGACTAGAAGGGAATGTTAGAATCATCATCCAATATTTTGAATTATACATAGATTTTGATAGATCCATATCGTAACACATAGGAAACTCTGATTTGGTAAGTTAATGGCTACCATCAATGCCTTTGTACGAGAGCATCCAAGTTGTGAGCTTGTGACCTTTTCTTGCTTCATTTATAACCTATTTATAGTTGGTCAAACATAAGTGTCAAGTCATTAAAATTTATAATATTGCCTCAGGAGAGCTTGAGCTCTTGCAAGGGGAGAAGAGAGCTTGAGCTCTTGCAAGCACACACACACTCACACAAACCCCAAAAGAGAACACACATAACAGAGTATATACAAGTATATACAAGCGGTCCATAATGTGAACACGCTAAGAGGAGTGGGTAGGTGTGGGCTAGTCAATGTAGTCTAGCTCTAGAATCTCTCTTAAAGATATGTCGGTGCCAGCTACCAAACCCGCCTAGTGATGTAAATGTTGAACGATCATGCAGGTGCCTCATAAGTGTCAGCTCTCAGTTTGACATCTCAACACTTCCCCTCAAGTCTAAGTCTAGCTCATGAACTCCAAGCATATCTCAAAATGTCCGAAGCTTCTCAGCTCCCAAGGCCTTTGTGAAGATGTCAGTGACCTGATCCTGTGTGCTGACATAGGCCAAGTTAATGTCGTTTGCCAAGACTCTCTCCCTAATGAAGTGGTAATGTACCTCAATGTGTTTTGTCCCCGCACGGGAGACTGGGCTCCTAGAGCCAACTATATACTGCTAAGATTATCACAATATATGACAACCTTTCTCACCACATGCAGCTCCAAGTCAACAAAAGTAGCTTGCGTAACCAAGCATAAATCCACTGGTAGATCTCATGTCTAATATGCCACCTGCCCAATCTACATCTGTGTATCCATATAGCTCCAATGGTACACCTACTGCATAAAACAATGCATAGTCAACAGTGGCCCTAAAATACCGAAGTGTGTAACGCACACTGTCAAGATGTGGTTTACGTGAAACCTGCATAAACTGGCTCTCTAAGCCAACAATGTAACTCAAATCTAGCCTGTTGATTGTGACATAGATCAAACTCACCACAGTCTTCCTGTATACATAGTGGGGTCCTCCAACACATAACCTGCATCCACACTAAGCTTGCCACTTTGATCTAATGACACCGAGATTGACTTACAATCAGCCATCCCATACTTGGACAACATGTCCAATACATACTGTCTCTGTGTGACAGCCAAATACCCTCAGGTGTGTGAATGACCTCAATTCCCAAAAAGTAGTGCATATCTCCCAAATCCTTCATCTCAAACTTCCTTTTGAGAAGACTTTCTCCCAAGTCTCATTTCCATACAATGCATCCATCTCCTCATCCATAGCTTTCTCCCACTGACACACATTTCCAATAGCCTCATCAAAACATGTGGGTTCTACAACCTGCACAACTTTTACCTTATAAGCATAGTGATGTGCCACATAACCATCATAAGTCAACCTCTGCACAGGGTTTTTAACTCTTCCAAATCTTCGTAACTTTGCATTCATGGCTTCCATAGCTTTCTTCACACCAAGTGTCATCATTGGTGGAATCCCAGGCTCCTCATCAAGGCTCATCTTTGAGCCACTAGACTCTCCATAAAAAACAAGAGAGTGCCCCTACAAAAATATCAAGCATACAAGGGGGCTTAACCACTTTCTCTTTGCCTTTATGTGATGTACCAACTACATTTCTAGGACTAGTATTATGATGCAGTCGGCCACTCCATGGTCTATCAACATAACCACTGTGGATGTTGACTCTCCTAGTCCACTCATGAATGTGATTATTGACTTGCATTCTATGCAACCACATTTCCACTTACATCAACCCCAACAACATCTTTTTTAGTAGCATACCAACTACTCATCTCATTAAATACATCCTTGCTTACCCTTAATTCACGTGTAGAAGGATTATAGCATCTACATCTCTTTTTCTCAAGGGAATACCCAATAAACACACATTTTTCTACCTTTGGATCCATCTTAGTATGCAACTCATCTTGCACATGCACATATGCAATACATCCAAAAACTTTCAAGTGAGACAAATCAGGTTTCTTGCCAGTAAACTTATCCTTTAGCGTTACATCATGTATGGCAATAAGAGTCTTATTCATGATATAAACTATTGTAGACACAGCCTCAGCCCAATAGTTATGCGGCATATTCTCCTATGCCATCAATGCTTGTGCTGTCATTGTAATGTGCCTATTTTTCCACTTAGCAACTCCATTTTTCTACAAAGTGTATCTACATGTAAATTGTCTCTAAATGCCATTCTTTTGCAAGAATTCAGAGAACTCATTCGAGAAGTATTCTCCCCCTACATCTAACCTTAAGAACTTCACATGCTTTCCTGTCTGTTTTTCAGCCACCATCACTTTAAAATTCTGAAAAATGAGTGAACAATTCATTCTTATCCTTCATGAAATACACCCACACTTTCCTCGTGTGGTCATCAATAAATGTTACGTAGTACCTACAGCCACCCATATACATAGTCTTCGCAAGACCCATACATCTGAATACACAATATCCAATACATTCTTGTTTACATTTTTGTTTTGTGGAAATACATGCTTTGTTTGCTTTCCAAATTGATATGCTTCACATACTTTTTGCATACCTTCAACTTTAAACTTAGGCAGCCCTATCACAATTTCTTTAGTCTGCATAGTCTTCATTCTTTGCACATTTACATGCCCAATTTTCTTATGCCAAATGTCTATATCTGCAACAACTCTTGAACCATTTGCAAACATTGTCACTTCAAGCATATTTACATTCAATTTAAACATTATGCCCACTTTGTTGCCTTTTGCAACTCGCACTTATCAACATCCATCAGGATTAAACTAGACCTGCAACCAACTCACACTTATCAACATCCATCAGGATTAAACTAGACCTGCAAACCTTGCTCAATCATTTAGCCAACAGAAACTAGATTCTTTGTAATGTTCGAAACATGAAGTACATCTACAAGGTACTTCACCTTACCATCCTACATAGACAATGGTACATCTCCAAGGTACTTCACCTTACCATCCTACATAGACAATGGTACATCTCCAACATGTGCAATCGAATTAGCAGTGTCATCCCTTGTTTCACAAAACCTGGTCTTTCAACACTCTTCATTTCCTTAAACCATTCACCATGACTTGTCATATGGTTCAAAGCACCTGAATCAACATACCATACATCATCCTTACATGCTGCTACATCATTTCCAAACACAACATTAACCACATGTTGGATAACAAACAACCTCTCATTATCCTCATTATTTTTGCTAGAGGTTGCATAGTTGCTTTGCTTCTCTTTTCCATTTCGCATGTCACTCTTCTTCTTATAGTAATTTTCCTGCACCATGCTTACCACAATAAAAATAACCTCGTGTATCATTATGTTACCTTTTCCAATTACCACGACCTCTTTGACTCCCCCTACCTATAAACTGGCCTCTTCCACTTGTGTGTTGTTTGCAAATCCTGGGATTATTACTGTTGCTAACCATAATTCTGATTACCTATTTGGTCACCACCTTGGGCCACATCCATGACCTGTACCTCATCCTCTACATGCGCTTGTGTAGAAGGCTTTCTACTCTGAACTTTTTTAGTTTTATGAAGACTGATTATCTTCACCCAAATTCTTCTCTTCAATTTGATCAGCATATTGACACCAAATCTATGAAGTTGAAAATGTTATCCCAAGTTTAAATAGATGTCTTGAAGTCCTTGTATTGTGGCCCGAGACCACAGAGACACACTTCTACCTTATCATTCATCATCTCAACAACAGAAACACCAATTGATGCAAGGGATTCCACAATGCCCTTGATCTTCAAGGCATAATCATTCACAAATATATTTTTCTTCTCCACAGTATGAAGCTCATTCTTCAACTGAATCTTTTGTGCCTTGGTGTTGGTTTCATACAGTTTCACCAAGGTGTCCCATGCCTCCTTACGTGACTTGGCATCCTGTATATGCCCAATCATGGTGTCATGTATACTAATAGAAATCCAATACATGACTTTCCATGCTTTTTGATTCTAATCCTTGAATTCTTTTACAGTTACAGTAGTTAGATTAATCTCTGATATCTCTAGTGCCTCCTCATGTTCACCTTTAATGTAGTCCGAGTAACCTTTTCCCATCAAGAAATTTGTCAATCTAAACGTCCAAGCATGGAAGTTGTTCTTATCAAGCTTCTTTGAAACAATTTGGTTTATTCCATCATTCGACATCTTGTCTATAACACAAATTCACCAAAAATAGCACTCTTGTTTGATCTACACTAATTGTTGTATACTCTGCAGCAGCAGCGGTACTATACTGCACCTAAACTATCATAACTAGTGACCTCAATTTTCATATATACCCACAATGGAAACTTTAAGACCTCTTTGCAGTACACAGTGCACAACCAAACTCCCTTCTTGTAGTTCCAAAAATAGAGTTCTGTAGAGAATCAAAACTTACACACAATGGCCGTGAACGCTTACAAACTAAAAAATGGAGGTCTAGACACACCACCCAAAACACTTTTTGAGCCTGAAAAATTTTGTCCAACGAGCTATATAGTTTCCCTGTAGCTTTTCTCCCATGAAGAAATCCGCTCAATCGGAGTTCATTTGTTGATGCCTCCCAAAGAGCTCTCGACAAGGGTGTAGTAGAGCCAACAAAAAGGGGGAAGAGTAAGTGAAGCTCTTACCATTGTACCACTTCCCATGCTTCTCTTGCTTTGCCAGCTCAGCCCTTAGCATGAACCCGGCTTTGATACCATGAAAAGATGCAGGGGAGAAGAGATCTTCAGCTCTTGCAAGCGCACACACACTCACACAAACCATAGAAGAGAACACACATAATAGAGTATATACAAGCGGTTCATAATGTGAACACACTAAAAGGAGTGGGTAGGTGTGGACTAGTCGATCTGGTCCCAACTATAGAATCTTTAGCAAAGATATGTTAGTGCCAGCTACCAAACCTCACCACTGATGTAAATGTTGAACGGTCATGCAAATGCCTCGTGAGTGTCAGCTCTTTTTGAGCTTGACATCTCAGCAATTGAGACACAAGATGAGGAAAAGATGGTGTTGAGTTCTTTAGACATGGATTACAACAATTAACATTTATTCTCACTATCCAAATGCACTTGTTAGTACACGTAGTAGAAGTGGTTATGAAAGTAGATACTATCCAGGATGTCCTTTATTGGAAAGATTAATGAACTTAAAGGGCTTTCTAAGACAAAGGGGAAGGCCTAAAGGGAGCATTTTAGAAGGTTATCTAGCTCAAGAATCAATGTTATATATCTCAAAGTTTCTTAGTCAAATATATCCATGTATACCTTGCCTTTGGCACAACAAAGATTATGAGTATATAGTTCGAGAGGTACCACAAGGAAATGGGATCACCTATAAGATGAATGAATCCTTATGACATTAAATCAATAAATTAAATTATATCTTGAATTCTTTATAAATGAAAAAGTGGATTGATAGGTATAAAGAGGCACATGTGGAAGGACCAAATGCTAGAATACTTTTGAGTGAAGACATAGATATCTTCCATCTAGTCAAGGTTTCACTTTTTCCCCCATAGATATAACACTAAAAGACTACTATTAGGCAAGCAAAGGATAACAATCAAAGGATCAATGTGATGAATGAGAGATGGAGTTTGCAAGAGAATGCAAGTGGTATGTAATTAAGTTAGAGCACATACATAAGCCTATTTAGTAAATTTTCTCGTATTATTGATTGTTTTTTCTTAAATGTTTATTATAGTATTGTAAATTTAGAGCATTGCCTCAAGGATGCTGGTGCCTTCACAAAAAGTAATAAGTTAAGTGGCTTAAAATCTCATGATTGGCACAAGTCTTATAGGTATATAGACTTTTAAGCTCTTTTATTTGAGACTTCCACTAATGTATTTTTTTGTTTTAGTGTTTTATTTGAGACTTCCACTAATGTATGTTTGTGGATGGTGTTACTTTGTAGTTTATGCTTCGTATTGCAATTGCATAACTGAACACATTATGATTACCATTTATAAGAACAAGTGGTTTAGTAATATGTATTTATTCAAAGGATATTAACTTTACAACCTATTGAGCACCTATTGAGCAAGTGAGAATCAACTCGATAGAAGTAGTGTGCTTAATTGAGATGCATTTTCCAACAGCTATTGTTAATAGATTAGGTTGAAAATAGCAAGTGATATCTATTAGGTGTTCTTTTTGAAAAGATTTATGAATAACTTAAAAGATTTTGTGAGACAAAGGGCAAGGGAGCACGGAATAAGGTTGTCTAGTTAAAGAATCACTTGTATATATGCTCTGGGTGAGTACTTTTAGGAAGACATGCATACAACATTCATTCGAAGGTTATTCAAAATACCATTTTCTGTGAATTTTGACTTAATAAAATGACCCATTTTTCTTTATAAACTTTTGGTCTTTTTTTCAAAATGCTATTTAAACCCCCCTTATGTAAGTAGATTTTTGTAAATGTTTCTCAAAATCTTGGTTAGAAAAACCCTCCTAATGATCACATATAGTAGATTTACATATTTGTTAGTAAACTGTAATGAAGGGGGCTTGGTATTGGATATAAAGGGAACCCATGGGCATGGATATGGCTGGGCAAGTATGGAGGCCCAACATTAATGAGTGTGAAAAGGTGGGCAAGTATATAAGTGAATAAATTGTAATTAGGGGATCTAATCATTTTGACTAATCAAATCATACTTCTAGGAGCTCCAAGCTTCTATGGCTATGGTGGTACTCCCTTGAGTGCACGTGGTACTCCATCATGAGTGCATGTGGTACTCCATTATGAGTGCATTCTTGTTCTTTCTCTCCCCATCATTACAATGGTATCAGAGCAAGTGTATGCTTGCTTAAGCTTAGCCTAAGCTTAGGTAAGCTTAAGATTAGCATTAAGGCCTTTAATGGTGCTGCATTTGATTGTGCACGATAATGGCTGCTAGTCGCCGTGAAGGAAGGTGCACGTTCTATGACTATTAGTCCACGATTAGGTGCCCTACGTCATCTATGGGAGGGTCTTCTTAGAGATTTTGGGATTGACACTTCAAAGTATGGTAATGGCTGAAATTTACAGCATTTAAATGTTTACTCTAACTCTCTATTACATACTTATCAAACCTTTAAGGCTGCATTTTGGGATTTAGCAAGAGAAGGCTTAATCAATGCATTCTAGCTTCTTGAATGCCATTATTCTAGCTTCTTGAATGCCACATACAATGAAGGTTTGCATTACCTTGAGTTGGAGGCTTTTGCATGATGGGGATTACTCTTTTTGAATAATAAAAAGTAATACTTATTTCACAAAATTTAAGAAAATTTCACCATAACCTCCTTTGTATGGCTGACCATTTTTCAATTTTTCCTATTCTTAATTTACTTAAAAATTATCCCCAATTGGTTTAAAGCATTCTAAACTAATCAAATTCCACTTTTAAAAGAGAAACAATATGAAAAGTTTAATTCAAACAATTTGATTACTTTGCTAGGATAAAGAAGGGCTTATTTTAAGAATGAGAGAGGGGGAAAGCCTTTCCAGCAAGGCATAGCATCAGATTATCATTTTAAAGATAACAAAAATTAGAAAACCATTAAAAGAATGAGAGAGGGGGAAAGCCTTTCCAGCAAGGCATAGCATCAGATTATCATTTTAAAGATAACAAAAATTAGAAAACCATTAAAAGAATTAGAAAAAGTAGGATTTCTAACTTACATGAAATTCTGGGAGCTTTCCTTTGGATTGATGGTGGCATCTTCAAAAGGATAGAACTTCCGTTTGACCAATAATTCTCTCAGAATTCTGTTCCTGAGAACCTTTTCTCAAACATCAAGGATTTCTTCAGGTTGGAGTTCCATTTGCCCTTGGGTTGAAAAAGTTAAGATTTCATCATCAAGCACATGATTTGGGCTTGGTATATACTTTTTAAGAAGGCTGACGTGAAATACATTATGTACTTTGAGAGATGAGGAGGAAGAAGAAGCTCGTAGGCTAAGTCACCTACTTTCTTTGTAATCAGATATGGTCCACAATATCTGGGGGATAACTTCTTGTACTTCCCAAGAGATAAGAGAACTTCTTTTGGAGCGTACTCGAATGAAGACCATATCTGCTTCTTTGAATTTTCTGTCTGACCTCTTCTTATCTGCATACTACTTCTGTCTATCTTGGGCAGCTTTTATATCTTTGTGAATTGACTACATCTTCTGCTCCATGTCATCAAGCATCTGTCTAGACATCTTGACCCTAATCAATGGGTCGGACCAAGTTAATGGAGTTAAGCAATCATGTCCATACAAAGCTTTGAAAGGGCTCATCCCAATACTTCTGTGATAAGAAGCATTGTAGGCAAACTCGACTAGGTGCAGATAGCTTAGCCACTTCTTGGGTTCCTTGCCATAGCATAACTACATCTTCTGCTCCATGTCATTAAGCATTTTTCTAGACATCTCGACCCTAATCAATGGGTCGGACCAAGTTAATGGAGTTAAGAAATCTTGTCCATACAAAGCTTTGAAAGGTCTCATCCCAATACTTTTGTGATAAGAAGCATTGTAGGCAAACTCGACTAGGTGCAGATAGCTTAGCCACGTCTTGGGTTCCCTGCCCACAGCATGACTGAAGTATATCTTCGATTAATTGGTTCACCCTTTCAGTTTGTCCATCGGTCTTGGGGTGATAAGCTATGCTGAGATCCAAGAAAGTTCCTACTCCTTAAAAATGCAATCCAAAATCTTGACGTTGTGTGGACAAAAACAAAGACCGATGATGTGTACATATTGTGCAGAGTACTAAGAGTTTCAGAAATATGTAATGAGTTTGGGTTAGTTTTGAGTTTTGGTTGAGATTAAATCTGTTGTACAGGAGGAGCAGAGGCATAACCATCAGGCCTTGCATCCTCATGATGTGGTGATCTTGTTGCTTTTGTTGGCGAGTCTTCGGGTGTGTGTCAGTGCCTACATGAGTGCTGACTGTTTGCATTTGAGCATGCCCTTTGTAAATATATAGCATGGATGACTTGTGGCATGTGACCTAAGGCTGATGAGGAGGCAAAAAGGGTGGTGCTAATGGCATGTGAACAAGGGATGGGAAGGCTTAAGTGGCTTGGGAACTTGGCTGAAAGGGCTACGCAGTATGAACAGCCATAAATAATAAAAATCTAATATGAAATTAGAAGCTTCAAGCTTCCAGAAAATCAAAATGGTGATCGCCAACGGCATCCTGGGCAGGTCTACCCTCACCGCGTGTGCCAAAAGAATTGAAGGGACCACATGGCCTCAAAGGAGTGAGCTTGCTGCATTGGGAAGAAGGGAGAGAGGAGGCAGTATCCAACGGGCTAGCTGGGAGACTAAAGCCTTGGACGTAGGCTTCCTTTGCTAGCACTTCTCTGGTGGACTGCTGCTTTTGGAGAGCTCTCAGGTTCAGAGGTCGCTACTACAAGTCAGGAGATCCGTAGGAGGGGCGCCATCTGTAAGAGAGGGGAAGGACTGTCGTGGGCTAAATTGAGAAGGTGATGAAGGGGAGCGTGGAGCTAAAGCAGGCGCCTACATTTTTTTTGAATTTTGGAAGCTGCGAAGCTGTGGAGAGAAGATGGCGAGTGGAGGCTTCCAGGGAGGACTTAAGAGGAGGTCTATTGCATGAGGTGGTGTATATGGAAGGGACTCGAAGGCTTTGCATGGTAGGTGGCTACACAAAGCTGGTGGATGATGTGTTTCAGCATGTTGATGGCGTGTGGTGTTGGCTGCAAGCCAAAAAGCACAGAAAATGAGGGAATGCCTTGGGGTTTCGAAGAGAACATCTGTATTTGTTTTCTCTAAAGCTTGGAGTATGGATATAAGTGATGTGTCGTGAAGCAGCCTCTGTGGAATGCAAGGGTTGGTGGCTGCCCCATAGGACCATTGTCAGGACTGTATTGCTGCCTTGTGGGTTGTGAACTTTGATGCATCTTATAGCCATGATGATGATTATGATGATGACGGTAATATATCCACATGTTCTTGGTTGATCAATCAAACACCAGCACCACTTGAATCCCTGTGTGAGAGCATACTGGATAGGTTTTTTGTGAAGTTTTGTGTAAAGAGTCAAAGCTGGAACTGAGCTCTTGTATACATGTTTGTAATATGTTGCTGTTCTGAAAATACAGTCTTGTAAACTTGAAGTAAAGCTTTGAGGGTAGCCCACCTCAGATATGTACCTTGTCTTCGAGTTTGGTTCGGATATCGAGGAACTGTACTTTGAAGATGCTTCTATGCTTGAGGTTGTTTATTCTTATAGTAATGCAGGGTACCGGTCAGTCATAATTCATATCACTGAAGGGGAGTGGGCTGATTGTGAATGGGTGTTAGATGAAGATGGTTCTGAGAGGATGTAATGGATGTTCAACTCTGTAAGGACGAAGACTTGTATTGAAATAAAGTTTTGTTTATACTCTTGGGTCTAGTGTTCTGGGTGTGTTTGTATCAGTGTGTGGAAGTGTGACACTCTATAAAGGCATATATAGCTATACCGCTTCCGTATCATCAACATGAATTTGGGATCTCAATCACTTACTATTCTTCTGGGTAGGCCATGCAATCTGAAGATTTCTTTGAGGAACACTCTTGTTGAAAATACAAGTGAATAGGGTGTGTGCGGGAACAAGCCCTTGGTTAGAGGCTGTAAAAGAGAATGAGTAAATGTGAAAGAACTTGTGAAAAGGTGAGAAGAATCTACTGGGAGAGAATAAAGGGTAGCATGAGAGAATTTAGGAAGTGTGGAGATATTCTGGGAAGTGTGGAGTTATTCTGGGAGATATTTAGGGAAAAGAGAAGAGGTGGAGAGAATCAAGCAAGAGGTGGAGATATTTTGGGAGTGAATCATGGAGAAATCAATGGGATTTGATGCTTGATGTAAACTCTATAAATTGAGGCATAGCCCTAATGAGAATTTGCTGGTTTTTGAGTATCCATGCCTACATTAATCTATTTGCTACCCACTAATTACGTCTTAATTATTTGCTATAATCACTTTGTTAATGATGTTGATTCTAGTGTTTGATCCACCATAGCTCATCATAATGCTCAAATTTTAACATGGTATCAGAGCCATGCCTAGAATCCATCAGATTTATGAGCCCATTATCTAATTAATTAGGATTAGTAGTAGATAATTAGAAAATAATCAAAATTTTAGTTATTTTTCACTTCACCCCTTCACCCCCAATGGAGGATCTCATTCACCTTGCACACATAGAATTAGGGAAAACCCTTCTAGCATATGGTAGCCAACTCACTTGGGTTCAAGCCCATCAAAACGGCACAGCAAACTGCCAGCGAAGAAGGGAGAAATCGCGTTTTCACCTGGCGCTTCTTTTTCTGAGTGAAATTGACATTACAGCTTGCACAGATCAAAGGTCTCTAATTCCTCTTAGCACAAGGTGTTTTCAAGCATGCTCTACAAGTTGGTGAAGACAGAATTCAATTTCATCAAGTCTACAGTGAGATCCAAGCTCTTCATCAAATCAGGTGACTTTGGTAAAACAGAGATTAAGCTTTCAATATTTGGTCAAATCTTGTGTTTCTTGGCTTAATCCTCTACTAGACTCATTGCTATTGATGCCTTTGAAAGCATTTGAGCTCATTTGAAGTCTAAGGCACCAGATCTGGACTCCCCGCATACTCTGTTTTCTACACACAAAATAGTGGATTAATTTGCTAATCAGTGAATCAGTACTAATCACTGTATTTTGGTGTAATTGAGGGTTCAAAATAACCATTAGGTATCTGATACATATCCCTATAACTTTAGATTACAAATTGGAGTTGGTTTGATACTCCAACCATCCCGTACAAATTGGTTACCCTTAATTTAATGTAATTTCTGGTGATTTTATGCTGATAAAATTGTTGTAATCATCTAATAAACACCATATTGAGTTGTAAAAGGGTAGACACTGCCCTTGAATCTTGAAATTGGATCAAGAGGTAAGACACCCTTCACATCACCATGAGTTCAGCACAGAAAATAGCCAAATTTAATGGGGAGCAGTTTTATACATGGCAGACAAAAACCATGTATTTGCTCATGAGGAAAAATCTGTGGGGATTAGTTGAAGAAGGGAGAGATGAATGCCCAGAGAGAGGGAAAAATGAGTGGAAGAGCAGGAATGAAAAAGCATTGGGACTTATTGCACTCAGTTTAAATGATGAAATCATTCATCACATCACAAGGATACAATGGGCAAAAGATGCATGGGATGAACTCAATAAATTATTTGGTACACAAGCAAAAAATTTAAAGATAAATTTGTTTTTAATGCAATTCTACAAATTGGACATGAAGGAAAGTGAACCTTTAATCACTCACTTGAACAAATATAAAAGCATTAAGCAAAAGCTGGCAGCTATTGGTAAAAAGGTAAAAGATGATGAGGCACTAGCAGTGCTTTTGAAGAGTGTGGACAAAGGTGATTATGAAAACATTGTAGCAACACTAAAGAATGTACCTAAATTGAAGCTACATGAGATAGAAGCAGCTCTACTAGAGCAAGAGAGCAGAGGCAAAGAGAAGAAATGGCTCGACTCAACAGTAGGAGAAGAAAAAGCATTCTTCACCCGAGGAGGATTCTCTCGAGACGAGGACGAGGACAAGGACGAGGAAGAGGCAGAGTAGGAGGAAGGACCTTCACTTGCCACAAATGTGGAAAGCCAGGACACATGGCGAGAGACTGCTACAGCAAACCCAGTGGAGAAGGAACGACATCGGAAAACTTCATGGAGGCTCCAAAGGAAGTGGAGTTGGATCATCTTTTTTGAGAGAGAGAGAGAGAGAGAGAGAGACCCCACAACCCAATGTAACCTGCCCCAACAAAGTAAAACCACCTCTAAGCCACTGATGATGTAGGCCATGTGTGGTAGATGTATGTGTAAGCACTTTAGTCAAGGTCGCGGGCACTTATAGTAGCCTTGGACACATAGAGAGAGAGAGTGTCAAGGACTATGGAGTTTAGGGACTTGAGGCACTAGTCGCGGGCTATCAAGTAAGAGGGAAACTTGGTATAGGGTCCAGGTGTGCTAGAGATTATTCACTTGAGGGGAGGTGTTGAAAATACAAGTGAATAGGGTGTGTGCGGGAACAAGCCCTTGGTTAGAGGCTATAAAAGAGGATGAGTAAATGTGAAAGAACCTGTGAAAAGGTGAGAAGAATCTACTGGGAGAGAATAAAGGGTAGCATGAGAGAATTTAGGAAGTGTGGAGATATTCTGGGAAGTGTGGAGTTATTCTGGGAGATATTTAGGGAAAAGAGAAGAGGTGGAGAGAATCAAGCAAGAGGTGGAGATATTCTGGGAGTGAATCATGGAGAAATCAATGGGATTTGATGCTTGATGTAAACTCTATAAATTGAGGCATAGCCCTAATGAGAATTTGCTGGTTTTTGAGTATCCATGCCTACATTAATCTATTTGCTACCCATTAATTACGTCTTAATTATTTGCTATAATCACTTTGTTAATGATATTGATTCTAGTGTTTGATCCACCATAGCTCATCATAATGCTAAAATTTTAACAACTCTGGCCACATCCACTGCAGTGTACTGGAATCAGATGGGCAAGTTTGGTTAGTCTATCAACTACCACGAAGATGGAGTTGTAACCTGATTGCACTAAAGGTAATCCAGTAATGAAATCCATACTGATACATTCCCACTTCATTTGGGGGATGTCTAATGGATGTAACTTCCCAGGCATTTTTACTCTCTCGGCCTTGACTTTCTGATAGGTCAGACATTGACGTACATGATTAAGTACATCCTTTTTTAGACCAGGCCAAAAGAAGCTTGGAGAGAAAGAAAACTCTCTCACTTGTAGCAAGAGTAGTATGATCCACATGTAGCTCAATCCAATGGGATTTGCATCTCTTTCGGAGCTAGGGATTCAACCCGTACCGGTGCACAAAAGCTTATCCATTTGATGGAGAGAATGCTAAGAATACTACTACCATTGACATAGACTTAACACACACACAAGCTCAATCTTGCTATTGCTCACTCACTCATCATCCCACTCATTCATGCATCCAAAACAAGAAGAAAGCTAAGCTATTGCATACACAAGATCAAAGCATTCTTCATTCTCAAACACTCATTTTCCTAGCATGCACACAAACCTTGAAGCTATCAACAAGAAACATGCACACTAGAGAATTGACATGAGAAGAGAGACAAACATCAACTCATTGCATTGAATTAACAAAAATAGAACTTACAATAATGTAGATGGGGAGAGAGGAGCTTGCACCTCTATGGCAAAAGAGGGAGAGCTAGTCTCAAGAGAGCTCAAACATGAGTTTAGCCCAATGTGTCCATAAGCTCTCAAATGAGCCACTTTTTATACAAAAACTCTAAAACTCCCCAAACTTCCCATGTGGGATTATTCTTAAGCCCACTCCCACACTCATCTACAACTTGGAACTCTTTACAAGAGCCCTAAATAAGAATGTCACTTGTTTTCCTGCTTGCATCTTTTTGTTGCATCCTTGCATTGATCTTTACTCGTCACACGTAACACTCCCCCCTTCCTATTTTGCGCACGTCCTCGAGTGCGATAGAAGCAAGAGCTGCAAAAACAATAGATACAAGTAAAGCTTTTTATTGAAGAAAAGAAAACCAGCAATGACAATTTCACACATGAGCATACAAGTGAAAGGCTAATTATAGTTTTAAAGAGTGTTAAAAGAGGTGAGTAAAGACTTGTCAAAGTGAGACTAAGTGGTAGATAGTGCTATGCAAAGGCAAATGTGCTTGCACACCACAGGTTATGATCGCAGTCTCAATGTCCTACAAGTATTTAAGGTAGCAATTGTCGAGGAATTTGAGCAAGATAAGAGGATTTAGGCATTGAAGTGCTAGAATCTATGCTCAAAGGAGACTCATGTGAAGTTGGACTTGTCTTAGGTACACAAGTTGATGGTGGAATTGTGTAACAAGGAGAAATTGGGACAACTGGTGTTTCAATACTTGTTTTGGGAAGGTCAACACAAGGAGATTTGTAGGTGCTATCACAACCACCTATCCTATCTTGAAGAGGTTGTGTTGATTTCCTTTGCACCCACTGATATGGAAAACCAAGGGTTGTTGTTGGAATCTTACTGATACACTCTTTTACCTCTAGCAAACCATGGCATTTGGGAAGCCAAAGTGCTGTTGTACCCTCATAATAGCGTTGTGCTTTAAGAACATGCTTTGGGACCCAACGAGTAACAATCTGATGTTTAGACTTGGAAAAGATGTGCTTTTTAGGAGGCTTAGCAACTAGGCTAGATGGTACAAGTTTGTATGCATCTTTGGGTAGCCAAAGTGATAATTCCTTCTTGCCTGGCCTTCTTTGAGCAGTGACTAGAGTAGTTGAAACATGCCAGCCATGGCCCTCACTTGAGGACTCATCGATTATCCACATCATTTATGTTGGAGCTTCAAGAGCAGATTTTGAAAGTGGGTTGTGTAAGGTAGAAACACCACCCTTTTGACATGATAAAGCTCATGGAGTAGCAGATCCCAATACGCAATCAGAATCAATTTGCAATTTGAATTGTCTATTCTTCCAATCTAATGAACAATTGCTAGCACTTAACCCCATGATCGACCGAGAACAGCCTCTACCATTGCCTTGGACTTACTTGCCACATAAAAGGGAACTGACATCTGGTGATCCTAAATGGACATCATAATGACACATTTTCCCTCTATAGGGTTATTTTCACTTGAGAAGCTTCGTAATAAGTCAATAGGAATGTGCACAAGTGTTGGTTGTCCCAAGGCTATCCATGTGTCAAACGAGAGAACATTATAATCTGCACCAAAGTCAATTAAGGCAGAGACAAAGTAGGTAGTCTCATGAAGATGAAGACACACTTGAATATTGAAAGGATCGACATATGGTTCATCAGTAGCCAACTGTAAGGCCAACATAGAAGCTTTGCAACGCTCCTTGGCTTTTGCAACTCTAGCTTTAGCCTCTTCTTGAGCCTGACGTTTAAGTAGGTCATGTGCTTCTTTCCGTGTGCGTGCAGCATGCATTTGTTGAAGCATGGCTTCAGTTAATGGTTCATTGTATTTTTTGAGACGACTTCCATTAATGAAGTTAGGTATTTGCTCACCTTCTAGTGTCTCAAATGCACTACTGCACCACTTGGAGTAAGCTCATTAATCACAAACGGTCCTAGGCCATGTTTCTTGAGCTTTCTCTTATGCTTCTTAAGTGTGTACAAGAGCACAAGGTCCCCTTTTTTGAATCGGCCAGTTGTTACGTTTCTATCATACCATTGCTTTTGTCTCCTCTTCTCGGCATACATCCCCAATACCGCCAATAAGCAGGTCTCATCAAGCTTTTCCAATTCATCAATGCATTGTGAAAGCTAATGACCAGTCCAGTCCAATTGTTTAGCAACTCGTAAAGTAGGTACAAGAAATTCAATGGGAAGAATTGCATCTATCCCAAAAGCAAGCTCAAATGGAGTTGTGCCCACAGATGTTTTATATGCTGTCCTATATGCCCAAAGAACTAAGTGCAACTTTTGCTCCCAATCAGTCCTATGTCCCTCAACAATCTTTGTGAGTGCTGTGCAAAGAATCTTGTTAGTGCTCTCAGCTTGTCCATTGGTCTGGGGATGATAGGGTGCAAAACGCTTTCTTGAAGCAAAAACTCTATGACCTCATTCACAAAGTGCACACCTTGATCACTAACAATTTCAATAGGTAAGCCATAGCGTGTAAACACGTACTCATACAAGAACTTGGGTGTGGTTCTGGCATCATTTTTAACTGTAGCCTTTGCCTCTACCCATTTGGTCAAATAGTCAGTTGCGACTATAATATATTCAGCATGCGTGTGACGAGCTGGATGTTTAATGGGACCGACAAAATCAATACCCCATTTTGCAAAAGCACGTGTGCTTAACATAGGCCGCAATGGCATATTGTCCTTTGTGATGGGAGGTTTGGTCCTTTGACAATTGTCACAATGTTTTACATATTCTTCGGCATCCATTTGTAAGGTTGGCCACCAAAGCCCAGACCACCTAATCAACTTAGCTGTGGTATTGCCCGAAAAGTGTCCACCCCCAACACCTGCATGTGCATGAGTCAAGATTTTCAAGTAGTCAGCTTCACATACACACATGCGTAAGTTGCCATCCTTGCCCCTCTTGTAGAGTTGGCCCTCTATCAGCATATAGTTTGCCGCTTCAACTTCAATAGCATGCTTTCGATATCTAGGAATTTTTTGATCAGTATGACCATGCTGAAGATAGTCCACAATATACTTACTCCAACTTGGTGTAGTTGAAATTTGGAATAATGTGACATTATGAATTGGCTGTTGAATTTGACATGAAGCACAGTTATGAACAAATTTTTCAGCATCCGCATGCATGGTAGGCCACCATTACCCATCCTGAGATATACGTAGCACACAAGTAGTAGCTGATGCATGGATTCCACCGATACCGCATGTGCCCATTCCAAGATCTCCTCATATTGGTCAGGGTTAGGTATAAGCCGCAACACTCCATCATTACCCTGACGATATAATCTCCCTGAGATTAACTTGAATGGTTGCCATAGGTCCACATTAGGACCCGCTAGTTGTATCTGCCCACTTGTCAAAATTTCTAAGATGGGTTCAGACCATTTAGGAGCTGTCTCTACAAGGAAAAGTGTTGAATCTAACATATCATCATCCACACCCACAGGAGCTTCGCCAGAGGTGATTTGAGACAAATGATCTGCCCTAAGATGAGTTGTTCCTTTTCGCACTGCCACTTCAAAATCAAACTTAAGAAGGATGATAAACCACCTCACAATCCTTCCAGTTGCACAAGGCTTATTCACCAAATATAGCAATGCTTGATGGTCCACAAAAAATATGAATTTGTTTGCCAAAAGGTAATGGCAAAACTTTTTCACTGCATATATCATGGACAAACCTTCTCTTTCTGTTGTGTAATTCTTCTCAGCATTGTTCAACTGTCGACTAGCATATGAGATTGGGAAATCCTTATTATGTTCTCCCGATTGAGCCAAAATACATCCAATTGCAAAGTTTGAAGCATCAATATGGACATGAAAGATTTGGTTCCAATTTGGTGCCCGTAAGATGGGTGCAGTCACTAATGCTTGCTTCAACTTTTCAAAGGATTCCTCACACTCATCAGTCCAATTAAACTTTACAAGAAGAGCATATAATGGTCTGGCTAGGGCAGCATACATGTAGATGAATCGACGACGATAATAGCCACAATGTCCCATGAATGTTTGTACCCCTTTAGGGTTGATAGGCCGAGGTAATGAGACAATGACATCAATTTTATCCATATCTGTTGAAATCCCATTGCGAGAAACAATATGGCCCAAAATTTACCCTTGTCTTACCATGAATTTGCACTTGTCAGGATTCAAGCATATACGATAAACGTGACACTTTTGAAACACAAGTTTGAGGTGTTCTATGTGATCATCACGCTCTTGTGAGTGAACACATAAATCATCCATGAAGATCTCAAGAAATTGCCTAAGGTACTCCTTGAATACATGACTCATTAACCGCTGAAAGGTTGCTGGTGCATTTGTTAGACCAAATGGCATAACACGATAGGCAAAGATGCCATCTTCAGTAGCAAAGACTGTCTTGTGTTGATCCTTTGGATCAATTGACACTTGATTGTAACCGGAGAATCCATCCAAGAAACTATATGCCTTTTTCCCTGCAACTCGTTCCAGAACATGATCCGTGATTGGAAGTGGGTAATGATCACGTACAGTAGCTGCATTTACCTTCTTGAGGTTTACACATACTCGAAGTTTTTCATTTTTCTTGGGCACCACTACAATAGGGGAGACCCTCAGTGTGTTCAATCTCATAGATAAATTTTGCCTCTAAGAGCTTGTCTATTTCTTCTTTTATCTTTCGTGTAAAATTCTCATTGTAAGTATAAGGACGTTGCTTGGAAGGCTTTGCGTCCTCTCGCAATGGAATTGTATGCTGACATATGCTTGGATCAACTCCTTTGAGGTCTTTATATCTCCAAGCAAAAACATCGCGATACTCCTTTATTATTTGAATTAATAACTTCTCCTCATCTAAGGACAAGTCTGTGGCAATCCACACATAGCGAGGCTCTTCTCCTGGCTTAGCGATATCAATCTTTTTTGCATCTTCTAAACCATCATATGAAACCCCTGGCATGCTTGGCTTTTGTCACATGGGCTGTTGAAGAACGATCTTCCGATCTTGAAGAGTGTACTGTGTGAAGTTGGGGGGAACATTGAAACCTTGTTCTTGTCCACTTGAGTCTTCACTCATTGAAGACCATGTGGTTTTGAGCTCTCCTTTGCCATCTTGCATCGGATTTTTTTGTTCAACCGTTATCTTTGCACTTCCGACGCTCTCTTTTGAATCGGTTTTAGACTTGAGTTTTGGTTTTTGTTTCTTTGTTTTTTTATGATTTTTGCTAACAGTTTTTAGCTTTTCTCCTGGTTGGAATCCATCTGATCGTTTTACTTGGTCTTTGATACTATCTTGTGCTTGGACATAGTATAGATATCCGTTCTTTCCTGAAAAGTGAGGTGGTGGTCGAGAGTGTTCCTTTTGAAACTCTTTTCCTTTTTGTAGTCTCTCACGTCGTTCCCTCTCATCTTGTTTACGGATTCTCTTGTGGCTCTTATAGCATTTACGTTTAGGTAGGCTTCAAGGGATCTCTACTTGAACCTCCCTTCCTCTCAAGAGCAGGCATGCCTTTCCTAACTCTTCCTCAGGGATTATCACATCATCTTCAAAATCAGAGTCCCATCCATCTTCCTTATCAGCATCATTAGCAGATTCGAGTGTTAAATCCTCCACTGAGACTTCCTCTACATGCAGTGCTGTTGTGGATGCATCCCCATAGTACAAAACATCTAGAAGGTCACGTGGTTGTACGATTCGTATAGGAATAATATCATATCCATCTGAGTCACAAAATTGAATTGGCTTAGGTAAAGCACATGTCGATAATGTTGCAAGGACATCACTCCATTCTAGTGGATCAATTAAGTGCTCAGGGAAGGGTTGTGGAATGTATGCCTCATCTGATACACTTTGATTACCCTTAAGTTTCTCAGTGTTGAAATCCCTACATGAGGCTCCACACATCCACAGATCTTCTTGCCCATCTGACAATGTAACTCTTGAGCCCTCAGATGTAGAATCAAACTCATCTATTGGAGACCTTGTTACATCACGATAGGAGTGATTCTTTAGGTTGACCCTTGTGATGATAGAATCATGTCAGAGGTACAAATAATTGTATCCCCAATCTTGAATCATTTGAAATTGTCGCATGAATGGTCTATCCAACCAATATCACTTCATAGTTAGGATGTTTTCCAAAATCCACTACTGCAAAGGTGTGCTCATATTCAATCCCACATGTGGTGACCAAGGGGATGTTCTAAGCTTCCATCTGCTAGCTACAAGCGCATCTTGGTACTCCTAATAGTAGCTGGTTTGCCCCATTTTTCCCAAATGGATCTTGTCACAATGCCCACTCCTGCACCACTATCAAGTATTGCAGTTGAAGCAACTTTTTGCACTTGTAATGGGAGGCTAGCATTTCCCTGATCGTCCTCACAAAATTTTCCTACTTTGTTGATAGGAACTGGCATAACGTGCTTTGTCTCAGGGTGTATAGTACAATGATGATGACCCTTTTTGTAGCAATACCTACTCTGACAAACGTGTGGCAATATCATTCCACAAATCAAGTCGAAGCTTTATCAAGTCAAGCAAAGGTAATGTACAAGCCACTGGTGTTGACAAAATAGCTTGCTCGATACCCATATCCATCTCCTTTATCAACCTTCTATGCATAGAGGGTATCCTCAAGGTTTGAGAACAGTTCTCATATTCTCCCAAATATGATGGTAAGGTTTTCATTGTATGCTTACTTCTAGGAGAAACAATTGTTTGAACTTCCTCCTGGATGCTTGGGCATCTAAAGTTGTTTTCTGTGCCCCTGGTAAAATCTACCTCAGAGAATGGAGGTGAATTAATAGAGGACATATTCTCATGAAGTTATTGATGCTAACAAGGACATATTCTCATTAACTTTCTCATGAACTGCTACCCACATCTCATTTGCCATGTCCTTGTTAGCATCAATAACTTCATCATTGCATGGGAAGGCAATGCTAACAAGGACATATTCTCATTAACTTTCTCATGAACTGCTACCCACATCTCATTTGCCATGTCCTTGTTAGCATCAATAACTTCATCATTGCATGGGAAGGCAAGGCTAGGTGGTGGCAGAATACCTTCTTTCAATGGGGTGGCATTTGGTGCAGACTTCTCGCTATGAGATTGTGAGATGAGCTCATTTTATCTTATAAACTATTATTTCTCACAATTAGTGTACTCAACTATTATAAATGCATCAGAAATGATCCTGAGTGGCTGGGGGAGCAGTGCCAGAACAGTGCGAATTTTGAGCCTGCACCGCCGCTGCATAGCCTAAATTCGCACTGTTCTGGCATAGCTTCCCCGGTCCTCCAGGAGCAATGCTGATGCATTGGATGATAAACACTATATTTTTACACATGATTAAAGATGTTTTTATCCTATAAACTAATATTTCTCACAATTAGTGTGCTTAACTTCATTATAAATGCATCAGAAATGATCATGAGTGGCGGGGGGAGCAGTGCCAGAACAGTACGAATTTTGGAGCCTTCAGTGCCACTGCAGAGCCTAAATTTGCATTGTTCTGGCTTAGCTTCCCCAATCCTCCAAGAGCAATTATGATGCAGTGGATGACAAATAATGTAATTTTACACATGATTAAAGCTATTTTTATCTTACAAACTATTGTTTCTCACAATTAGTGTACTCAACTTCATTGTAAATGCATCAGAAATGATCTTGAGTGGCTGGGGGAGCAGTGCTAGTACAGTGTAAATTTTGAGCATGCACCGCCGCTGCAAAGCCTAAATTCGCACTGTTTTGGCATAGCTTCCCTAGTCCTCCAGGAGCAATTCTGATGCATTAGATGATAAACACTATATTTTTACACATGATTAAAGGTGTTTTTATCTTATAAACTACTACTTCTCACAATTAGTGTGCTCAACTTCATTATAAATGCATTAGAAATGATCCTGAGTGGCTAGGGGAGAAGTGCCAGAACAGTGCGAATTTTGAGCCTACATCACCGTTGCAGAGGCCAAATTCACACTGTTCTAGCACAGCTTCCTTAGTCCTCCAGGAGTATTTCTGATGCCTTGGGTGATAAACTGGCACATGATAGACACTCCATGTTAAACAAACATGATGACACCGAGACATTGTAAGAGAAACTTAAAATTTTAATTATTAAAAGGTTACATGGAAAATTAGAGTGTGTGTTGATCTCAAGAAAGTGAATGTTGCCACGCATAGAAATCACTACCCCTTTCCATATTCAGAACATGTGCTCAATGAGTTGCAAACAAGGAGGATTATAGCTTTTTGGATGGATACTCAGGCTATAATCAAATTTCAATTACGCCTGAGGACTAAGCCAAAATATCCTTGTCATTAAGCATGGTGTACATATGCTTATACTATTTAGTCTAACCAATGCACCATCATAGCCACGCACACCTAGCATGCTTCAAAAGGGTGTTTGAATGGTGTCGATTTTATCACATATCCTTAAACCTCTATAAATGCCATTTTTGGGTGAAACACGGAGTTATTCTTGGGAATATAATGTCCAAAAATGGGATTTCCAAACGATGAGAGAAAAATCAAGGTAATCTTGGAATTTCCCCAACCAAAACAAAATACAACCAAATACTCATGGGCCATGTTGGCTACTACCGTTGGTGTATTCCTTTTCTATGTAGAAATAGATCATCCTTTGTACAAGCTATTGATTGTATTGATATCGACCAAGGAGTGTAAAAAAGCTTATGATGCACTGAAGCAAATCTTGCAAACACCTAATTGGGATCTTTGGTCTATTCCATATGTTTCAAGCCTCAGTTTCCATTAATGGGTTGTGTATTTATGACATGGATGCTTTCTTCTTTGTTCTTCCATTCAGTTGGTTTAGGATCAAGAGCTCTCTTCTTTTTTGTCTTTTTGAGTGTGCTTCTTTTGGGAGGTGATAGAGGCCACCTTTCAAGAAAATCACCCTCAATATATATATTATAGCTAAGCTTTAACTAAAGCTTAGTTTAAAGCTTTTAAACAAAGCCTCTTCACTGCTGGAATCTGCCCGCCGCAGAGTAAGGCTCTCTCTTTTAGCTCTAAAATTTCAAGCTTTTAAAAAAAAAGCTTTAACCAAAATCTTTTAACAAGCTTATTAAAAACAAGTTTTTGCACGTTAGGAATTCTTCCCGTGTGGCCACAATGATACAAAATCTCATAGAAGATACTACAGCCAAATACCAAAAATGAGAAAAACCTTCCCGGTCATTGCTCACACCATATCACCGCCATCATGTCCCAGGCATACCGTCTTACAAGCATAAAGCCTGTCAATATCACCAACCTACATAGGTTATCTATTCAACACATTCACATTAGCAACACATGCTAAAGTTACATAACAAAACATAAGAATTAAAGCCAACACTTAGTTCCAGCCATCCCTAATTTCATATGTTCTACACATGGAATATTGGAATCACCTAGGTGCCATGCTACGAACATAGTGGTAATTAGGCGTCCCCAATTAACCACAAGGATGGACGGACAAAGCCGTGACATCACTTGTATTTGCTTTATGCAGAACTAGGTACGAATAAACTCTTGAGTCGTGCGAAGGTAATTTTGTGTTCTAGCTTAAGCAATTGATACCATTCAATGTGCTTTCCCTTCAAGTGTAAGGAAAAATGCAAATATTTTTGTTTGGTCATTGATCGGTCCACATGTCTCGCACACCAATTCAAATATTTCCAGGTGTTGTATAGCATCATGATCATCTGAAAATTTGACATTAATCTTTCCACATCGTTTGGTTTAACTGGTGCTTCTCTTTGTGGTGCTAGTGTAGTACCCAGCTCCCTAGCAACCCCCCTTCCTATTTCTTCAACCATCCTTAATAGATCTATGGGTGTTGCAACTCCCATATGAATCTCATTGGCTCCCTTGGTGGGGCTTCGTATGCCATCCTGTCTGTCCCCCCTACCTCGTCCTCTTGTGGCTCTAGCATGTCAATTCATATGTACCCTTGGGTTAGGTGTGGTATTGGGACATTTTTCATATTTTTGTTTACATCATCATCCAAGACTACCCCTCCTAAGCTCCCTCTTTGTAACAACAAGTCTCTCATGTACTCCTGGAATTTTGGGGTTCATAGCATTGCATCTATCTTAGCCTTGGTGTAAGTTTTCTCTGCATCACCTTGTGACAGTTCCTCGTTTCTTGAGAGAGGTGTTGGGAGACCAGCTAGGTCATCCCAAGGCTCCTCCAAAATAGGCTCTAGATGTGGCATGCCCTCCTCCATTGCTAGTTCAACTTCTTTAGCACTAAGTCATGTGACCAAATTCTCAGCATGCCTCAATCCCTTGAGATTAGCAAAATCCATTGCTAGTTCAACTTCTTTAGCACTAAGTCATGTGACCAAATTCTCAACATGTCTCAATCCCTTGAGATTAGCGAAATCCTCTACACGTACTGTCATATCATAAGCCATCTCCATGTGAGGTCTAAGATGGTCTTTTCTTCTTCAAGCCTTAAAAGTTAGGCTTGTGATTCTCTCCTTTTTTCCTCAATCTCCAGCACTCTGGAGGTGGGAAAGTACATTTCTCCTTATATTTGGGCACTCAGAGGATCCCTTCGTATTCTTGGAGTATATTATACCATGTGTTGAGGGTTTCTCAACATCCTTGGTGATGATTCCTTCCTTACATGTTCTCCTACGCTTCTATGTCTTTCAGTACTTACTTCTTGGTCCGAGATCGATGGTTATCCCTTGGCCACCTATAGATCTTTCCTTTCACCCTCCTGTCCATATCCAAGGATTCCTCGAGCTAACTCCATGAACCCTCCAGATAGTGTTGGCAAAGAAGTGCCCTTCTCCTCTGCCATTAAGATAGTGTTGGCAAAGAAGTGCCCTTCTCCTCTGCCATTAAGAAGATTTTCCATGGATTCCTCACTACTTGATGACTTAAAATAGTTAAGCCTATGCAAAGAAAACACACTCATTTGTGTGCTGACCATGTGAGCTGACCAGGGATTTCATTAACGTCTTCACAATTTCGTGATCACGTTAACAAAACCTGTTATTAACATATTAAAACTTGTGATCACATTGTATATTCACATGACTTGAGCAATGACCTGCCAAAACCTACTAGTCCCGTAACCCCGCCGGGGTTCTTTGTTTTCCCGGTGGGCCCGCCGGGATATCTCATATCCCAACAGGCCCACCGGGAAAACAAAAGAATCTCGGTGGGGTACTGTCATGTTTATAAACATTGCCCGACACCCATCGTGCAACTTTTGGGGAGATAGCCCTTGTTTTGGGGGCGTGATATCTCTCCTCAAAGTACTTGTAGAGCTCTCGAGTTGCTAGAAGTGTCCTCTTGGGAAGAACATCCTTATCTTAGGGGCTGTCGTCTTTCCTTGTAGTAGGCACTCCTAAGGCTATTGAGCCACTCATCCTTAGTTCTTTGAATTGGGGGCAGGGTGTGGTTCGTAGCTAATACTTGCGGAGATTTAGGAACAAAGTTGGAGTCATTCAGCTTTGCATTTGAGCTACGTAGGTAATCTACCTCATTCTGCTTTATGAATGGTTTGATGGAGCCAAGAGTCTTGCTTAGGGGCTTGTATTGGTTCTTGATACTTGATATAGTTTAGAGTAGACAAGGGTCTACTGTCCTATACTAGAGTATTGGGCAAGCATAGATCTTTGATTTTCTTTGTGAATGTTAGAGAAGGTCTATTGTCCTATACTAGAGTATTGGGCAAGCATAGATCTTTGATTGTGTAAAGTATCCTTAATTGGATACAAAAGGCATCCTTCATTGGGGGTGCAATGTGCATGATAGTTTCAAAGTAGTTTTGTAGTCAGACCTTCCAAGATAGTTTCAAAGTAGTTTTGTGTTATGTGATGATCTTTTGTGTTTGTCAAGATAGTTTCGAAGTAGTTTGTCTGCTGATGTATGTTTTGTAATACGTGAGTGACTTTGTTGTTTTTTTATTTGTGTATTCGTTGTTATATGCTTACTTGAATAGGTTATTTGAGATGGAGGACAATGTTGGATCCAGTGATACCTCCAATAGAGTCCAAATTCCAAATAGTAGGAAAAAAAGGCACCTGGGATAGAGTGGCAATATGCAAAAAACGTCGGTGATTGATTCATAGATTGGGAGTGTAAGCTATGTCACGCAGTAAAATCAGGTGGGGCGCCTCGACTAAGAGAACACTTTTTAGGCGGAGCGAAGAAAAAGTCATGTACCCACCCCTCTGAACCTGCAGTGGCCAAACGCATAAGAGAAGAAATTCAAAAGAAAGATTCAAGAAAACATTACACTCCTACCTGTGCAACCAGAAAGTAATCTACCCAGTGCATCTTCCTGCAAGCGAAACTTTGACGTAGGAAATATACCTATGCGTCAAACTTCATTGCAAGAAAGCCTACGTCAAGGTCGGCTCAATGATGCACAACTCGCCCTTGCTGAAGCGATTTACTTTTCTAGGAGTGCTATTTGTTTTATTTTAGAAAGTTCTAGATGACTTAAAGGAATATTATCGAGCGAGGGTTTTCTCCATCCTCGATCCAAACAAAAAATTACTCTGGTGAACTCATTGAATCTGAAGGGGACCTTCAGAAGAGTATCACCAAGCGAGCCACCATTATAGTATAGGAAAATAGTGATCCAAGGAGATTCTTTTGTGAAGGCAATACACCTGACAATTGATGGGTGTAGAACCTGCATGCCCTGCTCTGCCTGGAAGCTCTCAAACTTGGCGCTGCCTTCTCCTTTGTAGTGCTTTCCGCAAAAAGTAATGTGCTCTGGGTTACCAGGGAACCTCCCACCAGCTTTTTTGGGAACATGTTAACATGTTAACATGTTAACACATGTTATTAACAAAAAAAAAATTGTGATCACGTGAATATAAAATCATTGGAGCTGACCCAAGGCTTCTTTAGGAGGAGGATCCTGGTTAACTAGATGTACTATCGCGCTAAGGGCGATGTCATCACACCAACAAGCCTTCCCGACCTTAAGTGCATGATCGACAAAAATTTAACATTTGCACACACTTAGAGTTTTCAAATCTACAGTTGACAATTTTCTACAGAATCACGACATGATTAATAGTCACATGTGTGATTTTGAAGGAAATCACATAATCTTTTTTAGGTATTCTAAAGTATTTTACCACTTGTTCTGGTGTCAGGAATCTCTCCTTGCAAAATTCTCCTTTTGGTTTGGAAAGTATAACGGTTGTGATTCTATAGCGGCTATGGTTTTTTCCTAAGATTGTCAAAGCATTGATTAAATGAGTCTCCTGATACCTTTAGACCATGTTTTAGAGGTCTATCTGATCAACTGGTCAAGTTCTATTACTGTGATTTTGGGTGAAATGGCAGTAAGGCGTGAATATAGATCCGTGATGTGATTATTCGGTTGTGATGCAATTCTTGTGCAATGATGTGTCTTTCTTTGCTCTATGATGTGATTTTGGGTAACATGCCAGACGTGATCGAAAATCACTCTATGATTCTTTTACCACGATCACGAATGGGATAAGATGGAATCTTTCAAAAATAGGGTGCATTTAATGAGTAAGATGGAATGGGATAAGATGGAATCTTTCAAAAATAGGGTGCATTTAATGAGTAATCCCAAAAATAGGGTGCATTTAATGTGAGTAATCCCAAAAATTTTGGATTGAATAAGTTGTTAGAGAATCACATTGTGAATAGAAATCACGATCGTGATTTTGTAGTCTACAGGATCACATGAATGTGATTTTGCAAGTTTCGACACAAAAATCAATGTTTTAGGGTGCAAATCTTAGTTTTTTCAATAGAGATTTAATAGTTTGATTCCTTGTAACATGGATGTTCTAATGACAACAAGCAATGCAATCAATGGCTCTTAATTTTTATGTTTTTTTAAGATTTTGGAAAATGCAGCAATGGGTGTTCCCTGCATGCATAATCACGACTGTGATTATGGAGTTCTCACAATGCAAATATCTATCCAAATGCTAGACTAGTTGATTACCTAACCTACAAACAATTCAAATGACAACTTTCAGTGCTCAAACAATGCAAAGTAGTCCTTTTTCCTCATTTTCTCCTCTTTCTTCACACAACCTATTCTCTTCTCAACCAATCTCACAGCGTCAAACAACCATAGTAAGGGAAAAGAGACTGGTAAGAAGATGTCACGGAGTGCAAATAGAGTAGAAGAGACCGGTGTTCCCCAACAGCGGGTGCTAAAAATGTTATAGGTTACACCATCCCTCCCCTAATGCAAGGACAATGCTTACCTTAACTTGTCGTGGGATATTGTCGGTATCCAAGCTCTTATCTTTGTAGACTCCAAGACTTGCTAGTGGTAGTTAGCACCACTCTCTTGCCTCATTCTCAAGCTATCACCATGAGGTTGCCATGCTTCACACAAGGACACTCACTCCTCTCAACTCTCACACTCAAGTATACAAGCATGAAAGGAACATGTACCAAGAATGTAGCTCTCTCCTCTGACTCTCTCTCTCTCACACACCATAGACAAGCAAGAAAGCAAGGAGATAAGACTTTAAACTCAATTGGCACAAAGGGGGATTGTGTATTTCATTATGAGAATAGTGTTATTTATACATCGTGCCCTTATTCACACTCGGGCACCCAAAACTTAATTTAGTAAAGATGGACTCAATGGTTACAAATTACATGGTTTTGTGGCATAGCCAGCTATTCTCATAATACAACCTTTAGAGTGCCGTTACATGACACTTATTATGCTATCTCTCATATGGAGAATGCTAGGTTAATCCCAAAATGGGGTTACCAATTTGATATAGGATCAAATGTTAAATACTACTCTTCCCTTCTTGATCAAATGTAAAATGCCACTCTTCCATTCTTGATCTTCCATACTATAATTGAAAGATTTGGGCTTAACCAAATGATAATCTCTTGATTTATGGCTTAAGAGGATGTGGAAATAACTTATGCTTTCATAGATCTAGAATACTAGGTTGTTGGAACTCTTTGGCCTCTTTCAAAACCTTGGAAGACAAAATACTTTCTTGGAAAATATTCATGGATTTATGGCTTAAGAGGATGCGGAAATAACTTATGCTTTCATAGATCTAGAATACTAGGTTGTTGGAACTCTTTGGCCTCTTTCAAAACCTTGGAAGACAAAATACTTTCTTGGAAAATATTCATGGATATATCATTTATTGGAACTAATATTATGGCCAAAGGTAATACCTTAGGGCACTCTACTAGATGCCATGTGGATTTTGGAGATGTGTATCATTGTTTTTGGGGATGCTCAACCATGTCTAATGTGTTATGGCTATTATGGAACTCCAAACATAAGGATGCTTCCTAATGTGCCCAATGATTGAAAACTACTAAAGCATTTTGGAGGGTGTTAAGTGTTAGGTGTCTTAAGAATTCTCTATGGCATTGTCTATTTTGTTGTCAACATGATACTTCTTCTATGCTTTAACCTTTCTCTCTTTCTTCTAGGTGAATTGTTGTCATACTTGCTTCATACGTTATAGTGTGTTTCTCTTCTTAAAAGGAATCTTCATTTTAAATTAAGGTGTTTCTTAACATCACACATTCAAAGAGATTATCAATGTCTAACTAGATTTACAATCTTGGCTTACATAATAGCCTTTTCGAGCTCTACTTTTAGGGACTAAAAAAGATTTTTATTCTCTCCGTTATGAGAGCTTTATTCATACTTGGCAAGTATGGATCACTTTTTTCCATACTTATTTCCTGAAGATTTATGAATTATTATGGTCTACAAGGTTCTACAATACTCAATTCATGAAAATGAATGAATTTGTGTAATTTATTAGGATATGTAACTCAAAAACATCATATGATACCATCTAAATTTTATAGTTTAGAAAAAATAGATTCTTTTTGGATGACAATTTACTCCTATTGTATTAAATTAAGAAAGTTCAATCAAAATCTTCCCTAATTATATGTTGAGAATTAACCTTTGTTGTACTGGATTTAGTCCAAATCTTTGTGAGTTTTCTGGAAAAACCATAGTAAAAATAAGCTCTAGTAATAGGTTAAGTGTGACGCGTGAGAGCTTTGGAAGTCGACACGTTGCTAGAGGACGTGTCCTGTGTGAGGTGCCGCTGATTTCGTATACAAATAGGTACTCGCACAAACCCTTCACATTCCCATCTTCAGACCCAAACCTCCTTTCACGCTCCTTTGTCGCCGTCGCGTCTCCAATGGCTTGCAGTAGTCTCTCCATCGCCTCTTCTGCTGCCCTAACGGCTGCTGATCCGCTGTCTTTTGCCTCCTCTGCGTTTGTTGCAACGTCTGCGCCAGTGTTGCCAGCGCCCCTGCGGTCATCCAGAGTTGTAAGGCACCTTGCAGCCGAATATTGCAACCTCTCCGATCAGGTATCAAACTGCTTTAATTTACAGCACGATTGTAGTGATGTTGGCTGTGCCGAGTTCTTGACTGAATCGAATGCAGGAGAAGGCTGTTCCGCCAACAAGCCCAGTTAGAAGGGGCTTTCTAGCCGGCCTGGTAGCCACAGGTGCGGCTCTGGCAGTGTTCGTGGACTCTTCTTCAATGACGGCGCCTCCAGCCGTTGCCGCGTCCGGGCCTGGTACCAGTGGCGCCGAGAGGACCGCCCAGAAGGCTCAGGACCTCCTCAAGGCAGCGGACAAGCTGAACATCGAGGAGGCCCCCAAGCGCTTTGGCCCGGGCAGGCCAGGGGCCGCCCAGGACGCCGGCAAAGTCGCCCAGGAGTAAGGCCTTCAGTGTTCACTGAGAGCATGTGAGAAGTACACTGTATCTAGTGATGTAGCAGACAGTGCTTAATGGGTTGAATTCTGTACAGAGCTGGAAGCAGAGCTATTTCCCAGTTGCAGCAGGAAGGAAGAGGGCGCAGCGACCTTACAAGCAAAGCTGAGGGCAAGAAGGGTGAGGCGGCCGACAGCGCTGCAAAAGGTGCTGTGAGCAAAGCCAACGACGGCACGTCCAGCGGCGGCGGGCTTTTCAACTCCATCCAGGAAGGCTTCCAGGTATACTTTCATGAGATATACTGCAATTTGTTGCTCCGGCGGCGGCGGCCAGTTGCATGCGCGTTTATGACAACACAGGTACGTTCCCATCGACTGATCATTCGTCGCTTTCTCGTGCATGCAGGGTTTGAAGGAAAGTGTAGCCCAGAAGGATGCGGACGCTAAGAAGGCGCTTGACGAAGCGGCGAGCAACGTGCAAAGCTCGATCCAGTGAGTGAGAAGCGTAGGAGGACTGATGATGACTGCGGCATTCCATGTATATTGAAAAAATGTCCTTCAGCTTGAGGCGGTGTTTTTTTTTGCATTACTCGTATTTTTGTATGAATTTTCTGCCCTAGCCATGGTCCAAAATATTGCTTTTTGTGTTTTTTTGTGTGTGTGTGGGGGGGGGGGGTGTGTTAGAAATAAACATTTTTTTCAACCCGTTAAAAAAAGATGGCTTTCAAGCCCAACCCACTCTTATTGAAAAAATGCATAGATTAATCGGTCTTATAACTAAAACTTCAAATTTTTGAATCTTTACATTCGAGGCTAAGGCTAGGTATAAGTGGAATTGGTTTTTTTTTCAATGAGTCATGAAAATTATACTAAACGATGGTTCTTTATGACCGGGGGAGGGGGGAGGGTTGCTTTTTTTGTTTTGTGGGGGGTGGGGAGATGATTCTTGTAACATTGTTCAATTTCTTTTGTCACTTCTTAGGATCATGATGAGACTTATACATTGAATGTGTGTTGAGGATATATATATATATATATATATATATATATATATATATATATATATATATATATGAGAGAGAGAGAGAGAGAGAGAGAGAGTGATGTGGGAGTTTACTTGTGGTGTGGTTAGTGTAAATATTTTAAGTGACCATACTTGTGGTTAGTGTAGATGTTTGAAGTGACGAAACGTGTGGTTAGTGTAGATGTTTTTAAGTGATAATACTTGTGGTTAGTGTAGATGTTTGAGTAATGATACTTGTTTTGGGTATGCAAAATTTGAGATGCGAAATTTGAGAGAGAGAGAGAGAGAGAGAGCATTGTGGGAGTTTATTTGTGTTGTGGTTAGTGTAGATGTTTTAAGTGACCCAAGCATTGTAGGGGTTTGCATATGTTTTAAGTGATGAGCAAATGTAAATCATTAAGGTATCTAAGGATAAATTTACTTACTCTATTTTATAAAAAAATATTAGTAAATACATTTAATTTGAGAATTATATGAAAGAAATTTTATGATTGTTCATCTTTTACAAGATCCATGGCTCCAAAGAGGTCAATTTCTAATATCTCCTATATCTTCAAACATAGGATTAAAAGGGAATGTATTGCCATCTCCAGAAGGATTTGAGGTGTACTAATGTAAGTTAACTAGATGACGATGAGCCCTCCTCATGTTCTGTCAATTAATTCTCAATAATTATCATCTATAACATTTATATTATGAGCATCTTTTTGATTACGCTTCAAAGAATTTGGGACATTATCACCTTCTCCCCAACATCTTTATCTTTAAATATGTCACTGAGGAAAACCGTTCTCCCAGCAGTGAATTTTTTTGAGCAAAGGAAAAAGCCAAGCGAAACTTGTCAAACAACCTCCAAAAAGAAGGAAATAGTTACAATTTCTAAACATGCACATGCAAGTATAACACTATAGCTAACATACAAATAAGAGCATTTAATCAAACAAATGACACTATAGTTAACATTGTTATGGCTTACCCAAACCCCCTTCGAAACACATCCAACAAGAAGATTACATGGTGAACCACAACTGTCGTACTAAAAGTACCAAAACAACAAGATAAGCGTTGATACTTACAAAGTAGACATAACATCAAATGAAACATACAAGATAAATGTTGCATTAGCTGAGCTCGTAACCCCTGAGGTCTCCAAGCTCCACAACTCCTTAAGAAGAAATTCCATCGTGCCTCCCAAGAGCATTGTCACACCGTCGCATTGCACTACATGTACTCGTCCCTCCTCTCTCCCCACTTCACTCACACACATTGACTAGAATGGGTTAGAGAGATATCAGGAAGAGGATTAGCAAGAGCAAGACTCTATTGCACAATGGGAGAGTTCTTATATTATGAGAGATATTACTTATATATATGGCCATAAGTGTTCACACTCACTTAAACTGTGGTCGACTGGTACTTTAGGCTCATAAGAGGCCTAATGCTATTACAATGACTACTCTCATAATATATCCATGAAGTACATCACTTGGGACTTCATCCTAACTTAGTACCACACACTCTTGAAGTGAAAATCACCATAAGTACTCCATTAGACCATTACGGGCACCCGTCCAAGACTCAAGTTGTAGATTTGGACACCACTGCTTCATATCTTGAATGTATGACCTTTTGATGTGTCTACCTTGACTCCTTGATATAAGATAATGGCAGTAGATCTTATTAACCCTAGAAATGGATTAACATTTCTCCCTTCTTGATGTCGATCGCGACCTCGATTGCGTTGAAGACCTTTGTGTGGGGAGAATTGACAAGCTTGTTGATGGCTGTTGATGTTGAGTGACGTTCAATGGTCCTTGTTCCTCCTGAAGGAATAAGAAGGCTAGTTAGTAAATGAAAAGGTTAGAGATTAGTAGGAATTCCTAGCAGGTGAGGGTGGTAGGGTTTTTTGCTAGTCATTGCATTATTATATTTTTGTGAGCATTTCTTATGTGGGTTATATTTTTTGCTCATTTTGTTTCTAGAAATCATATGTAGAGTTACATGTGATTTGTGTTAGTTAGGAACCTAAGAGATGTTAACGAAGGGGGAGAAGAGAAGGAAGGATCCGCACGAACATAGACAAAATCATGAGAACAAGATTGTGAGAGTTTTACTATTTTTGAAGTACTACAACTTTTTCTCTCTGAATTTTTCATGATTTCATCGTTTAGACACTCAAAAATTAGCTTGAATATGGTACGCGGTCTTTTTCAGGCTATTTTGGGCAATTTTGTGCTTTAAGCCCCGTTTTTTAACCTCGATTTCCGGGTCTAATTTTGAGGCTACTGGTTGGAGGCCAAAATGATGGATTTTGCCCTTGGACGCTCAAGACCAATTTCGAAGAGCTTGATGCCGGCTTTTCGATGAGCACTAAAACGGCTTCACATCAGATTGACGGTGTACGAGATATAAGCCTCCAAATAGGGCTATTTTGTTTTTGCCCATAGACCTGTTTCACGATGTGAAACGGATCTTACGGACTTAATTAAGTTATTTTTTTGCCCATGCACCTGTTTCACGATGTGAAATGGATCTCATGGACTTAATTAAATTATTATTATTATTATTTAAGGGGGCATGTTTCATGACGTGAACTAGCAGGTGCGTTTCATGGATTTTTTTATAAAAAAAAAATTGTGCGAGGCTTGTTTCACTACGTGAACTAGCATGTGCCTTTCACGATGTGAAATAGGTGTTTCACAGAATTTTGTTTTTTCATGCAGGGGCCTATTTCACGCGGACAGGTACATTTCACGACATGAAATAGGTGTTTCATAGATTTTGTTTTTTTTTGCACGAGGCCTTGTTTCACGACATAAACTAGCACGTGGGTTTTACGACATGAAATAGGTGTTTCAAAGATTTTGTTTGTTTTCTTTGGCTTGTTTCATGACGTAAACTAGCATGTGCATTTCACAACATGAAATAGGTGTTTTATGAAAAAAAACGATTGCCCACGGACCTATTTCACGACGTGAAACAAAGGGTTTCATGAATGTGAAATGGATCTCACGGACTTTTTTTTTTGCAAGGGTCTATTTCACGACGTGAAACAAAGGGTTTCATGAATGTGAAATGGATCTCACGGACTTAATTAAATTATTGTTTTTTTGCAAGGGCTTGTTTCATGACGTGAAATAGACATTTTTTTTAAATGCGAGAGCTTGTTTCATGACGTGAAATAGATGTTAAAAAAAATTTCACACGGGCACCTGTTTCACAATGTGAACTAGCAGGTGCATTTCATGATGTCAAATAGGGATTTTTTTCTTTTTTTATTTTTTTTTTGTGTAGGGGCCTGTTTCACGAGGCGACATGAACTAGTAGGTGCGTTTCACGATGTGAAATAGGTGTTTCACAATTTTGTTTTCGCGCGGGGGTATGTTTCACGACGCGAACTAGCAGGTGTGTTTCACGACGTGAAATAGGTGTTCACGATTTTGTTTTTTGGAGTCTAGTGGGAAATATGAATTTCCTTGTCTAGAGGGAATATTTTTTGAATTTTAAATTTGGGAGATATGGGCATTTTTCTAAAACGGTAAGTGGGAATAAGAAAAGTCAACAGTTTTTTGACACTTACTTACACCCTTCATAAATGACTCCCAAAATGGAAAAATCGACAACTCATTGGTATCTTTTCATTCAATGCTCATTAGCCTTACTGAGTTATGGAAAAAAGTTCTTAAGAATTAATCAAAGATTAATTATTCCACTAATTTTTTGAACTAAGTTGAAGCTCTAATTAACCACTAATCACTAATTAATTCATACCATTGAGCATATCATTGGATAGAGCCTGAAAGTGCTAAGCTATATACCTCAACTAATGTGTAAATTAGTCCATAATTAGAGATTAATTAATCTCTTGATTTTAGTCTCTTCTCTTTATGCAAAATTAAGCAAAAGAGAGGAAAATTCCTCCAATTGATGTAATTAGGTGTTTTGATGCATCTAGATGCTCTCAAAACACTCCAAAATACTAATTTTGACCTATTAAATTATCAATTTTGACCTCAAAAGGCATATTTTCTAGTTTTTAATCTCACTTGAATTGGATTAATCACCCCTTAATGATAAAAACCAATCAATTAAGGAAGATTAATCAATTTCAAGAGTTTTTAAATGTTTTGAGAAATTTTTTAAATGATTAAGCTACTCCTAATACTTGCTAATACTCTAATGCATACAAATCAAACAAAAATTAATGATTTTAGCTCTATGTTTAACTCTAAAGAGAGCTAAAAATCACAAAATTGCAATGCATTGCATTGTTTGATGCAATACATGCAAAATGAACCTAACGCACTCTATGTGTACACTTAACAAACACACTCTATGTGTACACTTAACAAACACTAAAAACTAGATTAAAACTAACAAAACAACACATTTAAGCCAACAAATCATTATTTCAAAAGACAAAAAAGAGAGTTATTTCTTACAAAATCACACACAAATCTCCATCAAAACCACATCTTTTTCATGGGAAACCCTGAATCAAGACAATGGGCAATGGGTAATGCGTAGATTAGAGAGCAAACAGTGGAAAAAGACAAGGGATGGCTCCCCGGCAGTGGCGCCAAAAATGTTATGGCTTACCCATGAAACCCCCTTCAAAACACATCCAACAAGAATATTACTTGGTGAATCACAACTATCGTGAGGATCTTTCCTTTGGTTGAGCTCGTAACCTTTGAGGTCTCCAACCTCCACAACTCCTTGAGAAGCAATTCCACCACACCTCCTGCAACAAGCATCTCCTGCAGGCATTGTCACACCACCACATTGCACTACGTGTACTCATCCCTCCTCTCACCCCACTTCACTCACACAGTTTACTAGTATGGGTTAGAGAGAGTTAGCAAGAATAAGACTCTATTTCACATAGGAGAGTTCTCGTATTATGAGAGATATTCACTTATATACATGGACATAAGTGTTCACACTCACTTAAACTATGGCCGGCTGCCGGGCACTTTAGGCTCATAAGAGGCCTAATGCTATTACAATGAATATTCTCATAATATATCCATGAAGTACATCATAAAGAGAATTTTGGGGGGAGAGAGAGAGAGCTTGACGTCCTTGCAAGCAAACACACATACATACAAAAGAGAGTGCAAGACACAAGAGAGAGATGGATGGCTGAATTTTCTTCTATCTTCTTCTCTTCTCTACAACCATATAACTAAAAGATAAGAGTACATACATAAAGGGAAAGTACTCTCCTACAACAACATACAAAGTGGTCGGTATATAGTGTGAACTCGACTATATGAGCCAGCGCTATAACTATGCCATAACTCTAGTACTCCAAAGTGGTTGTCACCACACAGTCTGTCATCCACTAGCGGCATATCAACCATAATCACACCAACCATGGTGGTGACATAAGTGCGCCGGTAGCTATCATCCAACAGGGTCATCAATGTTTGTCGTAGCACTAGTTAAGCTCAATATCTCAACACTCCCCTTTGAGCTCAACTCCACACACTGCACTCCAAGTAAGCTCCTAAATCTGTGGAGCTTCTCTATGCCCATGCCTTCGTGAAGATGTCATCCACTTGATCCTTTGTGCTAACATATACCAGATCTACATCACCTGCCAGAACCTTCTCTCTCACAAAGTGATAGTGCACCTCAATGTGCTTCATTTTAGTATGGTATACTAGGTTACTGGTGGCCAACTGTATGCTACTCATGTTGCCACAATAAATGACAACTTCCCTATCCACGGGCTCACCCATATCACCAAGTAGCTTCTACAACCAAGCTATTACTTCACAAGATGCATAGCCAGTGACCCTTGTACTCTGCCTTTGTACTCGATAAGGTAACTTTTGGTTGCTTCTTACTACTCCAACTCATAACAACACTCCCAAATGAGAACATAAAACCACCACTGGTAGATCTCCTATCTGCAACACTACCAGCCCAATCAGCGTCTGTGTGTATCCATGTAGTTGTATCTCTATACTAGCCTCATAGTAGGAAAGTCCATAATCAATTGAGGACTTTATGTACCTTAGAATCCATCTAACTGCATCCAAGTGTGGCTTCCTAGGGGCCTCCATAAAATGACTCACAAGTCTAACATCATCACTCAACCTTGGCCTAGTAATGGTCATGTAGATCAAGCTACCCACTATGCGCCTGTATGTAGTGGGGTCCTCCAAAAGCTCACCTGTATACGGAAAGCTTTGTGTTCTACTCCAATGCACTAAAATAATCTTACAACCTATCATACCATACTTGGACAACATGACCAAGCCATATTACCTTTGCAATAACAAAATGCCATGAGGTGATCTCAACACCTCTATGCCTAAAAAATATTGCAGCTCACCCAAAACCTTCATCTCAAACTTTTGCTTCCAAAGCCTCTTGACATCTTGTATGTTAACATCACTATCACCAGGTGATAATCAAGTCATCCACATAGATGACTAATAGCACGATCCCTCTATCTGTCTTTTTTAAAGCCTCTTGACATCTTGTATGTTAACATCACTATCACTAGGTGATAATCAAGTCATCCACATAGATGACTAATAGCACGATCCCTCTATCTGTCTTTTTCACATAAAGTGAAAAATATTCATTGGATATCTAAAATACAATGGTAACAAGATACTCCTTGATCTTGTTTGACCATGCTCTGGGTGCCTACTTCAAGCCATACAAGAGTTTGCATAACCTGCACACAAAATCTAGGTGTGTATCACTCTCATAACCTAGTGGCTGTATCATGTAAACTTCTTCTTGCAAATCACCATGCAAGAAGGCATTCTTTACATCCATCTGATGATGTAAATACCAACCCTTTGCTACAGCAATAGCAATGACAACTCTCACCGTTGCCATTCTTGCAACCGGGCTGAATGTCTTCATAGTAAATGCCATAAGTCTGCGCATAGCCTTTGGCCACCAATCTTTCCATATACCTACTCATTGAACCATCAGCATTATGCTTGACTTTTTACACCCACTTACATTCAATTGCCTTCTTTTCCTTAGAGCAAAGGCACTAACTCCCATGTTGCATTTGAATCCAATGCTACGATCTCCTCATTCATGGCATCTTCCCATTTGCTATTTCCAAGTGCTTGCTCAAAACAAGTGGGCTCCAATTCATGTATTGCTTTAACCATGTAAGCATAATGATGAGATCTATATCCATCATATCTCAACCTATCAACAGGGTACCTAACCCTCGTAGACCTACGTACACCTGGATCACTACCAGGTGTCCTCAAAACATCCCTCGTTCTCCTTACACTAGGAGTAACCACAGATGGAATGCCAAGGTCCTCATCAAGGCTATGCTCAGAGCTATTAGAGTCACCATCCACGTATGAGAGTGACCTACTGACAAATCACAAACAAAATGTTGATCTACCTTTTCCTTCTCTCTGCATGATACATGTGTACATGCATTTGTCCTCAACATACTTGTTTGCTGACCATAGGCTTGACCATAGGCTAACATTGGATCCACTACTAGGGACTCTCTTAGTTCACTAACTAAGAACCTTTTTACTGCTCTACATGTGGTGTACCATCAACACTTCTTACATATGCATCTTCTGTTGCCTTTTGCATACCAGAGCGACTCATCTCATCAAAGACATCTCTACTTGCTCACATCTCACGAATGGTAGGATTATAACATCTAGCATAACCAATAAAGATGCATTTCTCTGCCTTTGGATCCAACTTTATTATCACTTCATTAGGAACATGCACATATGCAATACACCCAAATACTTTCAAGTGAGACACATTCAGTCTTGTAAACTTCTGTTCTTCAGGCAGCATCATACCATGAACAATTGCAGTGGGTGTCTTGTTCATAATGTACACATCAAATTGCTATTGCTTCTACCTAAAAATAATGTGGCATATTCTTTTCAGCCACCATCAAGGCATGTGCCACTTGTGCAATGTGCCTATTTTTCCTTTCTGCAACACCATTTTGTTGTGGAGTGTACCTGCATGTAAATTGTCTCTTGATTCCTTGCTTCCTCCATAAATTGCTAAACTCATTAGAGAAATATTCTCCCCCCCACCATCTCATCTCAGGAATTTTATTTGCATGCATTTTTCCTTCTCAACCAAGGCTTCAAATCTATAAAAGTGGGTAAACACCTCACTTTTCTCCTTCATGAAGTAAACCCACGCTTTCCTAGCTGTGTGGTCATCAACAAATGTAACATAATACCTACAACCTACAATCGTTGCAGTATTGGTCGGTCCCCATACATTTGAATGTATGACATCTAATGGCCTTGCAATGACATGCTTTTCATGTGGGAAAGCATGTTTGGCCTTCTTACCAAGATGGCATGCTTCACATACTTTGTGCGTATCATCAACTTTAAACTATGGCAAACTTACAACAATATTTTGGGCATGCATAGACTTGAGTCGTTGTACATTCACATGACCAATGCACTTATGCCATATGTCGATATTTGCAATGAAACCTGTTCCATGCGCAAACATGGTTGCCTTTACTTCAGGTATGTTCACATCTAAAGTAAACATCCTGCCATTTCTATTTCCCTTTGCAACCTAGTGACACTAATTTTTGAAGTCTTCCACAAAACATCCATGATGATTAAACCTCACTTGCAGACATCTGTCCAATAGAAACCAAGTTCTTTGTAATATCTGAAACATGAAGTACATCTGCCAAGTACTTCATTTTGACATCCTGCATAGATAATGGCATTTTACCAACATGCGCATTGGGATGTGTAGTATCATCACCTGTTTCTACATAACCTAGTTTTTCCATTTTCTACATGTCTCTAAACCACTCCACATGACTGATCATGTGGAGTGGTTTTTTACATGTCTCTTGTTAAGGAGAATAGCTCTTCTCACTCTCATAGCATGCACCTAGAGTATTGTACTAACACAGTAAGTAAACAAGAGGCCATGGGAGAAGAAAAGATTTATGTTATTATCTTAGTGGGGTGTAAGTGATTACCTGGATGAACTCAAAGAATCTCTCTGACTGTGTAGAATGTGGAGAGCTCTCTCCAAACTCTCTAGTAGAGAGCGTCAATCTCTAGCATAAACTTGCTTTAATGATCCCCTCACAACTCCAAAGCACTCCAATAACCTGCAAGCACACTCTCACACACACTAGCAAGAGATAAGAAAACAAGAAGCACAAGTGAAAGCTCCATCAAAAAACAATATGCCATCAATGTCCCATAGCTTCTCCCACTTTATTCCATTACCTCTCTATCTCACTCATTATCCTACTAATGTAGTAGACAAGCCTCATGTATGACTACTTTGTGCCTTTTTGCATAAGTATTGCCCCTACTGCATGCTTTCTAACACTGAGGCTCAAATAGAATATCTAGCTTCAATCTTAGGGCATCATGATAGGAAGAATAGAAAGCATATCCTTGATGTTCTAAAAGGCAGAATCTCCACTTGACTCCACATAAAAGGATCATATTGACTAGCTTTCTATAAAGGTTAAACATGCTCCAAAAGCATATAACAAGACCTAGACAAGTAGTTGAGCTTTTTGACAAAACGTATGAAAAGATGCAGGGGAGAAGAGAGCTTGAGCTCTTGCAAGCACACACACACTCACAAAACCCTAAAAGAGAACACACAAGGTGAGAGTCTGAAAATCTTCTTCTTCCTTGAAATTACACAAGGGAAGTGCATTCCTTACATTGTTATTTATACAAAACTTATAAGTGGTCGGGCACCCAAACTTGGGCGGCCATTGTGTAAAAATGAGAACTACACCTACTAGTGTTCATGTCTATGTGATGCCGGCATTACACTTAGCTCAAACAGCCCTTGTTTACATCATGATGCGCTCATTTGAGCAGGAAAAATCCGTAAAATGTTACATGAAGTGCTAAAAAACCTGCTCGGGTGGTTTAAAAATTATAAGTGACCCTTTTGAAATAACTTGATGAATGGCGACCACTTGATTTGCTTATACGGCCTTTGAAAAATATGTTGGTGGGCCCGCCTCAGCCAATTGCCCAGCTAAGCGCCATTGAAAATGTGGAAATATGTTGGTGGGCCCACCTAAGTTAATTACCCAGCTAACTGCCATTGGAAATGTGGTTAACATCTCCCCCTGCCTGAAGTAGGTCTGTCCTTGGACCTATGCATGGAAAATCAAAGTCTAGGGAAATTTGAAGATCAACTGTACTCTGAAGAGATCATTGGGTTGCCATTGTAGAGGCCTCAGTGTTGTTGAATTGATGATTAATCTTTCTTAAGTGTGGCAATGAACAATGAGAAGGTTTTTGTGATAACTGCATGATGTAGCAGTACATATTGGTTGTCAATGTTGAAATTGGTGAAGCCAAGAGTAAGTGCATATGCATGTGCACAGGTATAAAAACATAAGAGTGCCTAATGCATGCACTTGAAAAATGCAAGTGTCTATATGTTGCATATAGTAAAATGAACAGCATGTTGTGCAAGAAGAGCAATTAAGGGTAATCCAGGTGATGGGTTGTATCTTGGGCTAGGAATATCCCGCCAAGATCTCCCCATCCAAAATGTACCTAGATGGCTTTTGATGTTGAGGCTTCTAGTCCTAAAGATAAAAGTACACAATGAGTGTTGTGTGCGTGTGTGTGTTTATATATATATATTATTTGTTAAATAGTTCAGTATGCAACATGCAGATATGTACAAGGAAATGCCATGCATGATGTCATGTCTCAAGACTATGCCCTTGACTAGAAAATCTTAGGCAACATTAGACTCTTATGCCAACACCTAGATTGGCGAGAAATCTAGTATGCGAGGAGATTTAGTAAGAAAATGTAGATGCAATCATGGAAAGACTATGCTAGTGACTCGAAAATCAACTAGCGACTTGACGCATGTGTGTAAGACTATGCTAGTGGTTGGAAAATCAACTAGTGACTAGACTTTAACTCTTATGCTTACCACTTTTAGGTAGGCAACTCCAATTTACAAGAACTTATTGGCAGCATGCTGCCAATGTAAATGCCTCAATTCCAAAGAGTATTGGGTTCTTTAGAAAGCTTTATATGGAGGCCAAAATTCTGTATCCACCATAGTCTGAAAGTCACAAAGCATATACCCAGGTAAAAATCTAAGTTGGTGGAAATAGAAAGCTACCACATCCTCATGTGGGATTTCGTTGAGGTTATATAGTAATTGCTCTTTGCCCCATTTTGTGCCTATTTGTGGAACTTCCAAAAGTATTATAATAAGTTGGATAAATCTAATTATTGCCACAAAAGCAGGATTAGGTTTCTCATGCGGCATGTATATTTGTGAAGGTTGACGGGTGGAACCGATGGTAGTTAAAGATATAGTGGGGATTCTTGCCTCATTCAGCTTCCCTAGTCATGAAGCAAGGATTGACACAAAGGCTCCTTGGTGAATTATAATAGGCATAGTGATCCAGCTGCATGTACTTTTGTCTCCATTCTGGTTGAGTGCCTTCCAAACGTGTTGTCCTTTCACTATACCTTGGAGGCAGTGTATAACCACCTCTATCCTCTACAAGATGGGCTTGTTTCCATTTTTTAAAAGAATATTATATTAAGAAAGCAACCACCTATATATCAAGAAGATCTCTCAAGTGAGGGTTCTTGAATTGTGTGTGTTGTTTAACGAGCTCCCATAGGTCTCTAGCTTTCCATCTGTGTAATTTTACATGCTTTGCCATGTCACCCCTAGGAGGATAGGCCAAATAAGGCCTCTTTTCATCATTTCTGTTGTGGGTGTTTTGACACCTATAATAGGATTTTAAGGGCCGTGAGGATCAAAGGTTGTTACTTGCATGAGTACTATAAATAGAAGTTGTGGTTTAGCGTCCTTCCAAATATGTTTCCTCCAAAAATAGCTCAAACATGTCCTTTGCAAAAATGTTTAGCCACAGTGTTAGGAGTTGTGGGTGTTGTGTGGTAGATATTGTACCTGGGCCCAAGTTTCATCCAAGTAAGGCTTTGGTCTACGTAGTCTACACATGTTTGGGTGCTTCAAAGTGTAAGTCCTCTAGTAGACCCACTTTCATAAGTTCCCCTTCCTCAAAAAAATCTTGAGAATTGAGAAGCACCCTAACCCATGCCTAGAAATTGATTACTATAGGATGCAATGGGGCATAGAAAAGATCACTAGGGGGCTTTGTAGACTAATGTCTTCATGAAGAATGGCCATTACAAATGTAGGGGCATTTTGTTAAGACATCTTTTGAAAAACCCACTGCACTACCTCACTTGTAAAAGGAACCTCAAAATCTATGCCTTTTACAGTCATAGATAGTAAAAGGGTAGAGGTGAATAAAATTTGGGTTTTTGCTCAAGTTTGTGGGGAAACAACTAATGTAGCTGGAGCAGAGGCATGGTTAGAGATAGTGGCAACCAATGTACCTACCCCTTGTTCTACTAGAGAAATCTCCTCTTCTTCGTGTTGATTCTAATACTAGAGAGTAGGTTCCCTGGCTTTGCCTATAGCTAGAGAGTAGGTTCCAGTTCCCTGGCTTTGCCTATAGCTTCAGCATGATACTTTGAGAAATCTTCCCGTGCCTTTTGCATCTGCTAGAATAAGCTATGCTTTTCTGCCTTATGCTTGAGGTTGAGCTTGAATTCTTCTTCATTCTATTTTTTAAGCTATTGTAACAGGCTTCCTTGGCTTCTTGTAGTCTATACTCCAAGTCACTAAATTGTTCTGTTAGTTCTTTTACCTGAGCCATCTCCACAGCCATCTTACTCTGAGCTTGATTCCTATCTGTTGTGACGACCAAGGTAAATTCTTTGCTTGAAATTTCTAGCTCTTTTAGCAGATCTTGCTTTTGTTTGTGTATCTTGTCATAATGTTCCCTTTGTTTAACTTGTCATAACATTCCCTTTGCTTACTAGCGTCTGTAGCCCTTTTTAAAGACAACAATTTTTCCTCTTCTAGATTGGCCACCACCAACTCACTGATTTTATCTGCCTGGTTGGATGATTCCTATAGTTAGGCTTCGAGCTGTGTTATTTGAGTATATTGTTGGTCAATGACTTGGGGTCAATGACTTGTTGCTTATTAAGTGCTTGTTGTTTGTAAAATTATGCAACCTTCTAGTTGAGTACCCTTGTCAACTCTAAAAGATGTAGCCTGGATTCCTCTTCTTATTGTGTGTCCAAGTCAAACAGAGTGACTACCTCTTGTTATACTTATTGCACTTTACGGTTCAAGACTTCCTTTCCAATTCTTTGCCTCTTTGGCTCAAGGTTAGATTGTATTGACACTGCCTCAGGCATTTGAGTGGTCATTCTAGAATCCATCTTTCTCTTACCTTTAGGGTCAGGGGTTGGTGTTGTTGTTGCTAACACGGATTGTGCTTGTGGAGATATTGCAATAGGGATTTCCTTGGATATGGATGACGATTCACCATGCACATGTTAGTTGGTTCTGACCTTAGAGCCTTGATCTCCTTGGTCTTGCCTTTGAGTCTCTTGTCCTATGAGGAGACAGTTGGAATTGTAAGACCCCTACCCTGTAGTTTAACTAAAAAAAGGTAGTGGAATAACAACTATGCAGGGTAAAGTGGCTTACTCGGGGCCTCGCCCATGACTATTCGGGCAAGAGACTAATCCCTCTGTTCTTTCCAAAACCGATCCTGGAAAAAATTTACTTGCTGGGAAAAACATAGGAGATTCCTCCAAGTAATTTCTTTTCCAATCTTTCTAACGTAATCAAGAGCCTTAACTATCCTTTGTATTCCGACCAAACCCGCGATCACATGGCCGAATCAAAGGAGGAACTTGCACTTGGTTCATAGAGATCAACGCTTTTTTCCCCTCAAAGTGAGGCATAGCCATTGATTCTTTCCCACCATAGAACAAGAATTATCCCTTGACTTACTTCAACTATCGTAACTTTGAACAGAATTGAACTTTATTGTAGGAATCTACCGATCCACCCCAACCGGTCCATGGATTAGCCAACCGCCCAACCACTGTATTGGTGGGATCTCTCTTTAAAAATTTGGTTGTGTTTTGTCCCAGGTACCAGGGAAAAGAGTTCCCAGGTCCCCTAGCCGGCACTCATGCAAAATAATTAAATAGACACACCACTTACGCACCCAATATGAAATTGTCTTTTTCTCAGATTCAACTATTTTCCTAGGGAATCTTGGAATAAGTTAATCTCAAGTATTTACATTCATCCAACTAAGCATGTTTATGGTCCTTTTCTGAAAAATCATTTTCCCATAAAAAACCTAACCAAGAGACGGAATACGGGTTGGATTATATTCTTTATCAGGTTATTTGAGTTAGTCTTAACCAATTCTTTAATCATCGTAGAAAGCCTTTATGTTATTCCCTTGTCCATAAATCATTAAATCTGATTATGGTGGAATGCTTGACTTAAACAATAATTACGGTAAGAGTTTCCACTCACCTTTTACCCATTCAAAATGTACTTAAGATTCTATTTTTTGAGAATCTAGACATATACTTCATAATTCCAAAAGTTAAATATGTTCGTGATTCCTCTTTCTGATTAAAAATTTATCCATGTTTTCTTGATGCATTCTTATGAATATTTTCACATTCTTTTCTCAATTTTTCCAAAATAAAGTATGCTCAATATTCCTCTTTTTGAATAAAAGATTTATGCATACATCCTTATGGGATTTACAAAATCAATTATACCCATAATTCCTCTTTCAGCATAAAATATTTATGCACACATACTAATTTATTTTTATGCATACATCCTTATGGGATTTACAAAATCAATTATACACATAATTCCTCTTTCATCATAAAATATTTATGCACACATACTAATTTATCTGAATGAATTATATTCATAATCCCATTTGAAAATTAGAGAAGAATTATACATAACCTTCTCGTAATTTCTAAAATATAATATACTCAAAAGTCCACTTTTGATGAAAGGAAAAATTTATGTGAATCTTTTCATAATTCCCATAAATTGAATGAATCTAGAAACATTTGTGCATAACCTTCTTTATTTTTTTGGCAAATAAATAATGCTCAAAACTCCACTTTTAGCATAAAATTTATTCGGCATAAAGTTAAATTCATTTTCTAATGATAAAATTTTTGCCATAGCTTCCCCGCATTATCTATGAAATGAGAATGCTCAAAATTCCACTTTTAGCATAAAAATCTATTATGCATAAAATTCAACTTCTAAAAATTTTGCCATAGCTTCCCCGCATTATCCAAGTATCTAATATGGTAAAAATTTCACTTTTTGACATTTAAACATTTATGTATACACATACTAAGAATGTATACAAAAAAATATAATGAAAATCCTTCTTTTGACATGAAGAATATTTATGCATAAACATATATACATTTAAACATCATTATAAACCTTAAAATAGACACTTTTTCAGGGTTGAGAGAGATTCTATAAAGTCAGCACCTGAGGAAAACTTTACTTAAACAATTTAAATGCTCCTTCCAAGATGAGTGCACCCCAAGGTCATCCATGAAGATTTTGAGAAATTCCTCTAGGTAGTCCTTAAAAGCCATACACATAAGTCTTTGGAAAGTTTCTGAGGCATTGGTCCAAACCAAAAGACATGACTTTATAGGCATAAGTTTCCCATTGGGTGATAAATGCTCTCTTATGTTGATTGCGAGGATCTATTTTTGCACGCTTGAATATAGCTCGAGAAACCATCCAAGAAGCTATAGAGTTCTTTTCCCGCCACTCATTCTAAGACTCGTTTAGTAAATGGTAAAGGATAATGTTCCCTAACTGTTGTAGCATTGACCTTTTTCATGTCAACACACACTCAGAGTTTTCCATTCTTTTTAGGTACAACCACAATAGGAGAAACCCACTCAGTGTGTTCTATCTCATAAATAAAACCCACATTGATCAATTTATCAATCTCCCCTCTAACCAATTTGTCATAATTAGGATTCATAGGACAAGATCTTTGTCACAGTGGTCATGTATCATCCATGATTGGAATAGTATGCTTGTAGACTTCAGGGGGAACCCCTTTCATGTGTGAGTATTTCCAAGGAAAAAAATACTTAAATTCCTTAAGAAGATCAATGGGATCCTTCTCTTCTTGTTCAATCAAGTCAATGGCGATGTAGACTGGCTTGGAATCCTCACTAAGGTCTGCAATGTCCACTTTCTCAACTTTGAGCTTTGGCATGTTTGCGGTGGGTGACAATACCGCATTGCTCTATTTGAGCTCCCTTCATTCTCCATGCATTCTCCATTGTACTCCTATGACTTTCTCATGAACATGCTTGACACTAGTGTGTGTGCACTTCCTTTCTGGATCTATTTCAACTATTTTTTTTCTATTGACTTACTGACCTTAGAACTAGTCTCTATCTTCCTGCTCCCTTACCTAGCGTACCAATTCCCCAGCAAGATCGCTAAAAGTGTCGGTGTCCGGTCAAGACCCAACACTTACGTGGTTTTGGACCACCTAGTCAGCTTTAGAAGAGTAGTGACTAATGTAGTTGTGCCTAATGCAATAAGCCAATTCTAGGATGTTGAGCTACCTGTCTGGCCTAAGCTTGGGGAGTTAATCACAACTATAATTAGGTTAGTTCTTGGGTCTGTCATGAATCCAAATAGGAGTCCACATCGAGATAGGACCACACTTAACACAAGAGAATGCAGAATAGACAAAGCTATGTAGGGTGAAAACATAAATAAGATAAAGACCAACCCATGTGTCATTCTTGAGTAATTTAAACAATACGGTACAATGCCTTAGCAAGAGCTCTTCTCATGAACTACTCACTCAACTCTCCTATCTTTATATTTAGTATTATTCCTTTCCTTTAGGCCCAAGTAGAGTTGCATGATTATGCCACTATCTAGGCAAAAAATGCACTCTTCCTACAATCTCAACCAGGTAGACCAAGTCTTCTCTATCCTCTAACCCCCCTTTTCACCTTTACAACCACATGGGTACTACCTCTTCTTCAAGAAACTATTACAAGTTTGTTACAAAACAAGAAGGTGCGGTTTGTTGCACAACGGTGAATCCAGGTGTGGCGGTGGCCAAACGAGCTAATTGGCCGCTAGTTATTGCATATATTTCATAAGAGTATGCAATAGACTCTATTCATATACTCTTTACATAGTCACATCACATAGTCTTATGCATAAGACTATGTAATAGAATCTATGCATAATTGAATATGCAAAAGACTCTTATGCATAGAGCTATATGTATATTATGCATAAGATCGTTATGTACATCTCTATGCATGTACTTGCATAAAGACCTAAGAGCCAAACCTAAGAGGAAAAACCAACAAAATTAGAAAAACTAAAACTCAAAATCTAAAAGAAAACTTGTAAAATTTTAAAAACAAAAACCCGTAACATATAGAAAACCCTTATTACTTGTAAGGAAGAGGATGAGGGAGAGAATGAGAGAAGATGTCCAAGGTTTAGGATTGAGAGGGCTTTCTTGTGAGAAGAGATTTTTAAAAATAAAATATTGAAACGAGAAAAAAGCAAAGAACTAATCGAGCTTAAGTTTCTCCATCATTGGTATATATTTTATCCAGAGTAGATAAGAGCATCGGTGTATATATTGATAAAAGTGTCTGACCCCGATGCATATACCAAAGCTATTATTGATGTTGACTTTTCTTATACTTAATACTAAAATTTTATTATTGGTATTAACTGACTAACAAAATGTAGCTATATATATATATATATATCATGTATATTATTTTTCCATCAATCTATCTTGGTGCTCTCTCTCTCTCTCTCTTCCTTGTTTTTTCCCATGGATTGTGTAGACAATTCTTCATCTTCAAAGGCTAAGTGGTTAGAAGAGAGAGTAAATTATCCTTGCATATGTTGTAGGTGCTTGACTAGAAGGGAATGTTAGAATCATCATCCAATATTTTGAATTATACATAGATTTTGATAGATCCATATCGTAACACATAGGAAACTCTGATTTGGTAAGTTAATGGCTACCATCAATGCCTTTGTACGAGAGCATCCAAGTTGTGAGCTTGTGACCTTTTCTTGCTTCATTTATAACCTATTTATAGTTGGTCAAACATAAGTGTCAAGTCATTAAAATTTATAATATTGCCTCAGGAGAGCTTGAGCTCTTGCAAGGGGAGAAGAGAGCTTGAGCTCTTGCAAGCACACACACACTCACACAAACCCCAAAAGAGAACACACATAACAGAGTATATACAAGTATATACAAGCGGTCCATAATGTGAACACGCTAAGAGGAGTGGGTAGGTGTGGGCTAGTCAATGTAGTCTAGCTCTAGAATCTCTCTTAAAGATATGTCGGTGCCAGCTACCAAACCCGCCTAGTGATGTAAATGTTGAACGATCATGCAGGTGCCTCATAAGTGTCAGCTCTCAGTTTGACATCTCAACACTTCCCCTCAAGTCTAAGTCTAGCTCATGAACTCCAAGCATATCTCAAAATGTCCGAAGCTTCTCAGCTCCCAAGGCCTTTGTGAAGATGTCAGTGACCTGATCCTGTGTGCTGACATAGGCCAAGTTAATGTCGTTTGCCAAGACTCTCTCCCTAATGAAGTGGTAATGTACCTCAATGTGTTTTGTCCCCGCACGGGAGACTGGGCTCCTAGAGCCAACTATATACTGCTAAGATTATCACAATATATGACAACCTTTCTCACCACATGCAGCTCCAAGTCAACAAAAGTAGCTTGCGTAACCAAGCATAAATCCACTGGTAGATCTCATGTCTAATATGCCACCTGCCCAATCTACATCTGTGTATCCATATAGCTCCAATGGTACACCTACTGCATAAAACAATGCATAGTCAACAGTGGCCCTAAAATACCGAAGTGTGTAACGCACACTGTCAAGATGTGGTTTACGTGAAACCTGCATAAACTGGCTCTCTAAGCCAACAATGTAACTCAAATCTAGCCTGTTGATTGTGACATAGATCAAACTCACCACAGTCTTCCTGTATACATAGTGGGGTCCTCCAACACATAACCTGCATCCACACTAAGCTTGCCACTTTGATCTAATGACACCGAGATTGACTTACAATCAGCCATCCCATACTTGGACAACATGTCCAATACATACTGTCTCTGTGTGACAGCCAAATACCCTCAGGTGTGTGAATGACCTCAATTCCCAAAAAGTAGTGCATATCTCCCAAATCCTTCATCTCAAACTTCCTTTTGAGAAGACTTTCTCCCAAGTCTCATTTCCATACAATGCATCCATCTCCTCATCCATAGCTTTCTCCCACTGACACACATTTCCAATAGCCTCATCAAAACATGTGGGTTCTACAACCTGCACAACTTTTACCTTATAAGCATAGTGATGTGCCACATAACCATCATAAGTCAACCTCTGCACAGGGTTTTTAACTCTTCCAAATCTTCGTAACTTTGCATTCATGGCTTCCATAGCTTTCTTCACACCAAGTGTCATCATTGGTGGAATCCCAGGCTCCTCATCAAGGCTCATCTTTGAGCCACTAGACTCTCCATAAAAAACAAGAGAGTGCCCCTACAAAAATATCAAGCATACAAGGGGGCTTAACCACTTTCTCTTTGCCTTTATGTGATGTACCAACTACATTTCTAGGACTAGTATTATGATGCAGTCGGCCACTCCATGGTCTATCAACATAACCACTGTGGATGTTGACTCTCCTAGTCCACTCATGAATGTGATTATTGACTTGCATTCTATGCAACCACATTTCCACTTACATCAACCCCAACAACATCTTTTTTAGTAGCATACCAACTACTCATCTCATTAAATACATCCTTGCTTACCCTTAATTCACGTGTAGAAGGATTATAGCATCTACATCTCTTTTTCTCAAGGGAATACCCAATAAACACACATTTTTCTACCTTTGGATCCATCTTAGTATGCAACTCATCTTGCACATGCACATATGCAATACATCCAAAAACTTTCAAGTGAGACAAATCAGGTTTCTTGCCAGTAAACTTATCCTTTAGCGTTACATCATGTATGGCAATAAGAGTCTTATTCATGATATAAACTATTGTAGACACAGCCTCAGCCCAATAGTTATGCGGCATATTCTCCTATGCCATCAATGCTTGTGCTGTCATTGTAATGTGCCTATTTTTCCACTTAGCAACTCCATTTTTCTACAAAGTGTATCTACATGTAAATTGTCTCTAAATGCCATTCTTTTGCAAGAATTCAGAGAACTCATTCGAGAAGTATTCTCCCCCTACATCTAACCTTAAGAACTTCACATGCTTTCCTGTCTGTTTTTCAGCCACCATCACTTTAAAATTCTGAAAAATGAGTGAACAATTCATTCTTATCCTTCATGAAATACACCCACACTTTCCTCGTGTGGTCATCAATAAATGTTACGTAGTACCTACAGCCACCCATATACATAGTCTTCGCAAGACCCATACATCTGAATACACAATATCCAATACATTCTTGTTTACATTTTTGTTTTGTGGAAATACATGCTTTGTTTGCTTTCCAAATTGATATGCTTCACATACTTTTTGCATACCTTCAACTTTAAACTTAGGCAGCCCTATCACAATTTCTTTAGTCTGCATAGTCTTCATTCTTTGCACATTTACATGCCCAATTTTCTTATGCCAAATGTCTATATCTGCAACAACTCTTGAACCATTTGCAAACATTGTCACTTCAAGCATATTTACATTCAATTTAAACATTATGCCCACTTTGTTGCCTTTTGCAACTCGCACTTATCAACATCCATCAGGATTAAACTAGACCTGCAACCAACTCACACTTATCAACATCCATCAGGATTAAACTAGACCTGCAAACCTTGCTCAATCATTTAGCCAACAGAAACTAGATTCTTTGTAATGTTCGAAACATGAAGTACATCTACAAGGTACTTCACCTTACCATCCTACATAGACAATGGTACATCTCCAAGGTACTTCACCTTACCATCCTACATAGACAATGGTACATCTCCAACATGTGCAATCGAATTAGCAGTGTCATCCCTTGTTTCACAAAACCTGGTCTTTCAACACTCTTCATTTCCTTAAACCATTCACCATGACTTGTCATATGGTTCAAAGCACCTGAATCAACATACCATACATCATCCTTACATGCTGCTACATCATTTCCAAACACAACATTAACCACATGTTGGATAACAAACAACCTCTCATTATCCTCATTATTTTTGCTAGAGGTTGCATAGTTGCTTTGCTTCTCTTTTCCATTTCGCATGTCACTCTTCTTCTTATAGTAATTTTCCTGCACCATGCTTACCACAATAAAAATAACCTCGTGTATCATTATGTTACCTTTTCCAATTACCACGACCTCTTTGACTCCCCCTACCTATAAACTGGCCTCTTCCACTTGTGTGTTGTTTGCAAATCCTGGGATTATTACTGTTGCTAACCATAATTCTGATTACCTATTTGGTCACCACCTTGGGCCACATCCATGACCTGTACCTCATCCTCTACATGCGCTTGTGTAGAAGGCTTTCTACTCTGAACTTTTTTAGTTTTATGAAGACTGATTATCTTCACCCAAATTCTTCTCTTCAATTTGATCAGCATATTGACACCAAATCTATGAAGTTGAAAATGTTATCCCAAGTTTAAATAGATGTCTTGAAGTCCTTGTATTGTGGCCCGAGACCACATAGACACACTTCTACCTTATCATTCATCATCTCAACAACAGAAACACCAATTGATGCAAGGGATTCCACAATGCCCTTGATCTTCAAGGCATAATCATTCACAAATATATTTTTCTTCTCCACAGTATGAAGCTCATTCTTCAACTGAATCTTTTGTGCCTTGGTGTTGGTTTCATACAGTTTCACCAAGGTGTCCCATGCCTCCTTACGTGACTTGGCATCCTGTATATGCCCAATCATGGTGTCATGTATACTAATAGAAATCCAATACATGACTTTCCATGCTTTTTGATTCTAATCCTTGAATTCTTTTACAGTTACAGTAGTTAGATTAATCTCTGATATCTCTAGTGCCTCCTCATGTTCACCTTTAATGTAGTCCGAGTAACCTTTTCCCATCAAGAAATTTGTCAATCTAAACGTCCAAGCATGGAAGTTGTTCTTATCAAGCTTCTTTGAAACAATTTGGTTTATTCCATCATTCGACATCTTGTCTATAACACAAATTCACCAAAAATAGCACTCTTGTTTGATCTACACTAATTGTTGTATACTCTGCAGCAGCAGCGGTACTATACTGCACCTAAACTATCATAACTAGTGACCTCAATTTTCATATATACCCACAATGGAAACTTTAAGACCTCTTTGCAGTACACAGTGCACAACCAAACTCCCTTCTTGTAGTTCCAAAAATAGAGTTCTGTAGAGAATCAAAACTTACACACAATGGCCGTGAACGCTTACAAACTAAAAAATGGAGGTCTAGACACACCACCCAAAACACTTTTTGAGCCTGAAAAATTTTGTCCAACGAGCTATATAGTTTCCCTGTAGCTTTTCTCCCATGAAGAAATCCGCTCAATCGGAGTTCATTTGTTGATGCCTCCCAAAGAGCTCTCGACAAGGGTGTAGTAGAGCCAACAAAAAGGGGGAAGAGTAAGTGAAGCTCTTACCATTGTACCACTTCCCATGCTTCTCTTGCTTTGCCAGCTCAGCCCTTAGCATGAACCCGGCTTTGATACCATGAAAAGATGCAGGGGAGAAGAGATCTTCAGCTCTTGCAAGCGCACACACACTCACACAAACCATAGAAGAGAACACACATAATAGAGTATATACAAGCGGTTCATAATGTGAACACACTAAAAGGAGTGGGTAGGTGTGGACTAGTCGATCTGGTCCCAACTATAGAATCTTTAGCAAAGATATGTTAGTGCCAGCTACCAAACCTCACCACTGATGTAAATGTTGAACGGTCATGCAAATGCCTCGTGAGTGTCAGCTCTTTTTGAGCTTGACATCTCAGCAATTGAGACACAAGATGAGGAAAAGATGGTGTTGAGTTCTTTAGACATGGATTACAACAATTAACATTTATTCTCACTATCCAAATGCACTTGTTAGTACACGTAGTAGAAGTGGTTATGAAAGTAGATACTATCCAGGATGTCCTTTATTGGAAAGATTAATGAACTTAAAGGGCTTTCTAAGACAAAGGGGAAGGCCTAAAGGGAGCATTTTAGAAGGTTATCTAGCTCAAGAATCAATGTTATATATCTCAAAGTTTCTTAGTCAAATATATCCATGTATACCTTGCCTTTGGCACAACAAAGATTATGAGTATATAGTTCGAGAGGTACCACAAGGAAATGGGATCACCTATAAGATGAATGAATCCTTATGACATTAAATCAATAAATTAAATTATATCTTGAATTCTTTATAAATGAAAAAGTGGATTGATAGGTATAAAGAGGCACATGTGGAAGGACCAAATGCTAGAATACTTTTGAGTGAAGACATAGATATCTTCCATCTAGTCAAGGTTTCACTTTTTCCCCCATAGATATAACACTAAAAGACTACTATTAGGCAAGCAAAGGATAACAATCAAAGGATCAATGTGATGAATGAGAGATGGAGTTTGCAAGAGAATGCAAGTGGTATGTAATTAAGTTAGAGCACATACATAAGCCTATTTAGTAAATTTTCTCGTATTATTGATTGTTTTTTCTTAAATGTTTATTATAGTATTGTAAATTTAGAGCATTGCCTCAAGGATGCTGGTGCCTTCACAAAAAGTAATAAGTTAAGTGGCTTAAAATCTCATGATTGGCACAAGTCTTATAGGTATATAGACTTTTAAGCTCTTTTATTTGAGACTTCCACTAATGTATTTTTTTGTTTTAGTGTTTTATTTGAGACTTCCACTAATGTATGTTTGTGGATGGTGTTACTTTGTAGTTTATGCTTCGTATTGCAATTGCATAACTGAACACATTATGATTACCATTTATAAGAACAAGTGGTTTAGTAATATGTATTTATTCAAAGGATATTAACTTTACAACCTATTGAGCACCTATTGAGCAAGTGAGAATCAACTCGATAGAAGTAGTGTGCTTAATTGAGATGCATTTTCCAACAGCTATTGTTAATAGATTAGGTTGAAAATAGCAAGTGATATCTATTAGGTGTTCTTTTTGAAAAGATTTATGAATAACTTAAAAGATTTTGTGAGACAAAGGGCAAGGGAGCACGGAATAAGGTTGTCTAGTTAAAGAATCACTTGTATATATGCTCTGGGTGAGTACTTTTAGGAAGACATGCATACAACATTCATTCGAAGGTTATTCAAAATACCATTTTCTGTGAATTTTGACTTAATAAAATGACCCATTTTTCTTTATAAACTTCTGGTCTTTTTTTCAAAATGCTATTTAAACCCCCCTTATGTAAGTAGATTTTTGTAAATGTTTCTCAAAATCTTGGTTAGAAAAACCCTCCTAATGATCACATATAGTAGATTTACATATTTGTTAGTAAACTGTAATGAAGGGGGCTTGGTATTGGATATAAAGGGAACCCATGGGCATGGATATGGCTGGGCAAGTATGGAGGCCCAACATTAATGAGTGTGAAAAGGTGGGCAAGTATATAAGTGAATAAATTGTAATTAGGGGATCTAATCATTTTGACTAATCAAATCATACTTCTAGGAGCTCCAAGCTTCTATGGCTATGGTGGTACTCCCTTGAGTGCACGTGGTACTCCATCATGAGTGCATGTGGTACTCCATTATGAGTGCATTCTTGTTCTTTCTCTCCCCATCATTACAATGGTATCAGAGCAAGTGTATGCTTGCTTAAGCTTAGCCTAAGCTTAGGTAAGCTTAAGATTAGCATTAAGGCCTTTAATGGTGCTGCATTTGATTGTGCACGATAATGGCTGCTAGTCGCCGTGAAGGAAGGTGCACGTTCTATGACTATTAGTCCACGATTAGGTGCCCTACGTCATCTATGGGAGGGTCTTCTTAGAGATTTTGGGATTGACACTTCAAAGTATGGTAATGGCTGAAATTTACAGCATTTAAATGTTTACTCTAACTCTCTATTACATACTTATCAAACCTTTAAGGCTGCATTTTGGGATTTAGCAAGAGAAGGCTTAATCAATGCATTCTAGCTTCTTGAATGCCATTATTCTAGCTTCTTGAATGCCACATACAATGAAGGTTTGCATTACCTTGAGTTGGAGGCTTTTGCATGATGGGGATTACTCTTTTTGAATAATAAAAAGTAATACTTATTTCACAAAATTTAAGAAAATTTCACCATAACCTCCTTTGTATGGCTGACCATTTTTCAATTTTTCCTATTCTTAATTTACTTAAAAATTATCCCCAATTGGTTTAAAGCATTCTAAACTAATCAAATTCCACTTTTAAAAGAGAAACAATATGAAAAGTTTAATTCAAACAATTTGATTACTTTGCTAGGATAAAGAAGGGCTTATTTTAAGAATGAGAGAGGGGGAAAGCCTTTCCAGCAAGGCATAGCATCAGATTATCATTTTAAAGATAACAAAAATTAGAAAACCATTAAAAGAATGAGAGAGGGGGAAAGCCTTTCCAGCAAGGCATAGCATCAGATTATCATTTTAAAGATAACAAAAATTAGAAAACCATTAAAAGAATTAGAAAAAGTAAGATTTCTAACTTACATGAAATTCTGGGAGCTTTCCTTTGGATTGATGGTGGCATCTTCAAAAGGATAGAACTTCCGTTTGACCAATAATTCTCTCAGAATTCTGTTCCTGAGAACCTTTTCTCAAACATCAAGGATTTCTTCAGGTTGGAGTTCCATTTGCCCTTGGGTTGAAAAAGTTAAGATTTCATCATCAAGCACATGATTTGGGCTTGGTATATACTTTTTAAGAAGGCTGACGTGAAATACATTATGTACTTTGAGAGATGAGGAGGAAGAAGAAGCTCGTAGGCTAAGTCACCTACTTTCTTTGTAATCAGATATGGTCCACAATATCTGGGGGATAACTTCTTGTACTTCCCAAGAGATAAGAGAACTTCTTTTGGAGCGTACTCGAATGAAGACCATATCTGCTTCTTTGAATTTTCTGTCTGACCTCTTCTTATCTGCATACTACTTCTGTCTATCTTGGGCAGCTTTTATATCTTTGTGAATTGACTACATCTTCTGCTCCATGTCATCAAGCATCTGTCTAGACATCTTGACCCTAATCAATGGGTCGGACCAAGTTAATGGAGTTAAGCAATCATGTCCATACAAAGCTTTGAAAGGGCTCATCCCAATACTTCTGTGATAAGAAGCATTGTAGGCAAACTCGACTAGGTGCAGATAGCTTAGCCACTTCTTGGGTTCCTTGCCATAGCATAACTACATCTTCTGCTCCATGTCATTAAGCATTTTTCTAGACATCTCGACCCTAATCAATGGGTCGGACCAAGTTAATGGAGTTAAGAAATCTTGTCCATACAAAGCTTTGAAAGGTCTCATCCCAATACTTTTGTGATAAGAAGCATTGTAGGCAAACTCGACTAGGTGCAGATAGCTTAGCCACGTCTTGGGTTCCCTGCCCACAGCATGACTGAAGTATATCTTCGATTAATTGGTTCACCCTTTCAGTTTGTCCATCGGTCTTGGGGTGATAAGCTATGCTGAGATCCAAGAAAGTTCCTACTCCTTAAAAATGCAATCCAAAATCTTGACGTTGTGTGGACAAAAACAAAGACCGATGATGTGTACATATTGTGCAGAGTACTAAGAGTTTCAGAAATATGTAATGAGTTTGGGTTAGTTTTGAGTTTTGGTTGAGATTAAATCTGTTGTACAGGAGGAGCAGAGGCATAACCATCAGGCCTTGCATCCTCATGATGTGGTGATCTTGTTGCTTTTGTTGGCGAGTCTTCGGGTGTGTGTCAGTGCCTACATGAGTGCTGACTGTTTGCATTTGAGCATGCCCTTTGTAAATATATAGCATGGATGACTTGTGGCATGTGACCTAAGGCTGATGAGGAGGCAAAAAGGGTGGTGCTAATGGCATGTGAACAAGGGATGGGAAGGCTTAAGTGGCTTGGGAACTTGGCTGAAAGGGCTACGCAGTATGAACAGCCATAAATAATAAAAATCTAATATGAAATTAGAAGCTTCAAGCTTCCAGAAAATCAAAATGGTGATCGCCAACGGCATCCTGGGCAGGTCTACCCTCACCGCGTGTGCCAAAAGAATTGAAGGGACCACATGGCCTCAAAGGAGTGAGCTTGCTGCATTGGGAAGAAGGGAGAGAGGAGGCAGTATCCAACGGGCTAGCTGGGAGACTAAAGCCTTGGACGTAGGCTTCCTTTGCTAGCACTTCTCTGGTGGACTGCTGCTTTTGGAGAGCTCTCAGGTTCAGAGGTCGCTACTACAAGTCAGGAGATCCGTAGGAGGGGCGCCATCTGTAAGAGAGGGGAAGGACTGTCGTGGGCTAAATTGAGAAGGTGATGAAGGGGAGCGTGGAGCTAAAGCACGCGCCTACATTTTTTTTGAATTTTGGAAGCTGCGAAGCTGTGGAGAGAAGATGGCGAGTGGAGGCTTCCAGGGAGGACTTAAGAGGAGGTCTATTGCATGAGGTGGTGTATATGGAAGGGACTCGAAGGCTTTGCATGGTAGGTGGCTACACAAAGCTGGTGGATGATGTGTTTCAGCATGTTGATGGCGTGTGGTGTTGGCTGCAAGCCAAAAAGCACAGAAAATGAGGGAATGCCTTGGGGTTTCGAAGAGAACATCTGTATTTGTTTTCTCTAAAGCTTGGAGTATGGATATAAGTGATGTGTCGTGAAGCAGCCTCTGTGGAATGCAAGGGTTGGTGGCTGCCCCATAGGACCATTGTCAGGACTGTATTGCTGCCTTGTGGGTTGTGAACTTTGATGCATCTTATAGCCATGATGATGATTATGATGATGACGGTAATATATCCACATGTTCTTGGTTGATCAATCAAACACCAGCACCACTTGAATCCCTGTGTGAGAGCATACTGGATAGGTTTTTTGTGAAGTTTTGTGTAAAGAGTCAAAGCTGGAACTGAGCTCTTGTATACATGTTTGTAATATGTTGCTGTTCTGAAAATACAGTCTTGTAAACTTGAAGTAAAGCTTTGAGGGTAGCCCACCTCAGATATGTACCTTGTCTTCGAGTTTGGTTCGGATATCGAGGAACTGTACTTTGAAGATGCTTCTATGCTTGAGGTTGTTTATTCTTATAGTAATGCAGGGTACCGGTCAGTCATAATTCATATCACTGAAGGGGAGTGGGCTGATTGTGAATGGGTGTTAGATGAAGATGGTTCTGAGAGGATGTAATGGATGTTCAACTCTGTAAGGACGAAGACTTGTATTGAAATAAAGTTTTGTTTATACTCTTGGGTCTAGTGTTCTGGGTGTGTTTGTATCAGTGTGTGGAAGTGTGACACTCTATAAAGGCATATATAGCTATACCGCTTCCGTATCATCAACATGAATTTGGGATCTCAATCACTTACTATTCTTCTGGGTAGGCCATGCAATCTGAAGATTTCTTTGAGGAACACTCTTGTTGAAAATACAAGTGAATAGGGTGTGTGCGGGAACAAGCCCTTGGTTAGAGGCTGTAAAAGAGAATGAGTAAATGTGAAAGAACTTGTGAAAAGGTGAGAAGAATCTACTGGGAGAGAATAAAGGGTAGCATGAGAGAATTTAGGAAGTGTGGAGATATTCTGGGAAGTGTGGAGTTATTCTGGGAGATATTTAGGGAAAAGAGAAGAGGTGGAGAGAATCAAGCAAGAGGTGGAGATATTTTGGGAGTGAATCATGGAGAAATCAATGGGATTTGATGCTTGATGTAAACTCTATAAATTGAGGCATAGCCCTAATGAGAATTTGCTGGTTTTTGAGTATCCATGCCTACATTAATCTATTTGCTACCCACTAATTACGTCTTAATTATTTGCTATAATCACTTTGTTAATGATGTTGATTCTAGTGTTTGATCCACCATAGCTCATCATAATGCTCAAATTTTAACATGGTATCAGAGCCATGCCTAGAATCCATCAGATTTATGAGCCCATTATCTAATTAATTAGGATTAGTAGTAGATAATTAGAAAATAATCAAAATTTTAGTTATTTTTCACTTCACCCCTTCACCCCCAATGGAGGATCTCATTCACCTTGCACACATAGAATTAGGGAAAACCCTTCTAGCATATGGTAGCCAACTCACTTGGCTTCAAGCCCATCAAAACGGCACAGCAAACTGCCAGCGAAGAAGGGAGAAATCGCGTTTTCACCTGGCGCTTCTTTTTCTGAGTGAAATTGACATTACAGCTTGCACAGATCAAAGGTCTCTAATTCCTCTTAGCACAAGGTGTTTTCAAGCATGCTCTACAAGTTGGTGAAGACAGAATTCAATTTCATCAAGTCTACAGTGAGATCCAAGCTCTTCATCAAATCAGGTGACTTTGGTAAAACAGAGATTAAGCTTTCAATATTTGGTCAAATCTTGTGTTTCTTGGCTTAATCCTCTACTAGACTCATTGCTATTGATGCCTTTGAAAGCATTTGAGCTCATTTGAAGTCTAAGGCACCAGATCTGGACTCCCCGCATACTCTGTTTTCTACACACAAAATAGTGGATTAATTTGCTAATCAGTGAATCAGTACTAATCACTGTATTTTGGTGTAATTGAGGGTTCAAAATAACCATTAGGTATCTGATACATATCCCTATAACTTTAGATTACAAATTGGAGTTGGTTTGATACTCCAACCATCCCGTACAAATTGGTTACCCTTAATTTAATGTAATTTCTGGTGATTTTATGCTGATAAAATTGTTGTAATCATCTAATAAACACCATATTGAGTTGTAAAAGGGTAGACACTGCCCTTGAATCTTGAAATTGGATCAAGAGGTAAGACACCCTTCACATCACCATGAGTTCAGCACAGAAAATAGCCAAATTTAATGGGGAGCAGTTTTATACATGGCAGACAAAAACCATGTATTTGCTCATGAGGAAAAATCTGTGGGGATTAGTTGAAGAAGGGAGAGATGAATGCCCAGAGAGAGGGAAAAATGAGTGGAAGAGCAGGAATGAAAAAGCATTGGGACTTATTGCACTCAGTTTAAATGATGAAATCATTCATCACATCACAAGGATACAATGGGCAAAAGATGCATGGGATGAACTCAATAAATTATTTGGTACACAAGCAAAAAATTTAAAGATAAATTTATTTTTAATGCAATTCTACAAATTGGACATGAAGGAAAGTGAACCTTTAATCACTCACTTGAACAAATATAAAAGCATTAAGCAAAAGCTGGCAGCTATTGGTAAAAAGGTAAAAGATGATGAGGCACTAGCAGTGCTTTTGAAGAGTGTGGACAAAGGTGATTATGAAAACATTGTAGCAACACTAAAGAATGTACCTAAATTGAAGCTACATGAGATAGAAGCAGCTCTACTAGAGCAAGAGAGCAGAGGCAAAGAGAAGAAATGGCTCGACTCAACAGTAGGAGAAGAAAAAGCATTCTTCACCCGAGGAGGATTCTCTCGAGACGAGGACGAGGACAAGGACGAGGAAGAGGCAGAGTAGGAGGAAGGACCTTCACTTGCCACAAATGTGGAAAGCCAGGACACATGGCGAGAGACTGCTACAGCAAACCCAGTGGAGAAGGAACGACATCGGAAAACTTCATGGAGGCTCCAAAGGAAGTGGAGTTGGATCATCTTTTTTGAGAGAGAGAGAGAGAGAGAGAGAGACCCCACAACCCAATGTAACCTGCCCCAACAAAGTAAAACCACCTCTAAGCCACTGATGATGTAGGCCATGTGTGGTAGATGTATGTGTAAGCACTTTAGTCAAGGTCGCGGGCACTTATAGTAGCCTTGGACACATAGAGAGAGAGAGTGTCAAGGACTATGGAGTTTAGGGACTTGAGGCACTAGTCGCGGGCTATCAAGTAAGAGGGAAACTTGGTATAGGGTCCAGGTGTGCTAGAGATTATTCACTTGAGGGGAGGTGTTGAAAATACAAGTGAATAGGGTGTGTGCGGGAACAAGCCCTTGGTTAGAGGCTATAAAAGAGAATGAGTAAATGTGAAAGAACCTGTGAAAAGGTGAGAAGAATCTACTGGGAGAGAATAAAGGGTAGCATGAGAGAATTTAGGAAGTGTGGAGATATTCTGGGAAGTGTGGAGTTATTCTGGGAGATATTTAGGGAAAAGAGAAGAGGTGGAGAGAATCAAGCAAGAGGTGGAGATATTCTGGGAGTGAATCATGGAGAAATCAATGGGATTTGATGCTTGATGTAAACTCTATAAATTGAGGCATAGCCCTAATGAGAATTTGCTGGTTTTTGAGTATCCATGCCTACATTAATCTATTTGCTACCCATTAATTACGTCTTAATTATTTGCTATAATCACTTTGTTAATGATATTGATTCTAGTGTTTGATCCACCATAGCTCATCATAATGCTAAAATTTTAACAACTCTGGCCACATCCACTGCAGTGTACTGGAATCAGATGGGCAAGTTTGGTTAGTCTATCAACTACCACGAAGATGGAGTTGTAACCTGATTGCACTAAAGGTAATCCAGTAATGAAATCCATACTGATACATTCCCACTTCATTTGGGGGATGTCTAATGGATGTAACTTCCCAGGCATTTTTACTCTCTCGGCCTTGACTTTCTGATAGGTCAGACATTGACGTACATGATTAAGTACATCCTTTTTTAGACCAGGCCAAAAGAAGCTTGGAGAGAAAGAAAACTCTCTCACTTGTAGCAAGAGTAGTATGATCCACATGTAGCTCAATCCAATGGGATTTGCATCTCTTTCGGAGCTAGGGATTCAACCCGTACCGGTGCACAAAAGCTTATCCATTTGATGGAGAGAATGCTAAGAATACTACTACCATTGACATAGACTTAACACACACACAAGCTCAATCTTGCTATTGCTCACTCACTCATCATCCCACTCATTCATGCATCCAAAACAAGAAGAAAGCTAAGCTATTGCATACACAAGATCAAAGCATTCTTCATTCTCAAACACTCATTTTCCTAGCATGCACACAAACCTTGAAGCTATCAACAAGAAACATGCACACTAGAGAATTGACATGAGAAGAGAGACAAACATCAACTCATTGCATTGAATTAACAAAAATAGAACTTACAATAATGTAGATGGGGAGAGAGGAGCTTGCACCTCTATGGCAAAAGAGGGAGAGCTAGTCTCAAGAGAGCTCAAACATGAGTTTAGCCCAATGTGTCCATAAGCTCTCAAATGAGCCACTTTTTATACAAAAACTCTAAAACTCCCCAAACTTCCCATGTGGGATTATTCTTAAGCCCACTCCCACACTCATCTACAACTTGGAACTCTTTACAAGAGCCCTAAATAAGAATGTCACTTGTTTTCCTGCTTGCATCTTTTTGTTGCATCCTTGCATTGATCTTTACTCGTCACACGTAACACTCCCCCCTTCCTATTTTGCGCACGTCCTCGAGTGCGATAGAAGCAAGAGCTGCAAAAACAATAGATACAAGTAAAGCTTTTTATTGAAGAAAAGAAAACCAGCAATGACAATTTCACACATGAGCATACAAGTGAAAGGCTAATTATAGTTTTAAAGAGTGTTAAAAGAGGTGAGTAAAGACTTGTCAAAGTGAGACTAAGTGGTAGATAGTGCTATGCAAAGGCAAATGTGCTTGCACACCACAGGTTATGATCGCAGTCTCAATGTCCTACAAGTATTTAAGGTAGCAATTGTCGAGGAATTTGAGCAAGATAAGAGGATTTAGGCATTGAAGTGCTAGAATCTATGCTCAAAGGAGACTCATGTGAAGTTGGACTTGTCTTAGGTACACAAGTTGATGGTGGAATTGTGTAACAAGGAGAAATTGGGACAACTGGTGTTTCAATACTTGTTTTGGGAAGGTCAACACAAGGAGATTTGTAGGTGCTATCACAACCACCTATCCTATCTTGAAGAGGTTGTGTTGATTTCCTTTGCACCCACTGATATGGAAAACCAAGGGTTGTTGTTGGAATCTTACTGATACACTCTTTTACCTCTAGCAAACCATGGCATTTGGGAAGCCAAAGTGCTGTTGTACCCTCATAATAGCGTTGTGCTTTAAGAACATGCTTTGGGACCCAACGAGTAACAATCTGATGTTTAGACTTGGAAAAGATGTGCTTTTTAGGAGGCTTAGCAACTAGGCTAGATGGTACAAGTTTGTATGCATCTTTGGGTAGCCAAAGTGATAATTCCTTCTTGCCTGGCCTTCTTTGAGCAGTGACTAGAGTAGTTGAAACATGCCAGCCATGGCCCTCACTTGAGGACTCATCGATTATCCACATCATTTATGTTGGAGCTTCAAGAGCAGATTTTGAAAGTGGGTTGTGTAAGGTAGAAACACCACCCTTTTGACATGATAAAGCTCATGGAGTAGCAGATCCCAATACGCAATCAGAATCAATTTGCAATTTGAATTGTCTATTCTTCCAATCTAATGAACAATTGCTAGCACTTAACCCCATGATCGACCGAGAACAGCCTCTACCATTGCCTTGGACTTACTTGCCACATAAAAGGGAACTGACATCTGGTGATCCTAAATGGACATCATAATGACACATTTTCCCTCTATAGGGTTATTTTCACTTGAGAAGCTTCGTAATAAGTCAATAGGAATGTGCACAAGTGTTGGTTGTCCCAAGGCTATCCATGTGTCAAACGAGAGAACATTATAATCTGCACCAAAGTCAATTAAGGCAGAGACAAAGTAGGTAGTCTCATGAAGATGAAGACACACTTGAATATTGAAAGGATCGACATATGGTTCATCAGTAGCCAACTGTAAGGCCAACATAGAAGCTTTGCAACGCTCCTTGGCTTTTGCAACTCTAGCTTTAGCCTCTTCTTGAGCCTGACGTTTAAGTAGGTCATGTGCTTCTTTCCGTGTGCGTGCAGCATGCATTTGTTGAAGCATGGCTTCAGTTAATGGTTCATTGTATTTTTTGAGACGACTTCCATTAATGAAGTTAGGTATTTGCTCACCTTCTAGTGTCTCAAATGCACTACTGCACCACTTGGAGTAAGCTCATTAATCACAAACGGTCCTAGGCCATGTTTCTTGAGCTTTCTCTTATGCTTCTTAAGTGTGTACAAGAGCACAAGGTCCCCTTTTTTGAATCGGCCAGTTGTTACGTTTCTATCATACCATTGCTTTTGTCTCCTCTTCTCGGCATACATCCCCAATACCGCCAATAAGCAGGTCTCATCAAGCTTTTCCAATTCATCAATGCATTGTGAAAGCTAATGACCAGTCCAGTCCAATTGTTTAGCAACTCGTAAAGTAGGTACAAGAAATTCAATGGGAAGAATTGCATCTATCCCAAAAGCAAGCTCAAATGGAGTTGTGCCCACAGATGTTTTATATGCTGTCCTATATGCCCAAAGAACTAAGTGCAACTTTTGCTCCCAATCAGTCCTATGTCCCTCAACAATCTTTGTGAGTGCTGTGCAAAGAATCTTGTTAGTGCTCTCAGCTTGTCCATTGGTCTGGGGATGATAGGGTGCAAAACGCTTTCTTGAAGCAAAAACTCTATGACCTCATTCACAAAGTGCACACCTTGATCACTAACAATTTCAATAGGTAAGCCATAGCGTGTAAACACGTACTCATACAAGAACTTGGGTGTGGTTCTGGCATCATTTTTAACTGTAGCCTTTGCCTCTACCCATTTGGTCAAATAGTCAGTTGCGACTATAATATATTCAGCATGCGTGTGACGAGCTGGATGTTTAATGGGACCGACAAAATCAATACCCCATTTTGCAAAAGCACGTGTGCTTAACATAGGCCGCAATGGCATATTGTCCTTTGTGATGGGAGGTTTGGTCCTTTGACAATTGTCACAATGTTTTACATATTCTTCGGCATCCATTTGTAAGGTTGGCCACCAAAGCCCAGACCACCTAATCAACTTAGCTGTGGTATTGCCCGAAAAGTGTCCACCCCCAACACCTGCATGTGCATGAGTCAAGATTTTCAAGTAGTCAGCTTCACATACACACATGCGTAAGTTGCCATCCTTGCCCCTCTTGTAGAGTTGGCCCTCTATCAGCATATAGTTTGCCGCTTCAACTTCAATAGCATGCTTTCGATATCTAGGAATTTTTTGATCAGTATGACCATGCTGAAGATAGTCCACAATATACTTACTCCAACTTGGTGTAGTTGAAATTTGGAATAATGTGACATTATGAATTGGCTGTTGAATTTGACATGAAGCACAGTTATGAACAAATTTTTCAGCATCCGCATGCATGGTAGGCCACCATTACCCATCCTGAGATATACGTAGCACACAAGTAGTAGCTGATGCATGGATTCCACCGATACCCGCATGTGCCCATTCCAAGATCTCCTCATATTGGTCAGGGTTAGGTATAAGCCGCAACACTCCATCATTACCCTGACGATATAATCTCCCTGAGATTAACTTGAATGGTTGCCATAGGTCCACATTAGGACCCGCTAGTTGTATCTGCCCACTTGTCAAAATTTCTAAGATGGGTTCAGACCATTTAGGAGCTGTCTCTACAAGGAAAAGTGTTGAATCTAACATATCATCATCCACACCCACAGGAGCTTCGCCAGAGGTGATTTGAGACAAATGATCTGCCCTAAGATGAGTTGTTCCTTTTCGCACTGCCACTTCAAAATCAAACTCAAGAAGGATGATAAACCACCTCACAATCCTTCCAGTTGCACAAGGCTTATTCACCAAATATAGCAATGCTTGATGGTCCACAAAAAATATGAATTTGTTTGCCAAAAGGTAATGGCAAAACTTTTTCACTGCATATATCATGGACAAACCTTCTCTTTCTGTTGTGTAATTCTTCTCAGCATTGTTCAACTGTCGACTAGCATATGAGATTGGGAAATCCTTATTATGTTCTCCCGATTGAGCCAAAATACATCCAATTGCAAAGTTTGAAGCATCAATATGGACATGAAAGATTTGGTTCCAATTTGGTGCCCGTAAGATGGGTGCAGTCACTAATGCTTGCTTCAACTTTTCAAAGGATTCCTCACACTCATCAGTCCAATTAAACTTTACAAGAAGAGCATATAATGGTCTGGCTAGGGCAGCATACATGTAGATGAATCGACGACGATAATAGCCACAATGTCCCATGAATGTTTGTACCCCTTTAGGGTTGATAGGCCGAGGTAATGAGACAATGACATCAATTTTATCCATATCTGTTGAAATCCCATTGCGAGAAACAATATGGCCCAAAATTTACCCTTGTCTTACCATGAATTTGCACTTGTCAGGATTCAAGCATATACGATAAACGTGACACTTTTGAAACACAAGTTTGAGGTGTTCTATGTGATCATCACGCTCTTGTGAGTGAACACATAAATCATCCATGAAGATCTCAAGAAATTGCCTAAGGTACTCCTTGAATACATGACTCATTAACCGCTGAAAGGTTGCTGGTGCATTTGTTAGACCAAATGGCATAACACGATAGGCAAAGATGCCATCTTCAGTAGCAAAGACTGTCTTGTGTTGATCCTTTGGATCAATTGACACTTGATTGTAACCGGAGAATCCATCCAAGAAACTATATGCCTTTTTCCCTGCAACTCGTTCCAGAACATGATCCGTGATTGGAAGTGGGTAATGATCACGTACAGTAGCTGCATTTACCTTCTTGAGGTTTACACATACTCGAAGTTTTTCATTTTTCTTGGGCACCACTACAATAGGGGAGACCCTCAGTGTGTTCAATCTCATAGATAAATTTTGCCTCTAAGAGCTTGTCTATTTCTTCTTTTATCTTTCGTGCAAAATTCTCATTGTAAGTATAAGGACGTTGCTTGGAAGGCTTTGCGTCCTCTCGCAATGGAATTGTATGCTGACATATGCTTGGATCAACTCCTTTGAGGTCTTTATATCTCCAAGCAAAAACATCGCGATACTCCTTTATTATTTGAATTAATAACTTCTCCTCATCTAAGGACAAGTCTGTGGCAATCCACACATAGCGAGGCTCTTCTCCTGGCTTAGCGATATCAATCTTTTTTGCATCTTCTAAACCATCATATGAAACCCCTGGCATGCTTGGCTTTTGTCACATGGGCTGTTGAAGAACGATCTTCCGATCTTGAAGAGTGTACTGTGTGAAGTTGGGGGGAACATTGAAACCTTGTTCTTGTCCACTTGAGTCTTCACTCATTGAAGACCATGTGGTTTTGAGCTCTCCTTTGCCATCTTGCATCGGATTTTTTTGTTCAACCGTTATCTTTGCACTTCCGACGCTCTCTTTTGAATCGGTTTTAGACTTGAGTTTTGGTTTTTGTTTCTTTGTTTTTTTATGATTTTTGCTAACAGTTTTTAGCTTTTCTCCTGGTTGGAATCCATCTGATCGTTTTACTTGGTCTTTGATACTATCTTGTGCTTGGACATAGTATAGATATCCGTTCTTTCCTGAAAAGTGAGGTGGTGGTCGAGAGTGTTCCTTTTGAAACTCTTTTCCTTTTTGTAGTCTCTCACGTCGTTCCCTCTCATCTTGTTTACGGATTCTCTTGTGGCTCTTATAGCATTTACGTTTAGGTAGGCTTCAAGGGATCTCTACTTGAACCTCCCTTCCTCTCAAGAGCAGGCATGCCTTTCCTAACTCTTCCTCAGGGATTATCACATCATCTTCAAAATCAGAGTCCCATCCATCTTCCTTATCAGCATCATTAGCAGATTCGAGTGTTAAATCCTCCACTGAGACTTCCTCTACATGCAGTGCTGTTGTGGATGCATCCCCATAGTACAAAACATCTAGAAGGTCACGTGGTTGTACGATTCGTATAGGAATAATATCATATCCATCTGAGTCACAAAATTGAATTGGCTTAGGTAAAGCACATGTCGATAATGTTGCAAGGACATCACTCCATTCTAGTGGATCAATTAAGTGCTCAGGGAAGGGTTGTGGAATGTATGCCTCATCTGATACACTTTGATTACCCTTAAGTTTCTCAGTGTTGAAATCCCTACATGAGGCTCCACACATCCACAGATCTTCTTGCCCATCTGACAATGTAACTCTTGAGCCCTCAGATGTAGAATCAAACTCATCTATTGGAGACCTTGTTACATCACGATAGGAGTGATTCTTTAGGTTGACCCTTGTGATGATAGAATCATGTCAGAGGTACAAATAATTGTATCCCCAATCTTGAATCATTTGAAATTGTCGCATGAATGGTCTATCCAACCAATATCACTTCATAGTTAGGATGTTTTCCAAAATCCACTACTGCAAAGGTGTGCTCATATTCAATCCCACATGTGGTGACCAAGGGGATGTTCTAAGCTTCCATCTGCTAGCTACAAGCGCATCTTGGTACTCCTAATAGTAGCTGGTTTGCCCCATTTTTCCCAAATGGATCTTGTCACAATGCCCACTCCTGCACCACTATCAAGTATTGCAGTTGAAGCAACTTTTTGCACTTATAATGGGAGGCTAGCATTTCCCTGATCGTCCTCACAAAATTTTCCTACTTTGTTGATAGGAACTGGCATAACGTGCTTTGTCTCAGGGTGTATAGTACAATGATGATGACCCTTTTTGTAGCAATACCTACTCTGACAAACGTGTGGCAATATCATTCCACAAATCAAGTCGAAGCTTTATCAAGTCAAGCAAAGGTAAGGTACAAGCCACTGGTGTTGACAAAATAGCTTGCTCGATACCCATATCCATCTCCTTTATCAACCTTCTATGCATAGAGGGTATCCTCAAGGTTTGAGAACAGTTCTCATATTCTCCCAAATATGATGGTAAGGTTTTCATTGTATGCTTACTTCTAGGAGAAACAATTGTTTGAACTTCCTCCTGGATGCTTGGGCATCTAAAGTTGTTTTCTGTGCCCCTGGTAAAATCTACCTCAGAGAATGGAGGTGAATTAATAGAGGACATATTCTCATGAAGTTATTGATGCTAACAAGGACATATTCTCATTAACTTTCTCATGAACTGCTACCCACATCTCATTTGCCATGTCCTTGTTAGCATCAATAACTTCATCATTGCATGGGAAGGCAATGCTAACAAGGACATATTCTCATTAACTTTCTCATGAACTGCTACCCACATCTCATTTGCCATGTCCTTGTTAGCATCAATAACTTCATCATTGCATGGGAAGGCAAGGCTAGGTGGTGGCAGAATACCTTCTTTCAATGGGGTGGCATTTGGTGCAGACTTCTCGCTATGAGATTGTGAGATGAGCTCATTTTATCTTATAAACTATTATTTCTCACAATTAGTGTACTCAACTATTATAAATGCATCAGAAATGATCCTGAGTGGCTGGGGGAGCAGTGCCAGAACAGTGCGAATTTTGAGCCTGCACCGCCGCTGCATAGCCTAAATTCGCACTGTTCTGGCATAGCTTCCCCGGTCCTCCAGGAGCAATGCTGATGCATTGGATGATAAACACTATATTTTTACACATGATTAAAGATGTTTTTATCCTATAAACTAATATTTCTCACAATTAGTGTGCTTAACTTCATTATAAATGCATCAGAAATGATCATGAGTGGCGGGGGGAGCAGTGCCAGAACAGTACGAATTTTGGAGCCTTCAGTGCCACTGCAGAGCCTAAATTTGCATTGTTCTGGCTTAGCTTCCCCAATCCTCCAAGAGCAATTATGATGCAGTGGATGACAAATAATGTAATTTTACACATGATTAAAGCTATTTTTATCTTACAAACTATTGTTTCTCACAATTAGTGTACTCAACTTCATTGTAAATGCATCAGAAATGATCTTGAGTGGCTGGGGGAGCAGTGCTAGTACAGTGTAAATTTTGAGCATGCACCGCCGCTGCAAAGCCTAAATTCGCACTGTTTTGGCATAGCTTCCCTAGTCCTCCAGGAGCAATTCTGATGCATTAGATGATAAACACTATATTTTTACACATGATTAAAGGTGTTTTTATCTTATAAACTACTACTTCTCACAATTAGTGTGCTCAACTTCATTATAAATGCATTAGAAATGATCCTGAGTGGCTAGGGGAGAAGTGCCAGAACAGTGCGAATTTTGAGCCTACATCACCGTTGCAGAGGCCAAATTCACACTGTTCTAGCACAGCTTCCTTAGTCCTCCAGGAGTATTTCTGATGCCTTGGGTGATAAACTGGCACATGATAGACACTCCATGTTAAACAAACATGATGACACCGAGACATTGTAAGAGAAACTTAAAATTTTAATTATTAAAAGGTTACATGGAAAATTAGAGTGTGTGTTGATCTCAAGAAAGTGAATGTTGCCACGCATAGAAATCACTACCCCTTTCCATATTCAGAACATGTGCTCAATGAGTTGCAAACAAGGAGGATTATAGCTTTTTGGATGGATACTCAGGCTATAATCAAATTTCAATTACGCCTGAGGACTAAGCCAAAATATCCTTGTCATTAAGCATGGTGTACATATGCTTATACTATTTAGTCTAACCAATGCACCATCATAGCCACGCACACCTAGCATGCTTCAAAAGGGTGTTTGAATGGTGTCGATTTTATCACATATCCTTAAACCTCTATAAATGCCATTTTTGGGTGAAACACGGAGTTATTCTTGGGAATATAATGTCCAAAAATGGGATTTCCAAACGATGAGAGAAAAATCAAGGTAATCTTGGAATTTCCCCAACCAAAACAAAATACAACCAAATACTCATGGGCCATGTTGGCTACTACCGTTGGTGTATTCCTTTTCTATGTAGAAATAGATCATCCTTTGTACAAGCTATTGATTGTATTGATATCGACCAAGGAGTGTAAAAAAGCTTATGATGCACTGAAGCAAATCTTGCAAACACCTAATTGGGATCTTTGGTCTATTCCATATGTTTCAAGCCTCAGTTTCCATTAATGGGTTGTGTATTTATGACATGGATGCTTTCTTCTTTGTTCTTCCATTCAGTTGGTTTAGGATCAAGAGCTCTCTTCTTTTTTGTCTTTTTGAGTGTGCTTCTTTTGGGAGGTGATAGAGGCCACCTTTCAAGAAAATCACCCTCAATATATATATTATAGCTAAGCTTTAACTAAAGCTTAGTTTAAAGCTTTTAAACAAAGCCTCTTCACTGCTGGAATCTGCCCGCCGCAGAGTAAGGCTCTCTCTTTTAGCTCTAAAATTTCAAGCTTTAAAAAAAAAAGCTTTAACCAAAATCTTTTAACAAGCTTATTAAAAACAAGTTTTTGCACGTTAGGAATTCTTCCCGTGTGGCCACAATGATACAAAATCTCATAGAAGATACTACAGCCAAATACCAAAAATGAGAAAAACCTTCCCGGTCATTGCTCACACCATATCACCGCCATCATGTCCCAGGCATACCGTCTTACAAGCATAAAGCCTGTCAATATCACCAACCTACATAGGTTATCTATTCAACACATTCACATTAGCAACACATGCTAAAGTTACATAACAAAACATAAGAATTAAAGCCAACACTTAGTTCCAGCCATCCCTAATTTCATATGTTCTACACATGGAATATTGGAATCACCTAGGTGCCATGCTACGAACATAGTGGTAATTAGGCGTCCCCAATTAACCACAAGGATGGACGGACAAAGCCGTGACATCACTTGTATTTGCTTTATGCAGAACTAGGTACGAATAAACTCTTGAGTCGTGCGAAGGTAATTTTGTGTTCTAGCTTAAGCAATTGATACCATTCAATGTGCTTTCCCTTCAAGTGTAAGGAAAAATGCAAATATTTTTGTTTGGTCATTGATCGGTCCACATGTCTCGCACACCAATTCAAATATTTCCAGGTGTTGTATAGCATCATGATCATCTGAAAATTTGACATTAATCTTTCCACATCGTTTGGTTTAACTGGTGCTTCTCTTTGTGGTGCTAGTGTAGTACCCAGCTCCCTAGCACCCCCCTTCCTATTTCTTCAACCATCCTTAATAGATCTATGGGTGTTGCAACTCCCATATGAATCTCATTGGCTCCCTTGGTGGGGCTTCGTATGCCATCCTGTCTGTCCCCCCTACCTCGTCCTCTTGTGGCTCTAGCATGTCAATTCATATGTACCCTTGGGTTAGGTGTGGTATTGGGATATTTTTCATATTTTTGTTTACATCGTCATCCAAGACTACCCCTCCTAAGCTCCCTCTTTGTAACAACAAGTCTCTCATGTACTCCTGGAATTTTGGGGTTCATAGCATTGCATCTATCTTAGCCTTGGTGTAAGTTTTCTCTGCATCACCTTGTGACAGTTCCTCGTTTCTTGAGAGAGGTGTTGGGAGACCAGCTAGGTCATCCCAAGGCTCCTCCAAAATAGGCTCTAGATGTGGCATGCCCTCCTCCATTGCTAGTTCAACTTCTTTAGCACTAAGTCATGTGACCAAATTCTCAGCATGCCTCAATCCCTTGAGATTAGCAAAATCCATTGCTAGTTCAACTTCTTTAGCACTAAGTCATGTGACCAAATTCTCAACATGTCTCAATCCCTTGAGATTAGCAAAATCCTCTACACGTACTGTCATATCATAAGCCATCTCCATGTGAGGTCTAAGATGGTCTTTTCTTCTTCAAGCCTTAAAAGTTAGGCTTGTGATTCTCTCCTTTTTTCCTCAATCTCCAGCACTCTGGAGGTGGGAAAGTACATTTCTCCTTATATTTGGGCACTCAGAGGATCCCTTCGTATTCTTGGAGTATATTATACCATGTGTTGAGGGTTTCTCAACATCCTTGGTGATGATTCCTTCCTTACATGTTCTCCTACGCTTCTATGTCTTTCAGTACTTACTTCTTGGTCCGAGATCGATGGTTATCCCTTGGCCACCTATAGATCTTTCCTTTCACCCTCCTGTCCATATCCAAGGATTCCTCGAGCTAACTCCATGAACCCTCCAGATAGTGTTGGCAAAGAAGTGCCCTTCTCCTCTGCCATTAAGATAGTGTTGGCAAAGAAGTGCCCTTCTCCTCTGCCATTAAGAAGATTTTCCATGGATTCCTCACTACTTGATGACTTAAAATAGTTAAGCCTATGCAAAGAAAACACACTCATTTGTGTGCTGACCATGTGAGCTGACCAGGGATTTCATTAACGTCTTCACAATTTCGTGATCACGTTAACAAAACCTGTTATTAACATATTAAAACTTGTGATCACATTGTATATTCACATGACTTGAGCAATGACCTGCCAAAACCTACTAGTCCCGTAACCCCGCCGGGGTTCTTTGTTTTCCCGGTGGGCCCGCCGGGATATCTCATATCCCAACAGGCCCACCGGGAAAACAAAAGAATCTCGGTGGGGTACTGTCATGTTTATAAACATTGCCCGACACCCATCGTGCAACTTTTGGGGAGATAGCCCTTGTTTTGGGGGCGTGATATCTCTCCTCAAAGTACTTGTAGAGCTCTCGAGTTGCTAGAAGTGTCCTCTTGGGAAGAACATCCTTATCTTAGGGGCTGTCGTCTTTCCTTGTAGTAGGCACTCCTAAGGCTATTGAGCCACTCATCCTTAGTTCTTTGAATTGGGGGCAGGGTGTGGTTCGTAGCTAATACTTGCGGAGATTTAGGAACAAAGTTGGAGTCATTCAGCTTTGCATTTGAGCTACGTAGGTAATCTACCTCATTCTGCTTTATGAATGGTTTGATGGAGCCAAGAGTCTTGCTTAGGGGCTTGTATTGGTTCTTGATACTTGATATAGTTTAGAGTAGACAAGGGTCTACTGTCCTATACTAGAGTATTGGGCAAGCATAGATCTTTGATTTTCTTTGTGAATGTTAGAGAAGGTCTATTGTCCTATACTAGAGTATTGGGCAAGCATAGATCTTTGATTGTGTAAAGTATCCTTAATTGGATACAAAAGGCATCCTTCATTGGGGGTGCAATGTGCATGATAGTTTCAAAGTAGTTTTGTAGTCAGACCTTCCAAGATAGTTTCAAAGTAGTTTTGTGTTATGTGATGATCTTTTGTGTTTGTCAAGATAGTTTCGAAGTAGTTTGTCTGCTGATGTATGTTTTGTAATACGTGAGTGACTTTGTTGTTTTTTTATTTGTGTATTCGTTGTTATATGCTTACTTGAATAGGTTATTTGAGATGGAGGACAATGTTGGATCCAGTGATACCTCCAATAGAGTCCAAATTCCAAATAGTAGGAAAAAAAGGCACCTGGGATAGAGTGGCAATATGCAAAAAACGTCGGTGATTGATTCATAGATTGGGAGTGTAAGCTATGTCACGCAGTAAAATCAGGTGGGGCGCCTCGACTAAGAGAACACTTTTTAGGCGGAGCGAAGAAAAAGTCATGTACCCACCCCTCTGAACCTGCAGTGGCCAAACGCATAAGAGAAGAAATTCAAAAGAAAGATTCAAGAAAACATTACACTCCTACCTGTGCAACCAGAAAGTAATCTACCCAGTGCATCTTCCTGCAAGCGAAACTTTGACGTAGGAAATATACCTATGCGTCAAACTTCATTGCAAGAAAGCCTACGTCAAGGTCGGCTCAATGATGCACAACTCGCCCTTGCTGAAGCGATTTACTTTTCTAGGAGTGCTATTTGTTTTATTTTAGAAAGTTCTAGATGACTTAAAGGAATATTATCGAGCGAGGGTTTTCTCCATCCTCGATCCAAACAAAAAATTACTCTGGTGAACTCATTGAATCTGAAGGGGACCTTCAGAAGAGTATCACCAAGCGAGCCACCATTATAGTATAGGAAAATAGTGATCCAAGGAGATTCTTTTGTGAAGGCAATACACCTGACAATTGATGGGTGTAGAACCTGCATGCCCTGCTCTGCCTGGAAGCTCTCAAACTTGGCGCTGCCTTCTCCTTTGTAGTGCTTTCCGCAAAAAGTAATGTGCTCTGGGTTACCAGGGAACCTCCCACCAGCTTTTTTGGGAACATGTTAACATGTTAACATGTTAACACATGTTATTAACAAAAAAAAAATTGTGATCACGTGAATATAAAATCATTGGAGCTGACCCAAGGCTTCTTTAGGAGGAGGATCCTGGTTAACTAGATGTACTATCGCGCTAAGGGCGATGTCATCACACCAACAAGCCTTCCCGACCTTAAGTGCATGATCGACAAAAATTTAACATTTGCACACACTTAGAGTTTTCAAATCTACAGTTGACAATTTTCTACAGAATCACGACATGATTAATAGTCACATGTGTGATTTTGAAGGAAATCACATAATCTTTTTTAGGTATTCTAAAGTATTTTACCACTTGTTCTGGTGTCAGGAATCTCTCCTTGCAAAATTCTCCTTTTGGTTTGGAAAGTATAACGGTTGTGATTCTATAGCGGCTATGGTTTTTTCCTAAGATTGTCAAAGCATTGATTAAATGAGTCTCCTGATACCTTTAGACCATGTTTTAGAGGTCTATCTGATCAACTGGTCAAGTTCTATTACTGTGATTTTGGGTGAAATGGCAGTAAGGCGTGAATATAGATCCGTGATGTGATTATTCGGTTGTGATGCAATTCTTGTGCAATGATGTGTCTTTCTTTGCTCTATGATGTGATTTTGGGTAACATGCCAGACGTGATCGAAAATCACTCTATGATTCTTTTACCACGATCACGAATGGGATAAGATGGAATCTTTCAAAAATAGGGTGCATTTAATGAGTAAGATGGAATGGGATAAGATGGAATCTTTCAAAAATAGGGTGCATTTAATGAGTAATCCCAAAAATAGGGTGCATTTAATGTGAGTAATCCCAAAAATTTTGGATTGAATAAGTTGTTAGAGAATCACATTGTGAATAGAAATCACGATCGTGATTTTGTAGTCTACAGGATCACATGAATGTGGTTTTGCAAGTTTCGACACAAAAATCAATGTTTTAGGGTGCAAATCTTAGTTTTTTCAATAGAGATTTAATAGTTTGATTCCTTGTAACATGGATGTTCTAATGACAACAAGCAATGCAATCAATGGCTCTTAATTTTTATGTTTTTTTAAGATTTTGGAAAATGCAGCAATGGGTGTTCCCTGCATGCATAATCACGACTGTGATTATGGAGTTCTCACAATGCAAATATCTATCCAAATGCTAGACTAGTTGATTACCTAACCTACAAACAATTCAAATGACAACTTTCAGTGCTCAAACAATGCAAAGTAGTCCTTTTTCCTCATTTTCTCCTCTTTCTTCACACAACCTATTCTCTTCTCAACCAATCTCACAGCGTCAAACAACCATAGTAAGGGAAAAGAGACTGGTAAGAAGATGTCACGGAGTGCAAATAGAGTAGAAGAGACCGGTGTTCCCCAACAGCGGGTGCTAAAAATGTTATAGGTTACACCATCCCTCCCCTAATGCAAGGACAATGCTTACCTTAACTTGTCGTGGGATATTGTCGGTATCCAAGCTCTTATCTTTGTAGACTCCAAGACTTGCTAGTGGTAGTTAGCACCACTCTCTTGCCTCATTCTCAAGCTATCACCATGAGGTTGCCATGCTTCACACAAGGACACTCACTCCTCTCAACTCTCACACTCAAGTATACAAGCATGAAAGGAACATGTACCAAGAATGTAGCTCTCTCCTCTGACTCTCTCTCTCTCACACACCATAGACAAGCAAGAAAGCAAGGAGATAAGACTTTAAACTCAATTGGCACAAAGGGGGATTGTGTATTTCATTATGAGAATAGTGTTATTTATACATCGTGCCCTTATTCACACTCGGGCACCCAAAACTTAATTTAGTAAAGATGGACTCAATGGTTACAAATTACATGGTTTTGTGGCATAGCCAGCTATTCTCATAATACAACCTTTAGAGTGCCGTTACATGACACTTATTATGCTATCTCTCATATGGAGAATGCTAGGTTAATCCCAAAATGGGGTTACCAATTTGATATAGGATCAAATGTTAAATACTACTCTTCCCTTCTTGATCAAATGTAAAATGCCACTCTTCCATTCTTGATCTTCCATACTATAATTGAAAGATTTGGGCTTAACCAAATGATAATCTCTTGATTTATGGCTTAAGAGGATGTGGAAATAACTTATGCTTTCATAGATCTAGAATACTAGGTTGTTGGAACTCTTTGGCCTCTTTCAAAACCTTGGAAGACAAAATACTTTCTTGGAAAATATTCATGGATTTATGGCTTAAGAGGATGCGGAAATAACTTATGCTTTCATAGATCTAGAATACTAGGTTGTTGGAACTCTTTGGCCTCTTTCAAAACCTTGGAAGACAAAATACTTTCTTGGAAAATATTCATGGATATATCATTTATTGGAACTAATATTATGGCCAAAGGTAATACCTTAGGGCACTCTACTAGATGCCATGTGGATTTTGGAGATGTGTATCATTGTTTTTGGGGATGCTCAACCATGTCTAATGTGTTATGGCTATTATGGAACTCCAAACATAAGGATGCTTCCTAATGTGCCCAATGATTGAAAACTACTAAAGCATTTTGGAGGGTGTTAAGTGTTAGGTGTCTTAAGAATTCTCTATGGCATTGTCTATTTTGTTGTCAACATGATACTTCTTCTATGCTTTAACCTTTCTCTCTTTCTTCTAGGTGAATTGTTGTCATACTTGCTTCATACGTTATAGTGTGTTTCTCTTCTTAAAAGGAATCTTCATTTTAAATTAAGGTGTTTCTTAACATCACACATTCAAAGAGATTATCAATGTCTAACTAGATTTACAATCTTGGCTTACATAATAGCCTTTTCGAGCTCTACTTTTAGGGACTAAAAAAGATTTTTATTCTCTCCGTTATGAGAGCTTTATTCATACTTGGCAAGTATGGATCACTTTTATTTCCTGAAGATTTATGAATTATTATGGTCTACAAGGTTCTACAATACTCAATTCATGAAAATGAATGAATTTGTGTAATTTATTAGGATATGTAACTCAAAAACATCATATGATACCATCTAAATTTTATAGTTTAGAAAAAATAGATTCTTTTTGGATGACAATTTACTCCTATTGTATTAAATTAAGAAAGTTCAATCAAAATCTTCCCTAATTATATGTTGAGAATTAACCTTTGTTGTACTGGATTTAGTCCAAATCTTTGTGAGTTTTCTGGAAAAACCATAGTAAAAATAAGCTCTAGTAATAGGTTAAGTGTGACGCGTGAGAGCTTTGGAAGTCGACACGTTGCTAGAGGACGTGTCCTGTGTGAGGTGCCGCTGATTTCGTATACAAATAGGTACTCGCACAAACCCTTCACATTCCCATCTTCAGACCCAAACCTCCTTTCACGCTCCTTTGTCGCCGTCGCGTCTCCAATGGCTTGCAGTAGTCTGTCCATCGCCTCTTCTGCTGCCCTAACGGCTGCTGATCCGCTGTCTTTTGCCTCCTCTGCGTTTGTTGCAACGTCTGCGCCAGTGTTGCCAGCGCCCCTGCGGTCATCCAGAGTTGTAAGGCACCTTGCAGCCGAATATTGCAACCTCTCCGATCAGGTATCAAACTGCTTTAATTTACAGCACGATTGTAGTGATGTTGGCTGTGCCGAGTTCTTGACTGAATCGAATGCAGGAGAAGGCTGTTCCGCCAACAAGCCCAGTTAGAAGGGGCTTTCTAGCCGGCCTGGTAGCCACAGGTGCGGCTCTGGCAGTGTTCGTGGACTCTTCTTCAATGACGGCGCCTCCAGCCGTTGCCGCGTCCGGGCCTGGTACCAGTGGCGCCGAGAGGACCGCCCAGAAGGCTCAGGACCTCCTCAAGGCAGCGGACAAGCTGAATCGAGGAGGCCCCCAAGCGCTTTGGCCCGGGCAGGCCAGGGGCCGCCCAGGACGCCGGCAAAGTCGCCCAGGAGTAAGGCCTTCAGTGTTCACTGAGAGCATGTGAGAAGTACACTGTATCTAGTGATGTAGCAGACAGTGCTTAATGGGTTGAATTCTGTACAGAGCTGGAAGCAGAGCTATTTCCCAGTTGCAGCAGGAAGGAAGAGGGCGCAGCGACCTTACAAGCAAAGCTGAGGGCAAGAAGGGTGAGGCGGCCGACAGCGCTGCAAAAGGTGCTGTGAGCAAAGCCAACGACGGCACGTCCAGCGGCGGCGGGCTTTTCAACTCCATCCAGGAAGGCTTCCAGGTATACTTTCATGAGATATACTGCAATTTGTTGCTCCGGCGGCGGCGGCCAGTTGCATGCGCGTTTATGACAACACAGGTACGTTCCCATCGACTGATCATTCGTCGCTTTCTCGTGCATGCAGGGTTTGAAGGAAAGTGTAGCCCAGAAGGATGCGGACGCTAAGAAGGCGCTTGACGAAGCGGCGAGCAACGTGCAAAGCTCGATCCAGTGAGTGAGAAGCGTAGGAGGACTGATGATGACTGCGGCATTCCATGTATATTGAAAAAATGTCCTTCAGCTTGAGGCGGTGTTTTTTTTTGCATTACTCGTATTTTTGTATGAATTTTCTGCCCTAGCCATGGTCCAAAATATTGCTTTTTGTGTTTTTTTGTGTGTGTGTGGGGGGGGGGGTGTGTTAGAAATAAACATTTTTTTCAACCCGTTAAAAAAAGATGGCTTTCAAGCCCAACCCACTCTTATTGAAAAAATGCATAGATTAATCGGTCTTATAACTAAAACTTCAAATTTTTGAATCTTTACATTCGAGGCTAAGGCTAGGTATAAGTGGAATTGGTTTTTTTTTCAATGAGTCATGAAAATTATACTAAACGATGGTTCTTTATGACCGGGGGAGGGGGGAGGGTTGCTTTTTTTGTTTTGTGGGGGGTGGGGAGATGATTCTTGTAACATTGTTCAATTTCTTTTGTCACTTCTTAGGATCATGATGAGACTTATACATTGAATGTGTGTTGAGGATATATATATATATATATATATATATATATATATATATATATATATATATATATGAGAGAGAGAGAGAGAGAGAGAGAGTGATGTGGGAGTTTACTTGTGGTGTGGTTAGTGTAAATATTTTAAGTGACCATACTTGTGGTTAGTGTAGATGTTTGAAGTGACGAAACGTGTGGTTAGTGTAGATGTTTTTAAGTGATAATACTTGTGGTTAGTGTAGATGTTTGAGTAATGATACTTGTTTTGGGTATGCAAAATTTGAGATGCGAAATTTGAGAGAGAGAGAGAGAGAGAGAGAGCATTGTGGGAGTTTATTTGTGTTGTGGTTAGTGTAGATGTTTTAAGTGACCCAAGCATTGTAGGGGTTTGCATATGTTTTAAGTGATGAGCAAATGTAAATCATTAAGGTATCTAAGGATAAATTTACTTACTCTATTTTATAAAAAAATATTAGTAAATACATTTAATTTGAGAATTATATGAAAGAAATTTTATGATTGTTCATCTTTTACAAGATCCATGGCTCCAAAGAGGTCAATTTCTAATATCTCCTATATCTTCAAACATAGGATTAAAAGGGAATGTATTGCCATCTCCAGAAGGATTTGAGGTGTACTAATGTAAGTTAACTAGATGACGATGAGCCCTCCTCATGTTCTGTCAATTAATTCTCAATAATTATCATCTATAACATTTATATTATGAGCATCTTTTTGATTACGCTTCAAAGAATTTGGGACATTATCACCTTCTCCCCAACATCTTTATCTTTAAATATGTCACTGAGGAAAACCGTTCTCCCAGCAGTGAATTTTTTTGAGCAAAGGAAAAAGCCAAGCGAAACTTGTCAAACAACCTCCAAAAAGAAGGAAATAGTTACAATTTCTAAACATGCACATGCAAGTATAACACTATAGCTAACATACAAATAAGAGCATTTAATCAAACAAATGACACTATAGTTAACATTGTTATGGCTTACCCAAACCCCCTTCGAAACACATCCAACAAGAAGATTACATGGTGAACCACAACTGTCGTACTAAAAGTACCAAAACAACAAGATAAGCGTTGATACTTACAAAGTAGACATAACATCAAATGAAACATACAAGATAAATGTTGCATTAGCTGAGCTCGTAACCCCTGAGGTCTCCAAGCTCCACAACTCCTTAAGAAGAAATTCCATCGTGCCTCCCAAGAGCATTGTCACACCGTCGCATTGCACTACATGTACTCGTCCCTCCTCTCTCCCCACTTCACTCACACACATTGACTAGAATGGGTTAGAGAGATATCAGGAAGAGGATTAGCAAGAGCAAGACTCTATTGCACAATGGGAGAGTTCTTATATTATGAGAGATATTACTTATATATATGGCCATAAGTGTTCACACTCACTTAAACTGTGGTCGACTGGTACTTTAGGCTCATAAGAGGCCTAATGCTATTACAATGACTACTCTCATAATATATCCATGAAGTACATCACTTGGGACTTCATCCTAACTTAGTACCACACACTCTTGAAGTGAAAATCACCATAAGTACTCCATTAGACCATTACGGGCACCCGTCCAAGACTCAAGTTGTAGATTTGGACACCACTGCTTCATATCTTGAATGTATGACCTTTTGATGTGTCTACCTTGACTCCTTGATATAAGATAATGGCAGTAGATCTTATTAACCCTAGAAATGGATTAACATTTCTCCCTTCTTGATGTCGATCGCGACCTCGATTGCGTTGAAGACCTTTGTGTGGGGAGAATTGACAAGCTTGTTGATGGCTGTTGATGTTGAGTGACGTTCAATGGTCCTTGTTCCTCCTGAAGGAATAAGAAGGCTAGTTAGTAAATGAAAAGGTTAGAGATTAGTAGGAATTCCTAGCAGGTGAGGGTGGTAGGGTTTTTTGCTAGTCATTGCATTATTATATTTTTGTGAGCATTTCTTATGTGGGTTATATTTTTTGCTCATTTTGTTTCTAGAAATCATATGTAGAGTTACATGTGATTTGTGTTAGTTAGGAACCTAAGAGATGTTAACAAAGGGGGAGAAGAGAAGGAAGGATCCGCACGAACATAGACAAAATCATGAGAACAAGATTGTGAGAGTTTTACTATTTTTGAAGTACTACAACTTTTTCTCTCTGAATTTTTCATGATTTCATCGTTTAGACACTCAAAAATTAGCTTGAATATGGTACGCGGTCTTTTTCAGGCTATTTTGGGTAATTTTGTGCTTTAAGCCCCGTTTTTTAACCTCAATTTTCGGGTCTAATTTTGAGGCTACTGGTTGGAGGCCAAAATGATGGATTTTGCCCTTGGACGCTCAAGACCAATTTCGAAGAGCTTGATGCCGGCTTTTCGATGAGCACTAAAACGGCTTCACATCAGATTGACGGTGTACGAGATATAAGCCTCCAAATAGGGCTATTTTGTTTTTGCCCATAGACCTGTTTCACGATGTGAAACGGATCTTACGGACTTAATTAAATTATTTTTTTGCCCATGCACCTGTTTCACGATGTGAAATGGATCTCATGGACTTAATTAAATTATTATTATTATTATTTAAGGGGGCATGTTTCATGACGTGAACTAGCAGGTGCGTTTCACGGATTTTTTTTAAAAAAAAATTTGTGCGAGGCTTGTTTCACTACGTGAACTAGCATGTGCCTTTCACGATGTGAAATAGGTGTTTCACAGAATTTTGTTTTTTCATGCAGGGGCCTATTTCACGCGGACAGGTACATTTCACGACATGAAATAGGTGTTTCATAGATTTTGTTTTTTTTTTGCACGAGGCCTTGTTTCACGACATAAACTAGCACGTGGGTTTTACGACATGAAATAGGTGTTTCAGAGATTTTGTTTGTTTTCTTTGGCTTGTTTCATGACGTAAACTAGCATGTGCATTTCACAACATGAAATACGTGTTTTATGAAAAAAAACGATTGCCCACGGACCTATTTCACGACGTGAAACAAAGGGTTTCATGAATGTGAAATGGATCTCACGGACTTTTTTTTTTGCAAGGGTCTATTTCACGACGTGAAACAAAGGGTTTCATGAATGTGAAATGGATCTCACGGACTTAATTAAATTATTGTTTTTTTGCAAGGGCTTGTTTCATGACGTGAAATAGACATTTTTTTTAAATGCGAGAGCTTGTTTCATGACGTGAAATAGATGTTAAAAAAAATTCACACGGGCACCTGTTTCACAATGTGAACTAGCAGGTGCATTTCATGATGTCAAATAGGGATTTTTTTCTTTTTTTCTTTTTTTTTTGTGTAGGGGCCTGTTTCACGAGGCGACATGAACTAGTAGGTGCGTTTCACGATGTGAAATACGTGTTTCACAATTTTGTTTTTGCGCGGGGGCATGTTTCACGACGCGAACTAGCAGGTGTGTTTCACAACGTGAAATAGGTGTTCACGATTTTGTTTTTTGGAGTCTAGTGGGAAATATGAATTTCCTTGTCTGGAGGGAATATTTTTTGAATTTTAAATTTGGGAGATATGGGCATTTTTCTAAAACGGTAAGTGGGAATAAGAAAAGTCAACAGTTTTTTGACACTTACTTACACCCTTCATAAATGACTCCCAAAATGGAAAAATCGACAACTCATTGGTATCTTTTCATTCAATGCTCATTAGCCTTACTGAGTTATGGAAAAAAGTTCTTAAGAATTAATCAAAGATTAATTATTCCACTAATTTTTTGAACTAAGTTGAAGCTCTAATTAACCACTAATCACTAATTAATTCATACCATTGAGCATATCATTGGATAGAGCCTGAAAGTGCTAAGCTATATACCTCAACTAATGTGTAAATTAGTCCATAATTAGAGATTAATTAATCTCTTGATTTTAGTCTCTTCTCTTTATGCAAAATTAAGCAAAAGAGAGGAAAATTCCTCCAATTGATGTAATTAGGTGTTTTAATGCATCTAGATGCTCTCAAAACACTCCAAAATACTAATTTTGACCTATTAAATTATCAATTTTGACCTCAAAAGGCATATTTTCTAGTTTTTAATCTCACTTGAACTGGATTAATCACCCCTTAATGATAAAAACCAATCAATTAAGGAAGATTAATCAATTTCAAGTGTTTTTAAATGTTTTGAGAAATGCATATAACGACCTAGACAAGTAGTTGAGCTTTTTGACAAAACGTATGAAAAGATGCAGGGGAGAAGAGAACTTGAGCTCTTGCAAGCACACACACACTCACAAAACCCTAAAAGAGAACACACAAGGTGAGAGTCTGAAAATCTTCTTCTTCCTTGAAATTACACAAGGGAAGTGTATTCCTTACATTGTTATTTATACAAAACTTATAAGTGGTCGGGCACCCAAACTTGGGCGGTCATTGTGTAAAAATGAGAACTACACCTACTAGTGTTCATGTCTATGTGATGCCGGCATTACACTTAGCTCAAACAGCCCTTGTTTACATCATGATGCGCTCATTTGAGCAGGAAAAATCCGTAAAAAGTTACATGAAGTGCTAAAAAACCTACTCGGGTGGTTTAAAAATTATAAGTGACCCTTTTGAAATAACTTGATGAATGGCGACCACTTGATTTGCTTATACGGCCTTTGAAAAATATGTTGGTGGGCCCGCCTCAGCCAATTGCCCAACTAAGCGCCATTGAAAATGTGGAAATATGTTGGTGGGCCCACCTAAGTCAATTACCCAGCTAACTGCCATTGGAAATGTGGTTAACATCTCCCCCTGCCTGAAGTAGGTCTGTCCTTGGACCTATGCATGGAAAATCAAAGTCTAGGGAAATTTGAAGATCAACTGTACTCTGAAGAGATCATTGGGTTGCCATTGTAGAGGCCTCAGTGTTGTTGAATTGATGATTAATCTTTCTTAAGTGTGGCAATGAACAATGAGAAGGTTTTTGTGATAACTGCATGATGTAGCAGTACATATTGGTTGTCAATGTTGAAATTGGTGAAGCCAAGGGTAAGTGCATATGCATGTGCACAGGTATAAAAACATAAGAGTGCCTAATGCATGCACTTGAAAAATGCAAGTGTCTATATGTTGCATATAGTAAAATGAACAGCATGTTGTGCAAGAAGAGCAATTAAGGGTAATCTAGGTGATGGGTTGTATCTTGGGCTAGGAATATGGGCTAGGAATATCCCGCCAAGATCTCCCCCTCCAAAATGTACCTAGATGGCTTTTGATGTTGAGGCTTCTAGTCCTAAAGATAAAAGTACACAATGAGTGTTGTGTGCGTGTGTGTGTTTATATATATATATATATATATAAACACACACACGCACACAATGAGTGTTGTGTGCGTGTGTGTGTTATATATATATATATATATATATATATATATATATATATATATATATATATATATATATATATAATTTGTTAAATAGTTTAGTATGCAACATGCAGATATGTACAAGGAAATGCCATGCATGATGTCATGTCTCAAGACTATGCCCTTGACTAGAAAATCTTTGGCAACATTAGACTCTTATGCCAACACCTAGATTGGCGAGAAATCTAGTATGCGAGGAGATTTGGTAAGAAAATGTAGATGCAATCATGGAAAGACTATGCTAGTGACTCGAAAATCAACTAGCGAGTTGACGCATGTGTGTAAGACTATGCTAGTGGTTGGAAAATCAACTAGTGACTAGACTTTAACTCTTATGCTTACCACTTTTAGGTAGGCAACTCCAATTTACAAGAACTTATTGGCAGCATGCTGCCAATGTAAATGCCTCAATTCCAAAGAGTATTGGGTTCTTTAGAAAGCTTTATATGGAGGCCAAAATTTTGTATCCACCATAGTCTCAAAGTCACAAAGCATATACCCAGGTAAAAATCTAAGTTGGTGGAAATAGAAAGCTACCACATCCTCATGTAGGATTTCGTTGAGGTTATATAGTAATTGCTCTTTGCCCCATTTTGTGCCTGTTTGTGGAACTTCCAAAAGTATTATAATAAGTTGGATAAATCTAATTATTGCCACAAAAGCAGGATTAGGTTTCTCATGCGGCATGTATATTTGTGAAGGTTGACGGGTGGAACCGATGGTAGTTAAAGATATAGTGGGGATTCTTGCCTCATTCAGCTTCCCTAGTCCACCATCAAGGGTATGGCATGAAGCAAGGATTGACACAAAGGCTCCTTGGTGAATTATAATAGGCATAGTGATCCATCTGCATGTACTTTTGTCTCCATTCTGGTTGAGTGCCTTCCAAACGTGTTGTCCCTTGGAGGCAGTGTATAACCACCTCTATCCTCTACAAGATGGGCTTGTTTCCATTTTTTTAAAGAATATTATATTAAGAAAGCAACCACCTATATATCAAGAAGATCTCTCAAGTGAGGGTTCTTGAATTGTGTGTGTTGCTTAACGGGCTCCCATAGGTCTCTAGCTTTCCATCTGTGTAATTTTACATGCTTTGCCATGTCACCCCTAGGAGGATAGGCCAAATAAGGCCTCTTTTCATCATTTCTGTTGTGGGTGTTTTGACACCTATAATAGGATTTTAAGGGCGGTGAGGATCAAAGGTTGTTACTTGCATGAGTACTATAAATAGAAGTTGTGGTTTAGCCAAGGGTTTCCCCTCCTTCCAAATATGTTTCCTCCAAAAATAGCTCAAACATGTCCTTTGCAAAAATGTTTAGCCACAGTGTTAGGAGTTGTGGGTGTTGTGTGGTAGATATTGTACCTGGGCCCAAGTTTCATCCAAGTAAGGCTTTGGTCTACGTAGTCTACACATGTTTGGGTGCTTTAAAGTGTAAGTCCTCTAGTAGACCCACTTTCATAAGTTCCCCTTCCTCAAAAAAATCTTGAGAATTGAGAAGCACCCTAACCCATGCCTAGAAATTGATTACTATAGGATGCAATGGGGCATAGAAAAGATCACTAGGGGGCTTTGTAGACTAATGTCTTCATGAAGAATGGCCATTACAAATGTAGGGGCATTTTGTTAAGACATCTTTTGAAAAACCCACTGCACTACCTCACTTGTAAAAGGAACCTCAAAATCTATGCCTTTTACAGTCATAGATAGTAAAAGGGTAGAGGTGAATAAAATTTGGGTTTTTGCTCAAGTTTGTGGGGAAACAACTAATGTAGCTGGAGCAGAGGCATGGTTAGAGATAGTGGCAACCAATGTACCTACCCCTTGTTCTACTAGAGAAATATCCTCTTCTTCGTGTTGATTCTAATACTAGAGAGTAGGTTCCCTGGCTTTGCCTATAGCTAGAGAGTAGGTTCCAGTTCCCTGGCTTTGCCTATAGCTTCAGCATGATACTTTGAGAAATCTTCCCGTGCCTTTTGCATCTGCTAGAATAAGCTATGCTTTTCTGCCTTATGCTTGAGGTTGAGCTTGAATTCTTCTTCATTCTATTTTTTAAGCTATTATAACAGGCTTCCTTGGCTTCTTGTAGTCTATACTCCAAGTCACTATATTGTTCTGTTAGTTCTTTTACCTGAGCCATCTCCACAGCCATCTTACTCTGAGCTTGATTCCTGTCTGTTGTGACGACCAAGGTAAATTCTTTGCTTGAAATTTCTAGCTCTTTTAGCAGATCTTGCTTTTGTTTGTGTATCTTGTCATAATGTTCCCTTTGTTTAACTTGTCATAACATTCCCTTTGCTTACTAGCGTCTGTAGCCCTTTTTAAAGACAACAATTTTTCCTCTTCTAGATTGGCCACCACCAACTCACTGATTTTATCTGCCTGGTTGGATGATTCCTATAATTAGGCTTTGAGCTGTGTTATTTGAGTATATTGTTGGTCAATGACTTGGGGTCAATGACTTGTTGCTTATTAAGTGCTTGTTGTTTGTAAAATTATGCAACCTTCTAGTTGAGTACCCTTGTCAACTCTAAAAGATGTAGCCTGGATTCCTCTTCTTATTGTGTGTCCAAGTCAAACAGAGTGACTACCTGTTGTTATACTTATTGCACTTTACGGTTCAAGACTTCCTTTCCAATTCTTTGCCTCTTTGGCTCAAGGTTAGATTGTATTGACACTGCCTCAGGCATTTGAGTGGTCATTCTAGAATCCATCTTTCTCTTACCTTTAGGGTCACGTGTTGGTGTTGTTGTTGCTAACACGGATTGTGCTTGTGGAGATATTGCAATAGGGATTTCCTTGGATATGGATGACGATTCACCATGCACATGTTAGTTGGTTCTGACCTTAGAGCCTTGATCTCCTTGGTCTTGCCTTTGAGTCTCTTGTCCTATGAGGAGACAGTTGGAATTGTAAGACCCCTACCCTGTAGTTTAACTAAAAAAAGGTAGCGGAATAACAACTATGCAGGGTAAAGTGGCTTACTCGGGGCCTCGCCCATGACTATTCGGGCAAGAGACTAATCCCTCTGTTCTTTCCAAAACCGATCCTGGAAAAAATTTACTTGCTGGGAAAAACATAGGAGATTCCTCCAAGTAATTTCTTTTCCAATCTTTCTAACGTAATCAAGAGCCTTAACTATCCTTTGTATTCCGACCAAACCCGCGATCACATGGCCGAATCAAAGGAGGAACTTGCACTTGGTTCATAGAGATCAACGCTTTTTTTCCCTCAAAGTGAGGCATAGCCATTGATTCTTTCCCACCATAGAACAAGAATTATCCCTTGACTTACTTCAACTATCGTAACTTTGAACAGAATTGAACTTTATTGTAGGAATCTACCGATCCACCCCAACCGGTCCATGGATTAGCCAACCGCCCAACCACTGTATTGGTGGGATCTCTCTTTAAAAATTTGGTTGTGTTTTGTCCCAGGTACCAGGGAAAAGAGTTCCTAGGTCCCCTAGCCGGCACTCATGCAAAATAATTAAATAGACACACCACTTACGCACCCAATATGAAATTGTCTTTTTCTCAGATTCAACTATTTTCCTAGGGAATCTTGGAATAAGTTAATCTCAAGTATTTACATTCATCCAACTAAGCATGTTTATGGTCCTTTTCTGAAAAATCCTTTTCCCATAAAAAACCTAACCAAGAGACGGAATACGGGTTGGATTATATTCTTTATCAGGTTATTTGAGTTAGTCTTAACCAATTCTTTAATCATCGTAGAAAGCCTTTATGTTATTCCCTTGTCCATAAATCATTAAATATGATTATGGTGGAATGCTTGACTTAAACAATAATTATGGTAAGAGTTTCCACTCACCTTTTACCCATTCAGAATGTACTTAAGATTCTATTTTTTGAGAATCTAGACATATACTTCATAATTCCAAAAGTTAAATATGTTCGTGATTCCTCTTTCTGATTAAAAATTTATCCATGTTTTCTTGATGCATTCTTATGAATATTTTCACATTCTTTTCTCAATTTTTCCAAAATAAAGTATGCTCAATATTCCTCTTTTTGAATAAAAGATTTATGCATACATCCTTATGGGATTTACAAAATCAATTATACCCATAATTCCTCTTTCAGCATAAAATATTTATGCACACATACTAATTTATTTTTATGCATACATCCTTATGGGATTTACAAAATCAATTATACACATAATTCCTCTTTCATCATAAAATATTTATGCACACATACTAATTTATCTGAATGAATTATATTCATAATCCCATTTGAAAATTAGAGAAGAATTATACATAACCTTCTCGTAATTTCTAAAATATAATATACTCAAAAGTCCACTTTTGATGAAAGGAAAAATTTATGTGAATCTTTTCATAATTCCCATAAATTGAATGAATCTAGAAACATTTGTGCATAACCTTCTTTATTTTTTTGGCAAATAAATAATGCTCAAAACTCCACTTTTAGCATAAAATTTATTCGGCATAAAGTTAAATTCATTTTCTAATGATAAAATTTTTGCCATAGCTTCCCCGCATTATCTATGAAATGAGAATGCTCAAAATTCCACTTTTAGCATAAAAATCTATTATGCATAAAATTCAACTTCTAAAAATTTTGCCATAGCTTCCCCGCATTATCCAAGTATCTAATATGGTAAAAATTTCACTTTTTGACATTTAAACATTTATGTATACACATACTAAGAATGTATACAAAAAAATATAATGAAAATCCTTCTTTTGACATGAAGAATATTTATGCATAAACATATATACATTTAAACATCATTATAAACCTTAAAATAGACACTTTTTCAGGGTTGAGAGAGATTCTATAAAGTCAGCACCTGAGGAAAACTTTACTTAAACAATTTAAATGCTCCTTCCAAGATGAGTGCACCCCAAGGTCATCCATGAAGATTTTGAGAAATTCCTCTAGGTAGTCCTTAAAAGCCATACACATAAGTCTTTGGAAAGTTTCTGAGGCATTGGTCCAAACCAAAAGGCATGACTTTATAGGCATAAGTTTTCCATTGGGTGATAAATGCTCTCTTATGTTGATTGCGAGGATCTATTTTTGCACGCTTGAATATAGCTCAAGAAACCATCCAAGAAGCTATAGACTTCTTTTCCCGCCACTCATTCTAAGACTCGTTTAGTAAATGGTAAAGGATAATGTTCCCTAACTGTTGTAGCATTGACCTTTTTCATGTCAACACACACTTAGAGTTTTCCATTCTTTTTAGGTACAACCACAATAGGAGAAACCCACTCAGTGTGTTCTATCTCATAAATAAAACCCACATTGATCAATTTATCAATCTCCCCTCTAACCAATTTGTCATAATTAGGATTCATAGGACAAGATCTTTGTCACAGTGGTCATGTATCATCCATGATTGGAATAGTATGCTTGTAGACTTCAGGGGGAACCCCTTTCATGTGTGAGTATTTCCAAGGAAAAAAATACTTAAATTCCTTAAGAAGATCAATGGGATCCTTCTCTTCTTGTTCAATCAAGTCAATGGCGATGTAGACTCGCTTGGAATCCTCACTAAGGTCTGCAATGTCCACTTTCTCAACTTTGAGCTTTGGCATGTTTGCGGTGGGTGACAATACCGCATTGCTCTATTTGAGCTCCCTTCATTCTCCATGCATTCTCCATTGTACTCCTATGACTTTCTCATGAACATTCTTGACACTAGTGTGTGTGCACTTCCTTTCTGGATCTATTTCAACTATTTTTTTTCTATTGACTTACTGACCTTAGAACTAGTCTCTATCTTCCTGCTCCCTTACCTAGCGTACCAATTCCCCAGCAAGATCGCTAAAAGTGTCGGTGTCCGGTCAAGACCCAACACTTACGTGGTTTTGGACCACCTAGTCAGCTTTAGAAGAGTAGTGACTAATGTAGTTGTGCCTAATGCAATAAGCCAATGCTAGGACGTTGAGCTACCTGTCTGGCCTAAGCTTGGGGAGTTAATCACAACTATAATTAGGTTAGTTCTTGGGTCTGTCATGAATCCAAATAGGAGTCCACATCGAGATAGGACCACAATTAACACAAGAGAATGCAGAATAGACAAAGCTATGTAGGGTGAAAACATAAATAAGATAAAGACCAACCCATGTGTCATTCTTGAGTAATTTAAACAATACGGTACAATGCCTGCGGCAAGAGCTCTACTCATGAACTACTCACTCAACTCTCCTATCTTTATATTTAGTATTATTCCTTTCCTTTAGGCCCAAGTAGAGTTGCATGATTATGCCACTATCTAGGCAAAAAATGCACTCTTCCTACAATCTCAACCAGGTAGACCAAGTCTTCTCTATCCTCTAACCCCCCTTTTCACCTTTACAACCACATGGGTACTACCTCTTCTTCAAGAAACTATTACAAGTTTGTTGCAAAACAAGAAGGTGCGGTTTGTTGCACAATGGTGAATCCAGGTGGCAGTGGCCAAACGAGCTAATTGGCCGCTAGTTATTGCATATATTTCATAAGAGTATGCAATAGACTCTATTCATATACTCTTTACATAGTCACATCACATAGTCTTATGCATAAGACTATGTAATAGAATCTATGCATAATTGAATATGCAAAAGACTCTTATGCAAAGAGCTATATGTATATTATGCATAAGATCGTTATGTACATCTCTATGCATGTACTTGCATAAAGACCTAAGAGCCAAACCTAAGAGGAAAAACCAACAAAATTAGAAAAACTAAAACTCAAAATCTAAAAGAAAACTTGTAAAATTTTAAAAACAAAAACCCGTAACATATAGAAAACCCTTATTACTTGTAAGGAAGAGGATGAGGGAGAGAATGAGAGAAGATGTCCAAGGTTTAGGATTGAGAGGGCTTTCTTGTGAGAAGAGATTTTTAAAAATAAAATATTGAAACGAGAAAAAAGCGAAGAACTAATCGAGCTTAAGTTTCTCCATCATTGGTATATATTTTATCCAGAGTAGATAAGAGCATCGGTGTATATATTGATAAAAGTGTCTGACCCCGATGCATATACCAAAGCTATTATTGATGTTGACTTTTCTTATACTTAATACTAAAATTTTATTATTGGTATTAACTGGCTAACAAAATGTAGCTATATATATATATATATATATATATATATATATATCATGTATCATCAATCTATCTTGGTGCTCTCTCTCTCTCTCTCTTCCTTGTTTTTTCCCATGGATTGTGTAGACAATTCTTCATCTTCAAAGGCTAAGTGGTTAGAAGAGAGAGTAAATTATCCTTGCATATGTTGTAGGTGCTTGTTGACTAGAAGGGAATGTTAGAATCACCATCCAATATTTTGAATTATACATAGATTTTGATAGATCCATATCGTAACACATAGGAAACTCTGATTTGGTAAGTTAATGGCTACCATCAATGCCTTTGTACGAGAGCATCCAAGTTGTGAGCTTGTGACCTTTTCTTGCTTCATTTATAACCTATTTATAGTTGGTCAAACATAAGTGTCAAGTCATTAAAATTTATAATATTGCCTCAGGAGAGCTTGAGCTCTTGCAAGGGGAGAAGAGAGCTTGAGCTCTTGCAAGCACACACACACTCACACAAACCCCAAAAGAGAACACACATAACAGAGTATATACAAGTATAAACAAGCGGTCCATAATGTGAACACGCTAAGAGGAGTGGGTAGGTGTGGGCTAGTCAATGTAGTCTAGCTCTAGAATCTCTGGTAAAGATATGTCGGTGCCAGCTACCAAACCCGCCTAGTGATGTAAATGTTGAACGATCATGCAGGTGCCTCATAAGTGTCAGCTCTGAGCTTGACATCTCAACACTTCCCCTCAAGTCTAAGTCTAGCTCATGAACTCCAAGCATATCTCAAAATGTCCGAAGCTTCTCAGCTCCCAAGGCCTTTGTGAAGATGTCAGTGACCTGATCCTGTGTGCTGACATAGGCCAAGTTAATGTCGTTTGCCAAGACTCTCTCCCTAATGAAGTGTCAATGTGTTTTGTCCCCGCACGGGAGATTGGGCTCCTAGAGCCAACTATATACTGCTAAGATTATCACAATGTATGACAACCTTTCTCACCACATGCAGCCCCAAGTCAACAAAAGTAGCTTGCGTAACCAAGCATAAATCCACTGCTAGATCTCATGTCTAATATGCCACCTGCCCAATCTACATCTGTGTATCCATATAGCTCCAATGGTACACCTACTGCATAAAACAATGCATAGTCAACAGTGGCCCTAAAATACCGAAGTGTGTAACGCACACTGTCAAGATGTGGTTTACGTGAAACCTGCATAAATTGGCTCTCTAAGCCAACAGTGTAACTCAAATCTAGCCTGTTGATTGTGACATAGATCAAACTCACCACAGTCTTCATGTATACATAGTGGGGTCCTCCAACACATAACTTGCATCCACACTAAGCTTGCCACTTTGATCTAATGACACCGAGATTGACTTACAATCAGCCATCCCATACTTGGATAACATGTCCAATACATACTGTCTCTGTGTGACAGCCAAATACCCTCAGGTGTGTGAATAACCTCAATTCCCAAAAAGTAGCGCATATCTCCCAAATCCTTCATCTCAAACTTCCTTTTGAGAAGACTTTCTCCCAAGTCTCATTTCCATACAATGCATCCATCTCCTCATCCATAGCTTTCTCCCACTGACACACATTTCCAATAGCCTCATCAAAACATGTGGGTTCTACAACCTGCACAACTTTTACCTTATAAGCATAGTGATGTGCCACATAACCATCATAAGTCAACCTCTGCACAGGGTTTTTAACTCTTCCAAATCTTCGTAACTTTGCATTCATGGCTTCCATATCTTTCTTCACACCAAGTGTCATCATTGGTGGAATCCCAGGCTCCTCATCAAGGCTCATCTTTGAGCCACTTGACTCTCCATAAAAAACAAGAGAGTGCCCCTACAAAAATATCAAGCATACAAGGGGGCTTAACCACTTTCTCTTTGCCTTTATGTGATGTACCAACTACATTTCTAGGACTAGTATTATGATGCAGTCGGCCACTCCATGGTCTATCAACATAACCACTGGATGTTGACTCTCCTAGTCCACTCATGAATGTGATTATTGACTTGCATTCTATGCAACCACATTTCCACTTACATCAACCCCAACAACATCTTTTTTAGTAGCATACCAACTACTCATCTCATTAAATACATCCTTGCTTACCCTTAATTCACGTGTAGAAGGATTATAGCATCTACATCTCTTTTTCTCAAGGGAATACCCAATAAACACACATTTTTCTACCTTTGGATCCATCTTAGTATGCAACTCATCTTGCACATGCACATATGCAATACATCCAAAAACTTTCAAGTGAGACAAATCAGGTTTCTTGCCAGTAAACTTATCCTTTAGCGTTACATCATGTATGGCAATAAGAGTCTTATTCATGATATAAACTATTGTAGACACAGCCTCAGCCCAATAGTTATGCGGCATATTCTCCTATGCCATCAATGCTTGTGATGTCATTGTAATGTGCCTATTTTTCCACTTAGCAACTCCATTTTTCTACAAAGTGTATCTACATGTAAATTGTCTCTAAATTCTCCCCCTACATCTAACCTTAAGAATTTCACATGCTTTCCTGTCTGTTTTTCAGCCACCATCACTTTAAAATTCTGAAAAATGAGTGAACAATTCATTCTTATCCTTCATGAAATACACCCACACTTTCCTCGTGTGTGCATCAATAAATGTTACGTAGTACCTACAGCCACCCATATACATAGTCTTCGCAAGACCCATACATCTGAATGCACAATATCCAATACATTCTTGTTTACATTTTTGTTTTGTGGAAATACATGCTTTGTTTTCTTTCCAAATTGATATGCTTCACATACTTTTTGCATACCTTCAACTTTAAACTTAGGCAGCCCTATCACAATTTCTTTAGTCTGCATAGTCTTCATTCTTTGCACATTTACATGCCCAATTTTATTATGCCAAATGTCTATATCTGCAACAACTCTTGAACCATTTGCAAACATTGTCACTTCAAGCATATTTACATTCAATTTAAACATTATGCCCACTCTGTTGCCTTTTGCAACTCGCACTTATCAACATCCATCAGGATTAAACTAGACCTGCAACCAACTCACACTTATCAACATCCATCAGGATTAAACTAGACCTGCAAACCTTGCTCAATCATTTAGCCAACAGAAACTAGATTCTTTGTAATGTTCGAAACATGAAGTACATCTACAAGGTACTTTACCTTACCATCCTACATAGACAATGGTACATCTCCAAGGTACTTCACCTTACCATCCTACATAGACAATGGTACATCTCCAACATGTGCAATCGAATTAGCAGTGTCATCCCTTGTTTCACAAAACCTGGTCTTTCAACACTCTTCATTTCCTTAAACCATTCACCATGACTTGTCATATGGTTCAAAGCACCTGAATCAACATACCATGCATCATCCTTACATGCTGCTACATCATTTCCAAACACAACATTAACCACATGTTGGATAACAAACAACCTCTCATTATCCTCATTATTTTTGCTAGAGATTGCATAGTTGCTTTGCTTCTCATTTCGCATGTCACTCTTCTTCTTATAGTAATTTGCCTGCACCATGCTTACCACAATAAAAATAACCTCGTGTATCATTATGTTACCTTTTCCAATTACCACGACCTCTTTGACTCCCCCTACCTATAAACTGGCCTCTTCCACCTGTGTGTTGTTTGCAAATCCTGGGATTATTACTGTTGCTAACCATAATTCTGATTACCTATTTGGTCACCACCTTGGGCCACATCCATGACCTGTACCTCATCCTCTACATGCGCTTGTGTAGAAGGCTTTCTACTCTGAACTTTTTTAGTTTTATGAAGACTGATTATCTTCACCCAAATTCTTCTCTTCAATGTGATCAGCATATTGACACCAAATCTATGAAGTTGGAAATGTTATCCCAAGTTTAAATAGATGTCTTGAAGTCCTTGTATTGTGGCCCGAGACCACATAGACACACTTCTACCTTATCATTCATCATCTCAACAACAAAAACACCAATTGATGCAAGGGATTCCACAATGCCCTTGATCTTCAAGGCATAATCATTCACAGATATATTTTTCTTCTCCACAGTATGAAGCTCATTCTTCAACTGAATCTTTTGTGCCTTGGTGTTGGTTCCATACAGTTTCACCAAGGTGTCCCATGCCTCCTTACGTGACTTGGCATCCTATATATGCCCAATCATGGTGTCATGTATACTAATAGAAAGCCAATACATGACTTTCCATGCTTTTTGATTCTAATCCTTGAATTCTTTTACATTTACAGTAGTTAGATTAATCTCTGATATCTCTAGTGCCTCCTCATGTTCACCTTTAATGTAGTCCGAGTAACCTTTTCCCATCAAGAAACTTGTCAATCTAAACGTCCAAGCATGGAAGTTGTTCTTATCAAGCTTCTTTGAAATAATTTGGTTTATTCCATCATTCGACATCTTGTCTATAATACAAATTCACCAAAAATAGCACTCTTGTTTGATCTACACTAATTGTTGTATACTCTGCAGCAGCAGCGGTACTATACTGCACCTAAACTATCATAACTAGTGACCTCAATTTTCATATATACCCCCAATGGAAACTTTAAGACCTCTTTGCAGTACACAGTGCACAACCAAACTCCCTTCTTGTAGTTCCAAAAATAGAGTTCTGTAGAGAATCAAAACTTACACACAATGGCCGTGAACGCCTACAAACTAAAAAATGGAGGTCTAGACACACCACCCAAAACACTTTTTGAGCCTGAAAAATTTTATCCAACGAGCTATATAGTTTCCCTGTAGCTTTTCTCCCATGAAGAAATCCGCTCAATCGGAGTTCATTTGTTGATGCCTCCCGAAGAGCTCTCGACAAGGGTGTAGTAGAGCCAACAAAAAGGGGGAAGAGTAAGTGAAGCTCTTACCATTGTACCACTTCCCATGCTTCTCTTGCTTTGCCAGCTCAGCCCTTAGCATGAACCCGGCTTTGATACTATGAAAAGATGCAGGGGAGAAGAGATCTTGAGCTCTTGCAAGTGCACACACACTCACACAAACCATAGAAGAGAACACACATAATAGAGTATATACAAGCGGTTCATAATGTGAACACACTGAAAGGAGTGGGTAGGTGTGGACTAGTCGATCTGGTCCCAACTATAGAATCTTTAGCAAAGATGTTAGTGCCAGCTACCAAACCTCACCACTGATGTAAATGTTGAACGGTCATGCAAATGCCTCGTGAGTGTCAGCTCTTTTTGAGCTTGACATCTCAGCAATTGAGACACAAGATTTTCTTCAGGTTGGAGTTCCATTTGCCCTTGGGTTGAAGAAGTTAAGATTTCATCATCAAGCACATGATTTGGGCTTGGTATATACTTTTTAAGAAGGCTGACGTGAAATACATTATGTACTTTGAGAGATGAGGAGGAAGAAGAAGCTCGTAGGCTAAGTCACCTACTTTCTTTGTAATCAGATATGGTCCACAATATCTGGGGGATAACTTCTTGTACTTCCCAAGATATAAGAGAACTTCTTTTGGAGCGTACTCAAATGAAGACCATATCTGCTTCTTTGAATTTTCTGTCTGACCTCTTCTTATCTGCATACTACTTCTGTCTATCTTGGGCAGCTTTTATATCTTTGTGAATTGACTACATCTTCTGCTCCATGTCATCAAGCATCTATCTAGACATCTTGACCCTAATCAATGGGTCGGACCAAGTTAATGGAGTTAAGCAATCTTGTCCATACAAAGCTTTGAAAGGGCTCATCCCAATACTTCTGTGATAAGAAGCATTGTAGGCAAACTCGACTAGGTGCAGATAGCTTAGCCACTTCTTGGGTTCCCTGCCCCATAGCATAACTACATCTTCTGCTCCATGTCATTAAGCATTTTTCTAGACATCTCGACCCTAATCAATGGGTCGAACCAAGTTAATGGAGTTAAGCAATCTTGTCCATATAAAGCTTTGAAAGGTCTCATCCCAATACTTTTGTGATAAGAAGCATTGTAGGCAAACTCGACTAGGTGCAGATAGCTTAGCCACGTCTTGGGTTCCCTGCCCACAGCATGACTGAAGTATATCTTCGATTAATTGGTTCACCCTTTCAGTTTGTCCATCGGTCTTGGGGTGATAAGCTATGCTGAGATCCAAGAAAGTTCCTACTCCTTAAAAATGCAGTCCAAAATCTTGACGTTGTGTGGACAAAAACAAAGACCGATGATGTGTACATATTGTGCAGAGTACTAAGAGTTTCATAAATATGTAATGAGTTTGGGTTAGTTTTGAGTTTTGGTTGAGATTAAATCTGTTGTACAGGAGGAGCAGAGGCATAACCATCAGGCCTTACATCCTCATGATGTGGTGATCTTGTTGCTTTTGTTGGCGAGTCTTCGGGTGTGTGTCAGTGCCTACATGAGTGCTGACTGTTTGCATTTGAGCATGCCCTTTGTAAATATATAGCATGGATGACTTGTGGCATGTGACCTAAGGCTGATGAGGAGGCAAAAAGGGTGGTGCTAATGGCATGTGAACAAGGGATGGGAAGGCTTAAGTGGCTTGGGAACTTGGCTGAAAGGGCTACGCAGTATGAACAGCCATAAATAATAAAAATCTAATATGAAATTAGAAGCTTCAAGCTTCCAGAAAATCAAAATGGTGACCGCCAACGGCATCCTGGGCAGGTCTACCCTCACCACGTGTGCCAAAAGAATTGAAGGGACCACATGGCCTCAAAGGAGTGAGCTTGCTGCATTGGGAAGAAGGGAGAGAGGAGGCAGTATCCAACGGGCTAGCTGGGAGACTAAAGCCTTGGACGTAGGCTTCCTTTGCTAGCACTTCTCTGGTGGACTGCTGCTTTTGGAGAGCTCTCAAGTTCAGAGGTCGCTACTACAAGTCAGGAGATCCGTAGGAGGGGCGCCATCTGTAAGAGAGGGGAAGGACTGTCGTGGGCTAAATTGAGAAGGTGATGAAGGGGAGCGTGGAGCTAAAGCAGGCGCCTACATTTTTTTTGAATTTTGGAAGCTACGAAGCTGTGGAGAGAAGATGGCGAGTGGAGGCTTCCAGGGAGGACTTAAGAGGAGGTCTATTGCATGAGGTGGTGTATATGGAAGGGACTCAAAGGCTTTGCATGGTAGGTGGCTACACAAAGCTGGCGGATGATGTGTTTCAGCATGTTGATGGCGTGTGGTGTTGGCTGCAAGCCAAAAAGCACAGAAAATGAGGGAATGCCTTGGGGTTTTGAAGAGAACATCTGTATTTGTTTTCTCTAAAGCTTGGAGTATGGATATAAGTGATGTGTCGTGAAGCAGCCTCTGTGGAATGCAAGGGTTGGTGGCTGCCCCATAGGACCATTGTCAGGACTGTATTGCTGCCTTGTGGGTTGTGAACTTTGATGCATCTTATATCCATGATGATGATTATGATGATGACGGTAATATATCCACGTGTTCTTGGTTGATCAATCAAACACCAGCACCACTTGAATCCCTATGTGAGAGCATACTGGATAGGTTTTTTGTGAAGTTTTGTGTAAAGAGTCAAAGCTAGAACTGAGCTCTTGTATACATGTTTGTAATATGTTGCTGTTCTGAAAATACAGTCTTCTAAACTTGAAGTAAAGCTTTGAGGGTAGCCCACCTCAGATATGTACCTTGTCTTCGAGTTTGGTTCGGATATCGAGGAACTGTACTTTGAAGATGCTTCTATGCTTGAGGTTGTTTATTCTTATAGTAATGCAGGGTACCGGTCAGTCATAATTCATATCACTGAAGGGGAGTGGGCTGATTGTGAATGGGTGTTAGATGAAGATGGTTCTGAGAGGATGTAATGGATGTTCAACTCTGTAAGGACGAAGACTTGTATTGAAATAAAGTTTTGTTTATACTCTTGGGTCTGGTGTTCTGGGTGTGTTTGTATCAGTGTGTGGAAGTGTGACACTCTATAAAGGCATATATAGCTATACCGCTTCCGTGTCATCAACATGAATTTGGGATCTCAATCACTTACTATTCTTCTGGGTAGGCCATGCAATCTGAAGATTTCTTTGAGGAACACTCTTGTTGAAAATACAAGTGAATAGGGTGTGTGCGGGAACAAGCCCTTGGTTAGAGGCTGTAAAAGAGAATGAGTAAATGTGAAAGAACCTATGAAAAGGTGATAAGAATCTACTGGGAGAGAATAAAGGGTAGCATGAGAGAATTTAGGAAGTGTGGAGATATTCTGGGAAGTGTGGAGTTATTCTGGGAGATATTTAGGGAAAAGAGAAGAGGTGGAGAGAATCAAGCAAGAGGTGGAGATATTCTGGGAGTGAATCATGGAGAAATCAATGGGATTTGATGCTTGATGTAAACTCTATAAATTGAGGCATAGCCCTAATGAGAATTTGCTGGTTTTTGAGTATCCATGCCTACATTAATCTATTTGCTACCCACTAATTATGTCTTAATTATTTGCTATAATCACTTTGTTAATGATGTTGATTCTAGTGTTTGATCCACCATAGCTCATCATAATGCTCAAATTTTAACATGGTATCAGAGCCATGTCTAGAATCCATCAGATTTATGAGCCCATTATCTAATTAATTAGGATTAGTAGTAGATAATTAGAAAATAATCAAAATTTTAGTTATTTTTCACTTCACCCCTTCACCCCCAGCCAATGGAGGATCTCATTCACCTTGCACACATAGAATTAGGGAAAACCCTTCTAGCATATGGTAGCCAACTCACTTGGCTTCAAGCCCATCAAAACGGCACAGCAAACTGCCAGCGAAGAAGGGAGAAATCGCGTTTTCACCTGGCACTTCTTTTTCTGAGTGAAATTGACATTACAGCTTGCACAGATCAAAGGTCTCTAATTCCTCTTAGCACAAGGTGTTTTCAAGCATTCTCTACAAGTTGGTGAAGACAGAATTCAATTTCATCAAGTCTACAGTGAGATCCAAGCTCTTCATCAAATCAGGTGACTTTGGTAAAACAGAGATTAAGCTTTCAATATTTGGTCAAATCTTGTGTTTATTGGCTTAATCCTCTACTAGACTCATTGCTATTGATGCCTTTGAAAGCATTTGAGCCCATTTGAAGTCTAAGGCACCAGATCTGGACTCCCCGCATACTCTGTTTTCTACACACAAAATAGTGGATTAATTTGCTAATCAGTGAATCAGTACTAATCACTATATTTTGGTGCAATTGAGGGTTCAAAATAACCATTAGGTATCTGATACATATCCCTATAACTTCAGATTACAAATTGGAGTTGGTTTGATACTCCAACCATCCCGTACAAATTGGTTACCCTTAATTTAATGTAATTTCTGGTGATTTTATGCTGATAAAATTGTTGTAATCATCTAATAAACACCATATTGAGTTGTAAAAGGGTAGACACTGCCCTTGAATCTTGAAATTGGATCAAGAGGTAAGACACCCTTCACATCACCATGAGTTCAGCACAGAAAATAGCCAAATTTAATGGGGAGCAGTTTTATACATGGCAGACAAAAACCATGTATTTGCTCATGAGGAAAAATCTGTGGGGATTAGTTGAAGAAGGGAGAGATGAATGCCCAGAGAGAGGGAAAAATGAGTGGAAGAGCAGGAATGAAAAAGCATTGGGACTTATTGCACTCAGTTTAAATGATGAAATCATTCATCACATCACAGGGATACAATGGGCAAAAGATGCATGGGATGAACTCAATAAATTATTTGGTACACAAGCAAAAAATTTAAAGATAAATTTGTTTTTAATGCAATTCTACAAATTGGACATGAAGGAAAGTGAACCTTTAATCACTCACTTGAACAAATATAAAAGCATTAAGCAAAAGCTTCACTTGCCACAAATGTGGAAAGCCAGGACACATGGCGAGAGACTGCTACAGCAAACCCAGTGGAGAAGGAACGACATCGGAAAACTTCATGGAGGCTCCAAAGGAAGTGGAGTTGGATCATCTTTTTTGAGAGAGAGAGAGAGGGAGAGAGAGAGAGACCCCACAACCCAATGTAACCTGCCCCAACAAAGTAAAACCACCTCTGAGCCACTGATGATGTAGGCCACGTGTGGTAGATGTATGTGTAAGCACTTTAGTCAAGGTCGCGGGCACTTATAGTAGCCTTGGACACATAGAGAGAGAGAGTGTCAAGGACTATGGAGTTTAGGGACTTGAGGCACTAGTTGCGGGCTATCAAGTAAGAGGGAAACTTGGTATAGGGTCCAGGTGTGCTAGAGATTATTCACTTGAGGGGAGGTGTTAAAAATACAAGTGAATAGGGTGTGTGCGGGAACAAGCCCTTGGTTAGAGGCTGTAAAAGAGAATGAGTAAATGTAAAAGAACCTGTGAAAAGGTGAGAAGAATCTACTGGGAGAGAATAAAGGGTAGCATGAGAGAATTTAGGAAGTGTGGAGATATTCTGGGAAGTGTGGAGTTATTCTGGGAGATATTTAGGGAAAAGAGAAGAGGTGGAGAGAATCAAGCAAGAGGTGGAGATATTCTGGGAGTGAATCATGGAGAAATCAATGGGATTTGATGCTTGATGTAAACTCTATAAATTGAGGCATAGCCCTAATGAGAATTTGCTGGTTTTTGAGTATCCATGCCTACATTAATCTATTTGCTACCCACTAATTATGTCTTAATTATTTGCTATAATCACTTTGTTAATGATATTGATTCTAGTGTTTGATCCACCATAGCTCATCATAATGCTAAAATTTTAACAACTCTGGCCACATCCACTGCAGTGTACTGGAATCAGATGGGCAACTTTGGTTAGTCTATCAACTACCACGAAGATGGAGTTGTAACCTGATTGCACTAAAGGTAATCCAGTAATGAAATCCATACTGATACATTCCCACTTCATTTGGGGGATGTCTAATGGATGTAACTTCCCAGGCATTTTTACTCTCTCGGCCTTGACTTTCTGATAGGTCAGACATTGACGTACATGATTAAGTACATCCTTTTTTAGACCAGGCCAAAAGAAGCTTGGAGAGACGGAAAACTCTCTCACTTGTAGCAAGAGTAGTATGATCCACATGTAGCTCAATCCAATGGGATTTGCATCCCTTTCGGAGCTAGGGATTCAACCTGTACCGGTGCACAAAAGCTTATCCATTTGATGGAGAGAATGCTAAGAATACTACTACCATTGACATAGACTTAACACACACACAAGCTCAATCTTGCTATTGCTCACTCACTCATCATCCCACTCATTCATGCATCCAAAACAAGAAGAAAGCTAAGCTATTGCATACACAAGATCAAAGCATTCTTCATTCTCAAACACTCATTTCCCTAGCATGCACACAAACCTTGAAGCTATCAACAAGAAACATGCACACTAGAGAATTGACATGAGAAGAGAGACAAACATCAACTCATTGCATTGAATTAACAAAAATAGAACTTACAATAATGTAGATGGGGAGAGAGGAGCTTGCACCTCTATGGCAAAAGAGGGAGAGCTAGTCTCAAGAGAGCTCAAACATGAGTTTAGCCCAATGTGTCCATAAGCTCTCAAATGAGCCACTTTTTATACAAAAACTCTAAAACTCCCCAAACTTCCCATGTGGGATTATTCTTAAGCCCACTCCCACACTCATCTACAACTTGGAACTCTTTACAAGAGCCCTAAATAAGAATGTCACTTGTTTTCCTGCTTGCATCTTTTTGTTGCATCCTTGCATTGATCTTTACTTGTCACACGCAACACTCCCCCCTTCCTATTTTGCGCACGTCCTCGAGCGCGGTAGAAGCAAGAGCTGCAAAAACAATGGATACAAGTAAAGCTTTTTATTGAAGAAAAGAAAACCAGCAATGACAATTTCACACATGAGCATACAAGTGAAAGGCTAATTATAGTTTTAAAGAGTGTTAAAAGAGGTGAGTAAAGACTTGTCAAAGTGAGACTAAGTGGTAGATAGTGCTATGCAAAGGCAAATGTGCTTGCACACCACAGGTTATGATCGCAGTCTCAATGTCCTACAAGTATTTAAGGTAGCAATTGTCGAGGAATTTGAGCAAGATAAGAGGATTTAGGCATTGAAGTGCTAGAATCTATGCTCAAAGGAGACTCATGTGAAGTTGGACTTAGGTACACAAGTTGATGGTGGAATTGTGTAACAAGGAGAAATTGGGACAACTGGTGTTTCAATACTTGTTTTGGGAAGGTCAACACAAGGAGATTTGTAGGTGCTATCACAACCACCTATCCTATCTTGAAGAGGTTGTGTTGATTTCCTTTGCACCCACTGATATGGAAAACCAAGGGTTGTTGTTGGAATCTTACTGATACACTCTTTTACCTCTAGCAAACCATGGCATTTGGGAAGCTAAAGTGCTGTTGTACCCTCATAATAGCGTTGTGCTTTAAGAACATGCTTTGGGACCCAACGAGTAACAATCTGATGTTTAGACTTGGAAAAGATGTGCTTTTTAGGAGGCTTAGCAACTAGGCTAGATGGTACAAGTTTGTACGCATCTTTGGGTAGCCAAAGTGATAATTCCTTCTTGCCTGGCCTTCTTTGAGCAGTGACTAGAGTAGTTGAAACATGCCAGCCATGGCCCTCACTTGAGGACTTATCGATTATCCACATCATTTGTGTTGGAGCTTCAAGAGCAGATTTTGAAAGTGGGTTGTGTAAGGTAGAAACACCACCCTTTTGACATGATAAAGCTCATGGAGTAGCAGATCCCAATACGCAATCAGAATCAATTTGCAATTTGAATTGTCTATTCTTCCAATCTAATGAACAATTGGTAGCACTTAACCCCATGATCGATCGAGAACAACCTCTACCATTGCCTTGGACTTACTTGCCACATAAAAGGGAACTGACATCTGGTGATCCTAAATGGACATCATAATGACACATTTTCCCTCTATAGGGTTATCTTCACTTGAGAAGCTTTGTAATAAGTCAATAGGAATGTGCACAAGTGTTGGTTGTCCCAAGGCTATCCATGTGTCAAACGAGAGAACATTATAATCTGCACCAAAGTCAATTAAGGCAGAGACAAAGTAGGTAGTCTCATGAAGATGAAGACACACTTGAATATTGAAAGGATCGACATATGGTTCATCAGTAGCCAACTGTAAGGCCAACATAGAAGCTTTGCAACGCTCCTTGGCTTTTGCAACTCTAGCTTTAGCCTCTTCTTGAGCCTGACGTTTAAGTAGGTCATGTGCTTCTTTCCGTGTGCGTGCAGCATGCATTTGTTGAAGCATGGCTTCAATTAATGGTTCATTGTATTTTTTGAGACGACTTCCATTAATGAAGTTAGGTATTTGCTCACCTTCTAGTGTCTCAAATGCACTGCACCACTTGGAGTAAGCTCATTAATCACAAACGGTCCTAGGCCATGTTTCTTGAGCTTTCTCTTATGCTTCTTAAGTGTGTACAAGAGCACAAGGTCCCCTTTTTTGAATCGGCCAGTTGTTACGTTTCTATCATACCATTGCTTTTGTCTCCTCTTCTCGGCATACATCCCCAATACCGCCAATAAGCGGGTCTCATCAAGCTTTTCCAATTCATCAATGCATTGTGAAAGCTCATGACCACCAGTCCAGTCCAATTGTTTAGCAACTCGTAAAGTAGGTACAAGAAATTCAATGGAAAGAATTGCATCTATCCCAAAAGCAAGCTCAAATGGAGTTGTGCCCACAGATGTTTTATATGCTGTCCTATATGCCCAAAGAACTGAGTGCAACTTTTGCTCCCAATCATTCCTATGTCCCTCAACAATCTTTGTGAGTGCTGTGCAAAGAATCTTGTTAGTGCTCTCAGCCCATTGGTCTGGGGATGATAGGGTGCAGAACGCTTTCTTGAAGCAAAAACTCTATGACCTCATTCACAAAGTGCACACCTTGATCACTAACAATTTCAATAGGTAAGCCATAGCGTGTAAACACGTACTCATACAAGAACTTGGTTGTGGTTCTGGCATCATTTTTAACTATAGCCTTTGCCTCTACCCATTTGGTCAAATAGTCAGTTGCGACTATAATATATTCAGCATGCGTGTGACGAGCTGGATGTTTAATGGGACCGACAAAATCAATACCCCATTTTGCAAAAGCACGTGTGCTTAACATAGGCCGCAATGGCATATTGTCCTTTGTGATGGGAGGTTTGGTCCTTTGACAATTGTCACAATGTTTTACATATTCTTCGGCATCCATTTGTAAGGTTGGCCACCAAAGCCCAGACCACCTAATCAACTTAGCTGTGGTATTGCCCGAAAAGTGTCCACCCCCAACACCTGCATGTGCATGAGTCAAGATTTTCAAGTAGTCAGCTTCACATACACACATGCGTAAGTTGCCATCCTTGCCCCTCTTGTAGAGTTGGCCCCCTATCAGCATATAGTTTGCCGCTTCAACTTCAATAGCATGCTTTCGATATCTAGGAATTTTTTGATCAGTATGACCATGCTGAAGATAGTCCACAATATACTTACTCCAACTTGGTGTAGTTGAAATTTGGAATAATGTGACATTATGAATTGGCTGTTGAATTTGACATGAAGCACAGTTATGAACAAATTTTTCAGCATCCGCATGCATGGTAGGCCACCATTACCCATCCTGAGATATACGTAGCACACAAGTAGTAGCTGATGCATGGATTCCACCGATACCCGCATGTGCCCACCGATACCCGCATGTGCCCATTCCAAGATCTCCACATATTGGTCAGGGTTAGGTATGAGCCGCAACACTCCATCATTACCCTGACGATATAATCTCCCTGAGATTAACTTGAATGGTCGCCATAGGTCCACATTAGGACCCGCTAGTTGTATCTGCCCCTTGTCAAAATTTCTAAGATGGGTTCAGACCATTTAGGAGCTGTCTCTACAAGGAAAAGTGTTGAATCTAACATATCATCATCCACACCCACAGGAGCTTCGCCAGAGGTGATTTGAGACAAATGATCTGCCCTAAGATGAGTTGTTCCTTTTCGCACTGCCACTTCAAAATCAAACTCAAGAAGGATGATAAACCACCTCACAATCCTTCCAGTTACACAAGGCTTATTCACCAAATATAGCAATGCTTGATGGTCCACAAAAAATATGAATTTGTTTGCCAAAAGGTAATGGCGAAACTTTTTCACTGCATATATCATGGACAAACCTTCTCTTTCTGTTGTGTAATTCTTCTCAGCATTGTTCAACTGTCGACTAGCATATGAGATTGGGAAATCCTTATTATGTTCTCCCGATTGAGCCAAAATACATCCAATTGCAAAGTTTGAAGCATCAATATGGACATGAAAGATTTGGTTCCAATCTGGTGCCCGTAAGATGGGTGCAGTCGCTAATGCTTGCTTCAACTTTTCAAAGGATTCCTCACACTCATCAGTCCAATTAAACTTTACAAGAAGAGCATATAATGGTCTGGCTAGGGCAGCATACATGTAGATGAATCGACGACGATAATAGCCACAATGTCCCATGAATGTTTGTACCCCTTTAGGGTTGATAGGCCGAGGTAATGAGACAATGACATCAATTTTATCCATATCTGTTGAAATCCCATTGCGAGAAACAATATGGCCCAAAATTTACCCTTGTCTTACCATGAATTTGCACTTGTCAGGATTCAAGCATATACGATAAACGTGACACTTTTGAAACACAAGTTTAAGGTGTTCTATGTGATCATCACGCTCTTGTGAGTGAACACATAAATCATCCATGAAGATCTCAAGAAATTGCCTGAGGTACTCCTTGAATACATGACTCATTAACCGCTGAAAGGTTGCTGGTGCATTTGTTAGACCAAATGGCATAACATGATAGGCAAAGATGCCATCTTCAGTAGCAAAGACTGTCTTGTGTTGATCCTTTGGATCAATTGACACTTGATTGTAACCGGAGAATCCATCCAAGAAACTATATGCCTTTTTCCCTGCAACTCGTTCCAGAACATGATCCGTGATTGGAAGTGGGTAATGATCACGTACAGTAGCTGCATTTACCTTCTTGAGGTTTACACATACTCGAAGTTTTTCATTTTTCTTGGGCACCACTACAATAGGGGAGACCCTCAGTGTGTTCAATCTCATAGATAAATTTTGCCTCTAAGAGCTTGTCTATTTCTTCTTTTATCTTTCGTGCAAAATTCTCATTGTAAGTATAAGGACGTTGCTTGGAAGGCTTTGCATCCTCTCGCAATGGAATTGTATGCTGACATATGCTTGGATCAACTCCTTTGAGGTCTTTATATCTCCAAGCAAAAACATCGCAATACTCCTTTATTATTTGAATTAATAACTTCTCCTCATCTAAGGACAAGTCTGTGGCAATCCACACATAGCGAGGCTCTTCTCCTGGCTTAGCGATATCAATCTTTTTTGCATCTTCTAAACCATCATATGAAACCCCTGGCATGCTTGGCTTTTGTCACATGGGCTGTTGAAGAATGATCTTCTGATCTTGAAGAGTGTACTGTGTGAAGTTGGGGGGAACATTGAAACCTTGTTCTTGTCCACTTGAGTCTTCACTCATTGAAGACCATGTGGTTTTGAGCTCTCCTTTGCCATCTTGCATCGGATTTTTTTGTTCAACCGTTATCTTTGCACTTCCGACACTCTCTCTTGAATCGGTTTTAGACTTGAGTTTTGGTTTTTATTTCTTTGTTTTTTTATGATTTTTGCTAACAGTTTTTAGCTTTTCTCCTGGTTGGAATCCATCTGATCGTTTTACTTGGTCTTTGATACTATCTTGTGCTTGGACATAGTATAGATATCCATTCTTTCCTGAAAAGTGAGGTGGTGGTCAAGAGTGTTCCTTTTGAAACTCTTTTTCTTTTTGTAGTCTCTCACATCATTCCCTCTCATCTTGTTTACGGATTCTCTTGTGGCTCTTATAGCATTTACGTTTAGGTAGGCTTCGAGGGATCTCTACTTGAACCTCCCTTCCTCTCAAGAGCAGGCATGCCTTTCCTAACTCTTCCTCAGGGATTATCACATCATCTTCAAAATCAGAGTCCCATCCATCTTCCTTATCAGCATCATTAGCAGATTCGAGTGTTAAATCCTCCACTGAGACTTCCTCTACATGCAGTGCTGTTGTGGATGCATCCCCATAGTACAAAACATCTAGAAGGTCACGTGGTTGTACGATTCGTATAGGAATAATGTCATATCCATCTGAGTCACAAAATTGAATTGGCTTAGGTAAAGCACATGTCGATAATGTTGCAAGGACATGACTCCATTCTAGTGGATCAATTAAGTGCTCAGGGAAGGGTTGTGGAATGTATGCCTCATCTGATACACTTTGATTACCCTTAAGTTTCTCAGTGTTGAAATCCCTACATGAGGCTCCACACATCCACAGATCTTCTCGCCCATCTGACAATGTAACTCTTGAGCCCTCAGATGCAGAATCAAACTCATCTATTGGAGACCTTGTTACATCACGATAGGAGTGATTCTTTAGGTTGACCCTTGTGATGATAGAATCATGTCAGAGGTACAAATAATTGTATCCCCAATCTTGAATCATTTGAAATTGTCGCATGAATGGTCTATCCAACCAATATCACTTCATAGTTAGGATGTTTTCCAAAATCCACTACTGCAAAGGTGTGCTCATATTCAATCCCACATGTGGTGACCAAGGGGATGTTCTAAGCTTCCATCTGCTAGCTACAAGCGCATCTTGGTACTCCTAATAGTAGCTGGTTTGCCCCATTTTTCCCAAATGGATCTTGTCACAATGCCCACTCCTGCACCACTATCAAGTATTGCAGTTGAAGCTACTTTTTGCACTTGTAATGGGAGGCTAGCATTTCCCTAATCGTCCTCACAAAATTTTCCTACTTTGTTGATAGGAACTGGCATAACGTGCTTTGTCTCAGGGTGTATAGTACAATGATGATGACCCTTTTTGTAGCAATACCTACTCTGACAAACATGTGGCAATATCATTCCACAAATCAGGTCGAAGCTTTATCAAGTCAAGCAAAGGTAAGGTACAAGCCACTGGTGTTGACAAAATAGCTTGCTCGATACCCATATCCATCTCCTTTATCAACCTTCTATACATAGAGGGTATCCTCAAGGTTTGAGAACAGTTCTCATATTCTCCCAAATATGATGGTAAGGTTTTCATTGTATGCTTACTTCTAGGAGAAACAATTGTTTGAACTTCCTCCTGGATGCTTGGGCATCTAAAGTTGTTTTCTGTGCCCCTAGTAAAATCTACCTCAGAGAATGGAGATGAATTAATAGAGGACATATTCTCATGAAGTTATTGATGCTAACAAGAACATATTCTCATTAACTTTCTCATGAACTGCTACCCACATCTCATTTGCCATGTCCTTGTTAGCATCAATAACTTCATCATTGCATGGGAAGGCAATGCTAACAAGGACATATTCTCATTAACTTTCTCATGAACTGCTACCCACATCTCATTTGCCATGTCCTTGTTAGCATCAATAACTTCATCATTGCATGGGAAGGCAAGGCTAGGTGGTGGCAGAATACCTTCTTTCAATGGGGTGGCATTTGGTGCAGACTTCTCGCTATGAGATTGTGAGATGAGCTCACTTTTCATTTCGTGACTTGATGACACTTCTAGTATGGTTTCTAATGTTGGCTTGCTTAAGAGAGGTTGGGCCCCGAGGAATAACTGTGGAGGTGGTCCCTCAAGTATTGATTGAGCTTCCCTAATGAGTTGCTGATGTATAGCTAGATTGATCTTCTCCTCACTCACGAGAGTTTGGGTATTCTTGAAGCTTCTTGGGTAGCTCAGATAAAGCTGCAATGCGACTTCTATGAGCATCAATGATGGCATCTAGAGTCTCGTTCACCTTATCCACAAAAACAAAACCCCCAGAACTATCCTCGGTCGTACTAGCCTCATCTTGTTTAGCACTAGGCCCATGTTGAGGTTGATGCTCCTCATGCATTTCTTGGGATGTAAAAGCTTGATCCTTCATGTTTTGTTTAGAGACTTCTTGAGAACTAGTGGATGCACTTTTAGTTCGCTTGTTGCGGTTCTTTTTCCTCCTAGTGGTCCTTTTTCTATTGGAATGTAGGGTCTTGTCCACTAGATTTGCCTTTGCATCCCTAGTTCGAGGTTTTTGGTTTTATGGTTACCGCCGCCACATGCTCCACAAAGATGAGGACCTGTAGGTAGTACACTCCTCATTCACTGCTGCTGTTGTTGTGGCTGCATGGGTGGGCGATAGGTTTGTCCCAATCTCCTTAGTACTAGGTTAGCTATCTGGTCTGGATATACTAGCACACTAGACCCTAAACTTTGGTCATCACCCCACTGATCTCTAGGTTTCACCTCAGGGCTAGTACCATCTTGGAATTTGAAGTTATCGGTGATGCATCATGGCAACACTCATTGAAATTTGTATGCTTCTTTGCATAGAGATGTGTATGCAGTGTTGAATTTTTGAGTCCTTTTAATAAGAAGAGAGAAATTAATCGACTCAAGGTTGGCTTCTCATCTTCTAGGCAACGATTAATGTACTGCTTCATCCTGCTTACACAATCTCTAATACTCTCAGTCTCGCCTTGCTTTGAAAGAGTAGATGTTTGCTACCGTGTCATGTTGAATCCCCATCAAGGAAAAAGCAGCAATGAATCTCTCTTCCAGAACTCGTAAAGAAGATTTGTCTGAAGCCTCTAGTGCCTCTGAAACCAAGCAAGGGCCTTTCCCTCAAGAGTGAGCCCAAATCCTTCAATTTGAGTATGCTTGGTCAGTCAGCTCGAACTGCTTGCCTAAATGCTGCTACATGGTCATATGGATCTCCCAACCCTTCGTACTTCTTTACCAGTTTCTGAAGAGTTGATGGTCTTACTTGTCTTAAATACTCATCATAGGGCCTACGGCCTCTCACTCTCAGTGGGAATTGTTCCTCTCTTTGGTAAGATGATCCACATGCAGGGTTGTTGCAAGATCAGGGTGTCCAGTTTTATCCAGTTTATGCTGGACTGGGACAATGCTTGGAGAGCAAATTTTGGGGAGCAAGGTACTTAAAATGAGATCAAGCAAATAATAGAAAATACACTTGTCCTTAAATTAACTCAATATAACTTAAATTAATATAAATTAGTCTAATTAATCAAAATTAATCAAAAATATGATGGAACGATAACAAATGATGTTTCCGTACTTAGAGTGATCCAATTTATTTTTTCATAGATGCACCATTACAAGTACACTAGTCCCTAAAGGGTTTAGATGATTCACATCAAAAATATAATTTTACTAATTAGATTATTAATATTTGTAGGCCTTCTGACAGTCTGGAAGAACTTTGAAAAAGAGATCATTAAAAATCCAACCATTGGATTTGTAATTTTTACTAACCACCACATTCTACTAATGTCTCAGTATCTACCCACTCTTTTGATCTACAAGATTGAGGATTTTAAGTGGTAGCTATTGTGGGTACAAAATGTGGTGTATATTATAACACTTTAAAGACCTTAAAATATTTAAAGAAAATAGACAAATATCTTAAAATTTTCTCAAAAAATCAAGTTAAGCTCCATATTATGTGAAGATCTAAGGTACAAAGTGGGAATCTCATTTGAGTTTATATGTAAAAGATATTAGCATTTTATGGAATCAATTTAAATTTGGGACAGGGTGTATACATTGACTTTGTACCTAAGAAAATGAGGACTTTTGACTATCTAATGCTTAATCAAATTATGTAACTATATTTCCAACTTTGAATATGATGTTCCAACACAAGAACTTGAAACGAAATTCCTTCCTTTACTAGGAGAGATTAGCCACTAAAGGTAAATAAATGCCTGTTTTTTTACTGTTTTCAGGGTGCCTGAGTGGACAAAACTGAGCACCTTGATCTTGCAACCACCCTACATCCCAAATTGGTGTGGGTCCCCTATTACCTGCCTCACCAACCCCCTCCAAAGATCTTGTCACCCGCATTTCAGGAGGTGCATTTATGGGAGGCCGAGTTGGCTCCCCTACCCTCCGATTGTCATAGTGAGAAAAACGTTGTTGTGGTGTGATCTGTGGTTGCACTTTTGGTGTAGGATAATGTCTTGCTGGGGCTGCTAGAGTTGGGCTACTTGCAGTGTTCCACTTTAATGTTGAGGGTCCCTCTCTAATGAACTCTCTTAGGGGAGGAGCAACAGTTTCTCCAAGAAAGGCTGTCTCTCCTAGTTTAGCTGTATTTATTGAGAACACTTCCATGAATAATGGTTGTCCTCTCCACGTAAGCTCCCGAATCTCCTTCCAATCTAAGGTTCGGTATTCATTGGCCCATTTATCAACGATTCGGTTCATATGTCCTGCAAGATTCTCGACTACCACCACAAGTGCTAGAGGAAGATCTAGCTCTGGCAATCTAGTTGTGGCATAATATCCCTCTAAAGAATCCTTATAGACCTCTTGAAGTGGGTCATCCTGTAAGACCTTTGTCACTGGAATTTGTCGTACAAACTCCCATTGGTTCTCAGCCCCCTGATCCATTTTGCTCTTGCCTTTCCTATCCCTTTCCAAATTTAGATCTACAAGAAGTAAATCATCTTTGGATATCTTTGAGGACTGGGCATTGGATGGTCCAAGCATGTCCGGCTCAATGAGCCAATCATCTCTAGACTCCCTTGCTCTGGAAAGCTTTGATAATTCTAAGAACTCATTCTTAGAGAGCTCCCCTAATTTGTCTACATTCTTTGGATGGTAGGTGACTTCGTAGCGAACACCATCTCCACCCATGTACATGTTACCCTGGTCATTGACTAGAGGTGCTCTATCAAGTTCTGAGAAAAAGTCTGCGATCTTTACAAGATATCGTTGTTGTGGATCCCTAAAGATCTCAGCTCCTTGAGCATTCGTGTAGACATATTGGAGTCTCACATTGAGTGTTAACCCCATGGTTTCGGCTTGAAATGGATTAAAAGATCTTGTGGGTGTCCTATTTAGGGCTAAGGGATGACTATTTGACGGCCCTAGATTGTCTATGGACAATGAGCTAGTTGTTCTGGAGAGGAAAGGGTATCAGATTGGGATTCGAAAAAGGTTTCAGCAATATCTGCCAAATTTCGATTGGGTCCCACTTTCCTGCATAGGTACTCTAGAAGGTGCCCTAGGCCCTATGGCAGTGTCTATGTGACGTCCCAACCGCAAGTGCATAAGGTCAAAAAAAATTATTTTTTGGTTTTTTTGGGTTTTTTTTTGTTTATATATATATATATATATATATATATATATATATATATATATATATATGTATGTATATGTATATATATATATGTATGTATATATATGTATGTATATATATATATATATATGTATGTATATATATGTATGTATATATATGTATGTATATATATATATATATATGTATGTATATATATGTATGTATATATATATATATATATGTATGTATATATATATATATATATGTATGTATATATATGTATGTATATATATATATATATATGTATGTATATATATATATATATATATATGTATATGTATATATATATATGTATATATATATATATATATGTATGTATATATATATATATATATATATATATTACCCTACTTAACCACTAAATGCAACTAACCTGAATATGTGTGTAATTATCTATCCTTTTTTTTTATTTTTTTATTTTTTTGATTGATTTTTTTTTCTTAAATACACAAAAATATGAATTACGCTTAAAAATTTTACTAATTATGCACAAAATTACAAAAATTTTTAAAAAAATACAAGTTACTCTAATTATGCAAAAAATCACAAAAATTGAAAAAATAAAAAGTTACAGAATATGCAAAAATTATGGATTCCTAAAAAAACACATAATTTACAGAATTTTTCTATTTTTATTTCTTTTCTTCTCTTCTCTTCTCTTTTTTTTATTTTTTTATTATATATTTTTTTATTGTTTTATTATTATTTTTTTCTTTTTCTTTTTATTATTTTTTAAAAAAAATGCAAAAAACATGAAAATTAACCAAAAAATAAAAATAAAAAATAAAAAAAGTACTAACCTTATCTGCCGCCTCCAAATCATGCGCTCTGCTTCGCCTCCTCTGCTGACGCATCAGCCTTATCCCTCTCCTCCAAGCGCTTCCTCACCTTCTGCTACAGCCTCTCTTCCTCTGCTCTGTTTCCACGCGACCCTTAGCTGCAGTCCTTTTTTCTGCCACCATCGACCTTCGCCTCCTTGCCAACCACTTCGCACCCAGGCGCCCTCCACACCGGCCAGCAACCTGCAGCCTTCCTTCGCTCTTCTGCAGTCCCTCAGCTTCAACCTCTCCTCACCACTGCCAGCAGCGCTTGCTTCGCCTTTTGTGCCGGCCTCCAACTGCCAACAGCCACCTTCTTCTTCGCAACCGACCGCAGCGGGGCCACCTCTTCACTCTCTATGTTGGCCACTGCCTCACCGTCTTACCTTTTATCTATGGTTTCGCTTGGTGAATGTCTGGGCTTGCCTTCCTTTCTCCTCGTCCACTGCTGCTGCTGCCAGTCGCCTTGCTTACTTGCGGCTAGTCAACCACCGCCTCCCAGCTGCCTCTCGACGGCCAGTAGCTCCTTCTTTTTCTCCAGCCGGCCACCTCACCTTGCTTACAGTCAGCCGTTTTAATAAGCTTTTTTAGTAAGGCTTTAATATGCCTTACTATTTAAATAAAACACAGGCACAGTAACCGTCACAATGCATGGTATCTTTGTGTTTTTTTTTAATATAACAAAAATAATTTCTCCTCCTCTTTTTTTCCTTTCTCCCTTCTCTTTCCCTCTCCTCTCTTCCTTAAGCGGGCTTCACACTTGAGAGCCTATGGAGCTTGCATAAGCTATGGAAGAGCTTAGCAACTGTAAGATCCCTGTTCCCACCGAGCAACGGATTCGGGGTACTGGCAGCGGAAGTAGCGCTTCTCGCGCGGGACAGGGGTCTCACACTCGGGGCCTCGCCCACGGATATCCGGATAAGAGACTAATCCGTTGGTTGTTCCAAAACCGAACCCGGAAAAACTTTCTTAACCGGAAGCACGGGCGATTCCACCAGGATAACTTTTTACTCTAACGTAGTTAAGATCATTTCTGATCGAGATGATCCAATTACATCTATAAGATACCTAATCAGTTCAAGGAAGAAACTTGCACTTGGATCATTGGGATCAACGCTTTTTTCCCCATTCAAGAGGCACAGCCGTTGATTCCTATCCATAGAACAGTTACTGTCCGGGTTTTTTTTTTTTTTTTCTATCGTAAAAAAACAAAAGTTTGAGTCTCGGTTTACGGATCCATCAGTCCAGCCTAACCCCATCCAGTCCCATGGGTTAGCCAACCGCCCAACCACTGTAGTGATGGGATCCAATTAAAAATTTGGTTAGGTTTTGTCCCGGGTACCAAGGAAAAGAGTTCCAAGGCCCCCTAGCCGGATGTTCATGCAAAATAAAACTAGTCACACCACTCACACACCCAATATGAAATTGCCTTTTTCAACCAGATTCAACCAATTTAAAACAATCCTTTAATAAAACCATAGTATCATTGATCACCATCTTCCAATTTATCCAATTGATTCTTAATTTCCCATCATTCCTTCATCAGAGTATCTATGGCATCATTGGCAACTAGAACGCTCAGGAGCCGTTTCGATAGTTCCTAGCCCATAATACTTGGCAAATATAATCACTTAACAAGATGGACTCTCGTTGAAGATCAGCAAGATCAACCAACAGATCCATATAAGGAGCCATGGACTCATCCATTGAAGACCAGCAAGGTCAATCAACCAGATCCATGCTCGATTTCAGAAAACAACTCCAACTCTGTTCCAATATCTTCCTCGACGCACGCGTGGGTATCCTAGGCAACCCAGAGCCCGAGCACCGTATGGTCAGCACCCTCTAGGATCCTTCGCAGGTAACCTAGCGCTTCACGCATAGGCCGCTTCCTTGGCCCCTCATCCACCGTACCGGAAGCTCACCATTTTAATCGCACCGAGGCTGGTCAAGACCTCGGCCGACCTTGCTACGCGAGACGTCCTTCATTGACTCCCCGTCAGCAGTTGCAACTTTACCATCACGACTTTAATCACAAGACGGTCAAAATGCTCCCCCCAGCATTCTTGACATAAAACAATCATTTACAAACAGCATTTACAAACAGTATTTACAAACAGTTTACAACACAATTTCTATTTTAACTTTCATTTTTCTACATTACCCCTCATCAATCTACATTACTTATTCCATATTCCATTTATATGTATACTCATCCCATCACATCATTTCTATCTCATCACTTCAGATTCCCTCACATCGCATATCGTATATTCACATCCATACATCCACATCTATATGCGTACATTCACATCTACATGCATACATCTACATCTCTATGCATACATCCACATCCACATTCACATTCACCTCCATATATCTACATCTTTATGCATACATCCACATCTCCATTCACATCTACATCTATACATCTACATCTACATGCATCCATCCACCTCCACATCCACATCTACATCTATACATCTACATCTACATGCATACATCCCTATCTCCATTCCCATCTACATCTATACATCTACATCTACATGCATCCATCTACCTCCACATCCACATCCACATCTATACATCTACATCTACATGTATACATCCACATCCACATCTATACATCTACATCTACATGCATACATCCGCATCTCCATTCACATCTACATCTATACATCTACATCTACATGCATCCATCTACCTCCACATCCACATCCACATCTATACATCTACATCTACATGTATACATCCACATCCACATCTATACATCTACATCTACATGCATACATCCACATCTCCATTCACATCTACATCTATACATCTACATCTACATGCATCCATCCACCTCCACATCCACATCTACATCTATACATCTACATCTACATGCAAACATTCACATCTCTATGCATAATAAAATTCTTTTAATTAATCTAGGATGATAGTTCCTAGAATATGGTAGGAAGTCCTCTTTTTATGCTTTGAATGAATTTATTTTATGTGTGATTTCTATAAAAATTTTGCCATAGCTCCGCTACTATGACTGATAAATCTCAATTTTTTTTTCTAAGGGATAAAGCTCATTATTAAAGAATAATTAGAATGGTCTCTAATTGGATCATCAATCCATAATGGTCTCTAATTGGATCATTAAGAAAACAATTAGAATGGTCTCTAATTGGGTCATCAATCCATAATGGATTGAATCATCAATGGGCATAAACTAAAAGCATAGCAAAAAGCCATTAATTTGGCCTCAAGCATAGCTTAATCTTGGATTAAGGAAAAGCTTTATGAAAAGCTTCATTTGGATTGAGAATGGGTCATGAGTATGACCATTTCTTGAGTGAGAGAGAGAAATTATAAAAACCATTAGAATTTAAATATAAGTGGGAATTAACTTCTATAGCATTTATTAAATTATGTAACTCTTCACTACTATTCACCAATTAACTTCAATAGCATTTAAAAAAAAAAACCATACCAATTAAACTTCTCAAGCTTGAGAGGGGTTGAGAAGAGAGAATCATTGAGAAATCATAGAAAAGATCAAAATTCAATATACTTACCTTATGATTTGCTTGATTCTTTATTCACGGTAGAGGCCCCCAACCAATCAATTGGTTTAGTATGTTGATGGAGCCACCAATGGGGATTGAAGAAAGAGGGAAGTATCAAAAACTAGTGAAATATTAAAGAATTCACAGTTCTTGGCTTAGGTAGAGTAGAGTAACAAGGCATAAGACACTATATATTTTAGCTTAGGTGGAGTAGAGTAACAAAGCATAAGACTCTATCTAATTTGGCTTAGGTGGAGTAGAGTAACAAGCATAAGAGACTATATATTTTGGCTTAGGTGGAGTAGAGTAACAATGCATAAGACATTATATTTTTTTCAACAAGGGGAGGCTTCTATTTATAGGAAAATTTGAGCTCCTAACCAAACAAACTGATTCTAGAATTTTCCAAGTCAGTTTGGTTGAATTTGGACTAGATTTGGACCTAGTTTGGTTACTTTTTGATTTGGTTTGGTTCCATTTTGATTTGGTTTGGTTCAAGAGAGATGAGAGATAAAAATATCACATTATTTTTGAGTTTAAAACTCATTCAAGCATGTGAAATATGTACCTCCTTTAAAGAATTCCCCTTCCTTACATATGTGTCAAAATTTTATTGCTCATAGTTTTTTACTAATAAACCTTGTACATTTTCAACTCTTCATCTTATGTGAAATATGCACCTCCTTTAAAGAACTCCTCTTCCTTACATATGTGTCATAGTTTTTTTACTAATAAACCTTGTACATTTTCAACTCTTCATCTTATGTGAAATATGCACCTCCTTTAAAGAACTCCCCTTCCTTACATATGTGTTTATTTACTAATAAACCTTGTACATTTTCAACTCTTCATCTTATGTGAAATATGCACCTCCTTTAAAGAACTCCCCTTCCTTACATATGTGTTTATTTACTAATAAACCTTATACATTTTCAACTCTTCATCTTATGTGAAATGTGCACCTCCTTTAAAGAACTCTCCTTCCTTACATATGAGTCATAATGGAATCATTTTAATATTGCTCATAGTTTTTTACTAATAAATCTTGTACATTTTCAACTCTTCATCTTATGTGAGCATTTACTCATTTTTGGGTATCTTCTTTTACAAATTGGATTTATCTCCTCCCTACACATGGATTGATGCTATTGGCCCATAGGAACCTTAATTGGACCATAATCTAAAAATTTCTGAAAATCTAGACCCTTAGACTAAGGTTCTTTATACTTATTTCCATTTAATTCCAATTGCACATTGGAAAATTCTTTTTGAATTTCTATTTCAGGGGAACTTATTTTAATAAGATGAGTTAATTTTCTATCCAAAAATATTCATAATCTGAATATTCTCTCTCTAGCATATTTTCTCTCTCTAGGTTAAAACAGCCACAAACAAGATCTCTTATATTTCAGAAAAGGAATTGATTACAGGGGAATATACTAGACATCAAAAAGGGGTTGGGGGAGGAATCTTACATTCTACCCCACTTAAAAAACGCGAGATGTCCTCATCTCGCAACTTGGGATAATTTCGCAAGGTGAACGAATATGAGACTTAGAGGAAAATTTTAATCAAGATTAACCACCAAGAAAAGTCTTAAAGAGAGCAAGATTCAAAATAAGAACAAGATTTAAACTTTATTCATTCACGGAACTTATACAGTAAAGATAGAAGAACTCTTTACACTTCCATAAGCCCGTCCATCATATGGTCACAAAAGCAGTCCTCACAAGCTGCACAAGTATAGGGTAACTCATCTATGGGAATGATTCTGCTGGTTATTGCCGCACCTATCTCAGTGGTATGAGGTGATCTAACAAAAGGACCTCTGAGAGGCAAGCCAAAAACGGGGTAAAGGCATATCTTCTCATGAGGAAGAAAACATGCCAATAAGAAGACCCGCTCAGAAAACCCAAGATGTCTTGATCTCATGACGCAGTAGTAACGGGGACCCAAACCCAAAGCTTCAATAACCATGGCCAAGCGGACATTGTTACGAAAGTGATGCTGACCCCAGGGTGTTACCCTAGTTATGTTTTGATAGGTCCGCCATTTGGTCTGCGCTACAGAAGTTCCTAGGTGAGGAAAAAGTGAGCGCTCATACTGCTCTATAAAGTCTTTCTTCACAGACTCTCTTGCGTCTTGAAGGTGAGAAATCATCAGGGATAAAACTAATTCCTGTTGCCAGGCCGCCATGAAGGAGATTAAGAAAGAAAGGAGATTGATGGGAGTAAGATTACTGTGAGCGGCAAGTAAAAGTTACGACTTATATAAAGGAAGGAGCTAGCGTAACCTAGAAGCCAACGGTAACTTGCCACTGAAGTTTTACCGTCTTTCCATGATTTGTGTTTGACATAAATTTCTATACAAGGCATTAAGAATTTTGAGATGAGGAGATAAAAGAAGCTTGTAGGTTAAGTCACCTACTTTCATTAAATTCAGGTATAAGGGTCACAATATCTGGGGGATAACTTCTTATACTCCCCAAGAGATAAAGAACTTCTTTTGGGCCGTACTCGAATGAAAATCAAAACCTTGGTATCCAAAACACCGATTCTCACTTCTAAACTCATTGTTCTAAATCCTTAAAATAGGCGTGACTCCTGAGAAGTATTTTAGGAAAAGGGTATTCCTTTCTTTTATTTTAGAGAGGGAATAATTATAAGATCCGAAAGGGAGATTCTTACTCCTATATACCTCGAAGGCTGGGGAGGAATCTTACATCCTACCCCACTTAAAAAGTGCGAGATGTCCTCATCTCGCAAGGTAGAGGACAGCTCTTATTCTTAAGATCCAATTTTTATTCTGGGGTTGCTTATATTCTGGTCAACCCAACAGAACACTGGGATAAATATCCCTTATATAGAACTCATCATTAAATAACAATTCATTCAGATTATATCATTCATATCTTTAACATGATAATGGTCCATTAGACCGAAAAGTTTCCTTCGGAACATTCCTCCACGGAAATTTCAGTGAAGCAAGTTCTCAATTTGACAACCCTTAACTTGATCTACCGGTCAAGTATTAACAGTAGCAATCTGACAGCACAACCCACTAATCTCATAGTGATTTGCTGAATTCGTTATCATCATTCTAGTTATGAATATCATCACAAGGACTCGTCCCATTCCCCCTCATTGTGGTTTCATTATATTTCAACTAATTTTTTTAAAAATCAACATTTTTCAATCAGCATTTTCAATCAGAATCCAAATCAATTCATTCATTCTCAAACAGAATTAAAAATCATATCAATCACATTCGAAATCATCATCTAGATAGCATTAACGCTTATAATTTCAAGTCTTAGATTTACTCGTATATACTGTCAGTAAAGAGCTGCAGTATACTCTCGGTATATACGCGTAGTCACGGCCCTTGGAATTATAAGGTAAATAATATCATGTCTACGCCTCAAGCAAGTCAGGGATTCTATATAATCGCGGTACTTCTATCTGGAGAACCAATTACCAAATTATGAATTTCAGTTTGAATATCAAATTGTATGAATTATATCACACAATTATAACCTTTTTGTGTTTCTTGATAAATTTTTGACATATTTGTCTTCTCAGTTGATCTTTATTAACCAAATGCTCTGATACCAACTGTAAGATCCCTGTTCCCACCGAGCAACGGATTCGGGGTACTGGCAGCGGAAGTAGCGCTTCTCGCGCGGGACAGGGGTCTCACACTCGGGGCCTCGCCCACGGATATCCGGATAAGAGACTAATCCGTTGGTTGTTCCAAAACCGAACCCGGAAAAACTTCCTTAACCGGAAGCACGGGCGATTCCACCAGGATAACTTTTTACTCTAACGTAGTTAAGATCATTTCTGATCGAGATGATCCAATTACATCTATAAGATACCTAATCAGTTCAAGGAAGAAACTTGCACTTGGATCATTGGGATCAACGCTTTTTTCCCCATTCAAGAGGCACAGCCGTTGATTCCTATCCATAGAACAGTTACTGTCCGGGTTTTTTTTTTTTTTTTCTATCGTAAAAAAACAAAAGTTTGAGTCTCGGTTTACGGATCCATCAGTCCAGCCTAACCCCATCCAGTCCCATGGGTTAGCCAACCGCCCAACCACTGTAGTGATGGGATCCAATTAAAAATTTGGTTAGGTTTTGTCCCGGGTACCAAGGAAAAGAGTTCCAAGGCCCCCTAGCCGGATGTTCATGCAAAATAAAACTAGTCACACCACTCACACACCCAATATGAAATTGCCTTTTTCAACCAGATTCAACCAATTTAAAACAATCCTTTAATAAAACCATAGTATCATTGATCACCATCTTCCAATTTATCCAATTGATTCTTAATTTCCCATCATTCCTTCATCAGAGTATCTATGGCATCATTGGCAACTAGAACGCTCAGGAGCCGTTTCGATAGTTCCTAGCCCATAATACTTGGCAAATATAATCACTTAACAAGATGGACTCTCGTTGAAGATCAGCAAGATCAACCAACAGATCCATATAAGGAGCCATGGACTCATCCATTGAAGACCAGCAAGGTCAATCAACCAGATCCATGCTCGATTTCAGAAAACAACTCCAACTCTGTTCCAATATCTTCCTCGACGCACGCGTGGGTATCCTAGGCAACCCAGAGCCCGAGCACCGTATGGTCAGCACCCTCTAGGATCCTTCGCAGGTAACCTAGCGCTTCACGCATAGGCCGCTTCCTTGGCCCCTCATCCACCGTACCGGAAACTCACCATTTTAATCGCACCGAGGCTGGTCAAGACCTCGGCCGACCTTGCTACGCGAGACGTCCTTCATTGACTCCCCGTCAGCAGTTGCAACTTTACCATCACGACTTTAATCACAAGACGGTCAAAATGCTCCCCCCAGCATTCTTGACATAAAACAATCATTTACAAACAGCATTTACAAACAGTATTTACAAACAGTTTACAACACAATTTCTATTTTAACTTTCATTTTTCTACATTACCCCTCATCAATCTACATTACTTATTCCATATTCCATTTATATGTATACTCATCCCATCACATCATTTCTATCTCATCACTTCAGATTCCCTCACATCGCATATCGTATATTCACATCCATACATCCACATCTATATGCGTACATTCACATCTACATGCATACATCTACATCTCTATGCATACATCCACATCCACATTCACATTCACCTCCATATATCTACATCTTTATGCATACATCCACATCTCCATTCACATCTACATCTATACATCTACATCTACATGCATCCATCCACCTCCACATCCACATCTACATCTATACATCTACATCTACATGCATACATCCCTATCTCCATTCCCATCTACATCTATACATCTACATCTACATGCATCCATCTACCTCCACATCCACATCCACATCTATACATCTACATCTACATGTATACATCCACATCCACATCTATACATCTACATCTACATGCATACATCCGCATCTCCATTCACATCTACATCTATACATCTACATCTACATGCATCCATCTACCTCCACATCCACATCCACATCTATACATCTACATCTACATGTATACATCCACATCCACATCTATACATCTACATCTACATGCATACATCCACATCTCCATTCACATCTACATCTATACATCTACATCTACATGCATCCATCCACCTCCACATCCACATCTACATCTATACATCTACATCTACATGCAAACATTCACATCTCTATGCATAATAAAATTCTTTTAATTAATCTAGGATGATAGTTCCTAGAATATGGTAGGAAGTCCTCTTTTTATGCTTTGAATGAATTTATTTTATGTGTGATTTCTATAAAAATTTTGCCATAGCTCCGCTACTATGACTGATAAATCTCAATTTTTTTTTCTAAGGGATAAAGCTCATTATTAAAGAATAATTAGAATGGTCTCTAATTGGATCATCAATCCATAATGGTCTCTAATTGGATCATTAAGAAAACAATTAGAATGGTCTCTAATTGGGTCATCAATCCATAATGGATTGAATCATCAATGGGCATAAACTAAAAGCATAGCAAAAAGCCATTAATTTGGCCTCAAGCATAGCTTAATCTTGGATTAAGGAAAAGCTTTATGAAAAGCTTCATTTGGATTGAGAATGGGTCATGAGTATGACCATTTCTTGAGTGAGAGAGAGAAATTATAAAAACCATTAGAATTTAAATATAAGTGGGAATTAACTTCTATAGCATTTATTAAATTATGTAACTCTTCACTACTATTCACCAATTAACTTCAATAGCATTTAAAAAAAAAAACCATACCAATTAAACTTCTCAAGCTTGAGAGGGGTTGAGAAGAGAGAATCATTGAGAAATCATAGAAAAGATCAAAATTCAATATACTTACCTTATGATTTGCTTGATTCTTTATTCACGGTAGAGGCCCCCAACCAATCAATTGGTTTAGTATGTTGATGGAGCCACCAATGGGGATTGAAGAAAGAGGGAAGTATCAAAAACTAGTGAAATATTAAAGAATTCACAGTTCTTGGCTTAGGTAGAGTAGAGTAACAAGGCATAAGACACTATATATTTTAGCTTAGGTGGAGTAGAGTAACAAAGCATAAGACTCTATCTAATTTGGCTTAGGTGGAGTAGAGTAACAAGCATAAGAGACTATATATTTTGGCTTAGGTGGAGTAGAGTAACAATGCATAAGACATTATATTTTTTTCAACAAGGGGAGGCTTCTATTTATAGGAAAATTTGAGCTCCTAACCAAACAAACTGATTCTAGAATTTTCCAAGTCAGTTTGGTTGAATTTGGACTAGATTTGGACCTAGTTTGGTTACTTTTTGATTTGGTTTGGTTCCATTTTGATTTGGTTTGGTTCAAGAGAGATGAGAGATAAAAATATCACATTATTTTTGAGTTTAAAACTCATTCAAGCATGTGAAATATGTACCTCCTTTAAAGAATTCCCCTTCCTTACATATGTGTCAAAATTTTATTGCTCATAGTTTTTTACTAATAAACCTTGTACATTTTCAACTCTTCATCTTATGTGAAATATGCACCTCCTTTAAAGAACTCCTCTTCCTTACATATGTGTCATAGTTTTTTTACTAATAAACCTTGTACATTTTCAACTCTTCATCTTATGTGAAATATGCACCTCCTTTAAAGAACTCCCCTTCCTTACATATGTGTTTATTTACTAATAAACCTTGTACATTTTCAACTCTTCATCTTATGTGAAATATGCACCTCCTTTAAAGAACTCCCCTTCCTTACATATGTGTTTATTTACTAATAAACCTTATACATTTTCAACTCTTCATCTTATGTGAAATGTGCACCTCCTTTAAAGAACTCTCCTTCCTTACATATGAGTCATAATGGAATCATTTTAATATTGCTCATAGTTTTTTACTAATAAATCTTGTACATTTTCAACTCTTCATCTTATGTGAGCATTTACTCATTTTTGGGTATCTTCTTTTACAAATTGGATTTTATCTCCTCCCTACACATGGATTGATGCTATTGGCCCATAGGAACCTTAATTGGACCATAATCTAAAAATTTCTGAAAATCTAGACCCTTAGACTAAGGTTCTTTATACTTATTTCCATTTAATTCCAATTGCACATTGGAAAATTCTTTTTGAATTTCTATTTCAGGGGAACTTATTTTAATAAGATGAGTTAATTTTCTATCCAAAAATATTCATAATCTGAATATTCTCTCTCTAGCATATTTTCTCTCTCTAGGTTAAAACAGCCACAAACAAGATCTCTTATATTTCAGAAAAGGAATTGATTACAGGGGAATATACTAGACATCAAAAAGGGGTTGGGGGAGGAATCTTACAGCAACGCACCTCTTTTATTTTTATTTTTTTTACTAATTACATGTTAGCGAAAAGCATGAAAGCATGAAATGACAAAAAACAATGAAGGTAAGCATAATGAACGGTACTTGAAAAAGCATAAAAGCAATAAATCATAAAAAACAATGCGGGGGAAACCTCAACCGTTCAATGGTTTTTTTCTTATCCTAACCTTATCCACTCACATCGGGATCGCACACCCAAACTTAACCTAATCACTCAATTGTTTTGCAACCAAAAGAGGAAATAGTGGTGGTTTCCACACACTCTCAACCGGATTTGAGTCTTCTCCCCGGCAGCAGCGCCAATGGAGAGACGGAAAACTCTCTCACTTGTAGCAAGAGTAGTATGATCCACATGTAGCTCAATCCAATGGATTTGCATCCCTTTCGGAGCTAGGGATTCAACCCGTACCAGTGCACAAAAGCTTATCCATTTGATGGAGAGAATGCTAAGAATACTACTACCATTGACATAGACTTAACACACATACAAGCTCAATCTTGCTATTGCTCACTCACTAATCATCCCACTCATTCATGCATCCAAAACAAGAAGAAAGCTAAGCTATTGCATACACAAGATCAAAGCATTCTTCATTCTCAAACACTCATTTCCCTAGCATGCACACAAACCTTGAAGCTATCAACAAGAAACATGCACACTAGAGAATTGACATGAGGAGAGACAAACATCAACTCATTGCATTGAATTAACAAAAATAGAACTTACAATAATGTAGATGGGGAGAGAGAAGAGCTTGCACCTCTATGGGAAAAGAGAGAGAGCTAGTCTCAAGAGAGCTCAAACATGAGTTTAGCCCAATGTGTCCATAAGCTCTCAAATGAGCCACTTTTTATACAAAAACTCTAAAACTCCCCAAACTTCCTATGTGGGATTATTCTTAAGCCCACTCCCACACTCATCTACAACTTGGAACTCTTTACAAGAGACCTAAATAAGAATGTCACTTGTTTTCTTGCTTGCATCTTTTTGTTGCATCCTTGCATTGATCTTTACTCGTCACGCAACAAAGCTTTTCTTCACACATATGTAGGTTTTGATGAAACCTGGATGTCCTGCAATAAGGTTGTCATGGGCTTCATTTAGAATTTGACCCTTAGTTTTCACATCATTGGGAATGCATAGTCTGCGATTATAATACATGATTCCATCATCCAGGCTGTACCCTTGAACTTGGTTCAACTCCTATGGAGTTTTGCTTTCTCGCATAAGTAGGGTAGCAAATAGGGCCAAAGAATCTATCCTGCATGATCTTCTCTCTTGCTTCAATAACCAAAGGATTTGACACTACAGTAATTGCAAGCAAGGAGGTTTTTCTGCTGAGGGCATTTGCTACCATAGTTTCTTTGTATGGGCAGTACCATAGTTTCTTTGTATGGGCAGTACTTGATTTCAAAATCAAATTCTTGCAGGGTCTGCATCCACCGTCTTTGACACATGTTGAGATCCTTCTAAGTGAAGATCCACTTTAAGCTCTAATGATCTATCATCAAAGTGAATCTTTGACCCAGTAGGTAATGTCTCCACAACTTCAGGGCATATACAACTGAAAGTAGTTCTTGGTCATGGTGGACACCATAATTCCTCTCATGCATTCTAAGTTTTCAGGATTCATAGGCCACTGCATGACCTTCCTGCATGAGTGCATCTCCCAGGGCAAAACCACTGGCATCAATTTTACTACCTGAAAGGGTAGAGAGAAATCTGGCAGCTTTAGAACGGGATTGGTTTTACCAAGGCGATCTTTAGCTTATCAAAATTGAGACTAGCAGGTCAGCACAACGAGATCCAGTAACAGATTACAATAATTTTCTCCATTGAGACTAGCAGGTCAGCAACGAGATCCAGTAACAGATTACAATATCGCCTGGTCAAAACCCTCCAGGATCCTCCTTAGGTGTCCTCGCACTTCACTCAAGGACCGCTTCGTCGGCCCTCGCCCATCATACCAAAAGCACACCATTTTACACTATACCCAGGCTAGTAAAGACCTGGGCAGGTTTTTGCCGCATGAGCCATCCTTTGAACACTCTCCGCCAGCTGTTGCAACAACGGAACTTCCCTTAGAAAAACACATATACCAAATGCTCCCTCCAGCATTCTGATGTAAGATAGTCCTTTAAGAAAAGAGGATTTCTATGCAAGTTTTCAGTTTTGATTTTCTTTTGAATACAATGAGTATATCTTAATTCCGTATCCCAATACTTCTAGATCACAGGTCTAGATTCCAATAGAATTTCCTGAATTCTGTAACCTGGATCCTTAGATCGAAATCAAAGGTCTCAATTTAATTTCAGATTCAGTGGGTGATTTGAGTGTAGATTATTACTGAACTCCAGGTCACATCGTCTTTTCTTGAAACTGACGAAGGAGTTACGTCTTGGTCATAGTCTGATTCAGGGTTTGAGTCTGTTCTCCCTGAACTATCTTTCTCGAAGGATAATATTTCAATTACTACTTTATTGAATTTCATTCATTGAGTATTTTGCTTAACTAAATTCAAAACTAGTCACGAATTCCTATGAGGAATAAATTAATCATTTATCTAAATTTTTGACTTCTATAGATCTTTTGAATTTTCTCATTACCATCCTAGAGAATATGAAACAATAGAATTTTCCTTCACGGAGTATTTACTTATTCATTTACCAATATTCATGGGATTTAAACAATGATTAAAGAGAACTCTTATTTTGATATTAAAAAATTTTGTATATATCAATTTATGCATAAAATCCAACTTCTATGGAATTAACACTTTTATATAAAAGAAAATCCTTTTATGCATCTATTTATGCATAAAAAACCATTTTGATGAAAGTAACACTTTTATAATAAAAATTCTTTTATGCATCTATTTATGCATAAAAATCAATAATGAGATGAAAGTAACACTTTAATAATTAAAAAAATTCTTTTATGCATCATTTTATGCATAAAAATCAATAATGATGAAAGTAACACTTTTGTAATAAAAAAATTCTTTTATGCATCATTTTACACATAAAAATCAATAATGATGAAAGTAACACTTTTATAATAATAAAAAATTCTTTTATGCATCATTTTATGCATAAAAATCAATATTGATGAAAGTAACACTTTTATAATAAAAAATTCTTTTATGCATCATTTTATGCATAAAAATCAATAATGATGAAAGTAACACTTTTATAATTAAAAAAATTCTTTTATGTATCATTTTATGCATAAAAATAAATAATGATAAAAGTAACACTTTTATAATTAAAAAAATCTTTTATGCATAAAAATCAATATTGATCAAAGTAACACTTTTATAATAAAAATTTCTTTTATGCATAAAAATCAATAATGATGAAAGTAATACTTTTATAATAAAAAAATTCTTTTATGCATCATTTTATGCATAAAAATTAATATTGATGAAAGTAACACTTTTATAATAAAAAAATTCTTTTATGTAGCATCATTTTATGCATAAAAATCAATAATGATGAAAGTAATACTTTTATAATAAAAAATTTATCCAATGTGCATCTTTCTATGCATAGAATTTAAATCTAATAAAAATCGCTCTTTTATAATTAAAAAATAACTAATATGCATCCTTTTATGCATAGAATTTAAATCTAATGAAAATCACTCTTTTATAATTAAAAAATAATCAATATCCATCTTTCTATGCATAGAATTTAAATCTATTAGAAATAACACTTTTATAATAAAAATATTTCTACTATGCATTTTTCTATGCACAGAATGAAAATAACACTTTTAGAATACACAAACGATGGGGATTACTCTTTTTGAATAATAAAAGGTAATACTTATTTCACAAAATTTATAAAAAATTTACCATAACCTCCTTTGTATGGCTGACCATTTTTCAATTTTTTCTATTCTTAATTTACCTAAAAATTATCCCCAATTGGTTCAACGCATTCTAATCCAATTCCACTTTTAAAAGAGAAACAATATGAAAATTTTAATTCAAACAATTTGATTACTTAACTAGGATAAAGAAGGGCTGATTTTAAGAATGAGAGAGGGGGAAAGCCTTTCTAGCAAGCATTCTAATCCAATTCCACTTTTAAAAGAGAAACAATATGAAAAGTTTAATTCAAACAATTTGATTACTTAACTAGGATAAAGAAGGGCTGATTTTAAGAATGAGAGAGGGGGAAAGCCTTTCTAGCAAGGGATAGCATCAGATTATTATTTTAAAGATAACAAAAATTAGAAAACCATTAAAAGAATAAGAAAAAGTAGGATTTCTAACTTACATGAAATTCTGGGAGCTTTCCTTTGGCTTGATGGTTTGAGGGATCTACGCTTGTTTGCAACAAGAGTGGCCACCACCAATTCTTTAGAAGAGGGAAAGTTCAAAAACTAATGAATTATTAAGAAATTCACAGTTTTTGGCTCTAGGGAGGAGTAGAGTAACAGTGCATAAAACACTATTAAGCTTCAACAAAGGGGGAGGCTTCTATTTATAGGAAAAAGTGAACTTCTAACCAAGCAAACTGATTCTAGAATTTTCCAGATCAGTTTGGTCAATTTTTGACCATTTTTGGGTCAGTTTAGCTTACTTTTTGGAACTAGACTTGAATTAGGAGAGAGGAGAGATGAAATATCTCAATATTTGAGAATTTAAAACTCCACCACACATGTGAAATAGGCACCTCCTTCATGAGGGGGAATCCCCACATCTGAGGTGTCAAAAATTCATTTTTTAGTATTTCCTTTGGTCCTTAGTCCACTCTTCATCTTATGTGAGTATTTACTCATTTTTGGGGGGATTTTCTTTATTTCTTCTATTTATCTCCTCCACACATTTGGATGAATCTGATTGGCCCCTTCAAACCTTAATTTAAAATTTTCAAAAAATCTCGACCGCTAGGATAATGCCTTTTGAGAATAGATTATAATTGATTTCTAATGCACCTTCTGAAAATCTTTTTGAACTTCTATTTTGGGGGAATTTATTTTAATAAGAAGAGATATTTTTCCATCCAAAAATATCTAAAATCTGAATAATCTCTCTCTAGAATATTTTCTCTCTCTAAGCCAAAATAGGTAAAAACAAGATCTTTTATATATCTGAAGAGGGATTTGATTATAGGGGAAGATATTGGACATCTTGAGGGGCTGGGGAGGAATCTTACAATATCTCACAAAGAGAGGGAGATATATATATATATATATATATATATATAGAGAGAGAGAGAGAGAGAGAGTGAAAGAGAGTAATGTTAAAGGTACCTGTGTGTTACAATTTTAACTACTTGCTAGTTTCGCAGAACTGCTCGCTCGTAATTGCTTACCAAAGAAAAGCACCTGCTTTAGTACTATTTTGATGAATCTTAGCCTTTTTATAAGGATTCTATACTAAAACATGGATAAACGTTAATGCTCTCACCCAATTTATTGTAATATTCAAAAGGTACTTCTCAACTCGCACAAGGTGCCCTCTCCATGCACAAGGAAACACACCCCTACCTTTCTTATCACATGCACACTAAGGACATTAATCACATGAGCACAAAAAGCAACCATAGCTCCAATATAAGACTCAACCTAGCAAGCAAGAGTAGCCTAAGCCACCAAGAATGTCAGCCACACAAGAATGCAAGCATCTCTCACATGCAAGAGCTTCTAGTGAAATACCTCACCTAGAAAGAAATAGCTAGAGCGATTTCCCAAAATGACACCAATATGGTGTATTCCAACTTGGGCTAGAGGGAATGCCTACACTCACCTTATTCTTCTTTATATAAGAAAATGAGGCTCATCTCCTTGCTTGCCACATGGCAAGGATAGAGTGATCCCACATATTACAACTAATAGGGTGTGGGCATACCCATCACCTCTCAAACCATCCAAATATGTGCACAAAGTAATACAAATTATGTGCAATGTGTGCACATAAATGAGTGCAAGGTGGGATATCCAAGGAGAAAAACCTCATGGGAAAAAGTACCCTCCTATGAATACAAGAAGCTAAATGTGAGGTGAGGGATAAGAGAGAGGGTTAAGGTTAATATTTAAGACTAGACCAAGACCCTAGATTTAACTTTAGAAATCCAAATTGTGTAGAAATGGATAGACATGATGGTATTAGACATGCATAGCTCCTCACATCAGTTCCTGGAGTGTTTATGCTTTTGGAATAGGTGGCAACAACCAATAGAAGCGATTCCTAGTACGATTATTTGGCACTTGTGTTGAGGTGGATGTGAGACATGCTAGGCTCCTCTAGTCTAGAGGAGTGTTTGGGCTCATTGGTGTTTATTATATTGGTCTAAGTATCATGGTCAAAGTGCGTGTGTGAACTTATCTTAAGTGGTTTATGTGAGTAAAGTGGCAATTTCAAATATGGGTGCATGAGTTCACATTTGCTCCATAAGTAAGGCGAGACCACTGGCATTGGTGGTGGACAAGGCTAGGCTGAGCCTATGGATCTACTGGTTTAAGTAGAAAGAGAATTCCCAAACCCTGAGTGATATTTCCCAAGCAAACCCAAAATTTTGAGTGAAACATTCCAAATGATAAAGTTGTTAACCAATTACTTTCATCCAATAGTGTCGCATATAACATAGAGGCCATAACAAAAAATAGTTCATCACAATACTACATTGCTGTAAAGAAAGTAGACGCAAATAACATAGATGGCATAGCAAAAGATATGTCATCACAAATGTCATATTTCACCCAGCATAACACTGGAGTTGCTAATTAAAGAAGTTGTAACCATACCGCCATGCCTTCTGAACGAAACATTCCATACGATGAAGTCGTAACCTTATCACAATGATTTTCATCCAACAGTGTCGCATATGACATAGATGCCACAATAAAAAATGGTTCATCACTATACTACATTGTTGTAAAGAAACTAGATGCAAATAACATAGATGGCACAGCAAAAGATATGTCATCACAAATGGCATATTCCACCCAACATAACATCAGAGTTGCTAACTAAAGAAGTTTTAACCATACCACCATGCCTTTCGATAAAAACTACTGCATATGTCATAGACGCCACAACAAAAAATAGTTCATCATAATATTACAAAGAAAGTAGATGCAAATAACATAGACGGTGCAACAAAAGATATGTCATCACATCTGGCACACTCCACCTAGCATAACATCGAAGTTGCTAAATAAAGAAGTTGTAGCCATACCACCATGCTTTTCGAGAAAAACTATTGCATATGATTAGGCTGCCACCACAACAAAATCTACTTGATAACAATAGGCAAATCCCATATCAGCTCTATCATGCTACCACATTGCATCTTCTCCCACTTAGGGCTTGGGATAATTCAACCTTGGTGACGGCTGCGTGGTGCATGAATTCATGAGCAAGAGAATAAAACCCCAAAAGATGTTTACAAGGCACATTTGTCAAGCGTTTTCTATCCCTCCTCTGAAAGTCTTCGTTAGGTACATCGTGGAAAATCTAATATTGTCATAGAATAGTTCACACCCTTAGAAATGGATCCCTCTGTACTAACATAGAAGATATGGGACTCAATAGGCTAGTACAATGGCCTCACGAATAACTTGTGCATGCATGGTTCTTTCATTCTCAATTCTTTCATGAAATTCCTTTGTCAGCTTTGATGTCCACTTGTCAATTTTGTCATCTCTGTACTTTGGGCAAAAACCACTCGAAACTCTACTCTCACCTCCTACTACCTCGGTAGCTTTAGGGGTCCCACCCCCTGTAGCACAAAACCGTTACCTTGCAACAATTGTACTTCATGAGGCAGCAAACATGTCCCCTCTTCAACTAGCCACACCCCGGTGGTCTAACCACAAGATCATGAACATCCTAATAAGCATGCATATTTGAAGTATTTCAGAACCAGATGTAACCTTCCACCACCCTACCACTTGGGTGTCATCCTAATGCTAGGTACTTTCTCTACGGTCCCAAAAGCATGGTGCAACCACTCCTTGACCACCACCACCTGCACCCTCATTAATGTATCTCACACATCTCTCACTTTGCCCTACCAATTTACCAAAACAAGTCATTTTTTTCCCTACCTCAGTTCTTCAAATTGCCCACATTGTCTTCGCCAGCTTTGTCTAGGGCCAAAAGGTCTCGTGCCCATCCCTCACACATTCTTATTTCCTCGCTCCTTCAGACACTGTTACTATCACGTACTCTGGTCTATGAATATCCTCTTCCAAAATCACACGAGGATCAATGAAAATTGGTCTTTTCTTGTAAAAACTATGTTAATTGATATTTGCATGAATCGTCTCTGGACTATTGATTCCCTTCTCTTGCATTGATGAATGTTTCATGTTCACTAATCTCCTGTCAGAGATGAACCTCCCACATTTTGATTTTAAAATCTATCCATGCACCAAATCATGAATTCTTGGCCTAGTGATATATCCCTTTAAGGTATGCATTATACTTAACACTCTACAACACAACCAATGCCATATCTGCCCCCGTAGCTTCATACAATGAGATATGAGACTTGTACCCCCACAGAAGCTCGCATGCTTGCATGTTTAGTTTCTGCAAGGTTTGTGGTTGGCACAAAAACACCAAAAGCATCTTGAGTCATGAACCAAGCACCCCAATAAGATGCCCTTACATCCCACCAATCCAACCAAGTCTCCAAAATCATAATCTCTCTTTGTACTACTGCATGAACTGATAGCCAAAATTTTCTAACTTCATTTTTGCATATCTCAGCCGCATTCTCTAATGGTGCATTTTTCCGTTTACGGCACAACACTTTATGATCCTCTTGGTATGACAGTTGTATACACTTGTTTGTATGATGCACCATGCTTTGTCCCCAATGGAAAACACAAGATCTCTCCTTCTCATGCACTTTTTTTATTGCCCCCCAAAGTAAATAGTGTGCACAAAAATCCAATTTGCATTTGCCTCATCCTCTATGAAGCCTCGAAATTCTAGTTTATCATAGCCTTGTTTCATTACAACATCATTCAAAATCTTCCAAAACTCTATCTGGGCATGTCTGTCCTCCACTTTGAACACACAGATGGCTATGGTTAGAAGCTCACGAACATATGGGTCGTAAACGTGTGCAGACATTGTTGGCCATCTCGAGACCCTATGAACAATAATCAAAGTGAATCCACATATCTTGGAGATCCCCACCAGGCCGCATACGATTGACCAAATCCAATCCACTTCCTGTGCCCTTTGTTGACATTTTTAAGACATGGGGTTGGTGCTTTTCACCCGATTGACTAGGGAATAAAAAACAGTGGATGTATGGGTACCTACATTTGTTCTTGATGTCAAGAACAGCCTCCAGACCTTTTGTTGTCATGCTCTTTGATCTCTTAGCATATTCTTGATCCTCCACTTATTTTTGAGAGTGGGGTTACAGTGTCAAGCATTTTAGCAAATTCATCATCCCCTATCTCTAAGGTCTGCATATTTCTCTCTCCCATTAACTTGTCCATAATAACCTACTGAGCGACACATGTTTCCAATTGCTTTGCGATGGTGAAAGGGTTTTGACAAGCATGGCTATGTAGTATGTCCCCAATCTCATGCTAGTTGGATCGACATTAACTTTCCTCATAAGGATATTTATGAAATCCGCGGTGTATTACACATCTACTACTACATTCATGATCCCTTGGAATGCAGTAATATATCATTGCAGCACAAGTGGAAACACACACCGACATCTGACCACAATGTGCACATGCAATGTTTACAAGGCCTATTGCTCTGAACTATTTTTGCTTTGTGAAGGCTGTTGGTCTTCACCCAAGCTCTTCTCTTCGATAATCAGCATAGACACCAAATCTGTAAAGTTGGGAATGTTTTTCCGAGTCTGAATAGACGTCTTGAACGCCTTGTATTGTGGCCCGAGACCACGTAGACAGACTTCCACCTTGTCATCATCATCTACTGACACACCAATAGATGCAAGGGATTCCACAATACCCTTTATCTTCAGCGCATAGTCATTCACAGACATGCTCTTTTTCTCCACAGTATGAAGTTCATTCTTCAACTGTATCTTACGTGCCTTGGTATTTGTTTCATAGAGCTTTACCAAGGTGTCCCACGCCTCCTTGGGGGACTTGGCATCCTGAATGTGCCCAATCATGGTGTCTTGTATACTAATGGATAGCCAATACATAACCTTCCTGGCTCCTTGGTTCCAGTCTTTAAACTCTTTCACATCTGCAGCAGTCGGATTTATATCCGACTGCCGGTATCTCCGGTGCCTCTTCATGCTCAACTTCTATGTAGTCCCAATAGCCTTTTCCCATCAGGAAGTTCGTCAACCTGAACCTCCAAGCATGGAAGTTATTCTTATCAAGCTTCTCAGCCACAATCTGGGCTATCCCATCATTTGACATCTTGCCAAACACACAATTTTACCAAAAACTGCACTCTGGTTTTTTCTGCACAAACTGCTGTATTTTCTGCACAGCGGTATTGTAGTACTCTCAAATGTCACAACCAGTGACTTCAATGTGCATACATACACCCAATGGCAACTGTAGACCTCTTTGCAGCACCCACAGTGTCTGCACAATCAATCTGGCTTCCTGCAGTTCTTAAAACAGAGTTCTGCAGAGAATCGATGACTTACCCACAGTGCTCGAAAACGCCTACTTTCTGAAAAACGGAGGTCCAGACGCGCCCGAAACGCTTTTTCGGCCCAGAAAATTCTTTCCGATAGGACAATATAGTTGCCCTATAGCTTTACTCCCACGAAGAAAGCTCCTCAATCAGAGATCGTTGCCGGTGCCTCTCGTAGAGCTCCCGACAAGGGTGTAGTCACCAACATAAATAGGGAAGAGTAATTGAAGCTCTTACCCTCGTACCGCTTCCTGTGGTTCTCTTGCTTGCAGCTCAGCCCTTAGCACGAACCAGGCTCTGATACCATGAAAAGATGCAGGGGGGAAGAGAGCTTGAGCTCTTGCAAGCACACACACACACTCACAAAACCCTAATAGAGAACACACAAGGTGAGAGGCTGAAAATCTTCTTCTTCTCTACTCAACACAACACACCATATACAAGAATAAGAGTACACACAATATGAAAGGTACTCAACCAATACATACACGGGTTCTCTATAGTGTGAACCCGACTAAATGAGCTGGCGCTATAACTATGCCAGTCTCTAGAATGGTTGTCACGTAGCCTGTCATCCCACTGGCCGCATATCACCCAAGATCTCACCAACCATGCCAGTGGTGTAAGTGTGGGGCCTATCCCCCAGGCGGGTCATCAGTGTCCACCGCCTCACTAGACGAGCTCGATATCTCAACAATACCACATCCATATCCACATCCATACATCTACATCCATATCCACATACACATCCATTCATACATCCACATCCATACATCTACATCCATATCCACATCCATACATCCACATCCACATCCACATCCATACATCTACATCCATATCCACATACACATCCACATCCACATCCATACATCTACATCCATATCCACATACACATCCACATCCACATCCACATCCATACATCTACATCCATATCCACATACACATCCACATCCATACATCTACATCCATATCCACATACACATCCACATCCATACATTCACATACACATCCACATCCATACATCTACATCCATATCCACATACACATCCACATCCATACATTCACATACACATCCACATCCATACATCTACATCCATATCCACATACACATCCACATCCATACATCTACATCCATATCCACATCCATACATCTACATCCATATCCACATACACATCCACATCCATACATTCACATACACATCCACATCCATACATCTACATCCATATCCACATACACATCCACATCCACATCCATACATCTACATCCACATCCATACATCTACATCCATATCCACATACACATCCACATCCATACATCTACATCCATATCCACATACACATCCACATCCATACATTCACATACACATCTACATCCATATCCACGTTTATTCATTCTCATACACATGCATACCCTTTCTTTCACATATACATCCGCATTCATTCATTCTCATACACATGCATACCCTTTCTTTCACATATACATCCGCATTCACATTCAATCACATCCTATACTCATCTTATTGCATCCGTTCTCATCCTATCGCATCCCATACACATCTTATCACATCCCATTTACATATTATCACATCCCATACACATCTTATCACATCCATTCACATGCTATTTCCATTTAATAGCTTTTCCTAGATTGATTCCGATAGTATGACTTTTTCTAAATTTTTACCAATTGCTTGGCCTAATTAAAGATTCTTTTTCTGACAACTAATTCCATATTCCTTCTCAATTCCTCAATTGAATTATATTAAATATTCTTCTTTTGAATAAAAGAATTCATGGGATTTGTAGAAATCAATTCTACCCATATTTCCACTTTTGGTCAATAATCATAAATCAAATTATACCAAAAATTCCTCTTCTTCCCATTTAATTTCTTGGATCCCAATTACCATGGGAATTCCTCTTTTGCATAATTATTTACATTCCAATGTCATGGCAATTCCTCTTTTCCTATATAATTTTTGGGCTTCTTAGTAGTCATGGTCTACTTGGGGGATAAACCGAGCTCAGGATCAAAACCAAATGGTTGAAAGAGTGTGGCATTTGACATGGTTTCATTGATTCCTGTGGGAGAAATTGAACCTTAAGGTTTCTTATCCCACTCCCACTCCTTCACTAGAGCTATGCCCAAAAATGGGGCGGTAGAATGCCCTCTCATAAAATTTAAGGCACTATTTACATAGCCAGTTTTGGTGAATCCGAAGTTCAAAGGCCCGTGGGTGGCTCCTATCTCTAGGGATTCCCTTGTTCCTCCACTCACATCTATGTTTTGTTGGCTCACTTATTATTGGAGGTGAATCCGAAGGAGTCTAGCCTTCTTAACAAAGGGGGCACTTTACTGAGTGTTGGTCATTTGTTGCTAGGATCAAAGGCTTTGCTAGTTTGAGGAAGTGTGGTTTGATGCACTATTGCAATTTATTATATTGTCGTTTCTAATCATTAATCCAGATCAAGTTTGCACTAAATTATTTGCAGTGTGATTTCCAATAATTAGTCCAAATCAGGTTTATGGGTATCACCTATTCAAACAAGAATCATCAATCAAGTAAGAGTACAATAGCATGCAACCAAGAAAAAAGGAGAGCCCACAAGAAAACTAGTGTAAGGGAATGATAATGTATTGCTTATTATCAAAACTGCCTTATACAAATGACCAATTTTCACAATAGACCATCCAAACTTAAAAATAGTCCGGACTCTTAAGCGAGTATATATACTAAGTTCATATTTGACATTAAGTGCATGGTAAGGCTACTTTATATGTTCTAGTGCCGTATTACAAAGTTAAGTGCTCATTCACGTAGGTAAGATGACAAAGCGCCTTATGGTAGGTCGGGCAGGCAAAACCATGTTAACTACCAATGACGTGGTTAACACCACCAAACTAGATAATAAAGTTAGCCTTATTCCTTCTACGAAGAGCAATACGGTAAGGTATTAATACCACCTAGATAATGTGCCCCAACATATGGATACACATGTATGTATGGATGCTAGATCATAAAAAATTCCAAAACCCTCTCTTGATCTAAGCATACATACCGCACAAGGTGTGCTTGATTAGGGACTCACAAAGACTTGCCCAATGGCTATAAAAAGTTATATCAAATAGAGTGTCACATAACACCATAAACTTTTAAAAAAAACATTTCGGTTTGGCTACATGTTTGTTGTCACCTTTGTCTTCAAATTTGATGTAGCCCTCCTCATTCTTCTTCCTCTTCCAACATTGCTTCATAACATGCCCTCTCTTCTTACAATAATATCAAGTTCTAGGGAGCTTGTTACCTTCCTTCTTGCAAGAATATCAACTTCTAGGGAGCTTGTTACCTTCCTTCTTGCAAGAATATCAACTTCTAGGGAGCTTGTTGCCTTCCTTCTTCATAATCACAAAGCCCATATGTAAGATTCCTCCCCAGCCTCTCAGGATATCCAGTATCTTCCCCTGTAGTCAAATCCCTCTTCAGAAATATAAAAGATCTTGTTTCTACCAGTTTTGGCCTAGAGAGAGAAAATCTTCTAGAGAGTGGTAATTCCGTTTTTAAATATTTTGGATGAAAAAATACCTCTTCTTATTAAAATAAGTTTCCCCAAAATAGAAGTTCAAAAAGATTTTCAGAAGGTGCATTAGAAATCAAGTATAATCTGTTCAAGAGGCCTTATTCTAAGGATCAAGATTTTTTCAAAATTTTAAATTAAGGTTCCTCTGGGCCAATAAGATCAATCCATGTGTGGGGAGGAGATAAATCCAATTTGTAAAAGAAAAATACCCAAAAATGACTAAATGCTCACATAAGATGAAGAGTTGACTATGTACAAGGGTTATTAGTAAAAAATTGAGTATTACTAAAAAATGAGATATTTTGGATATAATGATTCCATTTTGACACATGTGTAAGGAAGGGGAGTCCCTTCAAGGAGGCGCCTACTTCACATGCTTGAATGAGTTTTAAACTCAAAAATAATGTGATATTTTTTTATCTCTCTTAGATCAAATCGAATCAAAAAAAGGAACCAAACTAGGTCCAAATCTGGTCCAAATTCAACCAAACTGAATTTGAAAAATTCTAGAAATCAGTTGGTCTTGGTTAGAGCCTCCCTCTCCTATAAATAGAACCTGAGTCCTTTGTAAAAAAAAAGAGGAGAATTATACTATGCCAGAATTATGCTGAAATAATTATAATTTTTACTATTCTCTAAAATTCTCTCTAAATTGAAGAAATTGGAGCTTCCCTCCTTCTTCAATCTCCATTGCTGGCTCCATTAACATACCAAACCAATTGATTGATTGGGGGCCTCTACCGTGATCAAAGAATCAAGCAATTTGTAAGGTAAAGGATGAATTTTGATCTTTTTCTATAATTTCTCAATGTTTCTCTCTTCTCAACCCCTCTCAAGCTTGAGAAGCTTAATTGGAACGGCTTTTTAACGCTATCAAAGTTAATTGATGAATGGTAGTAAGGAAATATATAAATTTTCATTTATGCTGCCTCATTGAAAAAAGGCATTCCCTCTCTTCTTTAGTAAATCCAACCATTCTTTATCCTAGATGAATGATTAATGGATAAAATCAAGTTTTTCATAATGTTTCTCTTTGATAAGTAGAAAATGTTTACATTAGAATGATTTAAATACTCTTGGTGAACTTCTAATTAATTTTAGAGAATTAAAAATTAAAAAATGATCAGCCATACAAAGGAGGTTATGGCAAAATTTTCTAAAATTGTGTACTTAAAGTGTTAATTTTCATCCTAGGTATAAGAAAATGCATACTAAAAATATTTTATTAAAAAAATATTACTTTCTTTAGAATTAAATTCTATGCATAAAAGAAAGCATATTGAAATTGTTATTTTGATTATAAAAGTGTGATTTTTCTCATAAATGATTTTTATGCATAAATAGATGCATAAAAGAAATTCTTTTATATTAAAAGAGTGATTTTCATCATAAATGATTTATATGCATAAATATATGCATAAAAGATATTTTTTTATATTAAAAGTGTGATTTTTATCATAAATAATTTTTATGCATAAATGGATGCATAAAAGAAATTCTTTTATATTAAAAGAGTGATTTTCATCATAAATGATTTGTATGCATAAACATATGCATAAAAGATATTTTTTTATATTAAAAGTGTGATTTTCATCATAAATGATTTTTATGCATAAATGGATGCATAAAAGAAATTCTTTTATATTCAGAGAGTGATTTTCATCATAAATGATTTGTATGCATAAACATATGCATAAAAGATATTTTTTTATATTAAAAGTGTGATTTTTATCATAAATGATTTTTATGCATAAATTAGATACATAAAAGAAATTCTGTTATATTAAAAGAGTGATTTTCATCATAAATGATTTGTATACATAAACATATGCATAAAAGATATTTTTTCATATTAAAAGTGTGATTTTCATCATAAATAGATTTTTTGCATAAATTAGATGCATAAGAGAAATTCTTTTATTCTAAAAGTGTAATTCTTACTAAATTGGATTTATGCATGGAAAGATGTATAAAGAATTTATTTTAATCCAAAAGTGTTATTCTCATCAATTTTGATTTTATGCATAGAAAGATGCATAAAGAAATCTATTTTTAGTTCAAAAGAGTTATTTTCATCAATTTTGATTTTATGCATAGGAAGATGCATAAAAGATTGATCTTTAATTCAAAAGTGTCATTCTCATTTAAAATGAATTTATGCATAAAAGATTGATTTTTATTTTGAAAGTGTTATTCTCATTAAAATGAAATTTATGCATAGTAAAATGCATAAAATATTTATTTTTATTTTGAAGTGTTATTCTCATTAAAATGGAATTTATGCATAGTAAAATGCATAAAAGGTTTATTTTTTATTCGAAAGTGTTATTTTTCTTTAAATTGAATTTATGCCTAAATAGATGCATAAAAGGATTTTTATAAAAGTGTTATTCCTACTAAAGTTGTCTTCATGCCTAATTAGATGCGTAAAGAATCTTTATATCAAAAAAATTAGAATTCTCTTACATTCTATAAATAGATGTGATGAGATGTGATAGGAATCAGATAGATGTAAATGGATGGATGGAAGTGATATGAATCAGATAAATGAAAATGGATGAATGGATGTGATGTCCTGTGAATTAGGATGTGAATGAATGTGAATCGTGATATGAATGAATGATAAGGGATGTGAATGAATGACGGCATGTGAATCAGATGTGAATGGATGATGTGGTTTGATGTGTGAATGATGTGGATTGATGTAGATGGATGAAAGGATGATGTGATTGATGTAGATGGATGAAAGGATGATGTGGTTTGATGTGTGAATGATGTAGATTAATGTAGATTGATGTATGGATGATGTGGTTTGATGTGTGAATGACGTGGGTTGATGTAGATGGATGAATGTATGAATGTGGATGTGGAAATGGATGCGTGGATGTATGAATGTAGATGTGGATGTGGATGTATGAATGTGAATGTGGATGTGGATGTATGAATGTGAATGGGGATGTGGATGTATGAATGTGGATGTGGATACGGATGTGAAAATGGATATACGGATGTGAAAATGGATATATGGATGTGGATGAGGATATGAAAATGGATGTATGGATGTGGATGTGGATGTGGATACAGATGTGAAAATGGATATATGGATGTGGATGAGGATATGGAAATGGATGTATGGATGTGGATGTGGATGTGAAAATGGATGTATGGATGTGGATGTGGATGTGGATGTGGATGTGGATGTGGATGTGGATGTGGATGAATGCGGATGTGGAAGTGGATGTATGATGTGGATGTGTATGTAGAATAATGAATGTGAATGTGTATGTGAAATGATGTAACGTCAATATGAGTGAATGGATGAGATGAAAAATGATGTGATTGGATGAGAATGAGTACACATATGTAAAGGATTGTTTTAAAGATAGTTGATGCTGAGAAAAAGGCAATTTCATATTGGGTGTGTAAGTGGTGTGACTAGTTTTATGTTGCATGAACATCTGGCTAGGGGGCCTAGGAACTCTTTTCCTCCCTGGTACCCGGGACAAAACCTAACCAAATTCCTAATTGGATCCCATCACTACAGTGGTTGGGCGGTTGGCTAACCCATGGGACTGGATGGGTTGAGGCTGGACTGATGGATCTGTAAATCGAGACTCAGTTTCTGTTTAGTTTGATAGATGAAGTAAATTTCAGACAAAAATTATTCTATGGAAAAGAATCAAGGGCTGTGTCTCTCAATGTGGAAAAAAGCGTTGGTCTCTATGATCCAAGTACAGTCTTTTTCCCTGATCTGACTAAGGGACTTACGGGTTTGGTCAGATGAGCTCAGTTAGTTAAGGCTTTTGACTACATTAGGAAAAAGTTATCCTGGTGGAATCGCCCGTGCTTTCCGGGCAAAGGAAGTTTTCTGGGTTCGGTTTTGAAAAAACAAATGGATTAGTCTCTTGTCTGGATATCCGTGGACGAGGCCCCGAGTTTGGGATCCTGCCCCACGCAAGAAGTGCTACTTCCGCTTCCACTGTGCTAGTACCCCTGAAATTGTTGCAAGTCGGGGACAGGGATCTTACACCATAGGATGATGATAGGGAAGCCTTGCTACTTCCATCCTAGTCACCTTAAGAATGAGAGACGAGGCCACTAAGGTGAGAGAGAGAGTTATTTGGATGGTTATCAATTGCTAAAACACATTTCTCGCAACTTTAAGGCATACTTGAAACAAAATACAAACACTACTTCCTCTTCATCGATTTTAAACCACTTAGTTGATCTATTAAGCACCTTATGTCATTCACATGTGTGACAACACTAGTAGTGTCACCCTTCTCTACTTTATAGAGTATTTTCCTAAGTGACATGCAGCAACATTGGTTTGACCAAATATAGATTTCAGCCTTTTCCATGCTTCATTTGAGCTCTAGGCCGAGTTCATCTGGTGGATCTAATCATCATCACTAAGACCAAAACTCATGACAAGGCCTTGGTGTTGATAGATTGCTACTATTTTAAAAAAGATTAATGTGTGTATTCATTCTTTCATGGAAGTCGCTTTCAGGGTGGGGTCTAGTAGATGAGAGATGTGTTGTCTTTAAAATGTCCAAAAGGGGGACCTACTTCTTGTGTAGATCTTGTGAATCAAATGAAATGGGATGGAAACAACGACCTTTATAAATCATGGATCCAGTTAGATCACTCAAAGAGTGTTGAATTGGAACACTATCATGTATATCATCCTAGCTATATAATTTTTCTTCATTCAAATTGTCTCTTGTAGCATATAAATATTGACGATAATAAACAAGTATGGATGTTGAGATAGAGTGCACGAACTAATAACAAAGCAACAAGTGAAATGAAAGAAGAAGACACGATGAGCCAAAAAAAATTTTGGGATATGTCTCTTTTTCTTCATTCAAATTGTCTCTTATAGCATATAAATATTGATGATAACAAATATGTATGGATGTTGATAGAGTGCACGAACTAATGACAAAGCAACATGTGAAATGAAAGAAGAAGACACGATAAGCTAGATACTTTTTTGGGAAATGTTAAATGTTACTATGAAATATGTGGTTTTGAGAATGCAAATTTTCATGGCTTTATGGAAGAGATATCTACAAATTAGGGGGCAGTGAGACCAATGCCCAATATGAAGGACCAAGCGCGGTCTTGTCTCTCTCATCACTAGGAGAGTCTACACCAACACACCAAAAAATTTGTCAAGAAAGACATGCAAAAAGAGCACCTTCAATGTGTGAGAAGTGGAGAATGTGTAGGACCAAGGAAGGCGTGCTAAAGTAGGCTTATAAGGAATTGGTGGAGAAGAGAAAGAGGAACAGTGAGAGATGCTAACGTGCCTACAATGGACATCTAATTCTGTTGGTGGGAGGTGAGAATTACACACAAGGGAAACCACTAGCATTGCCAACTATTCTCATTTATCTATTTCAATGATGCTTTGTTGTGTTGTTAGTGTTGTCGAATTGTGAGCCAATACTAATAGTTTGGTCTCCCCTTTTTTGTATTTATAAGGTGAATAAGAGTTCAATAGAGAAAGCATGCACTCCAAGAACAAATCTAGCAAAGAGCATGCATGGAAGCTGGCTGGCAAGAAAAGGTTACAAGACAAAACACTTTGTATGTAGCATGTGTCTAATATGGCCAACGCATAGCTACAAAGTGCAAAGCAACATGCTTACATAATGGGCAAGCATGTGGGAGAAGGCCCTGGTTTAGAGAGGCCTTAATTAATAGAGCAACACCAAGGAAAACACCAATGCCACCACAAGTGACTTGTGCAATTGCAAGAACACCTATGTATGTAGAACAAAGACCAATGAGGAGATAGAGGCATCTGTAAATCCCATTGACCTCAATATGTGATTGAAAACAAGGACCAAAAGCTACGGAGATGTCCAAGAAATATAAACTTTGTGTCCTACATAATTATATCAAAGCATGGAAGATTTGGAAGAGCCACATGCAAGGACAAGTACAACCAACCATTGTTGAACACGCTATCCAAAGAATTTTCTCGGCTATACGAATAACTCCACACAAATTCAAACACATATGCCTCAACTGAATAGATGGTAAGAATCGTTTCTTTCAAAATTCTTTAAGAGAAATGGAGTAGGGAAAGGCCGTCGAGAAGCCTTTCGTGGGAGGAAGGGGGGCGACCAACAAAGGCCAAGAGCCCCCTTCTGACCAAAAAGGTCTCTCAACGGCCTTTCCTAACTGTCATGGTCTAGGGGAGTTAGAGGTCGTCCAGTCACTGCAACAGGTGCATCGTCTTCTGTAGTCCATAGCAATGCAACAGTTTGCAGTGGACATCACCATTCCAAGTGGTGATGAGCTACGGTGCCATTTCGGCTACTAATCTGGAGTAAAATGATTGGCGCATTCCTGGCGACAATCCAGGTTCTAATGTGGTGTGCTCTGGTGCCATTGTGAATGCTGATTTGGAGGAGAAGGATTGGTGCATTCTTGGTGCCATTCCAAGTGCTAACATGCGTGCATCTACTGCAATACAAGAGCTAATTACATATTTTATTGCAACCTGATTCAACGACTCAAATCTCTCCTTTGACAACCCCCGACCATGACAGTGCTTGTTTCTATTCTGAGAGTATATAATTGTGGTCCAAGAGGACAAAAAGCACAAATGATATGGTTCTATAATGATGACATTACTCATATTTACCACCCAAATTGTAATATCACAGCCCTGAGCTCCATCACTAGATATCAATTTGGACCATAGATACACATAGAAGAGGAGAATGGCATGCTCATGGAGCGAGAGTTGCAAGTAAAGAAGCCAACCAATGACGGACTAAGATTTCAAAAGATACATAAGTTTCAATTATGGAATTAGATTGGTTCACTTCATGTGTGCAGAACATGCCACGACTTCAGAAGATCACATGCCAGTGGTCTAAAAAATCCATCACTGTCACATAGCAGATCAGGGAAAGAATGGACATGTCAAAGCATTTACAAATAGAACGACCTTAGGGGAAACATGCAACTGGAAGCAAATATATTAGAAGTAAACCAACATGCAATGACAGCAGCTAGGTCTGTAGCTAACTAAACCTTCAGATTCCTGCACGTGTATTAGAAGTGAACCACACCACGCTCGCATGCAATGACCGCAGCTAGGTCTGTAGATATTAGTACTTAATCTTCACATTCCTGCGAATGTCTATGAACAAAACTGCTTCCTTCACGTCTTCATATGCTAAGGTCATCAAACTAGAGTATTTCTATGAAGCTGCTAAAGATGTGCTCTAGACAGTTGCTACCATCAGGAAAACACCTAGGTGATATAAGAAAGCAACTCTCTGCATGCTTTTAGCGAGGATTCGCGGGGCATCTCATCAATGAAGCATTTTCTTCAACGTGCATTACGCTGCGCATACCAACCACGCCTGCCGTGAGACCAGGAGTTGTACGCACAAACTGGAGAGCACATTGTGCATCAGTCCGCCTGTCACCAAGCTCGGGGAATTTTTCCCGAATTTCAGGCGAGAAGCAATTGGAAAAGTTTGCCTGCATCAATTTATGAAACAAAAATTGTAACACGTTGCAATACCCTTTCTTAGGCCCCTTACATACATGCAAAATATGGGCAGTGGACTTCCCTCATGATGGACGATATTACCCGTCCAAGCCTAGCTTTTCCAGCTCATCGTGGGCGGGCATGTGTGAGGCCCAGCCCATCGTGGGCAGGCATAGACTGGCTAAACAGGAACTTGAAAACTCGTGACCACCAGTAATGCAACGTGTTCATATTAGAATCATACCTGATTAATTGAGGCCGTTCCTATGACTTGAAGTCCAAGATGGTGTGCAGCATGAAGTGCAGGCATTCGCTTTCCCTTGACAGTCTGTGTTGCTGCATTGGCAGCCTCTTGTAGTCTCAAACTGTAGGGAAGCTGTACAACCTTGAAGTGATGATTATCTCCACCTAAGGACAACAAAAACACACAGAAATATTGGAGTAACACCTTGCAAAATCCAAGTTCAAAAACACAAATACAACACAATTCCATATCATAAGATTCAGGCCGGTTACAAACAAACCGTATGCCTGTTTACCTTTTTAGGCATCCTTGGGGGAGGGATCAATGCTTTAGACACGTGTTGGGGGGTGCCCGTCCCTCAACATGGTAACTATAATGCCACCTCTGCCTGTCAAAAGCTGGAGTATGGATAGGCAGTTGGCATCAACCAAACACTTCCTTTGTGCTATATGAAAAAGAAGCGGAAAAAGAGGAAACACGCTGCAAAGATACTTTAATACAGCTGCAGTGTAGCTTCCTTTAATTGCCTGCCCAACAAGTAGGCAGGCTGATTTTTTCAAGCAGGAGGTCCCTGCATAGCAACCCGCTGTATCCTCTGCAGATTAGCACGCCCCTTGCAACCCCCATTCCCCTCCACCCCCCGTCCCCCATGTTTCCTCATCTTGTGGAGCCCTTCCTCCTATGCGCACCCCTTGCCATCTCCCAAGTTTGATGTACCCCTAACGTAGCCACAAAGTCACAGACAAGAAGCAAAGCACAGACAAGCATCAATAAAAAAAGCACGGACAAGAAAAAAAGCACGGACAAGCATCAATAGCAAACCACACACAAGTACAGTTGACAGACTCCTCGCCGCCACCAACAGCAAAGACATGCACACCATTGTCAGCAATCTCCCAAGCCATGACCCAAAGGCAGCTACCACCTCATAGAACCTTTGTGACAATGTACCACCCACAAACCCTCCAAACGGGGGCCACTCAGCTTCCTCAGGGACCTCTATCACAAACATCATCAGCTAGGCATGGCCCATGGCAGGGATGGAGCCTAATACAAGGGGCTTGAAGGCTCCCACACAGCCAAGATGATGAAGGCACACCTCTTCATCTTCTTCCACATTGGCATACCAAGACATCTACTGTTACACTCTAATGCTGGAGCAGAGTCGGTAACAACCAATGGACACATCTGGTCCGGTGAATTTGCTGCCAAATCAGGCGTCTCTGCTCACATATGCATGACCTCGATTCTCTCTCGAAACCCCTGGCAAAATGCTCCTGCTCGCAGAGGGACTAGAGTAGAGTGTATACCCTCTTCCCTTACCCATGTGCAATATCTCTTGAGATGTGTGGGGACTACGTGGAGCCCACTGCCACAGCAGCAAGATGATTGTCCAAGAAGGACCTGCAGCGAGCTCTGGTGGGTGACAAGATGGACACACTTTTTATCCAAGAGCACCATCTCACTGCAGGCCGCACACAACAATGTGGGGTGATCCTTTTGGTGCTCAGCCACACTTCCTGGTCTCCTGCCGCATGCACCATTGGGATCATGCCTATCCATTAGCAGCCAACTTCAAGTTTCAACTCCAGGAGACCAATTCTGTCATGTGCATGCACATGTACATGCTGATCCCAGGCCTACTAATCCTTGAAGGGCAACAAGAGAAAGAACCAGATTAGGACCAAATTCGGGAACTGCAGCAGCTAGGTGTGGACATGGAAGATACTGGAGGAACCCAAGAAGCTGTCGGCCAGAATTTATGAAGACTGATCTGAGTCGGCTGCAACAAAAGAAGGGGACTTGTTCAGGGATCTGGCTGACAACAGGTCGGCCAGTTCACAGTGGTCCAGTTCACAGTGGTTTTCCCAGGCTATAAATAGCATTGTGTTGAGTTCTTGTGATTCATTCAGCCCTCCCATAGGCTGGGTCATAGATTAGCACATGAGGTGCTTCCACCTTTTAATGGCAGCCATGGGCTTGTACACCTTTTTGTACAATAAAATATACTGAATACTCAGCTATGTCTCTCTTCTCTCTTTCTTCTGTATGCGTTTTGCATCAGGCATGTTCCAAGATGGGGTCAGGGCCGAAAGAAAACTCCCAGAGCTTCCGCATGTGACATTGCTATCAGAGCATCAAGCTTAGCAAGGCTAAACACCGATTCAGTCCCAGATGAAGGTGCACAGTCCAAGGAAAGGAACACAAGATATGGAAGAAGTTTCCAGGAGGTTGGTTGGTGGTGTTCCACAAGGCCCAATAGGAATGGCAATCTTGTGAGTCCGGTGCCACTTGGGGCACACCAAGGAATGCTTTCAAGCAATGGTTCCAAGGGGTGGTGTAAGAGTGCCAAACTCAATACTCAAGAAAAGAAGACCAGAGAAAGTGTTTAGAAACAAGGCATGAATGGAAAGGAGACAAGATGGAACAGATGCATGGATCTTCAGCAAATTTGGAGACTAGGGAGGGTTTCAATGAAAAGGTTGCCAGGAAGGGAAGGATGACAGGTTTGGGACTCTAGGAATAGACAATGGGATGATGACAGTCATCCAAGAACAGAAGTTGAAATCCCGTCATCAAGTTTAGTAGAGGCAGATGTCATGTGCACATGGTGATCTCAGGCCTAATCCTTGAAAGGCAACAAGATAAAGAACCAGATTAGGACCAGATTCAGGAACTGAAGCAGCTAGGTGTGGTCACGGAAGACACTTGAGGAACCCAAGGAGTTGTGGGCCAGCATTTATGAAGACTGATCTGAGTCGGCTGCAGCAAAAGAAGGGGACTTGTCCAGGGATCTGGCCGACAACCAATCGGCCAGTTCATAGTGGTTTTCCCAGGCTATAAATAGCATTGTGTTGAGCTCTTGTGATTCATTCAGCCCTCCCATAGGCTGGGTCATAGATTAGCACTAGATTAGGTGTTTCCACCTTTTGATGGCAGCCATGGGCTAGCCAGGACTTGTACAACTTTTTGTACTATAGAATATACTCAATACTCAGCTCTCTCTCTCTCTCCTCTCTTTCTTATGTATGCGTTTTGCATCAAGCATGTTCCAAGATGGTGTTTAGGGCTTAACTCCCAAAGCTTCCGCATGTGACAGATTCCTGTGTCTTTGTTTCAGGAAGGGCACAGTGGGTGATTGTCTTGGCTGTGGAGAACCTCACAGGCTGCCTCAACATTTATGCCCCTGGCGAGGCTCAACAGTGGACAGACTTCTACATTCACGTGACGAAAAGGGCTCCTTGCAGTCGTTTGGTACATGGGTGGAGACTTCGACATGGTAGGATCACTAAGCAGGTAGCACGGACTCCACCATCTCTGCGAAAGAGTACAGCTTGGGAGGAGCTGCAATTCTCCATCACATGTTAACTGCAGGGACATCAACCCCAATCTTGCCAAGCTCAACCTGTTCTACCACGAAGTAAACCTGTGATAATGCAAACACATGAAAATGGTCTTTTTTGTATACATAAACGGATTAAAAAAAATCAACATAAAAAGTGGTTTTTTTAATTGTAAACAGATAAGAACGCCACAGCACACCATCAAAAAATGCCACATCAGCAAATGAGTACCTCAAATGAGCTCAATCTTATGATGCAAGGAGAAAACGGTTGCCAACAGGCATTTGTAAATGTCTAATCAAGTTGACAAAAAAATTTTGTGATAAGTATGGGAAAAACATCATGAAAGCATTAAAACATCGTAAAAACCCAAAAACATGAGGGCGGCGATCAGCTAGAGATTAGACCGCAATCCCTTTGTTAGGCACCGCATACAAAATATCACTGGAGGCATCAGCTACTGCTTGCAACCTTTCCTCCCTGCCGTCATGATCCATGATACCCGAGCACACGTCATCTGGGATAGAAGAATCGAAAATATATGTATGGTCACCGGTGGAATGGTTTCACCGGCAAGACTTAGCTATTCTCTTGCTGGACTTTCCTAAAGGTCCGTATAGGTTTTTCAGCCTCTTGGGTGTGGGGAGTGTGGACTCTATATCCCTCCTCCCACAACCATGTTCAAGGTGCATGAAGCACGTGCTTCTCCATCTTCCACTCGACTCTCTAGTGGTTTGAGGATGCGATTGAGGACTTTGGCGTCACCTTTGAGGCCACGAATCAATTGTCACAAATCTTGTGACATGTGGGCGGGCCGCCTCCATCCTGACTTGGAGACCAGCGAAGGCCTTTCAAAGGATCCCCAAGGACACCCAAATGTGCTACCAAGTGTGTCAGGTGGGCATCCTCCTCAACCCAGAGCAACAAATCTCACTCCTCCTGAGCATTCATCACAAGCTTCAGCACTAGAGCACAGCTTGTCTTTCCCTAGCAAGATGGATTGTGGTGGCCAACCGAATTCTTCTGGCCATCACATCATGTTGGTCCTTCTCACACTCATACATAGGATAAGTATAGAGCCTCATCTACAACATCCTCTGAACAGGGGGCAACAGCAACACAGCCAGCGCCAAGGTGGCTTGTCATCACCTAGCCTTCCATGAGAGCAGGTTGGACGTCCACCATCCAATACAGAGCGCTTCTCAGCAAACTCAACGTCCATGATCTCCAACCTGAGGGGGAGCCATGGAACAATTTCCTACTCTCCCGCATAGCTAAGCAAACTCCCATATGCAGCAGCTTTTGGCCGCTTAACATCCGTTGGATTTTCACCAGTCCGGCGCATCTTTCGAGACAACATTGCGACTGGCCTTTTTCGCATAGTGACAGGGGGACGGCGGGACGGCCACGTGGGACGTGGGAACGCCGTCCCGATTAACTGCAGGCGCGGGACGGAGGCGGGACGGCGCAGGGGACGGGACGGAGGGGACGGGACGCAGGGGACGGGACGGAGGGGACGGCGGGACGTTGTCAGCCGGGGACGGGGACGCCTGCAACGGCGCAACGGCTACAGAAAAGTAGCCGTTTTTTTTCGGGCAACGGCTACTAGCCGTTGGCGGCTGGCCGTTTGAGGCTGGCCGTTTGAGGCTGGCCGTTTGAGAGAGAGAGAGAGAGAGAGAGAGAGAGAGAGAGAGCTGCCATATGCTATATAATGGGCTTATGCTACTCCTCTTCTACTCATTGCTCAAGCCTTCCATGAATGATGATGTACCTCTAGGCTCTCCACCATCTCCCTCTCCTACTCAAGCTTTCCTCTCCACTATCTCCCTCTCCTACTCCACCACCTTCCTCTCCACCCTCTCCTACTCCACCACCTTCCTCTCCACCCTCTCCTACTAGACTACTTCAATCTTCCCTCTACCTCTTCTCCTACTCTACCCTCTAAGCTCTCTCCACCCTCTTCTACTAGACTACTTCAATCTTCCCTCTACCTCTTCTCCTACTCTACCCTCTAAGCTCTCTCCACCCTCTTCTACTAGACTACTACTAAGTTACTAACTATTCATGGCATCCTCTTCTCGTGCGGGCGGTAGGAGTAGAACGGATGGGTGGTCATGGTGGGATGAGGTCAACTTCGAGCCTCCTACTCATGCGGGGGGTGCACGTCCATGGACATGCAAGCTTTGCCCATATAAGCGTGTGGGTGGGGCCAATAGGGTGAGGGCCCATTTGTTGCATGAGCCCGGTCATGAGGTGAAATTTTGTGAGCGGGTCACACCGGAGATAAGAAAGGAGCTTCTTGCAAAGCTTGCCGCCCATCAAGCTTTGAATGCAAGCCAAAGGGTGCGTGGAGTGGATCCCAACACTTATGTCACTCCAACCCAAACATCAGGTTCTACATCGGGTGGTGGTGCATCTTCATCTACCCCTCTACCACGTCCTCCTCGTGGCACTACTCGTGGCTTCACACAAGCCGCCTTCTCAATGCCGCAACCTAGTCCACCCTCTCTCTCTCGTCGGCAAAGTACTCTTGAGGGGAGTTGGGATCCCAAAAAGAAGGAGGAGGTTGATGCCGCGGTGGCCCGCTTCTTTTTTCATGACCACATTGCTTTTCGTGTGGCACGGTACGTATTTCACTCACATGATTTCATCATCATGTCTCACGAGTCTTGATTCACGGATCACCATTTTGCCATTCTAATTACTTGCCCTCTTTTTTTTTGAAATGATAAATAGGTCCGACTACTTCAAAACGATGGTGAAGAAGATTGGCGAGTACGGTCCTCACTACACACCTCCATCCTCCGAAACCTTGCGGACCACTATGCTTGACAAGGAGAAACGCCTTGTTGAGCAAGCGGCGGCAAACACAAAGAGACAATGGGCTCGCAATGGAGTCTCTTTGATTGCAGACGGATGGAGTGACACACGGAAAAGGTCTATCCATGGCCTTGTGGCATACTCACGGGGGGAGATGTACTTTGTCTCCTCACATGATGCTTCAGGGACGGGAAAGAGTGCGGATGTACTTGCTGCTGAGTGGAGTAGTGCTGTCGAGATTATCGGCCCCGAATGTGTGATCGGTTTCGTCACGGATGGTGAGGCGACAAATAGGGCAGCGGGAGCTATTCTTGAGAGTATGTATCCTCAAATCACCGTCTCTTTTTGCATGGCACATTGTCTCAATAATCTTTTGAAAGATATTGGGAAATTGTCATGGATTGAATCGGTGATTGATGATGCATGTGCAATTGTGACCTTCATCAACAATCACACATACCTTCGATCCGAGTTTGGGAAGAGGTCCACAAAGGTCCTTCTCAAGTACTCGGACACTCGCTTTGCATACAACTTTCTTATGTTGCATCGCTTGAAGGATTGTCAGGGTGCCGTGCGGCAACTATTCATCAGTGATGAGTTTTGCTCCTCATCTTTTGCACGTACACAGGTAGGGATTTCATGCAAGAAAAAGGTCGACGATGCTGATTTTTGGGAGGACCTCAAGCGCACTGACGCCATGGTGCATCCCATTGTCCACTTGCTCAGGATTGTTGATGCTATGCAGCCATGCATCGGCAAAGTATATGAAGCCATGGACCAGATGATAGAGAGTCTTGAGAAGCTTGAGCCAGACGTAGATAGATATGAGGAGATCCACTCGCTTTGTGTGGCGAGATGGAGCTCATATTCCTCTCCTTTACATGCAGCTGCTTTTATGGTGGACCCAGAATTTCAGGGAAAAGGGCAGGAGGGTGATAAAGAGGTGAGCAACGGTTGGAGACTCATCTTGGATCGCCTCACGCCGGATGCAGAAATCAGGCGCAAAATTAGAGACCAGCTCTCTAATTACAGGGCATTTCAAGGCTCATATGGATGTGCAGATGCGCAGCAGGACAGATTCAAGGTTGGTGCAGCATTATGGTGGGAGGACTTCGGATCAGATGGACCAGAGCTACAACAGTTGGCGATCCGGATCTTGAGCCAGTCCGTTAGCTCTTCTTGCCTAGAGCAATTATGGTCCTCCTACAGCCACATTTCATCAAAGAAAAGAAATCGGCTTGGGGTGGAAAGAGCTAATGATCTTGTCTTCATTAGCGCAAACTTGCGCATGCTTGGCAAGAGTGCAAGATGCAATGCCGATACTTTTACACAGTGGGAGATGGAACAGGAGGAGGCAGCTACAACTATTGCACAGGAGGGTGGGACAGATGGTTCTCATCATGAGCCTTCATCGGATGACACAAACCCCATCCACACTTCACGCACTCATGATCATGAGGCTAGCACCTCTCTTATTGGGAGCGCAGAGTATGAGAGCGAGTGACTTATATTTTGTATCGCCTAGGCCCGCGAGTGACTTATATTTTGTATCGCCTAGGCCCCAACATCTTTTGAGTATATCTATTTAATGTTATCAACTTTAAAGTCTTTCTTTTCCGACTTTGCAAGTCTTGACTCTTGACTCTTGCACCTCGTAGCGTAATTTAATTTTAAATGTAATGTGTATCATGATTCATAACTTTTGGAGTTAGAAAGCTTGTTGTTATTGATTGATTAATCTTGATTCTTTACTCCTCTAAAATTAACAATTTTGAGTGCCGTCCCCACCCCCCGTCCCCGTTCCCTACCTTTAGCCGTCCCCGTCCCCGTCCCCGTCCCCGTCCCCCGTCCCCGTCCCCGTCCCCTGGTAACTATGCTTTTTCGAGCTTGGGCCACAGTTCAGCTGACCTTCTTGCAATCCCTGCAATGGTTAGGAACGCCCTGATTTGTCTCTGTACCAAACATCGACTCCACTCCTGCACCCTCATTCCCTGAGGCCTCCTGGGATGTGGACATTGACGGATCACCTTGCCAGAATGAGGGGAAAGGAGAAACATCCTCCTGCACATTGACTCAATCATATCCTCAAGTGGCAGACCTTTACCTACTCTCCCCCATCCCAATGTGGGTAGGAGAGGCCAAGCACTACTCTCCCAGGTTGGCCAGGAGGCCAAGGACTACTCTCCCATGGCTTTCGAGGTTGGCCAGTCAGGTGGCCTGCGGACTGCACACCCCCAATCCAAGGAGCAATGCACTTCCCACTTCAGCAGGTCCGAGTAGTGGGTTTTCATGAGCTGATTTAATGTGTCGACCACTCTACCCTTTACGTTGCAAGTGATTCTTCCTAGCATCTGGGATCCAGGAGAATGAAACTCACGAGACCCCACATTGCACAACCCCCCACCACCACCCAACTACGCTTTCTTCTCCTACTCAACCTGGATGGAAAAGAGTATTCAGCTTCACAAGATTGAGGGCACAGCAGCTGCTGTCGACATTGGAGAGCCCAAGGTATTTCATCCCACATCCTGTCCAATTTCTGGAAGAGGTTATGGAGCAACTTCTACTTGAGAAAGACCTCCTTTTTTCTCTGGCTACTGACCTACAGGAGTCTAGCTGTGGGCACTTTGTTGGCGATAGCACATTGCCCACCACCTACAGTAGATGCAGCGTCCTAGCAATATAACCTTTGGGATTGCTTGAGGTCCAGCAAGCCTTGTGGCAGATTCTACGCCTGCTCACCTTCAACAAAGCGGGAGATTGTTTTGCAGCTTGCTACTTGGGACACCATTCCTTGGTCTATGGAGGCAAGGCAGCACTCCGCTTCAAGGAGGATGGCAAGAGTCGCACTCTCAGACTCACTCACTCCAGATCACCACAATTGCCGGCATCGACATTTTGACAACGATCCCTTGGACCACACTGACCCCAGCAACCAAAAGTGAAAGCTCATCTGCAGTATTGCTGCTTGGCACATCTCGCGGACGTGCTGCAGCAAGACCATAGAAGGGTAAACCCAAGACCATTCACTTCATCTGAACTAACATCATCCCCCCCCCTTTAGCAGAGTGCTGGCAGCACATACATGGTCACGTAGAGATCGTGCAACAGACATGCAGCTTTTCTACACGGTTGGAGCCTAGCTGGGATGGTGGCAGTCTTTTCTACCATTACAAGCTCTGTACCCCCTCATACGTTTGTAATCAGCCCATGGGCAGAAGTTTCTTTTTCAACTAATGGAAGGATCAAAAAACTAGTCGTAGGCAAGCTGAGATGGACACATATTATGTGTATCCACTCTCTCAGCACTTGATGTAAGAGTAGCCTGATCTATAACCAGACCATAAGACAAAATAAAGAAAATTGATTTGTAGAAGACAAGGAAGATGAAGCATACCAACTTCTTTGGCAAAATAAACTAGCTCTTCAAGTGACAGATGAAGCTTGGCTGAGGAATTGGTCCGAAACGCGTTCCAAGAGGCTACACCATACATTGTGATCTTCCCAGCTGACACACATTCCTCAAGAGCAGCAAATGCATTCTTGATTCTTGAAAGAACTGTTTGACGTGGAACAACATTCAGCTGGATCTCAGGATTGTGCACAAAGTAGATATCAACGGTGTCCAGATTGAAGTTCCTCCTGCTTAGTTCCAGCTGTCACAGCAAGGAGTTTCATCATCATATCTCTCTCTCTCTCTCTCTCTCTCTCTCTCACACACACACACACGGGGTTCCCGAACAGTGATGGGATTAATGGGGTGCACAGACCACAGGTAGGTAAGTGTAGAAGGGGTAAAGGCTAGCCGTATGCAGGGTTGGGAATGGCTCTGTGAAGTGGAAGAAGGGCATTGGTGAAGGAGGTGTGGACTTGCACGGGGTAGGAAATGACACTGTTGGGGGGGGGGGGGGGGGGGGATGGGGGAAAGTTGCTCTATGAAACTCACTTGGTTCTTAAGAAATGGTGCTGAAAGACAGTGGCAACCTCCCACAAATTCATTGAGCTGAAAAAGGCCCGTTTTCACATAAGTATCTTCGATATATGTGCGGGGTTCAATATCCTCCCGGAAATCGAAGGATAAAAATCCTCCTTTTGTGCAGACGATCACTTCATTCCTATCTATCAACCTTTGTTTGAAGGCCCTTGTTAAGCACTGACCAACAGCCACCTCACTTCGCATGTTCCGGAAATTGCTTGCTCTGCACACTCATCACAAGACAACAATAAAACACACAGAACTCCTACTTAGGGTCTTTACAGAGATCGGTCCCCCACCCATCACACAGGCAGGGGTGGTACAGGGGTGATCCCCTACTCATGCGAGACAAACAGATGAGATCCCATCTTTTCACAGGCAAGGGATGTATGTGGAAAGCCCCTTGCTTGCCGTACAACTCAACTCCCTGCTCAGTAATCAGCACAAAAGAGAAGAAAGTTGAATGCTTACGAATCGATGAAATTGATGCCAAGGGTTAGACTTCTCGTTATTGATTCCATGTATTCTCTATCTTCTGAGTCACTGTCCGAACCAAGATAAGTTCCATGACCGAGAGATGACACAATAAGATCCCCAGTTTGAGGAGTGGCTCTCAAGGTCCTGAAATGGCCAACCGCTGCACAAAATACACACGCAGATACATTGACAACATGTCATCTTGCATTACTTTTATTCCCAAAAATCAGATCCTTCTATTAGTTAGCATGTCATCTACCACTTATGAGAACTAAAATGAGAAAGTTTGATTTGCTTGTTTGTATGGGGTGGTCCATCGGTAATAGGGGAGCAGTAGGTAGGCAGATGCCGGAATCAGTAAAACTGGTAGCAAGGGGATGTCCTGCCGTGCCTCCAAATGCCCCACGTCATACCTAAACAAAAAGCCTCAAATACCTGCGGCACTAGCTTCTTCAAACCTTCTACTTTCTGACCAGCTTAACCCCAGCATATGCCTGAAGTAAATAGCAGCCTCACCAAACAAGTTTTGCAAGTGTTCATAGTTGCTTGCACATACAGTCAATTCAATGCCCGTGTAAATAAAGAATCTTCCCCCAAGCAAAGGGATTCAAGGCGAGTACAGCAGACCTGGTTATAGAGGAGTACGACAGAACCCAGAAGAATCCAGAAGGAATTCCGAAAGAACATGAAGAGGCCTAATGAGAATCCCTAAAATAAAACACCCATAGAAGGGAAAGAGGCCAACCTGCTTGCCCCGCAAACCGTTGGGCATAGTGGGCGGTACCAGCGGCGTCTGCACGACCCGGGATGTAGTTGGACGATGTCGAAGAAGCGGGGGAGGTCGCGGTCATGGACGAGAAGGAGTAGTGCTGCTGCTGTATCTCTGCGTAATGACGATGGTGTTGCAGCTGCTCCATCGGGGCCATGGAACGGACACCATGGCCACTCAGTGAAGGGGGTTGCCGCCATAGGCGAGCTCGCAAGAGGGCGCGCACGGTGGCCATCAATTCTTCACTTCTCTCTCCGCTCTTATCTCTGCTGTCTTGTTTCTCTCGTTTGCTCGCATTTGGGGTTTATAAACAGGGTTTTAGGAAGATGGTCTAAAACATTTTAGGGCAATGGGGCTTTAGAATGATCCAGGACGATGCCAATTGGACGATTTAGGATATAGCCCCAAACCCATGTTCGATACCTAGGTGTTCTATGACGGACAGTAGCACCCAAAAAAAAAAGTATATGGTCCCAAACCCATGCCCATCCGTACATAATAGACTCCCTCAAACTCGTAACCCAGCATATCCAAGTAAACTTAGGCCCATAATACTTACCGTGGGGGGTGTGCCCTCCGTCGTTACAGCATCACTGTCTAATTTTTAAAACTTCTCCACCTGCAGCCCACCAAGCAGAACCTAACATCAAAACCCACAATCATATAGAAAAACTCAGGCATCTACAGGTAAACCCGAGCATCTATATAGGTAATCTTGGGCATATATAGGTAAACTCGGGCACTGAATACCTACCCTGGGGGGGGTGTCCTCCGTCGTTGGTGGCAGCCCTCATTCATTTTCTCTTTTTTCCACCATCACCCATCGCCTTTCTAGACTTCTCCACCTGCAGCACAAGTGTCAAAATTATGAAGAGTATGCACAACGGAAGAAATAGTTGATGGCAAGATAGAGCAACATATATGAGAGAGAAAGAACACAAGATGTATAGAAAGCTTCTATATTACCTTCTATTTCAGCCACTCCAAAGTTGGCTTACCCTTCTTCTTCATGTGTTGTTGTGTTGTTACAAAAAGTGAGGCCTCTTGCCCTTTATATAGGGTCCACCAAGGTCTAGGGTTGGGAAAACCCTAGATCCCTTTTCCACCCACATGCCCACTTTATTTGGGGTGTGTTCACACTTACATGACCTCTTCTCTCACCCTTTACTACTTGTACATCATATATTTCAACAAGCAGCAAAACCCAACATTAAATTCGCTATGTATATGTAAACTCGTGGTCATACAGAAAAACCCAGGCATATACAGGTAAACCCGTGCATATATCGGTCAAGGGTACCAAATACCTACCATGGGGGGTGTGCCCTCCGTTCGTTGCAACCCCCGTTTATTTTCTCTTTTTTCCACCATCACCCGTCACTTTTTTAGACTTCTCCACCTATAGCACAAGCAGAACCCAACATCAAATCTGCTATGTGTAGGTAAACTTGGGCATGAAGTACTTATCGTGGTTGTTTGGTCCATCGTCGTCATTGCACACATCGTGGATTTCCTATTGCTCGTTTCCACCTGCACTGCAGGGGGGTGGGTCCTCCGTTTCGCAGCCACTCCCAATGCAACTATACTCTTGCCAGGCTTCCCCTTCTCCACACTTGTGCGTGGTGGAGGCTCACGAGGTGGATACCTAGGTCCCACCCTCTCTCCTTTTCTCTTGCTTGCAACATCAGACATAGTGCGTATAAATCGCGGGTCTTGGGCGCACATGGGGTGAAAGGCGCTGCGTGTAGATGCTACAACACCCAAGCAATGCCGAGCATAGGCCGCTCAAAATAGCAAAGAAAACAAAGTTCGCAAGCTAAACAAAAAGCATGACCACCTTCTTTCATGCACTGGCCTCTCTAAACCCGTGCACAAACGTTGCGTGGAGGACATTGGATTCACACCACGTGGTGTGGGATTCACTCAAGTGGGCCACGTGATCTCCTCATGCATGAAACCACCCTCGGTACTACACGTGGCATTTTGCGTGCCCACCGAAGTGACCACCTCAATTTTGGATGCCCGCCGTGACCCACCGCCATTAGCACGGTGGGCCCAACCCCACTTTCCGATGCCATCCTCCTTTTTTCGACAAGCTCCCCATTCTGGAGTTTACAGAAAATGTAAACCCAGGCCACATGCCATGCATACGCTTGCGATCTTGCCTCTTTCCATGCATAAGCTTGCGATCTTGCCTCTTTCCATGCATACGCTTGCGATCTTGCCTCTTTCCATGCCCCACTTTCGCACGGTCGATCCCCTCATCATGCAATAATTAAAGGTTGCGTGGAGATAGTGCCGAGGATTCGCCTTGTCATGTATCGGGAGTCTCCCCTCCCTTGACAAAAGCTAACATAGGTAGCATAGGGAAATTTTGTTTTGATTGGGGTTGGTGAGGGTTTTTTAAGGTATAATTAAAGTGGAGGGACCTTAGTGGAAAGATTAAATGAGGGGTTAGAAACACGTGGATGTGTGTTTGGCAAGGGAGGTGTGGATTTTGGGTGGCGGTAGATTTTTTTTGTGGGTTCTTTCACTCTTGTCTCCTCGAGTCTGCTAGGCTCTCTCTCTCTCTCTCTCTCTCTCTCTCTCTCTCTCTCTCTCTCTCGGGTCTTCTATGGTTGTGAGGTGGTGTTGGTAGGACATTGTGCTAAGGCTAGTGTGAAACAGACACATGGAGTTGGGGGGAGGGTGTTCGAGCCATGGGAGAGGATAGGTCTCGCAAAGGGAGGGCAAGTCTGCCATGTGTGAGGCCAACAAGGGAGAGAGGTGATGGGAGGTGTCTATCGTGTCTGAGGCCAACACACGAGAGAGAGAGAGAGAGAGAGAGAGAGAGAGTTTGGCGCAAAGCATAGACATGAAGAGGGAGGTTGGGAGACGAGCGTGAGAGAGAGAGAGAGAGAGAGAGAGAGAGAGAGAGAGAGAGAGGGAGGCTAAGGTTCAAACCTAAGGTTTGAACCTTAGGTTATTCATTAATTAGTGCCCGCTTGAGATGGGCACTAATTAATGAATATGTCTCTCCTTAGGTTTGAACCTTAGGTTATTCCTTAATTAGTGCCCGCTTGAGATGGGCACTAATTAATGAATATGTCTCTCCTAGAGTGAATATGTCTAGATGTCTAGTGTGAATATTCTAGTAGGTATCTTGATTTTAAGGATTCCAAATTGAAATGCCTTTAAAATAAGGTTAGGTCTACAACATAGACTTTGGAGGTTTGAACTTTGCTTATATATAACATAGACTTTGGTTGTATATATATAATTATATGATTATATAATTAGAATACATATTGATAATAGATATATCATATTACATGGCCCACACTATAGGTTGGAAACTTGGAACTTTATACTAGACTTTAAATGTTAACACCCTATTATTAGTAACTCCACAACTAGCCTAAACGTTGAGAATCGAGAGAACGATTAGTTTTCTCTAAGAGTCTAAAGTTTAGATGTTGAAGGGCCAAGGATCCAACTCGTCTATAGGCTTCAACATTGTTCTCTTCATCCTCTAAGTTCTACAAATCTCGACTGGCTTGGCTTTGTCTTCTAGTCACTGGTGTCGTTAAGATTTACTGCTTGTATGTTACATATGGGCTGCAAGCTTTAACATTAACATCTTTATCTTCTCTCGGTGTATGGAATGTATGGGCTACATGTTTTATTATCATCATCTTTTAGGTGTATGTAATGTATGGGCTACATGTTTTAACATCGTCATATTCATCTTCTAGGTGCTACGAATCACGATTCGGTTGTGCTTGGTCCTCTGGTGTCGTTAAGATATGTTGCTTATCAAGTCTAAGCTTGCTTTGCTAATGGTTTCCAAGAAGAGAGAGCCATGGAAGCCCTTGCTATGGTTTGATTGTTTTAGTTTTCAGAACCACTTGAGCCACTTGTCTCATGTGTGTAGTTCCATTTACAAAGCTGGCACCACTTCTTTGTTGGTTGATTGCCAACCAATGGTGAGAAGGTTGGGCACTACTCGGTTTTATGGCTACCTCCACATCCTCCACAGACATAGGGGCCTGTAGGTACAGTATGCATGTATGATGGTTGGGGTCAGTAGGAAGGTCTGTAGTATTGCCCCATCTTTTTCAATACTATCTCGGCAATCTGATCTGGATTAACTAATGGCACACTAGAGTCAGAGCCCTTCCCAGAGCTACGTTTATCGTCCGGATGACTATCTTGGTTTCCCATGCCAGTCATGTCAAAGTTGTCATCGTAATCCATGGCATCCATGCAACACTCATTGAAGATGACATGCTTCTTTGCGTACAAGTGAGCGTGAAGTGTCTTGTTTCGTAAGCCTTCCAGGAAGATAGAAATTAATCTCCCTTGGCTTGGCTTCTCATCGTCAAGGCATCGATTGATGTACTGCTTTAGCCTATTTACGCAATCTCGCACAGATTCTTGATCTTTTTGCTTAAAGGCGTAAATTTGAGCTACCGCATTGTGCTTAATTTCCATTTTTGAAAATGCAGCTATAAAGCTCTTTTCCAGCCCATCGAAAGATCACTTTGCCTCGGGCTCTAAAGTCTGAAACCATGATAAAGACTTACTCTCTAGCGTCAAGCCAAATCCTTCGATTTGTGTATGCGTATCCGTGACTTGCTCCGCATGTATAGCTTGCTTAAAAGCTGCTATATGGTCATATGGGTCACCGGATCCGTCATACTTCTTGACAAGCTTTTGCAGCGCAGATGGTCTCACTTTTCTAGAGTATTCATCGTCATGTCTCCTATATGAGTCTCGGCCTCTAAATCTAGGCTCTTCAAATATCAGTTCACTTGGTCTATGGGGTTCTCTTGGAGGTACATATCCACTTGCTCGTGGTCTTTCTTCTCCCCTAGATTCTCTAATAGCCCCGGGTCTCCTCGTAGGATCAATCGTTGGAAAGGCTGGTCCTTTAGCAGTTGTTCGCATGGAAGGTGCTGGTCGAGCCACACTTGGGGTTCTAGCCCATGGTGGTGCTAGTGTTTCTCCTCGAAAGGCAGATTCATTTGGACGTGCCGTGTCTAAGGTAGACACCTCAGTGAAAAGGGGCCTTCCTTTCCATGCCATTTCCCTAACCTCTGGCCATTCAAGGGTTCTAAAGTCGTTCCCCCATCTATCATGAACACGCTTAGTGAAACCATCTAGATGCTCTACAGTTATTGTGTGCGTGACTGGAAGCTCTAAGCTCGGGTGCTTGGTGGTTGCATAGTAGGTTTCTACCACATCCCTATACACCTCTTTAATTGGGTCGTCTTGATAGATTTTGACTACTGGAATTTCTTTTACTATGTCCCATGGGTTTTTCTTGGTCTCTTTTTCTTTTCCCGTTTTTCTATCCTCCCAATTCCTGTCGGAAAACAATTCTTCAAGTAAAGAATTGGACGTACCAGGTCTGCGCGATGTTCCTGGCACATTTGGGTTCGATGGAAGCTCCTTTTTCTGCTTTGCTTGTGCGCTAGGTTGAAGTACACCCAAAGCATCCACTTGTTCAGGATTTTTGGTGACCTCGTAGCGTACTCCATTTCGACCCATGTACATATCGTCTTGGTAGTTTACCCATGGTGTTGGTTCAAATGCAGAATGAATGTCTGCAATTTTAACAACAAACCGGCTCATTGGATCTTTGTAGATCTCACCACCATACGCGTTTGTATACAAAAAATGGAGTCTCATGTTTTCAATCAACTCCCCATCTGGGATTTCAAATGGATTAGCAGAATCTGCCATACTAATGGGTGTGGATGGTCTATTCATACCAAATGACTCGTTTACCTCCATTGAAATATCACTCTCGGTTCTTGAGAGGCTCTCTGTTTGAGACTCCGAAGATGTCTCGAGAATGCTCTCCAAGTTGCCAACAACCGATTGAGTGCCGCTCCCTTGAGTGGTTACCCTAGATGGTGCACTAGTGTAACGTCCCCCTAGTATTGTTCCCGACCGTAGGTTCATATGCTATTTTTAGCACGTTGCAGTGTCCAGTTTTTGAATTTTTTTTATTTTTAAATATATATATATATATATATATATATATATATATATATATATATAAAACCCTACCTAACCACTAAATGCAACTAACATGAATATGTGTGTAACTATCTATTTTTTTTAATTTATATATATATATATTTTTTATTTTTTACTAATTACACAAAAATACTAATTATGCACAAAATTACAAAAATTTTAAAAAATGCAAGTTACACTAATTATGCAAAAAAAAAATTACAAAAAATTAAAAAAAAATACAGAATATGCAGAAAATGTGGACTCCTAAGAAAACACATAATTTATTTATTTTTTCTTCTCTTTTAAAAAAAAATATTTTTAATTATTTTTATTGTTTAATTATTTTTTTCTTTTTTTAATTATTTTTTAAAGAAATGCAAAAAACATGAAAATTAACCAAAAATAAATAAATACTAACCTTATCTTCGGCACCTTATCCTCGCGAATTGTGCGCCGTTCGCTCCTCCTTCGGCCACCTTATTTGCTGTGGATGCTGTGGATGCCTTCGCGCCTTAGCTTCGGCGCCTTCGTCTGCTGGCCCTTCGCACCGACCTCTTCGCCTTCTTTTTCGGCCAGCTCACCACCGCCAGCCAACCTTGGCCCGTGCCCAGCTCTCTCCTCAACTGCGGCCAGTCGCCTCCACGCGGCTGCCCTTCACAGTTACAGCCGGCCTTTGCTTCCTTGCGGCCCTTCAGTGGCCAGTCGTCAGTCAACTCCGCCCTTGGCTTCGCCTTCGCCACCCCGCTCTCTCTTCAGCAAACTCAGCTAGTGCCGAGCTCCTTCGCCAGCTTGCAGCCTTCGCTTCCACACCGGCCACTTCACCATCTTCGTCGGCCTCTCGCCGCCTTCTTCGGGTGAGGCAGACCTTCGCCTCCTCACTCACCTTTGTCCTCTCTGCTTGTCGCCTTCACCTTCGCCTTCGACAAGCTCAGCTTTACTCCCCCTTGCCGGTGCTGCTGACGGCGACACACGTCACTTCGCCTTCTTCTTTTTTCGGCCTTCAGCGATTACGACTTCCTTCCGCCACCCTGAGCCTACAGCCCCACTCCTTGACTCCAAGCACCCCTCTTGCTATATCCCAAAAACAGATAACTATTCTGCTTATTACTCCAGAAATTCCATACTCTGCTTATGAATCCGGAGGGCGGATCAACCTTCCGCTTGTGACCCGGACAACTGAGCCAGATAGAGCGCAGTCCGCACTCCCCCAACGAGACTCCGCCAGCGCACTTGCTGCACCCAACGCTCCCGACTTGTTAAAGCTGGAAAGAGGAAAACTCTTCCGCTTTCTCAACTAAAGCCAGGTGGTGCTCTCGACGTTGGCTACTACAGCCTTCAGTGGCCACCTAACCACCGCCTCCTTGCTCATACAATAGTAGAGGTGGAGATGGAGATGGAAGCCATAGCCAAAGCTTAGATCTCTCCACTCTTGAGATGTGATAGTAGGGAGTGAGAAATGATAACCTTCCCTCCTCTCTCTTTGTAATCTCCTTTTTCTCTTCTAATCACTAGCTCCGAGATTCCACACTCGTGCTAACCCTAAACCTAAAAACAAAATGAATTAGTGGTAGTAATGCAAGCTTCTCAACCGGTTTTGAGTCTTTTCCCCGGCAGCGGCGCCAATGGAGAGACGGAAGACTCTCTCACTTGTAGCATGAGTAGTATGATCCGTGTGTAGCTCAATCCAATGGGATTTGCATCCCTTTCGGAGCTAGGGATTCAACCCGTATCGGTGCACAAAAGCTTATCCACGAATGGAGAAAATGCTATGAACACCATTACCTTGACATAGACTTTACACACACAAGCTCAATCTTGCCATTGCTCATTCACTCATCATCCCACTCATTCATGCATCCAATACAAGAAGAAAGCTAAGCTAATGCATACACAAGCTCAAAGCATACTTCATTCTCAAGCTCTTACTTCCCTAGCATGCACACAAACCTTGAAGCTTAATGGAACTTGAAATAAACATGCATTCTCATTCACTACTCAAGCAATGCCTTGCCCATGGATAAGCTACAAGCTATGGAGAAGCTTAAGCTTGAATCCACTACCACACAAAGCCTAATAGAGAATCCACAAGCATCAACAAAGAAACATGCACACTAGAGAATAGAGATGAGAAGAGAGAAAAACATCATCTCATTGCATTGAAATAGAAGAGCATTGCTCATACAATAGTGTAGATGGGGAGAGAGAAGAGCTTGCACCTCTATGAACAAGAGGGAGAGCTAGTCTCAAGAGAGCTCAAGCATAAGTTTAGCCCAATGTCCATAAGCTCTCAAATGAGCCACTTTTTATACTAAAACTCCTAAAACTCCCAAAACTTCCCATGTGGGATTATTCTCAAGCCCACTCCCACTCCCACACTCACCTACAACTTGGAACTTTTTACAAGAGCCCTAAATAAGAATGTCAAGTCTCTTGTTTTCCTGCTTGCATCTTTGTGTTGCATCCTTGCATTGATCACCACTCGTTACGTAACATTCCCCCTTCCTATTTTGCGCACGTCCTCAAGCGCGTAGATGCCAAGGAGAGTAGCATCTCCAGTGTGTACCTGCAAGCAAAACGATAGGTGGTTTGTGTGTTCTTTTTTTTTTTGGAAAGCAAAAGTACTGATAGACAATAACGAAACAAGCAATTTTACTGAATAAGACATGGCAATAAACGTCCAATTAGCTAGAGGAAGGAAACATTGAAGCAGTGTAGAGATTGAATAGGTTTGTTCAAGCCTTAATAATTACTACCTGCAGCTAACTAAAGTAAAGAATGTTTTATGCCAAATGTATTGTTCTTTTCCTAGAAGGCAAAAGACAACAGTTAATCGAGGGACTATCAAGTAGTATACCTAGCCTATGCTAAGTCAAAGATGTCGGTTCAATACTAATAAATCTAACATAATTATGTATTGGCAGACTCTTGATATTGCTTAGTGTTAAGGTTTAATATTTTAAGCACAACGGCGGCGGCGACCATCCTGGATTAGACAAGCATTTCTCTTGGTGCCTTTCTATCCTTTTTTCTTTTTCTTTTTCTTTTTCTTTTTGGATAGGGCTTTCTTCAAGAGTATGTTTGCGCACCCGCGGTATGGCTATTCTTTGCTACACAAGGCATTGGTCTGGGAAAGGTATAGACCTCCCTCGCCTACCATGAATAACAAGGCAATAGGCCACAAACATATACACTTTTCTTTTATTTTTGTCATGCCAATTTTTGTTATGGAAGGTTTATTAGATTGTCCCTAAGCAATGTCCTAGTAAGGGCAAGATATCCACTGACGGTCCTATGATTAATTTAGTCTCTTTGTCCTAGGTCTGGAACTCTACCTTTAGCACAAAACACTAATTACTTTGTATTGCTAAACAGGTAAAAACAATTACGGTCAAACTTACACTATCAAGTCTAAAGCCACTAGAATGCTATCCCTACTCTAGACCAAAGGAGATGCATATTGCCATGCTTAGTAAAGTGAAATTTATAAACAATCAAGCAACAAGAAAAATACAGAAAACACTTGAGATTGGCATGAGTTCACCTGTTTCTGTTAAAGCGGCGCTGGTTGGTGAAGAATTGTTTGCACTTGATTGTATGACTGTCAGTTGCGGTACTGAAGCGGAAGATGTAGTTTGGTGCTTGTATCTGTTTTATTCTGACAAAACAAACTAAACAGAAAGAAAATTAAAAGGACAAAAAATAAAAAACATTGGTGCTAAACACCGGATTTGGCCGAGGGGAAAAACCCAATGGGAAAAAGTGCCCTGGCTTCTAGTTCTTATTAAGAGAGTACGCTCTTTCCTTGATAGTCAGGGAGTCTACTTGTGTAGGAGCCTGATTGAAAGTTGTCGGCTTTGTAAGACAAACTTTGACATTGCTTGTGTTTTGAGGAATAGACTCTGAACTTGATTCGGTTGCAATGTCCTCCTTCTGATGTGTTGCCTCTGAGATAGAAGTGGGTAAAGGTACCCACTTGCCTTTTTCTTCCCATGTCAGTTTGGAGTATCCCTTCCTGTTCGAGACCTTCTGATGATGTCCGATTGACGCGTCAGCTTGTGTTTCCAACTGGACTCTTTCAGGCTTGGTAAGGCGTGGTTTCCAGTATTGATTTGGTTTCTGTAAGTGAGGTGGTATTGACTACTTTTGTTCTTGAGTAGATTCAAGAACATAATTATGTTTTGCTGCAGTAGTCCCTGCATTCTTCTTTGGTAGCCACAAGGTAGTAGCACCCTCGTAGTAGCCTTGTGCTTGCAGAACCTTCTTTGGGATCCACCGTTGTTTAGTGGTCTTGTTGGAGGTGGAACTGTTGGTTTTGGTGAACCTCCACTTTAGCTTTGTATTCCTTGGATGTTCCTTAGCAGCATTGGGTCTTGGCTTGCGAGCTGCTTTAGGTAACCAAATTTGAATTCTAAGTGCTTCCCCCCTTCCGTAGCCTTGTGCATATAAGAGAGATGTTGGCACATGCCATCCTTGAGTATTGTCATTGTCATTATTCACCCAAATCATTGGATCTTTTGAGGATGTCTCTATCACATTAGGGATGGTTTCCACCTTTTGAAAAGATGGGAGTGCCGAAGCACTTGATCCTGTAAGGTGAGTAGAATTTACCGACAAGGTGTATTGTCGTGAGTTCCAGTCTATACCGCATCTGGTGGTTCTAATCCATGATTTGTCTAGAACAACATCCACCACTGCTTGGCTCTTGTTAGCAACATAAAAAGTCACGTGCATAGATTGATCCTGAATGGACATATTGATGCAGCACTTGCCTAGGGCTGGGGTTTCATCACCAGAGAAACTCTAGAAGTTCAATGATGCATTGGTGAGCAAAGGTTGGCCTAATGATGTCCACGCTTCATAAGACAAAACATTGCAGTCAGCTCCCGAATCTATAAGTGCAGACGCTGCAAAGATTGCTCTTTGAGTAGGGATCCTTACATCAATATGAAAGGGATCTACAAAGTCTTCATCATCATTCAAGTGGATGGCCATGATAGCTGCCTTGTGGCGCTCTCGTGCTAGTGCTACTCTAGCCCTAGCTTCTTCTTTTGCTTGACTTTGTAACAAAGCTTGAGCTTGTTTACGTGTCTGACTAGCATGTATGCGTATCAGTATATCATCTGTTAGAGGTTCTTCATAGCGCTTCAAGAGGCTTCCATTGATGAAGTTAGTCATTGGCTCTCCATCTAAGGTTTCCAACCTTACTGCACCACTCGCACTAAGCTCGTTGATCACAAATGGACCAAGTCCTCGCATTTTCAACTTGCGTTTTTGTTTCTTCAATGTGTAAAGCAACACTATATCACCTCTCCTGAAGCGACCTTTCTTCACATGCGTATCATGCCAACGCTTTTGGTATCATTTTTCAGCATACATGCCATGACTGCCAATAGCCTGTCTTCATCTAGCCTGCCAATAGCTAACATTGATCACATCGTTTGACATACTCTGTTGCATCATGAAAAAGCGTAGGCCACCATAGTCCTGACCATAGTATAAGTTTGGCAGTTGTTTCTCCATAGAAATGTCCACCCCCAACTCCTGAATGTGCATGAGTCAATACGCTAAGGTAGTCACTCTCACAAACAGAAATGTATAAGTTTGGCAGTTGTTTCTCCACAGAAATGTCCACCCCCAACTCCTGAATGTGCATGAGTCAATACGCTAAGGTAGTCACTCTCACAAACACAAGTCCGTAGGTTTCCATCTTTGCCCCTTTTGTACAGCTGGCCTTCAATAATCTGAAAACTCGCTGCTTCTACCTCTATGGCTCTCTTTATATGCCTAGGCATCTTATCGTCCGTATGACCCTGCGTCAAACTTCACAATGTACGAACTCCAATTGGGTGTTGTTGAAATATAAAATAGAGTCACATGAGGAATGGGTTTCCTTTGTTGACAAATTTTACAATTTCGTACGTACTCTTCTATATCAGCATGAAGTGTTGGCCACCAATATCCTTCCCACAACACTCTTTTAACCGTATCCTTTCCAGAGACATGTCTGCCTCCTAAGCTCACGTGGATATATGAGATAATCTCATCATATTGATCAGGGTCAGGGCATAGACGAAGTATTCCATCTTTTCCCAATTTATACAATCGTCCAGAAAGAAGCTTATAAGGAGCACAATGCTCTAAGGTCATTATCTTTTCATTGGTGAGACTAATGGGGTTAGCAAATCCTGTCGTTAAAACTTGAATGATGGGTTCTGCCCATCTTGGTGCTGTCTCAACCAAGAATAGAGTAGCGTCAGGAATATCATCATCTATACCAATGGGTGCTTCTCCTAAAGTTATCCTGGAAAGATGATCAGCCCGCTGATGCATTTTTTCCTTCTTTACTGCTACTTCAAATTCAAATTCAAGTAGAATAACAAACCAGCGTACAATCCTTCCAGTTGCACATGGCTTATTTACAAGGTAAAGCAAAGCTTGATGATCTACGAAGAATGTAAATTTGTTGGCCAAAAGGTAATGCCGAAACTTCTTCACAGCATAGATCATAGCTAAGCCTTCTCTTTCCATGGTGGTGTAATTCTTTTCAGCACTATTCAACTGGTGGCTAGCATATGAGACTGGAAAGTCCATTTTGTTCTCACCTGGTTGAGCTAAAATACAGCCAATTGCAAAAGCCGAAGTATCTATATGTACGTGGAATAAATTATCCCAATCTGGTGACCTGAGAATAGGTGCCGTCACTAATGCTTTCTTCAGCTTTTCAAAGGCTTCTTCACAATCCTCTGTCCATTCAAATACAACAAGGAGTGCGTACAATGGCCGTGCTATTTCAGTGTACATGTAGATAAATCTACGATAGTAGCCGCAATGACCCATGAAAACTTGTATCCCTTTTGCATTGTAAGGTCTAGGTAGCTCAACAATAACAACTATCTTTTCTCCATTCGTGGATAAGCTTTTGTGCACCGGTACGGGTTGAATCCCTAGCTCCGAAAGGGATGCAAATCCCATTGGATTGAGCTACACATGGATCAAACTATTCATGCTACAAGTGAGATCTATATGTACGTGGAATAAATTATCCCAATCCGGCGACCTGAGAATAGGTGCCGTCACTAATGCTTTCTTCAGCTTTTCAAAGGCTTCTTCACAATCCTCTGTCCATTCAAATATAACAAGGAGTGCGTACAATGGCTGTGCTATTTCAGCGTACAAGTAGATAAATCTACGATAGTAGCTGCAATGACCCATGAAAACTTGTACCCCTTTTGCATTGTAAGGTCTAGGTAGCTCAACAATAACAGCTATCTTTTTCGCATCCGTGGATATACCATTCCTAGACACAATGTGGCCTAGAATCTTTCCTTGCCTAACCATAAACTTGCATTTATCAGGGTTAAGGCATATGCGATACACTCTGCATTTCTCAAAGATTTTTTTGAGATGCTCTATGTGTTCTTCTCTATTTATGGAATGCACACACAAATCATCCATGAATATTTCAAGGAATAATCGCAGGTATTCTTTGAACGCATGGCTCATCAACCTCTGAAAGGTGGCTGGAGCGTTAGTCAAACCAAAAGGCATGACTCTATATGCAAACACTCCCCATTCTGTAGCAAATGCGGTTTTGTGTTGATCCTTGGGATCAATAGATACCTGGTTGTAGCCCGAAAATCCATCAAGAAAACTGTATGCCTTCTTACCAGCTACCCTCTCCAATACATGATTAGTGAGTGGAAGTGGATAGTGGTCCCGGACAGTAGCAGCATTTACTTTCTTTAGATTGACACATACTCGTAGTTTTCCATTCTTCTTAGGTACTACCACAATCGGTGAAACCCATTCTGTATGTTCAATCTCATAAATAAATTCAGCCGCTAACAGCTTGTCAATCTCTTCTTTGATCTTTTTGGCAAAATTATCATTATATGTGTAAGGACACTGCTTGGACGGCTTGGCATCCTCTCGCATGGGAATTGTATGTTGGCAGATCTTTGGATCTACCCCCTTAAGGTCTTTGTAACTCCAAGCAAATATGTCTCGATACTCTCTCACAGTAGATATTAGCAATTCTCTCGCATGGGACAGCTTGGCATCCTCTCGCATGGGAATTATATGTTGGCATATCTTTGGATCTACTCCCTTAAGGTCTTTGTAACTCCAAGCAAATATGTCTCGATACTCTCTCAGAGTAGAGATTAGCAATTCTTCCTCCGCTTGGGTTAAGTCTGTGGCAATCCACACGTTACGTGGTTCTTCGCTTGGTTCTGCCAGGTCTATTTTCTTGGCGTCCTCAAGGCCATCATAGGAAACTCCTGGTTCCTCAGGTTTCTGTCGAATAGGTTGTTGCAAGACTATTTTTCGATCTTGTATGGTGAATTTCTTGAAGTTTGAGGGGATATTTGTGGTATCCTCTTCTTCCTTTGAGTCATCACTCATGGAAGACCATGCTGCTTTTAGCATTCTCTTCCGTTCTTGCACTAGAGCTTTACGCTCCACTCTCGTCATGGTGCTTTGTTCAGTCTTGACTGAATGCACTGAAGCCTTAGATTTTAGCTTCGGTTTCCGTTTCCTCTTCTTGTTTGGGCTGTCACTCTCCTTCTCGTTTAGCTTTTGCACTAATTGAAAGCCGTATCTCCATTTCATCTCGTCTTTGATGCAATCATCAGCTCCCAAGTAGTACAAATACTCGTTCTTACCTACAAAGGTTGGAGGTGGAATAAAGTCTTCTTTATCCACATCTTCTCTTTCTTTTTGTTGTTGTTGTCTCTTTTCCTTGACTTTCTGTTTGCGAAACTTTCGATGACTCTTGCAAAACTTACGTTTCAGTTTGTCACTAGGAATACTCAGCAAGACCTCTCTACCCTTTAACAACAATCTTATCTTCTCTAACTCTGATTCAGGGACTATGGCATCGTCATCAGAATCCTTCCCATCATAAGATTTTAAGTATCTATCCTCATCTCCTTCGTTAGCTGAGCTGTACTCAAGAGGGGATACTTCCTCTAAAGATACCATATCTCCTAGCAATAATGATTTGTTTGCTTTATACCTAGGGGCTTCTTGAGGTTCCTCTGCATAGATCGGTCTTAGCATTCTTACGGGAATAATGTCATACCCATCCGGATCACAGAACTGTGTTTGCCTTGGCAATGCACAAGTGTCTATGGTAGCTAAAACATGGTTCCATTCTAAGGGATCTATCAAGTTCTCAGGAAAAGGTATAGGGATATATGCCTCATCCGTCACACTTCTGTCTATGGTAACATTTCCAGGTTGCAACTCTCGACAAGATGCTCCACAGATCCATAGATCAGCTCTTCCTTCAGACATAGTTGCTCATGATGCTTCTGAAGAAGCGGAATCAAACTCATCCACAAGAGAGTGCGTCACATCTCGATAAGCGTGGTTTTTCAGATTCACCCTCGTGGTTACATTCTCATGTTTGAGGTACAAGTAATTGTAACCCCAGTCTTGAATCATTTTGAATTGGCGCATGAATGGCCTTCCTAGGATCACTTCGTAATTTGTGTTCTTGCCAAAGTCTACAATAGCAAAGGTATGTCCGTACTCAATGCCACATACTCAATGCCACATGACTTGACTATAACATTCTCAAGCAATCCTATGGGACTCTCTAGATTTCCGTCTGCCAATTGCAAACTCATCCTTGTACTTCTAATTGCAGGTTTTCTCCACATTTCCCATACAGTTTTTGTTGCTATACTCACTCCTGCTCCGCTATCTAGAATAGCTATAGATTCAATTTTGTTGATCTCCACAGGAAGCGTAGTATTTCCTTCATCGTCTTCACAATGCTTGCCAACTTTGTTCACAGGAACCAGAATTGTTTGCTTAAGCATTAGCTCAGAAGCCTTTGCCTTCAACAACTCCTTAACCTGGATGTTCTGGTTCCACAATCCTTGCTCAGTTAATTGTGTAGCCACTTCTCCCCACAATCTTGGCCTAAGCTTTAAGAACTCTGCGAGTGGAATGGTACACGTAACTGGTGGTGACATTAAGGCTTGTAAACTCCCTACATCTCGTTCCTGATGAGGTTGTCGTGTTATTGATGGTACTCGCATGATTTGGCTATGTGCTTCGTACAGTCCTAAATATGAGGGCAGTGTCTTGCATGTGAGCTTGTTGCTCCGAGCTGAGACAACAGTCTGAGCATCATCTGGTAGAGATAAAGCATCAAATTCTTGAACCCTTTGATTCGAGAGTTCTACTATAGATAATGGTGGTGACTTGTCATCAGAAGATGCTAGATCCTCAACTTGTTTTTGCACCGCTTCCCATATCTCCCTTGCTACTGCTTCCTCTATTTCAGGAATTTCATCTCCAAAATCCGCGGTAGTCAATGGTTTTGACTCGTCTGCATTGGTATGAGGGAAATCATCTCCTTCAGGCATTTCTGGAAAACGTAGAGACACAACTTCACTTCCCTTTTCCATGCTTGGCGTGGCTTCTGGTATCGTCTCTAAGTTAGGCTTCAGAGAAGCAGGTCCTCTTGCGTACATAGGTGGTGGGCCGTCTATTAGAGTCTGAGTATCCCTAATCAACTGCTTATGGGATAGCCAAGTTGATTGTCTCTTCACGAGGGTTGGGATATTCTTGCAGCTTCTTAGGCAGCTCGGTCAGAGCTGTGATCCTACTATTATACGCTTGAAGCGCTGCATCTAAAGGCTCGTACACCTTGTCCACAAGGACTGATCCTCCTGAGCTTTCCTCAGACTCAGATGCTTTTCCCTTTTGCTCATTTTGAATTTTCTCTCCGATTTGTTTTGTTTTCAACATTCCTTCTAGCTCTTTTGGGATAGAGTTTCCTCCATCAGAGCTCTTCTGCTCCTTCGACTTCTTACTCCCCTTGCTGCGTGGTTTACGTCGAGTTGATTTCTTTCTCTCTTTTCCATCTTTGGATAGAACCTTAATCTCAGAGGGTTTCTCAACAACCTCTTTGACATTCTTTTGCGCTTGGGCTCTAGTCACTACTCTTAGCGACACTAGTTCGTTCTCCTCCTCAGATGTCGTGGGTGATGGAATCACTTCAACATAGTTGAGGGGCGCTTTAGCTTTTTGTTGTTACCATATTATAGTAGTGATGTGTGTGAACACACTTAGGACCGCCGGGGCACTTTTTCCCTCACTAGGAGGTTTTTTCCCCCGTGCATTGTATATACGCCCATTATCTTCTAGGGCTTGTTATCTTTTCATTTTTTGGCACTCATAATACACTACTGTGTTGTGCTCAAGCTTCCTTATCTTCTTGAAGTTGTGTGTGCATTCCTGCAACCCTAATTCCAACAATTGGTATCAGAGCAGGCTTCCTCCTCCCGGGCAGCATCACCGGCACCTGCCGCTTCATCTCCTCCGATTGCAACGAGGTTTCACGAGCGTCTGCAGGTTAGTATATGCCGTGGGTAAGCCCGTAGGGCTCAGTCGTTTCAAAATTTTGATCTGAAGTCATTTCGCCCTCCGTTTTTACATTCCAAGTACTGCGCAGGCAAAATCGTCCTACTGTGCAGATTTTCTGTCAAGATTAAAATCTGCAGGACAGGTGCCCATTCGTCTGTTTTGGGCTGTGCTGCATAGCACAGGTCGATTTTATACAGGTTTACCTCTTACAGACAGCATTTACATCTAGTAGTACAGTCATTGGCCATGGCTGACAACAATAATGTATTCCGCATGTTGGCTGCTGAGGATAAGTTGGATGGCACCAACTATCCATTGTGGGCATATATGATGCGACATGTATTGGTAGCAAAGGGGTTATGGAACATTGTGCAGGGTATTGATGCACGTCCTATTGTGGCTGGGAATGCTGCAAACACATCAGAAATAGGTACTGTAGATGATGGTGCAGGCACAAGTGCTGTAGCAGCTGTTCGAGAACCACCACTTTCAGCAGAGCAGATTCGTTGGGATGGTAGAGATGCGCAGGCTCATGCCTTGATAGCGCTGTCTGTCAAACGTACCATTATCCCACATATTCGCTCCTGCAGGACTTCTAAGGATGCTTGGGATGTACTTGCCACATTGTATCAGGCAAGAAATGAGGCTCGTGTTGCTTACCTCCGAAAACAGTTGGAGAATGAGCATATGAACGAAGGTGATTCTATGGATAGCTTTTTGACAAAGATCAAGGATTTCAAAGAGCAGCTCATTTCTGCAGATGAAATCCTGTCAGACAGTTCACTTGTGCAGACTGTTTTGAATGGTCTACCAGATTCTTATCAGGGTTTTGCTTCCACTCTTCGCTTGATGATGAAAGGCAATCCCAATGCCTTATCATTTGAGGAGTTAGTTTCTGTTTTGCTGCAAGAAGACCAGTCAAGGCAAAACAGGAATAATATGCGTGTCGCAGATCAAGCTTTCGTTGCTAGTCAGAGAAGCGGAAAAGGTAAAGCTGGCTTTTCTTCTAGTAAGCAGAAATCTGCAAATGCTGCGCAACCAAAGAAGGAAGACAAAGATGAGAAGAAGGGTGACAAACAGAAGACATTTTGCAAGTACTGTAAGGGAAATGATCATGTCATCAAAGCGTGTCCTAAGCTGGCTGCGAAAGAGGCTAAGAAGAAAGAGGCTGGTATGGCTGTTGCAGATGCCTCTCCTTCTAACAATGAATCTGCTAATGTTGTGCTAGATACAGAATGGGCATTCAATGCGCAGTGCAGTTATGACCCATCTTTGCATGACACATGTATGTCTGCAGTAGATTCAGATGTATGGTACTTTGACAGTGGTGCCACTAAGCATATCACCTCGCAGCGCAGTTTATTCACTTTCCTTGAGTCTGCTCCCACAGGGAATACTGTCACTTGTGCCAATAACTCCTCTTATCCCGTTAAAGGAGTTAGACAGATTGTGCTGAATGTTGCAAATGGCAACACCTTTACACTTTTTGATGCATTGTATGTGCCAGGGATCAAAAAGAATCTGCTGTCAGTCTCCGCATTTGCCAAAACAGGTTTGGTTGTAAAATTTGTGGATAACAGATGTACTGTTCATGATCTCTCTTGTGGTGACATCATTGTAGCATCTGGTTCACTATGTCGAGGGCTGTATAAGCTCAATATGGATGGCAAATGTGTAGAGGATTCAGCATGTGCTATTATGGATACGCAGGCTATTTCAAATGCAAAACTGTGGCATGCACGTTTTGGTCATCTTAATTTTGCAAGTTTGCTGCGCCTGCAGAAATCTGAAATGGTGTCTTCTTTGCCTAAGCTTGAGGCACCTGTCAAGCATGTTTGTGAGGGCTGCATATTGGGTAAAATGCAGCGTGCTTCCTTTCCCAAAGATGGATCAGTGAGAGCTGAACGCAGATTGCAGCTTGTTCACAGTGATGTTTGTGGTCCCATGCAAACTCCATCATTTGGAAACTACCTTTACTTCGTGACTTTCATTGATGATTTTACCAGGCATGCATGGGTATATCCTTTGAAGGCAAAGTCCGAAGTGTTTTTGTGCTTCAAACAGTTTTTGGTTATGGCTGAAAATGTGTCAGAAAGTAAGATGGGCACCCTCCGTTCAGATCGAGGGGGGGAGTATATGTCTTCAGAATTTAATGCATTTCTGGCTGAGCGTGGGATAAAACACCAATGTACAGTGCCGTATACACCACAGCAAAATGGTGTGGCTGAGAGAAAAAACAGGTCTCTCATGGAAATGGCAAGATGTATGGTTAAGAGTCAAAGTCTACCACATGGTTTTTGGCTTGAGGCTGTCATGTGTGCCACTTATGTACTAAACAGGTGTCCCACCAAAGCATTACAGGTTGTCACTCCATATGAGGCTTGGCATGGCCGCAAGCCATCTGTTGGCCATTTACGTGTTTTTGGTTGCCTGGCATATGCATTAGTGCCTGTGCAACATCGCAGAAAATTGGATGACAAAGCTGTCAAATGTATTTTTGTTGGATATAGTGCTGAGAGCAAAGGCTATCGTTTGTATCATCCACAGACAAAGCGCATTTTGGTTAGCCGTGATGTTGTATTTGTGGAAGATGCAGTTCAGCCCTTGGTTTCATGTACTAAGGAGACAGATATCAGCTCACGTGATGTCTATGATACATTGTTGCCTCTTTTCAGTGGTGCACAGTCAAGTGCAATACCTCATGAGGCAGTTTTTCAGCCTATGCAGGTTTTAAATGATGGCACAGATCAGCCTATATCTGATGCAGATGTGCATGATGCACTTGAGGATGAGAGACAAGAGATTGAGGGCTCTAGGAATATGCCTAGATGGCTGGTGCAGACTTTGCGTGACAGCAAGTTGGATGCCCCTTTGTCTAGTCGCACTCGTTCTGGCTCTCATGGTGCCTCTTATGCGTCAGATTGTTATGCATTGGCTGTTTCTAGTATGTGCGATGAAAGTGAGCCTGTTTCATTTGATGAGGCACAAAGTTCAGAAAATTGGATGGCTGCTATGCAAGCAGAATACGATGCTATTATGAAGAATGGTACATGGTCTTTATGTGACTTGCCCCCTGGCAAGAAAGCCATTGGCACTAAGTGGGTATACAAATTGAAGCGTAAGCCTGATGGCACAGTGGATCGCCATAAGGCTAGGCTTGTTGCAAAAGGTTATGCTCAAGAGAAGGGCATTGATTTTGATGAGACTTTTGCTCCCACATGTCGTATGACCACTGTTCGTAGCATCTGTGCATTAGCAGCTCATAATGGTTGGAATGTACATCAGCTGGACATAAAGACTGCGTTCTTAAATGGAGATTTGCATGAGGAGGTGTATGTATCGCAGCCTCGTGGTTTTGTTCAAAGAGGGCAGGAAAACAAAGTGTGCAGGTTAAAAAAGGCTTTATATGGTTTAAAGCAAGCTCCACGAGCTTGGTATGAAAAAATACATGCATATTTGACTGCACATGGGTTTCAGAATAGTCCAACAGAAAGCACTTTGTATGTTAAACGTGTGGATGGTGTACATCTAATCATTGCTCTCTATGTCGATGACATGCTGCTCACAGGACCAAATGAGAGTCATATTGCTGATTTTAAGGCTGATTTGAATGCCTCTTTTGAGATGTCAGATTTGGGGCATTTGCATCATTATTTGGGGATACAATTTAAGCAGTGTGATGGAGGTATTGCTTTGTGTCAGACAAAGTATATTGAAACATTGTTGCGGAGATTTGGCCTTGAAGACTGCAAGCCTATTGCTACTCCAATGGAGACAGGTTTGAAGTTGAGTCTTCATGATGCTGGAGATCACTTTGATGTCACACTCTATCAGACAGCTGTTGGTTGCCTCATTTATGTATGCATTACGAGGCCAGACATTCAGTTTGCAGTCTCACAGGTGAGCAGATTTATGCATAGCCCAGGCATTAAGCATTGGCAGGCAGTGAAGCGTATCTTTCGCTATTTGAGTGGTACTCGGCATCTTGGGTTGTTTTATCCCAAGGGGGGATCATTGCCGCCAGATTTACATGTTTTTTCAGATTCTGACTGGGCTGGTTGTTATGACACACGCGTGTCCACGAGTGGTTTTTGCTTCATGCTTGGAAGCTCATGCATATCATGGTTGAGCAAGAAGCAGCCTACTGTGGCCACTTCTAGTTGTGAAGCTGAGTACAGGGCAGCTTTCACAGCTACGGTTGAGTGTGTGTGGCTCAGACGCCTTATGGCTGATTTGGGTGTTGGGCAGCCATCTGCCACCACCATCTTCACTGACAGTCAGAGCGCATTGGCAGTTGCGCGGAACCCAGTGTTCCATGCTCGTACGAAGCACATTGAGGTGCACTACCATTATGTCAGGGAGAGACTCTCTGCAGGAGAGATCAGTTTGGCTTATGTGCCAACACAGGATAACCTTGCAGACCTTTTCACAAAGGCTCTGCCTCGTGAGAAGTTCGAAGCTTTTCGCAAAGCTTTGGGCTTACTCCCTTTTGTGGATTCGTCCACATAGCTAGACACTTCCCTATACATGAGTGCTAGCTCTTGTTCACCGCATCACTCCAGGGGGGATTTGTTACCATATTATAGTAGTGATGTGTGTGAACACACTTAGGACCGCCGGGGCACTTTTTCCCTCACTAGGAGGTTTTTTCCCCCGTGCATTGTATATACGCCCATTATCTTCTAGGGCTTGTTATCTTTTCATTTTTTGGCACTCATAATACACTACTGTGTTGTGCTCAAGCTTCCTTATCTTCTTGAAGTTGTGTGTGCATTCCTGCAACCCTAATTCCAACATTTGTGCTGCCAGATCCGCAGGCTTCAACAAGAAATCCTTTGGTAGATGGTCAATGCTACACCCTTGGCAAAACCTCTCTATAGGTGGAAACGTAGATGTTGTGCCTATGTTAGCTAAGAGGGGTCGTTTCTTGTTTGGACATTCTCTCGCCCAATGTGGTCCACCACATTCGTAGCATGGTCCTGTTTGTTGCATGAGGTATAGTCTCTTTGCACGATATGGTCCTAGATAACCTTGAGTCTTGGTTGGCTGAGATCCTATAAGCATCACAGAGCTTGGGTCTCCATTAAAGTCATGAACTAGGCTTGGTCCGGTTGGGTTCTCAAAGTAGGGTTTGACAAGAGGATGCTCCACTTCGATGTAGTATGGTTGAGAGCTAACCATCTCCATACCTAATTCAGGATTCTCATATTCCACATATCTAAAGGAAGCTGTGCCAGGTGGAGGAGGTTGAGCTCCTAGCACCGGCCGTGCTTGCTCTTGAGCAACTAAGGTTCTCTCATGGTTCACAACTTGCTGTCTAGGTGCAGAGTTGTTTGCTTGTTCCTTTTGTATCCTAGCAATGTGATTGCAATCCGAAGTCACATGTGTGTAGTTCCATTTACAAAGCTGGCACCACTTCTTTATTGGTTGATTGCCAACCAATGGTGAGAAGGTTGGGCACTGCTCGGTTTTATGGCTACCTCCACATCCTCCACAGACATAGGGGCCTGTAGGTACAGTATGCATGTATGATGGTTGGGGTCGGTAGGAAGGTCTGTAGTATTGCCCCATCTTTTTCAATACTATCTCGGCAATCTGATCTGGATTAACTAATGGCACACTAGAGTCAGAGCCCTTCCCAGAGCTACGTTTATCGTCCGGATGACTATCTTGGTTTCCCATGCTAGTCATGTCAAAGTTGTCATCGTAATCCATGGCATCCATGCAACACTCATTGAAGATGACATGGCATCCATGCAACACTCATTGAAGATGACATGCTTCTTTGCGTACAAGTGAGCGCGTACAAGTGAGCGTGAAGCGTCTTGTTTCGTAAGCCTTCCAGGAAGATAGAAATTAATCTCCCTTGGCTTGGCTTCTCATCGTCAGGGCATCGATTGATGTACTGCTTTAGCCTATTTACGCAATCTCGCACAGATTCTTGATCTTTTTGCTTAAAGGCGTAAATTTGAGCTACCGCATTGTGCTTAATTTCCATTTTTGAAAATGCAGCTATAAAGCTCTTTTCCAGCCCATCGAAAGATCACTTTGCCTCGGGCTCTAAAGTCTGAAACCATGATAAAGACTTACTCTCTAGCGTCAAGCCAAATCCTTCGATTTGTGTATGCGTATCCGTGACTTGCTCCGCATGTATAGCTTGCTTAAAAGCTGCTATATGGTCATATGGGTCACCGGATCCGTCATACTTCTTGACAAGCTTTTGCAGCGCAGATGGTCTCACTTTTCTAGAGTATTCATCGTCATGTCTCCTATATGAGTCTCGGCCTCTAAATCTAGGCTCTTCAAATATCAGTTCACTTGGTCTATGGGGTTCTCTTGGAGGTACATATCCACTTGCTCGTGGTCTTTCTTCTCCCCTAGATTCTCTAATAGCCCCGGGTCTCCTCGTAGGATCAATCGTTGGAAAGACTGGTCCTTTAGCAGTTGTTCGCATGGAAGGTGCTGGTCGAGCCACACTTGGGGTTCTAGCCCATGGTGGTGCTAGTGTTTCTCCTCGAAAGGCAGATTCATTTGGACGTGCCGTGTCTAAGGTAGACACCTCAGTGAAAAGGGGCCTTCCTTTCCATGTCATTTCCCTAACCTCTGGCCATTCAAGGGTTCTAAAGTCGTTCCCCCATCTATCATGAACACGCTTAGTGAAACCATCTAGATGCTCTACAGTTATTGTGTGCGTGACTGGAAGCTCTAAGCTCGGGTGCTTGGTGGTTGCATAGTAGGTTTCTACCACATCCCTATACACCTCTTTAATTGGGTCGTCTTGATAGATTTTGACTACTGGAATTTCTTTTACTATGTCCCATGGGTTTTTCTTGGTCTCTTTTTCTTTTCCCGTTTTTCTATCCTCCCAATTCCTATCGGAAAACAATTCTTCAAGTAAAGAATTGGACGTACCAGGTCTGCGCGATGTTCCTGGCACATTTGGGTTCGATGGAAGCTCCTTTTTCTGCTTTGCTTGTGCGCTAGGTTGAAGTACACCCAAAGCATCCACTTGTTCAGGATTTTTGGTGACCTCGTACCGTACTCCATTTCTACCCATGTACATATCGTCTTGGTAGTTTACCCATGGTGTTGGTTCAAACGCAGAATGAATGTCTGCAATTTTAACAACAAACCGGCTCATTGGATCTTTGTAGATCTCACCACCATGCGCGTTTGTATACAAAAAATGGAGTCTCATGTTGTCAATCAACTCCCCATCTGGGATTTCAAATAGATTAGCAGAATCTGCCATACTAATGGGTGTGGATGGTCTATTCATGCCAAATGACTCGTTTACGTCCATTGAAATATCACTCTCGGTTCTTGAGAGGCTCTCTGTTTGAGACTCCGAAGATGTCTCGAGAATGCTCTCCAAGTTGCCAACAACCGATTGAGTGCCGCTCCCTTGAGTGGTTACCCTAGATGGTGCACTAGTGTAACGTCCCCCCAGTATTGTTCCCGAGCGTAGGTTCATATGCTATTTTTAGCACATTGCAGTGTCCAGTTTTTGAATTATATATATATATATATATATATATATATATATATATATATATTTTAAACCCTACCTAACTACTAAATGCAACTAACATGAATATGTGTGTAACTATCTATTTTTTTTAATTTATATATATATATATATATATTTTTTATTTTTTACTAATTACACAAAATACTAATTATGCACAAAATTACAAAAATTTAAAAAAATGCAAGTTACACTAATTATGCAAAAAAAAAATATAAAAAATTTAAAAAAAATACAGAATATGCAGAAAATGTGGACTCCTAAGAAAACACATAATTTACAAAAAAAAATTTCTTCTCTTTTTTGAAAAAATATTATTTTTATTGTTTGATTATTTTTTTTCTTTTTCTTTTTATTATTTTTTTAAAAAAATGTAAAAAAACATGAAAATTAACAAATAAAAAATTAAAAAAATACTAACCTTATCTTCGGCACCTTATTCTCGTGAATCGTGCGCCGTTCGCTCCTCCTTCGGCCACCTTATTTGCTGCGGATGCTGTGGATGCCTTCGCGCCTCAGGTTCGCCGCCTTAGCTTCGGCGCCTTCGTCTGCTGGCCCTTCGCCACCGACCTCTTCGCCTTCTTTTTCGGCCAGCTCACCACTACCGGCCAACTTCGCCCATGCCCAGCTCTCTCCTCAGCTGCGGCCAGTCGCCTCCACGCGGTCGCCCTTCATAGCTGCAGCCCGCCTTTGCTTCCTTGCGGCCCTTCAGTGGGCGGCCAGTCGTCAGTCAACTTCGCCCTTGGCTTCGCCTTTGCCACCCCGCTCTCTCTTCAGCAAACTCAGCTAGTGCCGAGCTCCTTCGCCAGCTTGCAGCCTTCGCTTCCACACCGGCCACTTCACCATCTTCGCCGGCCTCTCGCCGCCTTCTTCGGGTGAGGCAGACCTTCGCCTCCTCACTCACCTTTGTCCTCTCTGCTCGCCGCCTTCACCTTCGCCTTCGACAAGCTCAGCTTTACTCCCCCTTGCCGGTGCTGCTGACGGTGACACGTCACTTCGCCTTCTTCTTTTTTTGGCCTTCAGCGATTACGACTTCCTTCCGCCACCCTGAGCCTATAGCCCCACTCCTTGACTCCAAGCACCCCTCTTGCTATATCCCAAAAACAGATAACTATTCTGCTTATTACTCCAGAAATTCCATACTCTGCTTATGAATCCGGAGGGCGGATCAACCTTCCGCTTGTGACCTGGACAACTGAGCCAGATAGAGCGCAGTCCGCACTCCCCCAACGAGACTCCTCCAGCGCACCTGCTGCACCCAACGCTCCCGACTTGTTAAAGCTGGAAAGAGGAAAACTCTTCCGCTTTCTCAACTAAAGCCAGGTGGTGCTCTCGACGTTGGCTACTACAGCCTTCAGCGGCCACCTAACCACCGCCTCCTTGCTCATACAATAGTAGAGGTGGAGATGGAGATGGAAGCCATAGCCAAAGCTTAGATCTCTCCACTCTTGAGATGTGATAGTAGGGAGTGAGAAATGATAACCTTCCCTCCTCTCTCTTTGTAATCTCCTTTTTCTCTTCTAATCACTAGCTCCGAGATTCCACACTCGTGCTAACTCTAAGCCTAAAAACAAAATGAATTAGTGGTAGTAATGCAAGCTTCTCAACCGGTTTTGAGTCTTTTCCCCGGCAGCGGCGCCAATGGAGAGACGGAAGACTCTCTCACTTGTAGCATGAGTAGTATGATCCGTGTGTAGCTCAATCCAATGGGATTTGCATCCCTTTCGGAGCTAGGGATTCAACCCATACCAGTGCACAAAAGCTTATCCACGAATGGAGAAAATGCTATGAACACCACTACCTTGACATAGACTTTACACACACAAGCTCAATCTTGCCATTGCTCATTCACTCATCATCCCACTCATTCATGCATCCAATACAAGAAGAAAGCTAAGCTAATGCATACACAAGCTCAAAGCATACTTCATTCTCAAGCTCTTACTTCCCTAGCATGCACACAAACCTTGAAGCTTAATGGAACTTGAAATAAACATGCATTCTCATTCACTACTCAAGCAATGCCTTGCCCATGGATAAGCTACAAGCTATGGAGAAGCTTAAGCTTGAATCCACTACCACACAAAGCCTAATAGAGAATCCACAAACATCAACAAAGAAACATGCACACTAGAGAATAGAGATGAGAAGAGAGAAAAACATCATCTCATTGCATTGAAATAGAAGAGCATTGCTCATACAATAGTGTAGATGGGGAGAGAGAAGAGCTTGCACCTCTATGAACAAGAGGGAGAGCTAGTCTCAAGAGAGCTCAAGCAGAAGTTTAGCCCAATGTCCATAAGCTTTCAAATGAGCCACTTTTTATACTAAAACTCTTAAAACTCCCAAAACTTCCCATGTGGGATTATTCTCAAGCCCACTCCCACACTCACCTACAACTTGGAACTTTTTACAAGAGCCCTAAATAAGAATGTCAAGTCTCTTGTTTTCCTGCTTGCATCTTTGTGTTGCATCCTTGCATTGATCACCACTCGTTACGCAACAGTTACTTTTTAAAAATGTACAATGCCCTTGAACTTGGTTTCTATGCTTTGTTTTGCTTGTGCATAAGTGGCATGCAATCCATCTCACACCAATGTCTTCATGTGTATGAGTGGCATAGTAGCCTCAAACTAAGATAAAAAATATACACATACATTGCTTTACGACCAATACATATCATGATGCATGTGGATCCTATTGTGGCATCACATTATTTAAAGGTAGGTGGACTAGAATATGCACATTGTTTTGAACATCAAAACTCACATATTTTGATAAGTTTACGAAAGCTAAATTTATGCTTGCTACTATCAATTGGTTTTAATCTCGATAGTGCATGTCAAGTGAAATTTCTAGGGGAAGAGGATGCTCTCCAATAGCATACATAAAAGATTGAGATGATTTTTTAAATCTATGTAGTGCATGTTGAGTGAAATTTCTAGCATACATAAAAGATTGAGATAATTTCTTTTTAATCTTTGTAGTGCATGTTGAGTAAAATTTATAGGAGAAGTGTATGTTCTCCAATAACATATGTAAAAGATTGAGATAATTTCCTTTAATCTCTGTAGTGCATGATAAGTGAAATTTCTAGGAGAAGGGTATGCTCTCCACCAATAGCATACTTGAAAGATTGAGATAATTTTCTTTTGAACTCTGCAATGCATGATAAGTGAAATTTCTAGGAGAAGGGTATGCTCTCCAATAGTATACTTAAAATATTGAGATATTGGTTTCTTTTGTATCAGGAAATATGTCTTGGGTTGTTTGGATTCACAACTAAGGACACACCTAAGTCTCTAAAGAAAAGGAAAAGAAGTTCTAAGCATGCTTCAAGAGTAGTTCAAAATGCAGTAGAGCACAAGTAGAGAATGAGAGCCTTAGGGAGCAAGATGATGACTTATTTGGGTTGTTTGGATTCACAAGTAAGGACACACCCGAGTCTCTAAAGAAAAGGAAAAGAAGTTCCAAGCATGCTTTAAGAGTGGTTTAAAATGTAGTAACATAAGTAGAGAATGAGAGACTTAAGGAGAAAGATGATGCCACTAGTGCCGAAGTCCTCAAAGAGCACTAGTAGAGCGGAACGAATCTTGGACTATGGTTTTTGATTAGGCTTACTTTGACAAAGGTGTAGCCAAAATCTTTTGCTCTTTTTGTAAACAAGATAAAAGGTGCAAAAGCAAATTTGGAAAATCAGGCTCAACCAATATCCAACATAGTGCACTTATAGAGCATGCAAAGAGTAAATCGTATGGGGATGTTTCCTACTTTAATGGGAAATAAAAGGTGGTAACTATTACTGATACTTTAGAACAGAATAAAGATAAAATTGAAATTGCTATTAAGTGCTTATCATGTGGCCAAATAAGATCTTGCCTTTAGTAAGTATGCTAACCACTCTGATTTTGTGAGTGCCCTTCCTTACCTAAAAGTATGTACCATAATGACAAAGGTTATTCTATGTTTGTTCAATATATTAACAAAGCACTAATGAAAGTGCATATTAGTAAAATAAAGGATTTTCCCTTTTTTAAAGTCTTCTTATGGATGAATCTACCGATATACTGGAGTCTCACAACATTTGATTCCTAATGTTTCTAACTAAGAAGATTTTGAGCCTATAACCATTTTTCTAGGCAGTTGAAAAATTGAGAGTGGAACATCTGCATCACTATATAAAGTGACAAAATAATTTTTATCTAGAATTGGACTTAATATCACAAAGATTGTTTTTTTTTTTGCTTAGATGGAGATTATATTATGATAGGTTGTCAACGAGGATAATCTACTCTCCTAAGAAATGATAATCCTTTCATGAAATATATTCATTGTGTCGCACACAGGATAAGCCTTTGTGTTTTATATGCAGTAAATCAATCAAGTACTGCACATCATATAGATAAAGTCATGAATTCTATTGCTTCTTTGTGTTCTCAAAGAGTGTAAAAAGGACTAGCATGTTCCATGAAGTTGAAAAAGAGTTTGGCTGCACAACTTTTCATATGAGCCGAATACATAAAGATAAGTGAAACATTAGAGCCTTATTAGTTATGATTAAAAATGAGAATGTAACTCTTTTTAAAAAGATATCTAGTTTTGAGTTTATTTATAATTTACATTTTATGTCTGATATTTTAGAGAACTAGCAACCTTGAGAAAAGTGTTTCAAAGCTTTTTTTAGATATTTCATCTATTGTAGGATTCATTGAGGTGGAAATCCAAGCAATGAAGATGTACTTCATTGAGGATCCTGTGGGTTGACATTAATGCATCAACACATGATGCCAATAATCCCAAGCTTTTGGGCCACTTGAAGGCAAGTTACATGCTCTACAAAGCATAATATTTATAAAATCTTTGTAATTTGTAGAGACATTGATGGTGTTGATATATATAAATGCATACATTTTAAATGAGGTTTTGCAAATTCTATCATTTAAAATCTAAGAGAAAGATATTTTGATAATGGAAGTTTACGAAGAAACATTGAGATTGAGCCTTTAACATTGTGATATGGAGAGGATGGGGGTTTCAAAAGTAGTAAGGAGTTTGTAGCAATAATTTAAAAACATCAAGCGAAGAAAGAATATCAATATTTCAAACTGCAAGCTCTGCAAGAGTGGAAGGGATGAAGTTTAAAGGACAATTGGAGTGCCACTGAAAGAAACAACACAATGATAGAGAAATATCCCATGCTTTTAGGTTTAGCATTGATTTCTTTACTACAATGTTATAGCACCTCGGCTTGTAAAAGGGGATTTAGTACCCACCAGGGCCATGCCAGAAGGCCCCTAGGGCTGTTCTAACATGCACAAGAGCATCAAGAATGGCCCAAGGGCCATACTAGCATGCTTAAGAGCACTATAAAATGGCCCCAAGGGCCATACTAGCATGCTTAAGAGCACTATAAAATGGCCCCAAGGCCATGCCAAAATTGTGTACGGGACCTTGTGCCTTGGCAGTACAAGGCACTTGATTGGTTGATAATTATCCCTTGGTTGGTTTGAAATCTCCCTTTTATATATTTCCTCATACTTAATAGAAGTCTCTTTAAAAAAAGCAAAAAGTTACACTTAAATGTTTGATGTCCATTTGGGTTTCATAACTTCTCTTTAATTTTTTTACACTAGTATTTTATGTTTGCTCTTAATTGATGTTCTAGTTACAAATGCTGAGTTGATAGGTAAATTCTTCATGGTAAAACCTTTCCTATCATCTTTCATTGAATTTGGTGAAGAAATGGAATTTGTGGGTTGAGGCATGTAAAATTGTGCTCATTTTTTTACACCCACTCCTCCCTCATTTTTCCCCATCTCTATTTACTAAAATAAGCATTTGTTAATTATGCTAGTGAGCTAAGCTACTCCCCCCACTAATATGTGGCTTGCCATTGATAGGTTTTTTCATGCTCAAGGAATATGCCCAAATGATTTGCCTATCTCAAACCCTAGAAAATGAAATAGCCCCTAGGTGTATGTTTGAAACCTTAGGAAATAGATGAATGTTGTGTGGTCAAGTGGATTTGTGCAGGTGCATAATGGAAAAAGAAAGAGCGTGGGCGAGCTAAAGAACCGGGCAATGATACTTTCTGGAATGAATTGAGGCAGAAACGAGTTCAAGAAGGTGAATTGGGGGAAGTTTTTAGGTGTGGTTGATAGCGGTGTAGCAGGAGTGACCACTAAAAAGAAAGAGAGAAGAGTGCAGATTGTAGTGGAGTGTGTCTCCTATAGGTTAGATTTCTTTATGATGGTACAGGCTAGAGTTCTTGTAGTTTATTTGAAGATTGCAAAGAACAGGAACAATACAATGTGAGAGGATTGGATGAGTTAGAGCAGAGGGAGTGTAATAGTCTAGAGAATTGGCTAGGTGGTGTGTCCCCTGGGTTCTCTAAGGAGCATCTCTTAGAGACTTGACCCAATTTGATTTCTTCTCGACTGAAGCTGTTTGAAGGTGAAACTTTGAAGTGATGTCGTCGGGCTCTTCCTGGGGGAGATCCTTAAGTTTTATTGGTGTTTTCTTTCTATGTTTATGCCCAGGTCTCAGGGCTGTTGAGACACTATTGTGTTTTGTCTATTTGAAGTAGATAGAGATGGGTTTGTGTTAGATATGAGTGATTGCAAAGTCTTGTGTTTTGATTTTTTATTTATGATGAAGATGTTGTATTTCCTTGAGTTTATGAAGTTAGAGTCTCTATGGAGTGTCAGTTTGATGACTGGGAAATAGTTTCTAAGTTAGTGCTGACTTGGTCAGCATCTGTTGGGAAGGTAGAGTTAGTTATGTGTGAGTTGAACATCAGAATAGTCAGTTGATGGTGTGAAGGATTTGGAATGGCTTATCTAGATATGAGAGAAGTGTTTGTGAGTCATAGCTGATTGTCAGAAGTCGGCAGGTCGGCAGTTAGATAGGTTTGTGGCCTAAATGATGTTTCAGTGTCAGAACTGAGTGTTAGCTGCTTTCCAGATGCATGTCTATAAGGTTGGCTCTTTGTGTGGATATAGTGTTTTGAAGGTCTAAAGGTGTTTGCGGATGCAGAGGAGAGGAAACCTAGGTCCAACTGAGTCAATTTTGTGAGTTTCGTGAGAGCAGTCAGGTCTGAGGCAGCTGTGAGCCTGTTGCTGTCTCAATAGAGAGCCTGTAGTGTGATATCTCTATGGGATTACTTGAGTGTGTCGGAGGACAAGTGAGAGAAGATTTTTGTTTCAATTAAAGTAGTTGGGTCAGTCAGGTCTATTTTGTACAGTTGGGACTGTCTCATGCTAATTCGGTCAAAAGGGAGATGACGGTCAACACCAGGAAGGTCCTAGGGTGTGGATATAAGGGTAGTAGTTGATGTTGGAGGATTGTAGAGGATCCTGGAGGACACATTTTAGAAAGAAGTGAGCATCAACATTTGAAAGTAGGAATACTATTGTTAATGGTTTAACATGCTACCTCACAAACACAAGAGAGAAGAAGAAGAGAGTGCTTGTAAGGGTCAAATTCGGTGACTTGCACTTGGCCAACCCTATTAGGGTTAACTCCCCGATGTGAGGCCACTAGGGTCTCACTCTACACTCTCTTTGTGTCACCCCAAGAGAGATACAAGTAAGCTAGAGGGAAGGAGCTATGGAGAGCTCAACCTCTAAATCATGCTAATCGTATGCGAACAAGGCAAGGTGGAGATCAATGAGAAGGGAGAGCAACACCATTCCTATTCACACACACACCAACAATCATAAGCATGCAAGCAAACTACCATAAGCTCAAGAGAGTAAGAGAGAGAGAAGGCAAAACTCAATTGAGACAAATGGGATTGTCCCTTTTCATATTCCATAAAATGTCTTATATACATGAGCTCACTTTACAATGGCCGGCCGCCCAATTACAAATGGGGGCCTAAAACTACTATTCCTAGTTTAACTAGCTCTATGTACATTAATTCCTTATGACCGGCATTACACAAGTTGTAAGCTCGGTCATCCCTTGTCTCATTTATAATTGACACCACTTAGTGCAGTTATAAAAAACATGGATTACAAAATTAATGTGGTAGCCATGCGAAAGGTCATGTTAACCAAAGTGGTTAACATACCCCCGTCCCGATTATAGGTCCATCCCCAAAACTGGTCAGAAAAAGCTAACTGTAGATAGATTATGTGTGGACAAGTCCCATCTTGAAGTAGGGGCGGGAGGGGATCGATGGAAGATGTAGTAGCTCATATAGAACATCGTCTCCATCGAAAGTCTGGAGCTGCCAAGCAGGCATCCACATGACATGTTCGTAGTAGCTAAACAATTGCTTGAGTGTGGACCCTTTGTTGATGTCGAAGGTAAGGACTTGGGCTCCCTCAAAGTAGTGGTCCCATGTCGGGAAGGACTCTAGCAAAGTGACGATAAGATTGAAGAAGCGGATGGTTGCAAAATCACTACTGGGTCTAGGACGTGGTCGTAATGGTGGATGAAATCGTTGAAACGTCTGACCATGGTGTCTTTTGTACATGGGTTCTACGGTGATGGGGGTGCGAACCAAGGGAAGTTGAATTGAAACTTTGGGTTCTTTTGCTGTTCGGCGTGGAAGGTTTTCCAGGTCCATCGTCTGCGGATGGGGAGTTAATCCGGGTTGATCCTCAATACGCGGGGTGCGTTGCAATAAACCTCCCAAATAAAGGGCCTACTGAGGAAGGGCCATCGCTAGGTTGACTACTCGTCCATGAGATCCGCGGCGGTTTGGGGTGGGTGATCACGCCTCCATGTCGTGTGCTTGGCGTCCAGGTACGGCAAAGGACATGGAGATCGAGGCAGTTGGTGATGTGGGTGATGGGGTGATCATGGAGCTGTTGACCACGTAGGATGGCAATTGCCTACTCAAACTGTGTGCGGTCCAGGGGATCGCGCAAATTCAAGGGGTTTGGCAGAGGGTCGACTTCCTCGTGCTCATATGGTGGCGGTGGCGGGATCTCCCCTTCTTCGAGTGGAGGTTGAAAGTGAATGGGCATGGCAAGAGGATCAAACGGCCATGGCAAGATGATCAACCGATCACGGGCTCGCAGGACTGGTTGGAATGGCCATTCGCTTTGCATAGAGAGTTGGCATGACCATGGCAGTGTTGTGCGGGGGAGGGAATGGCTGTCCGTGTGGCAAGTCAGATTTTGAGAAGGAAATGGCCATGCAAAACTTGGAATGGCCGCCCGCCGCCGCCGCAGGCTTTGTGTTGAGGATGGAACAGCCGTGGCACTTTGATTCTGAGACAGGAATGACTGCGGGCTCGCGGGACTGGTTGGAACGACTGTGGCACTTTAATTTTGAGACAGGAACGGCCGTGGCACTTTGATTTGATTTTTTTTTGGGGTGTGTACCTTGTCACAGGTTTTGTACACTGAGGCTATGCTACTAGCACCCCATTGTGGGTTTTGTACTAACTACAGGCCAGTTCGCTAAAGAAAGGAGTTTATGCTAATTGGGTGATGGCAAAGCAGGGGGTAGCACTTTCTAAAGAGATTCCGATGTGAGTGGCAAGGAAGTAGCCGACAGGCCTGAGGGAGTTGAAGGGATTTTTGCAGTCCTGTCAAGCCTCTGAATGATAGGTGGAGGAATTGCTGACATTGAAGGTATATCTGTAGTGAAGTTTGTCAGCGGTGGCTTGGGGGTGACTGTGTCACATAGGACTTTTTGCTTCCCTTTTTCTTGAGTAATCTTAACTGCAAATGTTGCCTTGGGGGTGCCCATTGAAGGGTAGGTGACTGAGGTGTCACATGAGGTAGGGGCTTAGGTTGGAGAAGTTTGGGGATCCATAGGGTACGATTTCCTTCATAGTAATGTTGAGCGAGAAGAAGAGATTTTGGGATCCATGGAAGGGTTGAGTGCGTGTGTTTAGGGTTCGGTCGAGGGTCAAAGCACCTAGGAGGGTGCATAGATTTGTGTCAATCATGTACCTTGTAGTCTTGAGGTTGGAGAATGAGGGGCCTATGCTAGGGGTGAGAAACTTTGGATGCCCGTTGGCGAGGGGGATGGTGGGACCTTTTGGGGATCCACAATGGAGATGTTCCCTCATAGTAGCCTTGTCCTGCAAGAAGTTGCTTGGGCACCTAGTGGTGAGATATCAAACCCTCTGAAGATTTGTTAGGATGGTTAGCAATATTAGTTTGGTTAGTACAAGGTGGTGTGGCAGCTACTTGTGATTTGACCATGTGAGAGCACGCTGCCGCTGTGTGTGGTGGTTGTGTGGGTGTGAGAGGTGTTGGTGCAGATGGCATATTAAGAGGCCTCTTTTTTGGGGGAATGGAATGATAAGAGTGAGGTGTTGGGGTATTTGTGGGTGGTGGGAATGGGAGTTCGTGGCATGGGGGAGTTACAGGAATTGGTTCTTCATCTATCATTAGGACGGTAACATGGCCAGAAGCCAATTGTAGGGTGGCCGTCCATGCATCCCAGTCGATGTTGCATCTGTTATGGCCTATCCACCATCCCCTACCGAGGATGATCTCTTCACTCATAGTTCCTGCAGGCATCACATAAAACTTCCCTTCTAGGGGATTATTTCCAATGTGGAACAACAGTGTGATTGTGCCAATGCAATGAATGTGCTGTGAGAGTGGTGACAATGGCAGGTGTCCATGTTTCATAGGATAGTAAATTGTAACTAGCCCCTATATCAACGAGAGCTAATTTTTGGGCAAAGTTGGTTGATGTGGTCATTCCTAACCATAATCGAGCTAGCTTCACCTCCCAGTCTTCTTCTTCTAAGTCGATTACTTGGGCAATGTTAACCATAACATGATTTTGCCTCAGCTTGGCTTGCCTTGCTTTGGCCTCTTCTTGTGTAGTTTTTTTCATATCCTCATGGTCTTGAGCATTTCAATGAAGTAAAGCTGAAGAAACACAGCATATGCCCAAGCCCTTTAAGACCTTTCAAATGGCCGACTGCTTTGTTCAATATGATTTGGCTCAAAGGTCTAATAGTGGGCAACTTGGGACCTCATATGATGGTCTAGCCAAGGTTGCCCGGGCGAAGACCCGAGGCTCATATTCATTACAGAAGACATTACAAAGGAAGAAGAAGCATAGTTCATTGCTCTCCTAATTGAATTCTAGGACTGCTTTGCTTGGAAGTACACGAATATGAAGGGCGTACCTCCAGAAGTGGTATAGCATACCATTCCCATGGTTGATGGAGCTAGGCTAGTCAAGCAACGAGCTTACCCAATGAACCTCAAATATTCCAAGATGATCTGTGAAGAGATTGAAAGACTCATTGATATTGGATTCATCTATAAAATTGAACATATGGAGTGGGTATCACCGATTGTGATAGTGCCCAAGAAAAACGAAAAAGTCAGGGTGTGCGTCAACCTTAAAAAGGTCAATGCCACCACCATAAGGGACCACTATCCTTTACCATTCGCTGAACATGTGTTAGAAAGAGAAGTGGGAAAGGAAGCCTACAACTTTCTAGATGGATTCTCAGGATACAACCAGGTGCTGATTGACCCTAAAGACCAGCACAAAACTACTTTTGCTACTGAATGGGGTACGTACGCATACAAAGTCATTCCCTTTGGGTTGACCAATGCCCTCGGAACCTTCCAATGCTTAATGTGTACGGCTTACAAGGAATATCTCTGAAAATTCCTAGAAGTCTTCATGGACAACCTATGTGTCCATTCTTCTTGGAAGGAGCACCTTGCATGTTTGTGTAAGGTGTTAGAGTGATGCAGACTATATATCATATCTTGTTGAACCCTCTTAAATGCCAATTCTGGGTTCGGCATGGGGTGATCCTGAACACATCATCTCCTGGAAAGGAATATCGAATGACAACAGCAAATTACGGCTCATTCTCGAGCTGGCGCCACCTACCAACTTCAAGGGCGTCCAGTGCTTTATGGGACATGTCGACTATTATCGACAATTCATTTTTATGTATGCCGATATTGCTAGACCCCTGTACGGACTCCTTATAGTTTTCGAGTGGACAGAAGAATGCCACAAAGCTTACACTACACTCAAAAAAGCCTTGGCAAGTGCTCTAATCCTTAGATCCCCCAACTGGGATCTCATCTTCCATGTCCATATTGATGCCTCAGCATTTGCTATAGGGTGCGTGTTGGCCCAACCCGGTGAACACAAGATGGACTTCCCCATTAGTTTTACTAGCCACCAACTCAACAAAGGTGAGAGGAATTACACCACAACCGAAAGAGAAGGATTAGCTATGGTTTACATTATTAAGAAGTTTTTCCATTATCTTTTAGTGACCAAGTTTGTCTTCTTCGTAGACCATCAAGCCCTCTTATACCTGGTTAATAAGCCATGTATGACAAGTAGAATCACCAAGTGGTTACTTTTCTTGCTAGAATTTGATTTCACTATTACGGCGGTGAGAAAAGACTCTCAAGCATGTTCTAGCAGACCACATGCCAAGGATCCCCAATGGCGAACAACCAGTGGAATAGATGATGATTTACCAAATGCCATTTTGTTCTAACTTTGCTTAATTCCTAAATAGGGCGAAGAAGTGGCTCACTTTTTAGCCACTGGCTTACTAGTTGATCCTCTCCTCCTCAATAAGGATCACGCCCATGGCTTAATCAAAAAAGTAGCCCCATACCAGCTAATCGCAGGTCAACTTTACAAGTAAGGCAAGGACAAAATGCTAAGACGTTGCATTCGGGGGGAAGACGAATATGTCTTCCTCCTTGAACAAGCTCACTCTCCCTGTGCTGGGGTGAGCACTTTGCCGCCGCAGACATCACTGCTCATCATAAGGTTCTCACAGCTAGGTTATGGTGGCCCACTTTAATGGCTGACGTTGTTGCGTAATTCAAATGATGTGATGAATGACAGCGCGGTAGCAATCCCTTGTTTCAAGGATCACATGCCCCTGAACCCCATTGTGTCCTTACAGCCATTTGAAAAATGGGGCATAGGCTTCTTAGGACCCATCAGTCTAGCAGCCAAATACACTCAAGCCAGATATATAATTGCTGCCATGGACTACTACACCAAGTGGGTAGAGGCTCGTGCCACCCGCAAGGCCGATGCTCGATCAATGGCTAAATTTCTCTATGAGTTTGTAATCACACGCTTTAGGTGTCCTTTAGGTGTCCTCTCGAGCTTGTTAGCGACAATGGAATGCATTTCATCAATGAATTGATCAAATCCCTTTTACAATAGTTCCTATTGTCACCCATAGGAAGTCCTCCCCTTACTATCCTCAAGTGAATGGCCATGCCAAAAGTACAAACAAAATCCTATGTGCCATTCTCACTAAAACAGTGGAGGCCAGCTATTAACAACTGGGAACATAAATTACCGGTTGCACTTTGGGCTTATAGAACTTCATATAAGGCAGCAACTAATGCTACCCCCTTCAGTTCAACCTATGGCACTGCAGCAGCAGACATGCCCATGGAGTTCTTAGTCCCAAGCCTACCTGTTGCAGTGCATGAAAAACTCATTAGAAATGCTTTAAGTTGTCACCTGTTTGAACTTGAAAGGCTCAATGAAACCCACCTCCTTGCAGTCTACAATAGTCTACAGCATGATTGTCGAAAAGCTTAGGCGTAAATAGTGGTTCGACGACCAGATTAAGGACAAACAGATGAATGAGGGCGACATGGTCCTATTATTCAGCATAAAAACACATAAGAAAAAGCTTAAACTCCATGGGTTAGGACCTTTTCTAGTCTTTGAAATCACACCACAAGGCATTGTGCCCATTGAAACCCTTGATGGTGTTGAGATGGCAGGATGCTTCAACAGTAGCAAACTTAAACGCTACTATGGCCCTCTCATTGAGGCCACTTTGAAGGCCATCCATGATAAAAAAACAAAGATGCATGCTGCAAATTTTGAATATGAAAATATGTTAGAATTTCCACAACGAGAAGATGTTAAAACATCTCGAGCAACTACGACTTTGCATGTCTCGAGCCACCAAGAAATTGGAACCCGAAGCAAGCAAATCAAAAACATGATGGTGGTGGATGAGCTCAGTAATGCCATATTAGAAAAATTGAAAGTCAAGGAGGGAAGAGAAACATCTGGGCATGGGCATAATCACCTTTACCCCTGCAAGGAATTGGTGTGGTGCTCTATGTGTAGATTAAATCACACCACCACTGAGTGTCCACAGTTAAGAGCGAGGCCATTACTCTATTGTGCTCACTGTGTAAAATTAGGAAATCATGACACTTCAATGTGTAGATATCCAAGGTTTCAAAATGTTACACAGCTATCGACACTTAGAGCCCCATTGCCTTTACCAGTGCCACCTGTACAGATCACTGCTACTATAGGATAACCCAACTCTTCCTACTTACCTAGGGGGATGTTCTGAGTACAAGACGCTTCACCCTTGCCGCCACCAGTTCTACCACCACAATCACCACAGGTAAGATCAATCAAGTATTGATTGAGGAGCCATCATAAGATGTTGATATGGTGCGGGAAATAGAACTTAGCGGAGAGTACTACGAGGAAATGGCTGAGGTTATGCCGGAATACTATGTCCTATAATAGAATAACACGCCAGTACCTGTGTTCCAAACCACGGTACAATTGAAGGCCAAGGACATGAACTCGAATTTGAGAAGAGGACCACTACAATGCTTTGGCTATACAGAGAGGGCCACATCGAGTAGTCGATTGCCTAAACAAGAATATGAGTCATACACATCAACCACAACAAGTGGCGGTTTCGCCCAATGACATGCTAGTGCTCACCTATACTAAATGTGGAATTGATCATTTGATCAAGGATTGTCCATACCGAGAAAGTAGCCCTGCTTCTACTACCAATTAGGCCACCATCCGGACCATTAGTGTACAACCAGGGAAGATCACACCGCTCAATGTCTTGACAAGAGCTCAAGCTCAACTAGAAGACAAGGGAAGAAATCGTGCAGATGCGACTATTTCCAGAACTGGCCGAAGGAGAAGGTTAAAAAAGTTGGTAAGGGTGAGACACAGGTCACAATCCAAGATAGATCCGCCGAAGAAGATACAATTGATACCGAATCCACCCAATCAAAGGCAGAAGGGGGTCAAGAGATCAATCATAGATAATCAGACCACCAGCAGGGGAAGCAAGGAGAGCAACCAAAGACTCCAGGGGGTCGGTGAATATCCCAATGCCGACAAAGAAATAAGAAAGCTTGAAGATTCCAAGGCCTTAGTCGAAGAGTACCAACGGCTTCACGAAGCCAAGCTAGGGGCCAACAGGGTAAGGGATACATTTTACCCCACGAAACGAGCCAAAGGGTATTAGACGTGCCAACCCCAATTCCAGAAGGAACAGAAGAGGAGTCCCAAGCAAACACAATGTCCAGAATGTTTGAAGAAATTGGGTTAGGGGAGTCCATCCATCCCTTCCCTATGGAAGAATACGAGACACCTACATGGGAAGAGCCATCTGTCTCCAAAGAACCTAGAGACACCTACATGGGAAGAGCCATCTGTCTCCAAAGAACCTAGAGACATAGGGAGTCTCCCGGCTGTGCTATCCACGCCTGTCCAAATGCCATTGGGGCAACTGTTATGCAATTCACCAACCCTATATGGACAGACGTAAAGGAATGGGTAGAGGGTGGTCTAAGGCTAGCGGATACTATAAATGAGACCTTGCCACCCATGGCAGAAAGAACCCTGAAGCATACAAGGGAAACCCGAGTTGTTAAGATACCAGTTAACCAACTGGGATGCTACTATGAAAGTGACGACACAAATGCTACCATTCCAATTCATCATAACTAGTACCAGGCATTGGCTATCCTGGATGGTGGGGCGGGGGTTAGCATCATTACCAAATGTTGCTAGGAGAATTGGGGGAAACCTGATCTAAAAAAAACAGATTTAATCGTTAAAATGGCTGATGGAACATCTTTATCAAGGCCCATTGGGCTCTTGGAGAATGTTAAATTCAGACTTTTTATGTTTTGCTATCATCACACATTTGTGGTCATGGACTTCGTGCACCAACCTGATACATATGACATGGAAATCCAAATTGGTGCATGATTGGGCCTTGGATCACATGTATGTACGTAGGGATTCGCAAATCTTAAAGATTGATCTGAGAACATGGAAGGCACACCCCATGGAAGGGCAGTTGTTTGGTAACGATTTGGTCACACAACAAAATGAACCACTTCCATACAGATATGCCAACCCGTAGAGGGAGAATCCAAGGATGAAGAGGAAATGAAAATGTATGCATCACTACCCCCTCCGAACTTCAGTGAAAACTGGATGCATGTGTTGGCTACCATTGATGTAATACAGCCCAAGGGAACCCAGTATTTGGAATCTGGAACCATCCCTATGACCTCTATCTACATGGTTAATTGGCAGACCATGGATGTAATACAGCCCAAGGGAACCCAGTATTTGGAATCTGGAACCATCCCTATGACCTCTATCTACATGGTTAATTGGCAGACCATGGATGAGGAATCAAGAGGGGAAACATCAATTACAGAAGGTACTATAGCATGAAGCCGTACTAGTGCTCAATGCCTCAGACAATGGCGGAGATAGAAACGATATATAGCCCGACGAAATGCCCTATTACGAAGAAAACCTACGCATGCCCAGTGGCTGAGATACGGAGTTGAGTAAGATATCATTGGAGGGAAGGCACAAAGACAAAGTTGTCCTTCAAGAGCCAGACGCACCCAAGCTTACAAAAGCAGGGCACAAAAAATGCAAGTGACAATGAGGACAAGCCAGACTTGCTTTCTGTACCCGACCATTTCAAGAACTACACTGTTGTTTGTTGACGAACGGAGGGTGGTCTGACTAACAGCCTACTAGGGTGAAAGAGGATTGGCTATCCACATCATACGATGGCCCGGTAGAAGTCAAGGGATATTGTGGGACTGGGGGAAGAAGCTCGGCCCATATACATTGCTAAAGATTTGACTTGGCTATCCACATCATACGATGGCCCGGTAGAAGTCAAGGGATATTGTGAGAATGGGGGAAGAAGCTTGGCCCATATACATTGCTAAAGATTTGACTTCGGTTGAGGAAGAAGAGCTCTTTGCTGTCCTTAAGGAATTTAAAGATTGTTTCGCCTGGAATTACAAGGAGATAAAGGGGGTACCACCTGAGGTGGTACATCATACGATTCCAATCATGGAAGGTTCGAGACCAACCAGGTAGAAAATATGAATCCTAAGTATGCGACAATTGTAAAGGAGGAAATTGATAAGCTTATTGCTATGGATTTTATCTATGAAATTGAACATACGGATTGGTTGTCACCAATTGTGATAGTACTTAAAAAGAATGGAAAACTTAGGGTATGTGTTGATCTTAAAAAGTTTAGCCTATGGATTTCCGCAGGAAATACCTTTGAACAAAGATAAAATGTAGCGGCTTATTAAGCTAGCTGCACCTTATCAATTGATTGTGGGAGAACTATATAGACTAGGAAAAGATAATGTGCTTAGACGGTGCGTTAGAGAGGATGAGTTCATCACCATATTGGAAGAGGCTCATTCAAGGATAGCAGGAGGGCATTTTGTTGGAGAAATCATAGCTCGAAAAGTGCTTCAAGCAGGACTATGGTGGCCTACGTTACTCCGGAATGCCATAGAATTTGTCAAAAGATGCGAAGAATGCCAACCCTTCGCTATCCCACAACAAAAGGACAAGATACCGCTCACCCCTATTATTGTAAGACAACCATTTGAGAAATGGGGGATAGATTTTGGGGAACCAATTAGTCTAGCGGCACATCTATCCCAAGCCGATACATAATTGTGGCCACACGGACTATTTCACAAAGTGGGCAGAAACCAGAGCCTCAAAGAGACCTGATGCGTGAACAACTGCAAAATTCTTATATGAGCAAATCATCTCGAGGTTCGGCTGCCCATTAGAATTAGTAAGTGATCGCGGTTCACATTTTATCACAATGAGGTGATTGATCGATATGGGTAAATGCGAGTGGATGAGATCTGATGAGGTTATTTGAGGAAAGATGTGATGTGATGAGATGTGGATATGGGTAAATGCGAGTGGATGAGATCTGATGAGGTTATTTGAGGAAAGATGTGATGAGATGTGGATATGGGTAGATGAGATCTGATGAGGTTATTTGAGGAAAGAAGTGACGAGATGAAAAATGATGTGATTGGATGAGAATGGGAATTTATATGAAATGAATGTAGATTAAGTAATGTTGATTAATGTGGAAAGACAAGAGTTTGTTATAGAAATTGTATTTATGACCTGTTTTTAAATGACTGTTTTATGTCAAGGATGTTGGGGAAGCATTTTGACCGTCTTGTGAATGAGGTCGTGGAGACCTAGCTGATAAAGTTGCAACATCTGACGGAGAGTCAACGGAGGATGTCTCGCGTAGCAAGGTCGGCCGAGGTCTTGACCAGCCTCGGTTCGATTTAAATGGTGAGCTTCCGGTACGGTGGATGAGGGGCCAAGGAAGCGGCCTATGAGTGAAGCGCTAGGTGACCTGCGAAGGATCCTAGAGGGTGCTGACCATACGATGCTCGGGCTCTGGGTCGCCGAAGATACCCACAAGTACGTCGGGGAAGATATTGAATAAGGAGTAAGAGTTGTTTTTTGAATTTGGGCATGGATCTGGTTGATTGACCTTGCTGGTCCTCAACGGATGAGTCCATGGCTCTTTTATATGGATCCGTTGGTTGATCTTGCTGATCTTCAACAGAGATTCCATTTTGATATGTGAATATATTGCCGGTTACTACTATGAGCTAGGAACTATCGAAAAGACCCCTGCGTGGACAGGTGGTGAGCGTTCTGGGTGCCAATGATGCCATAGGTACACCGATGAAGGAATGATTGGAAATAATGATTTAACCAGAGATTTTAAGGATTATGATCAGTGACACCATGGTTTTATTAAACGATTGTTTTTAAAGATAGCTGATTCTCTGAAAAAGGCAATTTCATATTGGGTGTGTAAGTGGTGTGACTAGTTTAAGTTTGCATGAATATCCGGCTAGGGGGCCTTGGAACTCTTTTCCCTGGTACCCGGGACAAAACCTAACCAAATTCCTAATTGGATCCCATCACTACAGTGGTTGGGCGGCGGTTGGCTAACCCATGGGATTGGATGGGGTTAGGCTGGACTGATGGATCCCTAAAATGAGACTAAATTTCTGTTGGTACGATAGATGAAGCAAATCTCGGATAAAAAAATTGTTCTATGGAAAAGAAGCAACAGCTATGCCTCTCAAGGAGGAAAAAAGCGTTGGTCTCTAATATGATCCAAGTGAAATCTTTCCTTTGATCTAACTATGGGACTTACGGGTTCGGTTAGATCAGTTCAGTTAGTAAGGTTTTTGACTATGATAGAAAAAAGTTGTCCTGGTGGAATCGCCCATGCTTTCCGGGCAAGGGAAGTTTTTCCTGGTTCGTCTCTTGTTCGGATATCCGTGGGCGAGGCCCCGAGTGTGGGACCCTGGCCCGCGCAAGAGGCCCGCGCAAGAAGTGCTACTTTCGCTGCTAGCACCCCTAAATTCGTTGCGCGATGGGGACAGGGATCTCACAATTGCCCATGATGTTGTTGCTCTACTCATTAATGATGGTTCGCTAGATGATGCTCCTAGTAAGCCATATGATGTTGATGATCTTGGTTATTATAAGGACGATATAGTTTTGCACATTCATGGGTTAGATGTATGATAATCTCTAGTAGTTCTTTATGAGAGCCAACTGTACACGGTGGATGGTGGCACTATCCTATATAGAGATACAACTATCTCGTTCTCCCCATAGATAATCAATCATTGATGTGGGCTTACTTTCTAGATTCTTTTAGCATATAATCTCCACCTCAATAGTTCCAAAAGCTTCCTTTCATGATAGCACATAGCTTGGAGCTCTGTTCTTTATCTTTGATATTGTGCAATTTAAGTTTAAAGTTTTGTGACATGAAAGATCCTACTTCTCGTGAGTGTTGTTGCGAACATTACATATATCCTCTTATAACCTCTACAAAACATATATCCAATTAATGGTGATATGTAAGCCTATTAACCCATTCCTAGGGTTAACAAGAGCTACCACCATTATCTTACATCAAGGAGTCAAGGTAGATACACCAAAGGGTCATACATTCAAGATATGAAGCAATGGTGTCCAAATCTATAACTTGGACGGGCGCCCATAATGGTGTGACAGAGTATTTATGCCGATTCCCACTTCAAGAGCATGTGGTATTATGTAGGATGAAGTCCCAAGTGATGTACTTCATGGATATATTATGATAGTAGTCATTGTAACAGCATTAGGCCTCTTATGAGCCTAAATTGTGTGATTGGCCACAGTTTAAGTAAGTGTAAACACTTATGGCGATGTATATAAGTGAATTTCTCTCATAATACAATATACTCTCCCATTGTACAATAGAGTCTTGCTCTTGCTAATCTCTATAAAAGAGAAAAAGATTAGTAAAAGGATTAATCTTTAATTAATTTTTAATCACTTTTTTATATAACTCATTAAAGCTAATGAGCATTGAATGAGTAGATAGATGCTCATGAGTTGTCAAATTATCCATTTTGGGGGTCGTTTATGAAGGGTGTAAGGGGATGTCATAAAAAGGTTGACTTTTTTTATTCCACTTACCTTTTTGGGAAAATGCTTATATCTCCTTAATTTAAAATTCAAAAAATATCCCCCCCAAAAAATGAAATTCAAATTTCCCACTAGCCTCAAAAAAAAGAAAAAAAATGCACTCTCACGCCTAGGGTCTCACATCCTAGGGATCCATGCCCAAAAAAATCAAAAAATGGTTCACGCGTGAACCATTTTCTGCACTCACACCCTAGGGATCCGCACCCAAAAAACACGACGTGAATCCTTAGGTGTTTCACGGCATGAAACAGTCCCCACGCAAAAAAAATAAATTTGAAAATCGGTTCATGTCCTAAGCGGTTCACGATGTGAACCCTTAGGTGTTTCACGACGTGAAATAGTCCCCACAAAAATAATAATAATAATAATTTTTCCGTGAAGTTCGGTTCACGGTGTGAAACCCTAAGCATTTCACGATGTGAAAGACTATCTCATGGCGTGAAACAATCCCAAAAAAAATAATCAAATTTGATAAAATCTATGAAGCTCGCTTCATGCCGTGAACTGCATCCTCCTAGTTCACGATGTGAAAGGGGGTCCATCGGCCAAAAAAAAAATCAAATTTAATTTTTCTGTGAAGTCCGGTTCACGGCATGAAACCCTAAGCATTTCACGGCATAAAACACTAAGTATCTCACGACATGAAACAATCCAAATTTTTTTTTTTTGGATAAAATCCATGAAGCCCACTTCACCACCAGTGAACTACACCCTGCTAGTTCACGACGTGAAAGGGGGTTCATTGGTGGCAAAAAGAAAAGACTCTAGAAAACACCCATGTTTGGAGGCTTGTATCTCCTAAACCATAAATCTGATGAAGGCGCTTTAGTGCTCATCGAAAAGCTGACATTGAGCTCTTCAAATATGGTCTTGATCGTCCAAAGTCAAAATCGATTGTTTCGGCCTCCGACCAGAAGCCTCAAAATTTGACCCAAAAATCGAGGCAAAAAACGATCCTTAAAGTACTAAAAATCACACAAAAAAAACAGCGCGAAAACGATTACGGACCATATTCAGGCTACCTTTTGAGGGTCTAAACAACAAAATCATGAACGACTCAGAGAGACAAAGTTGTAGTACTCCAAAAATACTACAACTCTCTCATAGAGAGTTTTTCCAAATTCCTCACCCTAAGAAACGTGCTGCGAAATAGGGAAAAAATTCCTTTTAAAAAAATTCATTTTGAGACAGTGATGGAAAATAGGTTTTAGGACCTTCTCTTCCATTTGGGAAGTTACTAGCATGCACTTTTCTGGAAAAACATCCCTATGAGGTCGTTCATGTGCATGTTACGTCTAAGCTAATTAGGGCAAACGGACACTCGTTTGACCCAATGAAGAGTACACCAAGCCTCTTGAGGCTATAACGAGCTGTGAGAAAATATAAAAAGCAAAAAAAAAAAACACACATGTGCTTCCTCATTGAGGAGCAATTAGGCAATCAGACATGGCAACGATAGGACTAACGTGTGTGGGCTGACACCCTCACTGAACCCAATGGCTGATATCTTTGAGCCATTGAGATCCATGCCACAAATGCACCTTCCAATACCATTCGCCATGCCAACAACAAGAGTGTCATCGGGTTTCCCACCCCCTGTCACTTCAATCCCACCGGGCTTTGGTCCTTTACCTAACATTTCCACAAATCCCATAGGTACCAACCCTTTCCAACCCCTGGGTGGATGTCCACACCTTAGACATACTGACCAGTCTAGGAAGGGGGGTTGCCCAAGGACTGAGTGAGTCCCTACTCCAACAAGAGCACTCACATAACGGCTTCAATGACTCATACAAAAATATGACTGTACAGATCTCCAAAATTATGGGCAAATACAACAAAACAACTAATCTTATTTAATTCATTCAAATGTTTGAATAGAGATGTGAAGCCTTTGGAAATCCAAACTGCCTCACCAAGATACATGCGTTGAACCTATGCTTAGAGGGAAAGGCTAGTCGATGGTTCATCACATTGATGCCGACAATCAAGACCAATTTTAAAACCTTGAAAATAGCCTTTATTCATGGCTTTTCAAGACAAGGTGATCGGTGGAGTGCAGCAAACAAACTCTATTCAATTGAGCATAAACCAAATGAAACCATTAGAGACTTTATCCTTCAGATAAAACTCTTGGACTCACGATGTGAGTCATGGGAAAAATTAAATGATTCTCAATTGAAGAGATGTTTCTCAATTAAATGATTCTCAATTGAAGAGATGTTTCATGATGGGCTTAAAGAAAAACAACTTACACAACTTGATCATTGTATCCAATCCAGAAACATTGTCCTATTAAAACTCATGTTGAGCCCTTAAAGGTGCAAGTGCTGATGCTATGCTGGCTTCACCATGAGAGAAGAGCATTCCTCCAAATGAGGTTTTGAGAGACTGCTTTAATTTTGTAAGGGAATTATCAAACTCCTCATGCGCTTTCTCAACCGCATAATTCATGCAATCTGTCTCTAATGACTCTTCTGTAGAGAGTATGTCTTCCTCTTGAAAGGGGAAAGCAGTACTCCTCTGGGTTTTGTATTTTGGTTGCTTTTTTAAGATTGGCATTATTAGGTTTAATCACAATCGGTGATCCTGTAAGACACTCAACCATGCTAAGCATGCTCTCCTGAGCTCGCTTTTTACGTTCCACATATGTCATATGATCATGATTTTCAATTTGGGATGGTTGAGCGGGTTCTAGTTTCTTGTTTGGTCTATTAAGTGCACTGAGTGATGAATTAGAACTTGTTTCATCCTCACTAAGTGATGTACTAGAACTTGTTTCATCTTCTAACTTTCTTTGGATCGTCACGTTTTCTTTATGTTTGCCCATGCAACAAGATCGAATTCTAGTTTTTGTATCCACCAGTGTCACACATGTGGTGTTGTGGTCCTAGTGGTGGCCTTTGAGGTGGATGCTTCTGCATAATGTGTAGCTTTTGGCTCTTTTGGGTTTTTGTCCCCTTTTGGGTTTATGTCCTCCCACGGGCTCCTTTTCCCTGTCCTCTTTTTCAACCTTGGTTTTGATAGTTTGTTGTCCCTTGTTTTTCTTGGGTTTACAAGGTTTTGTTTTCTCTTTTGGTTTGTTGCTTTAAGGCATGTTCTTCTACCCATTTTGAAGTGTTATCTTTTGCATTATTTTTTACTCTCTCATGCCTTGACTTGTAAGCATGTCAGCATATTCAAGGGTACTGTGGAGAATTGCCCGTTTTGTACACTTAAGATGTTTAGAGTTATATGAGAAGTTACATTGAAGCAACTCGTCTTGGGAAATCTTGGAACATGTGGTCAATGCCACATCGTTCACATATGGGTTGCAAAGTGTCAATGACTATGGGCATGGAAGTATTTCAAATTGTGCAGTCTACCACTTTGTGAGGTCCACGATAATAGAAACACTGAGGTGTTTGGTTAACTACTTCCTGAGCAGTTTCTACCCTTTCGACTGTTTTTGCTTGGTGCACGAGAGATGGAGGTTTTGAGTCAATTGTTGATGAATTGGGGCACTATGTAGTATCATGACCAAAGGATTTACAATATATGCAGTATAGAAAAATAGGTGCCTTGTATGCACAATGTTGATTGGGATGGTTGTAGTGATTGCACTGAATACAAGGCATTTTTCTCCTCGCTTGTAGAGACATTAAGGATGTTTGGCTTTAAAGGATTTCATCCTCTCTTAGAGATGTCGATTAAAAGATTTTAAGCAGGGCTACATAGAATTCAGGAAATGATAATTCTGAGATCATTCTTTAGCCATTACTTCACTTGGTTTAGATGAGGAACATCTCATAACATGATCATCTCCCATCATGTTATGCTCCATTGATGAATAGGACTGTGAGGATTCACAAGTTTCCAAACAGAACTTAGTTAGAATTGTCAGAGGACCAAGTGTGCCATTATACACATTGGGTACTCTTAAAAAAATTGAGAGCCAAAAAGAGAACGATAGTGAATGGGAATATGAAACAAAAATGGGATCTGAAGCTAAAACACAAACTGAAACATCCATGGTTCCTCTTGAAGATTCTATCACATGGTATGGTTAGATTTCCCTATAGGCAATGATGTACGCACGTTAATTAGCCCTCAAGCTAGTCATAACATCATGTAATGGTTAGATTTCCCTACAGGCAATGATGTACGCGCGTTAATTAGCCCTCAAGCTAAAACACAAACTGAAACATCCATGGTTCCTCTTGAAGATTCTATCATGGTATGGTTAGATTTTCCTACAGGCAATGATGTACGCGCGTTAATTAGCCCTCAAGCTAGTCATAACATCATGACAATAGACACTTGGGTGTCATTGGGACAACCTAAACTCATCCCTACACACAATGTTTTTGCAAGAGGAGCCAATGGACAAAACATTGAAGTTCCTGGTTACTTTAACTATGCTCTCAAACAATCGGTGGAGATGTGGAATTTACATTCCATGTTACCCTAGATTCCCTTGAGTATGATGTCATCCTTGGTGGAACTTAGATACGTGACTCGTTGTATTCAATTGATGAATCCATATAAACAATCACCTTGAACACTCCTGCACGCATTGTACAATTGCTTGCGGGAGGAAGAGAACTTGGAGAAGCTGGAACTTCCAACATATCTTACTGAAAAGATCCCTAGGATTCTAGTTGGATTGGAACTTTCCAATAAAATCACCACAGCTCAAGCATAACTTTATCCAACATGAGAACACAATCTCATGACCCTCAAGTTATGGGATTTGTTAGGTCAACCAACACTCACGGCTCATCCTGAAAGAATTCCCTTTACACAAGACTTAAACATGCCATGTTTGGGGTACTTTGAACATAAAATGTATATTGAAACTAACCCCCTTACTTGCAAGTTTTTGTGGTTGAATATGTGTTGGAAGCAGATTTGATCTTGGGACATAAATGGTCTATTACTACCCAAGCACCACTATGCTTTGCCACAGCGATAGGGTCATCATGATGGTCAACAGCACAAAGTTGACAATACTATACTACGAGAAAGAGGATCCAACCTTAATGGATTTCTATGATGCTGAACGCAAAAAGTTACAAGCCTCTTCCACGAAAACCCCTCTACACAATGATTTACCATCTGCATCAACAACCGACTCCGATAAAGCATCTACTCCTTCAACCCCATCCTCACCAACGAAGTTCGATGCCAAAACCTCATAGTCAACAACTATTCCTGAAGAAGTTCCCCCCACACAACCATCTATCTCTAACAAGGAACTTAAAGAAAAAGCCCCGAAGCCTATGCCTCTTCATCGACAAACCCCACCAAAAGAGACAACCGCATGCTCGAAAGCCTCATCATCGACAGCTACTCCACAAGAGACTCTAGCCTCATCATCGTCAACAATGCACATGAGTCCCAAACCTTTAGCCTCAGCGGGCGGCCAACTAATGTGAAGGAGGGCTCACAACATTCCACTTCAACCAAAAGAAAACCCCACCAAGACAGCCAAGATCAAGATATCTTAATGGTATCAAAATGTGGGTGGAGAAGCAGCTACTTGTAGCTCAAGGCTACTACAAAGGTGCCAATAAAATTTGGGGGTGCCTTGACAGTCAAAGCATCTTCCTCAATGCAGCACTCAGAGGCCAAGGAAAGGTAAAAGTACACCATAACATCATCCACAAAAAGCCTATGTGAGTTCGAACTCTAACATCTCAGTAAGTGTGGGTACCCAAAAGATTACTGCAAGCAAAAGGGTACTACCAAGGAAATACCAACGCTTGGATTTCCAAGCGCATCACAAAGGAAATACCAACGCTTGGATTTCCAAGCGTATCACAGAGTCCCCTAAGCTTGCACAAAGAAGGAAGCCTCAGCACTAAAAGCATCAGCCACCAATTTATAATGTTCATCAAAGATGGGTGCCTGTGCACATACTTCAACAACAAGGATGCACATACTTCAACAACAAGGATACTATGATGGTAATCCCATCATATGGTTGCCAAAATCAAACAACGTGAAGAAAACCTCACCACTGACTTCAACCCCAACGGCTTCACCTAAATTTCAACAAGAATGGAGGCCTAAGCAATACCAAGAAAGTCACTCAAACACTCTCGCGCATTCAGTACCTACACAAGAGCTTATGTGTTCAAGCAACCCCAATGGTAACCAACTAGTAGTCTTACCTACCGCCTCAACAACATTTGAGTCAGAAATCCAAGAATCAATTCCCACATCTGCAACAACAACGGAGACTTATAAGCGCATCAAAGACAAACTTACAATGTTCTTTTCACCTCTTTGGATGTGAAGTGCAAGTGTAAGTGCAGAAGCTATGCGGCATATATAAGAACCTATTCTCTCAAAAAGGAGAGTAGGCACAAGAACCTATTGCTCACAAGTTGGTAGTGAAAAAAACACACACACACACACACAAAAACAAGAGAGTAACGCATATGGAAACTCCCAAGGATCTTCAATAGCCATTATATCTTATTAAGCTTATCGCTTACTATTCTTTTGGCTATGTTAATGTAGCAACTGCTCCATGAGTACATATCCATACTCATGCACTGTAGGACATTTGCACCAAAGCCTCACCATCGATAACTTCCAGGTACATCTCTGGATGGGGGGCCATGGTGAGCAAAAGCCTGGTTAATGGTACAACCCATTGCTTGGGATTTTCCTTCAAATTACAAACCCCTCTGAACAATGCTACCATCTTTACAAATCAATGATCTCCAATCCTTAGTGAAAATATCTATATTAGCCTCGCAAGTCGACGTAATTCTTTCAATCATCGCCAACCAGTGGCTACTTCAACAAGACTCACTTCTTGTACTTCATGTATATCTGCTTCATAAAAGCACTTAAATATACATAAAAGCATGAAAAGCACATGGGAAGAAGCACGCAGGAATAGGTCCTACTCAACAACATTTGACAAGAATCCTACCACACAAAGGGACTTCATTTCTTCAAATGATGAATGTCGCTTCAATGAATGAGGAACTGAGAATCCCCATCTCGTTCTGATAATTATGTCTATGTTCCTCCAGATCCTTCTCTCTCTTCTCTCACATTATTAACATCTCTTAGCGTCCCCACTAACACAAATCACATGTACCCTTGCTTATGATTGCCAAAAACAAAGTGAGCAAAAAACACCCAAAAAAAACATGCTCACACAAATATGAAACTACAATCATTCGCAAAAAACCCCATCCCCCCACCCCGTTAGGAATTCCCGATAAGCCACTAACCTTTTCATTCATTAACTAGCTTTTCTTATTCCTTCTAGAGGAACAAAGACCATTGAATGTCACTCAACATCAAAGTCATCCAACAAAGCTTGTCCATTCTCTCTCTCTCTCTCTCTCCACCTGCCCGGGTTTACCTGTATAAGTTAAGGGATTAGGGACCATGGATTTCGATGGGGCTAAGATGATTATCCCTTTTACTATAGGTGGTTGAAGGAAAGGGGAAGGAGCTTGCGACACACGCAGGCACTTAGAAAGGCAAGCCAGCGAAATGCTCGACAAAGAGGTCTGTTTGGTGGAAGATCCTCCCGCACAAAGAGAAGGTACTATGTGATTGGGTTTAGGGTTATCTTCCTTGTGCCACCACTAGTTTATGTATTGATTTCTAGATTTACTTTATAGCCTTGTACAAAGCTATTTCTTGGGGGAAAACTGTTAGCCAACGTCGTGTCGCCCCGACATGTCCACAAAGAAACACGTGCATGGACAAGTGCACAAGGATGGTTAAACATTTGAAGCATGCACATGGCTTATATGTTGACATCTCACGCAAGATCGGCGATACACCCATGGGCTCTAGGCTTGGGGGTGCCCAAGGTCATCGACAAGGGACTAAGCATGGGCAATGATTGATTTAAGGATGTGGATCACAAATATTCATTAAATACACGAATGGTGGAGGCTAGGGCATGTATTAGGGCAATCAAGCCATGGGATGCAATCCCCAAACAAGGAGTAATGCATTATGCTGCAGAGTAAATTCATCAACGGATTTGTGAAGAGGCATGTCCTTTGGTATGAGGAGAGGCAAGAGGAGGATAAGCAGGCCATACGAAGGCGTATACAAGAGGGGTATGACGCCAATGTGAGTATGTGAGGTATTCTTTTAATTGTTGTTGGTCTACACTTGTGCTTGTGTGCTTTGTTCATAACTTCTTGTTTATTGATTTGCAGAGGCATATAACGTGGACCCAAAATGTAGAAGCAAGCTCTGAGGATAATGACGGAGACACTGAGGGTCATGGGCTTGGTGGGGGTGCCATGGAGGAGAGTGACGGTGGGGTCAGGGGTGGGAGTGAGTAGGGGATTGAGGACAATGCAGAGGAGGAGGAGAACAAGGACCCTAAGGAGGTTGAGGACCCGGAGGAGGGTGATGATGAAGACTAGGGGATTGAGGAGGTGCACGAGGGAACCGACGATGGGGGTGATGAGGCTGATGAGGTAATGATGAGTACGTTGAGGAGGGTGATGAGGGTGATGATGACTATGTTGAGGAGAGTGATGAGGATGATGAGGGTGATGATGACTACATCGCGGAGGGTGATGAGGGTGATGATGAGTAAGTTAAGGAGGGTGATGATGAGGGCAATGGTGTTGATGAGGGCTATGAGGAGGCTCACAGGGATGCTGATGAGGGCAATGAGGGGATTGAGGAGGTTGATGACAAGGCGTGACACGTTTGCCACATAGGCGTATTAGTCATCGTATCTGTCACGTGCCAACCCATCAATGCCCTTAGTGCATCCTATGGAGCAAGTCTCTATGTCAAAGGCAACAATGCATGACAAGTTTGGCATGAGTAGATACACAATGGGTCCACCAACAAAGTTTGTGTACAACAATAATGATAATACATTTGCGGCCATTTTTCAAAGCGCACCCGATTACGTCCCCTTTGATGCTTCCTCCATCCTCAACACACCTATCTAGCGGGTAGGTTGAATGGCTGCCACACTTGTCTTGTCAATCACCTCTCCTTGCTTGCCATGACCATGTCACACGGGATTGCACTTGCCAAATGTCGCCTTTCATTGGTAACTCGATCTCCTTAGGCAAAGTCCATCATGAGAGATCTGTATTTGGCTCATCAATGCTTGTATTGGTGATTCATTCTTCTATGCATGCAATCCTCAAACTAGCCCTCAATGCAAGATACCTCAGATCACCTTCACTAATATCTTTCATTGTCGCCCACCTCTTCAAATCCAAGAGGCCCCGTGTGTCCTGGTTTTTGAGCATGTCCAAAGTCACCGAGAACCCATCCTCAATGCATGCTATCATCAAGGTGTAGGTTGCCCTGTCAAATGAAAAGAACCTTGGAGATGTAAAGGGGCGAATCGGTCAATTTTCTGAATGGACTGCAATTCCGACAAAATGTCATTGCCATCAAAAAGGTCGTCCATCTCCATGTTGTCACTAGAGGCATCTTTGTCCTCACCAGACTCACTCAAGGAGTCATGCAAAAAGAAAAGGCTACTATCAGTTGTTGGGCGTTAATTAAGGAGGCAGAAATCAACATCTATTGAATCCCCAATACTTCCCAATAACAAATTGTCTTCTATGGCTTCTTTGAGTGGAGTCTCATTCAAATCCCAGTCATAGTAGCCTGCCACATTTTCTGCCTTGTCCTGGGGTCGCTCATCATGAGCAAGCCTACCGCCCGCTTGATTGACATGTATGCTTGCACATAGGTGAGTGTGTGCTCTTCTTTCCCCCCGTCATACGAACTTGCCTGATGCGCGAATCGTTGCGCAGCCACTAGCCCTTAATCGAGGCAGATAGACCTGATGTGCCCGGGTTTACATTTGTGGCACCTATACGCATGCAAAAAATACAGTTGTGGTTTGGGGTTGGCAATGCCTGCAACCTCTAAGGAGGAGAGACATTAATTCACCCACCCTGGCACAGGCTTTCAAATTAGCATCCATGAATATAGATTCCATTTCAAATTATGCATGTGCGTCGCAACGCAATGCCATTAACACAGTGGCCGAGCCCCACTTTTCGACACTGTCCCACTTTTTCCAATGAGCTTCCCATGCTCGGGTTTACAGAAAACGTAAAGCCAGGCCACATACCACGTGGCCACATGCCACGTGTATGCTTGCGCTTTTCTTGCCCCACTTCCGCGAGGCTGCGTGGAGATGGTGCCAAGGAATTTGGGCGAACAAGATGAATTTCAGGGTTCTCTCAAATTTTGGCGAAAAAAACAGGTCAAACGCAATCCGTACAGGCCCTTAATTTTGCTTATCTTTCACTGCTATATGCCCGGCGCATGCCCACAACTTCTTCTCCTAAAAGAGAGACGCTTTTCGACTTTTTTTTCAAGAAGGTTTTACTCAAAAAAAAAAAATTTAAAAAAAAAGAGTTTCCGTCTCTGTAGTGTGACCTGATATGAATGATGCTACATGCGATCCTGCAATGTGGATGATACATGTTGTGGATGAATCATGATACATGAGATGCTGCTCATGCAAGGTATGATCACAATACATGGGATGCTGCAATGTATGGATGCATGATACATGAGATGCTGCAGCTTGCAATGTATGGATGACAGATGAGATGCCGTAATGCTGCCCTCAATCTTGGCTGCAGACTTTTATGTGGATGTGTCATTAGGTTGGCTGAGTTTACAGCAGTTCTTATGGGGATGTCATCCCCTGGTTGTATATCATTGGTTAATAATCTCTCCATCATTTCCAGTTGATTCTACGCTGGATGAGGGCCTTGTACACATGGCATGAAGCACAGCAACTACGATCCTGTATCCGGGACATAGAGCGAAATTCAGACCATGAAGTACCCATCTGTGCTCTGACATGCCTCTTGCAAGATTGCATCAGAAGGAAGGATTTGGTGCTAGGCGAACACGCGCATTCTGTATATGTAAGAAATGGGCTACATGGGAATTCTAATCTGGGATGCCTACTTATCCGCATGTTTGCTTCATGTGGAAGTTTGCATAAAGCATGCCTAGTGTTTGATAGTATACGCGGCCACAATGTGTATACATGGACTGCAATCATCTTAGCACATGCACAGCATTCTCAAGGTGAGCAGGCTATAGTACTTTACAAACAGATGCAATGGTCATCTGTAAAACCGAGCCCGCATACTTTTGTGGCAGTCCTCAAAGCATGTGCTAGCCCACCATCTGCTCTAGAGCACGGCATGCTTGCCCATGCCAATATTGTGGAGCAAGGGCTTGATCGAAATCTCTTTGTAGGAAGTGCCCTGGTTGGCATGTATGCCAACTGTGGCAGTCTGCTAGATGCACGGAATGTATTCGATTGTTTGCCACTGCGAGATGATGTGTCATGGTCAGTGATGATTGGAGGATATGTAGAGCACGGACACAGTTGGGAAGCCTTTGAACTGATCAAGGAAATGCAACAACAAGGGGTTGAGCCAAACAAGGCCACATTCCTAACCCTCATAAGAGCATGCACTGGCATAGCATCCTTAGTGGAAGGTGAAAAAATTCATTCAGACATCATAAAACTAGGGCTTGAGTCTGACATACGTATTGGGAGCTCTCTACTCAACATGTATGCAAAATGTGACAGGCTTGGTGATGCTTGCAAAGTATTCGACAGTTTGTCATGGGAACGAGATGTCGTGTCATGGAATTCAATGATTGCTAGTATAGCTGCGAATGGATGCAGTGTGGAGGCTTTTCAGCTATTTGAAAGAATGAAACAGGAGGGAACAAATCCTAATGAAGCCACATTTTTACCTTTACTGAAAGGCACAGTAGCCATAGATGAGGGCAAGCACATGCATGCTGACATTATAAAACTAGGGATTGAATTAGACTTGCGCGTTGGAAGCTCCCTGGTTAACATGTATGTCAAATGCTGCTGCCTAGACGATGCACGCAATGTGTTTGACAACCTCCTGGTAGATGATGTTTTTGTATGGTCTACCATGGTGGCGGGATATGTGGGTCATGGGCATGGTAAGGAAGCCATTGAGCTTTATGTGAATATGCAGCAAAAAGGTATCAAACCTGATGAGTACACATTTGTGTGCTTGCTGCAAGCATGTGCTAAAGAAATCTCAATACACCATGGGCAATTGATCCATGCTGATGTGATTGAACAAAACCTGGAATCAAATATATTTGTTGGCAACAATGTGGTTGACATGTATATCAAGTGTGGCAGTCTGGAATGTGCGCAGAAGGTGTTTGATGGGCTATTAGTGCAGGATATGGTATCTTCGTCTGCAATGATTGCAGGTTATGCCGACTGTGGCCATGGTCACAAGGCTCTTCAACTGTTTTCAAAATTATGGCAAAACTTCATAGAACCTGACAGAGTGACATTCTTGTGCATTCTGAGATCTTGCTCCAATATGTTAGCCATAAATGACGGCAAATTAATCCATGGCATCGTGGTGGAACAAGGACTCGACATGGATGTGTCAATTGGAAGCACATTGGTTGATATGTTTGCAAAATGTGGCAGTCTAGAGGATGCATGCAAGGTCTTTAAGAAGCTACCTACTTATAATGTCATAACTTATTCTGCTATGATTTCTGGTTACACAGAGCATGGCCATCATGAGATAGCCCTGCAGCTCTCTGAGAGGATGCAAGAGGAAGGTTTTAAGCTGGATGCAATCACATGGGCATGCATGCTTGAAGCATGTTCAGGCATAGGAGCATTAGAGCAGGGGAAGTTGATCCATGCCGACATTGAGAAACAAGGACTTGGGTCGGGTATGTTGCTTGGAAGTGCTTTGGTTGACATGTATGCCAAATGCGGTAACCTAGAAGATGCACAGAAGATCTTCGACAAGCTGCATACTCGAGATGTAGTTTCATGGTCTGTGATCCTTTCTGGATATGTGGACCATGGGTGCAGCAAGGAGGCGATTCAACTGTTTGAGAGAATGCAAGAGGAGGGGGCACAGCCAAATGAGGTAACATATTTGTGCATGCTAAAAGCATGCTGCAATTTAGCAGCCTTACATTGGGGTATGTCTATCCATAACGAGGTTAGGAAGCATGGGCTCGAGTCAGACCCAACCCTTGGAAATGCTCTGGTTGACATGTATGCCAAATGTGGCAACCTAGAAGACGCATGCAAAGTGTTTGAAGAATTAAAGGAACGAAATCTAGTACAATGGTCTATAATAATTGCAGGGTGTGCTGAGCATGGGCTGTTTGGGGTGGTCAACCAACATCTTGAAAACATGCAAGAAGCGGGCATCCTGCCTGATGATGGCATATTTGTGTGTCTTTTATGTGCTTGCAGCCATACAGGCTTAGTCAAGGAGGGCTTGCAGTGCTTTGAGGCAATGGTAGAAGACAACCACCTCATACCAACAATTGAGCACTACATATGCATGGTTGACATCCTTGGCCGTGCAGGGTGCTTGGTTGAGGCAGAGGAACTAGCCGTCAGAATGCCTTATCAACCTACCTCTGTGGTTTGGGTGGTCTTGCTAGGTTCATGTGCAAAACATGGCAATGTCGACATAGCACGGCGAGCTTTTAGTTGTCTGGTTGAATCAGACTGTAATGATGTGGTTGCATATGTGCTGATGTCCAACATCTATGCGGCATTGGGTCTCAATCCACTAATTTAAGAGCCCCCACCTTTCATTGTATTTGGTTGTATTACTAGATTTTGTTGAATACAAAACCAATTATGTAGTTAGTGTTTAGAAATCTGTGAAGCTATGTGGGCTGTTTCCGAGCTGACTGTTGGCAACTGTGCACACTGGGTTGCTTGACCTCATGGCAGCGGATAGCATGCTGAGCCTTGGACACTTTAACACCAACTTCCTGTTGATCTTGGACAGCTCTAGTCACTTGCAGATCTCCTTGCTTGAGTGTTGAAGGTGTGAAACTTCAATGTATGAGAGAGGGGAGTGAGAAGATCCAAGCAAACTTTAAAAAAAAAAAAAATTAAAGAAAGAGACTTCTATTAAGTATGAAAAAGACATACAACAATCACAGCTATAAGCCGGAAAAGAATAGAATCGCCCCAATATGTAAGGTGATTTCAACCACTGAGGAGCATCATGATGCCATGAAAGACGTGTGGTACTAGAGGAAAAGAAGATGCCATGGTCCCACTCCTGCATAAAGATCCCAAGCAACCTTTTTACACTGCTCATCCAAAAGTGTCTGTGTGTATACAAACATGTCTATGTGGCACCCTAGTACAACACACATGCACATGACATCCTCTCTTGCTTACTTAGCCTGTTGGTGGGATTTGCATTGCTTCTTAGTAGTCTGCCAACAACACCAATACTCCAAGAACTCGTCTAGCCAAACTGCTTCATGTGTGCCTTGCTCCTTGAACTTGGTCATGAATTACTACTGCTTTTTGTGATTAGTGCCATGTTCAAATGGCAAAGGACTATCTGCTCCAACACCAAAATTTTCACTTCATTGGCAACATCCGACTGAGATTCATCCAGTACATCTACTCCCACTTACCTTGTGTAGCTGGAGGATATCCAAAATGAATAAAATGTGGCCAATTAGGATACACAAAAAGTGAGAAATAGATTTTTGCATCCAAATTTGACACTACCAATGTTTAATGAACAATTGAGCAACATCCTCATTAGTTATAGTGGCCTTGCATGGACACTACAGACTTGATAAATCTATCAATGACAATTAAACAAGCTGTACTTCCACTTCCTACACTTGGAGGTAAATTCATAAGAAAATCCCTAGCTATATCTTGGAAAGGTTCCTTGAGTATGGGCAATGGTTGCATGATTACCCTCTTATTATAAAACAGCATGGTTATTGGTAATGGTAATGATAAGAAATTGATTATCCCAAAGAGGCTAACTTCAAACTTGCCCTTGTTGATGGGATCATGTGGATCTTTTAGGCTTTCATAATCTCAATAAAATAGTAAGAGCTCCTAAAATATCAAAGAACTTGCTAATGTGGTATATTGATATGTTTGGAAAATCTAATGAAGCATCAGGGGACAGTGTTTGAAGAAAACCTGAGTTTAGTGTAGTTTGCACTTGCATATTTTGAATTATACCTTCAAATTTAAAACTTAAAGGTATAAATAAAGCTATAGAACAAAAACCTTCAAATTTCAAGATTTTTTTAAATAAATAATTTCATAATTTTTGGATAAAGGTTTTTCACTTTTTGGGAAAATGCTTTTTTTCGAACACTATTAGGGGAAGGTCGAGATGTTCTAGTTCCCCATTAAGAGTTCACGTGACTAAAAAGAGGATTAGAAAATGGAGCAATGAGAGGATGACACATTGGAAAAAGTGTTCGGTTGAATATGGTCCAAGATTTGGGTCCTATAAGATGTCACTTTTAAAAGCTAAAAAGTCGAAATGGATGGCTGAATTTTCTTCTATTCTATTCTCTTCTCTACCATTAGTCGTATATGCCCTTGTGTTGCATTCTACAGACATTAATACCTCTACTCCCCTCTCTCTCTCTCTCTCTCTCTCTCTCTCTCTCTCTCTCTCTCTCTACAACCACAATATAAAGAAATAAGAGTACATACTATATGGGAAAGTACTCACCTACTATAACTTACAAAGTCCATAGTGTGAACTCGACTACATGACCTGGCACTATAACTATGCTATAACTCTAGTACACTAAATTGGCTACTGGCAGCATATCACCGAGGAGGGTCATCAATGTCCGTAGCACTAGTTGAGCTCAATGATATCTCAACACTCCTCCTCGAGCACAACACTCCAAGTTAATCTCCTTAACTTACGGAGCTTCTATGCACCTAATACCTTTGTGAATATGTCAACCATATGATCCTCTATGCAAAGATCCACATCACTTGCTAGAACTTTCTCCCTCACAAAATGATAATGCACATCAATGTGCTTCGTCCTAGCATGATAGACTTGGCTGCTGACTAGCTATATGCTACTCATGTTGTCACAATAAATGACAATGGCCCTATCCATAGGCTCATCCATATTACCAAGTAGTTTTTGAATCCAAGCTAACTCACAAGATGCCATAGCAGTACCCGTGTATTCTACCTCTCTTCTTGACAAGGCAACGGTCTCAACTGTTTCTTGCTACTCCAACTCACAGTAGCATTCCTAAAATAGAACATATACCTGATGGTAGATCTCTTATTTAAGAAACTACGAGCCTAATCACTATCTGTATACCCATGTAGATGTATCTCTGCTAGTCTCATAGAAAAGGAGGCTTGGCAGAGGCGAGCTTAGTCAAGGGAGCTTTTGGAGGAAGCTTCTTCTCTCTCTCTCTCTCTCTCTCTCTCTCTCTCTCTCTCTCTCTCTTAAAAAGTGATATTCTCTTACTAGCCTTCTACAAGTAGCTCGAGCTCCTCTTCCACCAACTTTGTTCTCTCTCCCTATTTGTCGCTCTCTCACCATCTCTCTTGTTATTGCTCTCTCTTCCTCTTATCTTTGTCTTTGTCCCTATCTCTCCCTCTTTTTCTTTGTCATCCTTAACCCTCTCCCTATCGGTCACCATCTACCCCTCTCCTCCCTTGCATCGAGGTTCTCACCTCTCCTCTCAAGTCTCCCTCATCTTGTCTAAGATTTAACAAAGTTATCTTAGAAAGATATCACAATCCTTGTTCTCACTCTCTCTCCCTCTTTGTCTCTATCTTTCTCCCTATCTCTCTCTCTTTTCCACGTCACCATTAACCCTCTCCCTATCTGTCACCCTCTCCTCCCTTGCATCAAAGTTCTCACATTCTCCTCCCCAAGTCTCCTTCATCATCTCCCTAGTCTCCCTCTCTCTCTCTCCCATGTCTCCCTCTTTCTCCATCTCTCTCGACCTCTCAACCTCTCCTCCCTTACATTATCGCTCTCACCCTTGTCATGAAGTTAAGTTGAGTTAGTTTGTGAGTTCTAGTCTAGTGTGTGCTATGGATGCCACGTGTCACATTGGGATTTATCCCATGAGCATAGTGGTACTATTATGTGTGTGTGTGTGTGCTCTATAAGAGAGTTGTACTTATCCTTGTCACATAATGGAGTCTACATCAAGCTTTCATATCATGTGAGTACTTTGGTTATCATTGCTTTGCACTTGTGTCTTCATTTGAGTCTTTCCATTCCTTGCCATGTGCCTTCATGTGGTATCAGAGTGCAGGTTTCTAGCCTGCTTTCCCTTTCCCTTCCTCCTTGCTCTTCCAAGGGATTGAGGTGAGGGAGGCCAAGAAAGAGAAGCCCCTCTCTCTCTATTTCTCCTTGGAAGGCTGCTCTTCCCCTAATCATTGGTCATCGACTGGTTGCTGCCCACAAGTAATCGCTCTTCATCAACAAGGAGATGCCCCACAAGTTCCTCATGATTCCACCCTCCATTCTCTGTTGAATCTGCTTGCCATATTTTGCTTCAGTCTTGTCCGTTTCCTGTGTGACATTCCTATCAGTATGGCTGCATCTTCAGCTCCTACTACACGACATTTCTAGCCTGTTCATGGCATGAAAAAGCTTTGGCAAATAGAGTATCATTTCGTGCTAATTTTGAGCATGGTTTCCTGAAAGCAAACAGCGTGTCATTTCATGTTGATTTTGATCGTGGCCACCTTCAACATTGATGCCCTATTCATGGCGAGTCTTTTCTGCCTCCACTGTTCATGTTTTTTTTTTTGCTTGTGCTTTCACTGAGATGCTACCTGACAACTGAAGTAACTACTCCAACTCAATTCAACACTTATTCTATGTCTATTGTTCCTGCACTTATTTCCAGCCATGGAGTCTTCGAAATCAAGTGTCATTATAGATCAGTTCTCCAGTAAGAATTTTCCTACATGGCAAACCAAGTTGCGTCTTCTACTTATGAAAGAAGGAGTGTGGAAAGTTGTTAATGGGGGCAAAGACAAGAAACCAGCATCCGCCGATGACAAGCTTATTCTACAATGGGAGTCTCTTAATGACAAAGCTCTTGCTCTCATTGGTTTGGGTTTGGGTTTGGGTGATCAAGTTATTCATCATTTGGATTTTGATGACACTGCACACGAAATGTGGGACAAGCTGGAACGCTTATTTGGAAACAAAATCATCAAGTCCAAAGTGTTTCTCAGACAGGAATTCTTCAGGCTTAATATGAAGCATGAAGACACTCTCAATGAACATCTATATCACATAGAATCTCTCATCACACAACTTGCTACTTTGAAGGCCCCTGTAGGGGAAGATGATCAGGTTGCTGTCCTCCTCTCGAGCATTGAGGAGATTCCTAAGTTTCGTGATATCATACCTGCCCTTCGTGTCTCACGGGACATGTCCTATGGTGATATGGTTGCCATACTTCTTGATCATGAACGGAGGTATATAGATACTCCTGACACCAATGCACTGTTCCCCAAAGGTAAAGGTAAAGGTTGTTGAAATATACAAGTGAATAGGGTGTGTGTGGGAACAAGCCCTTGGTTAGAGGCTGTAAAAGAGGAGATGTAATTGTGAAAGAACCTGTGAAAAGGTGAGAAGAATCTACTGGGAGAGAATAAAGGGTAGCATGAGAGAATTTAGGAGTGTGGAGTTATTCTGGGAGATATTCAGGGAAAAGAGAAGAGGTGGAGAGAATCAGGCAAAAGGTGGAGATATTCTGGGAGTGAATCATGGAGAAATCAATGGGATTTGATGCTTGATGTAAACTCTATAAATTGAGTCATAGCCCTAATGAGAATTTGCTGGTTTTTGAGTATCCATGCCTACATTAATCTATTTGCTAATTATTCACTAATTACGTCTTAATCATTTGCTAATCACTTTGTTAATGATGTTGATTCTAGTGTTTGATCCACCGTAGCTCATCATTATGCTCAAATTTCAACAAAGGTAAATTCAAACCTCTCAAGTGCAATCACTGTGGGAAGCTTGGTCCCACCGAGGATCGTTGTTTCAAGAAGCTTGCCAACAAGCAACAAAACAAGGATCATGCCAACTTGGTTGGGGCTGCAACAACTAGTGAAGACGAAGAAGATGACACCTCTACTCCGACCCATGCTCTCACTGCTGACATCTGAGATCTCTCTCTCCATCCAGAGGTCTATGAACCTGATGATCGTAACTATTGTTTATGATTTCTTCTATGTGTGCTTGGGTACTCTGCCCTAGGTAGTCCCCCAAAAATGCTTGTAATAATGAGTCTTGTGTCCTTGAGTCAATAAAGGTACTCAGCCTTGGATTGTCCTCCTAAAATGATGTAATCTTTTTCTATTTTTTTGTTTGACTCCCTGCCATTCTATTCTGGAGTCAGGAGAGAGATGTGGGAGTCTTTCTATTGGCTTTGATGGGGTCTCTTTATCAGGCCTAGCCGAGTTCCAGGATGTTACTATATTCCCTAGACCTATGAGCGGGTCATGTAGCCATGCTATGATATGAGCCTCTGAGTTACATGGGATGCACAGATTGTCATGCTCTGCTCTTGGTTCCATTCCAGTAGTCCCTCACCTTTCCTTCATGGGGGGTGTTAGAACATGAAGTCAAGTTGAGCTAGTTTGTGAGTTCTAGTCTAGTGTGTGCTATGGATGCCACGTGTCACATTGGGATTTATCCCATAAGCATAGTGGTACTATTATGTGTGTGTGCTCTATAAGAGAGTTGTACTTGTCCTTGTCACATAATGGAGTCTACATCAAGCTTTTATATCATGTGAGTACTTTGGTTATCATTGCTTTTTGCACTCGTGTCTTCATTGCTTTCATATCATGTGAGTACTTTGGTTATCATTGCTTTTTGCACTTGTGTCTTCATTTGAGTCTTTCCATTCCTTGCCATGTGCCTTCAACCCTCTCCTCCCAATTCTCCCTCTCCCTCTCCATCTCTCCACACTCTTCCTCTCTCTCCCCCATGTCTCTCTCTTTCTTTCTCTCTCTCTCTCTCACTCTCTCTCCCTCCTTGTCTCTGTCACCCTTAACGCTCTCCCCTTCTCTCTTTCATCAGTTGTCTGTCATTGTCTCTCCCTTTCCCACTCATTGTCACTCTTCTTTTCTGTCAGTCTCACTCTCTTTGGATTGTTCCTATGACATTAAAATAGTCTCCTTCTTCCCCTTTCTCACCATGTGACTATTCCGTTCTTCTTGTTCATGATTTCAGTGAGTGCACCCCTCTTACCTCGTTTTAAAATTGTAATCCCTCTTGTTCTCTCCCTCTCATTGTATGACTTCCATTTTTCTTATTCATGGTTTGAGTGGTGAACACACCCCTCTTTCCTCTTTTATATTGCAATCCCTCTCGTACTCTCTATCTTTTTTCTCTCTTCTTCTTCGTGTCACCTCTTACATCTCTCTTTATCTTCATGTTCTCTCTCTCTCTCTCTTTTGTCCTTTGGATCATTTGAGCCTATTAACTTATCATTAGTTTATTTACACAGTACAAATAATATTATAACTTTATTTATCCTACAATTCAACTATCCCCTACAAATCCTTTGACTCTACAAACGTAACACTATTTTATTCATCTTCTACACAATACACACAATGTCATTACTTTATTTGTTTATTGACATGTTGAGAACTATTACGTAGCTCATAGTAGATACAAGGCGCTCGACCGACCTTCGAGATCATCCCCACTGAACCGCAAGCGGCTAGGTATGTGTGGACAGGCAAACCACCATATATACCAGGCAGTGGGAACCTTATCCCGATTCCCTCGATGACTAGGTGATGATCTAGAGCTCTCCTCCCTCCATCGTTACAGGGGCGTACATTGGCATCAGAGCTTACATTCCGTTCATCGAGGTCTGTGCGTGACTAGGGCTAGTCCCACTCATTTTTTTTTTCAAACATTCAAAGAAAAATCATCTTATCTCTTATCCTGCCAACAAGAATCAACTGTGTGGATGGAGGCGCCATAGCCACATGGAGGAGCTCTGTCTGTGTGTAAGTGTGTGGAGAGAAGAACTCTATCGCTACCTCTCTCTCTCTCTCTCTCTCTCTCTCTTGGTGGCTACAGCGCGCGCCAACAGGTAAAAGCGGGGAAGACCGCCATAGCTCTCTCGCTTTTGCTCCTCGTTTGTTGCCTCAGCACAGCCAACAGGTGGGCGCAGTAGCAAAGGTTCCCCCTCTCTCTCTCTCGTTCATTGCCTCGGCACAGCCAAGGGGGGGGGCGTAGCAGCAAAGCCGAGGCCGCCCTCGGAAGCTACAAACTACGCAGCAGCCCATAAAGGTGGTCGCAGATAGTCAGGGCCGCCCAACAGCCCGACCAAGCCACTAAGCTATCCAACCGGGCTGGTGCAGCCTGCGACACGGCCCTGCATGCCTGCCACCGCCCACACGTTTCATGACGGGGAGAGCATCTCACCAACGCAAGGCACACAGCAGAAGCCAGGAAGGGGGGGCGTCGTCTTATCTATCCCTCTCTCTCCCCTGTGCACAGCAACAAGGATGGTCGTGTAGCCCACTAAGAGTGCCGCACCATCACACGCCCCGTGTCATCGCCGCCCATCGGTGTTTAGGCCGTGCCATTAGACGCGCCTTAGCCTCAACATTCACAGTGACAGCGCCATAGGGCGTTGGTTGTTTTTTCGAGTAGTCTCACTGTAGTGCGCAGGGGAGAGTCATCAACGCTGCAGTGCATCGACCCGTTGGCAGATCGACTAGTCCGCGTCTCTAGCGGCCAGCAGACTCTATGAGACTCGGGTAGCTAGTTCCAATCTCTTCTTTGTGATTTATTTATTTAGGGTATTTTGTTATTTATCTACAAAATATAAATAAAACGAATAAGACTTAGAAATCCGATTCCAGCATGTTTAGCGGGGCGGCACATGGTTTAAGGAGTTTTTCTCGTATGTTATCCTCCGTGTTTGGCTTGTCCTAGGTCGAGCTTGACCGTATTCGTCAGGCAGTGACCACTTGCCAAATCAAAATGACATAATCTCCTTCGGGCTCATGAGGGACCAAGGATGTTCCCATTGACGTAGTTTCTAATGTTTCCTTGTCTGTAGATGACCTCGTAGCTCCGTCCACAGCACGACAGGGACAACATGGAGTTAGTGGACGAGAAGCCCTTGTAAGATAACGACACTAGCGAGACTTACTTCGAGCATAATCTTCTTGATGATAAGGACACCTATGGAGATGATACTCGACCCATGGATGTGGAGTTAGAGGCCGAGATGGATATCTCAAGGGGGTCCATAGCCCATTTTTTTGCAAGGAACAACGCATTGGAGAGTACTCAAACCGAGATTTTATCTGTGCTTAGGTATTCATGCCCGTTTGGACGCTAGTCCTGCTACTCCTACAAGGAATGTTGTTGTGCCGAGATCTGCACAGAGGAGGGTGCATTTTCCTCCTACCAAGGACGTAGTGCCTCGAGTAGGATCGCGGGGCCAAAGTGCCTACAAAGCAATCCGCCCAGCGATCACTAATCTCCTTAAGGACCTCAAGCCACCGAGCTTGGGGAAGAGGAGAAAGAATGCAACAAGGACTCAGTAAACATCTTTCTGTAGAAATGGTTAGATATCCACAATTTGAGGATGTGAGGCGCTCATACAAGCCAGCCTATCGATAGCCAAGGCATACAAATAGTGGATGAGAATGGCCGTGGGCGCTAGACTTCGGAGTACCTGGGTAGAGTTCGAAACGATGTTTCGAAAAGATTTTTTTACCTATGAGTGAGTTACAGAGGTCCTAGCGTGATTGGGATAAATGCTCGATGCAGGGCATCTCCCTCATATAGTACATCTCTAACTATCGCAAGATTGTGTTGAAATTAAAGGAAATCGATGAGTTCCAGACTTTACATGGATTCATGAGAGGCTCACACCCAAACTATGAGACTTTTGTAGAGCCTAATCAGCCCCGACAGATTTCGATGAGGCCATAAAGTATGCGCAGATTTATGACAGCATTTCACGTTGCTCTAAATCCAATCTTAGCAGCAAGACAACTGAGGGTGAAGGGGACTCCAGCTTTAAGAGGAAATTCTTTCGAGGCGACAGGGGGCAAGGGGGCTAGAGTGACCAGAAAGAGAAGGCAGAGTGGGCACGCTGGGCAAAGAAATCGCACCGTTTTTTAGAGAAAAACCAATCTAAATCCACTAAAAAGGAACAATACGAGAAAGCTATAAAGAAAAATCTATGCTTTAACTGTTTTGAGGCTAGACATAGCAAGGCAGCATATCTAAGGCTAGGAGTTGGAGGTAGTTCTAGCGATGCCAAGAAGAATGGTAAATCCTCTCAGCAGCCACATACTATCTACCTCTTAGTTCTGCAGAGTTTAGAGAGGTAACTGCAGGACACATGAATACTACCCACACTTGCTGCATTACCCAAGCAATGTGGCAACCATCAGTGGAGCCACATGATTTGGTCCACTTGTGTGCCAGGAGGTGGCCGTAGAGTCACCATCATGATTGATGATGAAGCCATTCACGACTTTCTTAACTATGCCTTAGTTAAGAAGTTGTGGTTGCCAGAGACCAGGTCTGACCATAAGTACATTGTGTCGTTGGTTAATGGTCACGATAAAACTATTTAGGACATAGTGGTCTTGGGAATACCTTTAGCTATGCAAGGCTATGAGGACTGTTTGGATTTTCAAGTCATGTACTTGGCTAGAGTAAATATTTATCTAGATAGGGAGTGGTTGTATAACCTCAACCCTATCCTAAGTCGTTTTGCTACCAAGACAATAGCCTAGAGTTTGTGCATGAGGGGAGAGTGGTGAGGCTATAGAGTGAGTCAATGATGCACCCTGTTGAGGAGACTTTGTTAAGAACAATACAAAAGATAATAACATGTCATTATACATGTGATGCACAAATGATTAGTATACATGTAAGCATAGAGGTACCTACAACAGCAAAGGAATTTGCACTTTGAAGTTGCAACTCACTTGGAACAGCGAGGACTAATGTGTAACACATATTTTTATTAGTAAAAAAAATTGTTCTTACAAATTATAAAGTAATGCGTACTATAGTAGTTATAGGTGCATGTAGCATATTTGTTTTATTTAAATGTGGAATGTGTATACGTGTAGAGATAAGTACATGTGGGGTGCGCATGTGGTGTAAATTCAAAGGTGCATGCACACACGTGTGCATGTGCAAATACATGTAACTGATTGAATGGCCACGTGCACGTGTAAATGTGTGTAAATGATTGAATGGGCGCATGCACGTGCAAATGTGCATGCACGTACATGTGTGATGTGTGAACGTCGGTGCATGTGTGCGTGGGGTGTGCACTACGCAAATGTGGGTCTATGTTATGTGCATGTGTGGGTGTGTGAATAAAAATGGAAGCGCGTAGGGTGCACGTACATGCACGTGCAAATGCAAAGGGGTGCGGTGCACGTGCAAATACAAGAGGCAAAAAAGGGGGGATTGCACATGCGATGTGTGTAGACATGAATATGTGACTGGCACATGTGGGTGAGATACAAAGTTGTTTGTAATTGATGTTTTGCAGGGAGGCAAGCTATGGTAGTCCCTCCTCATCTTTCAATCTCCTTCTCTTGCTTGGGCTTGACGGCTCTGCAGTTCTTTGTCATTTGCTAGCTTCCATGGGTCTCTCAGGTTCCTGTACTTGGGTTGGTGCTGCCTCTTCTTCTCTTGTTTCTTCAGCTTGTATAAGTGTTGCTGCCTCTGGAACTGTTTCTATGGGTGTGTCTGTTAGACTGGAATCCTTGAGAGGAGATAAGTCGATAAATATCAGTTGGGTAGGCCTGGCTGGGGGAGTGAGCTATTGTTGCTGGGATTCCTATGTTATCTAAGTTAGGATATTCTCCTTCAGTGCCTCTTGGTAAGTTTGGATTTCGGTGGCCACCTCTTCTTCGAGTCTTTGTGACTCTGCTGCAACATCAGTGAGTACCCCCCTCATCCTTCTATCTGTTCTCTTCTTTCGATCTTTCCTTATCTGCTTGATTACATCCTTGGTTTCCATTAAGATGGCCTACCCTTCTTGTACTTCTTTGGTTAATAATCTAGGATGATAGCCAGCGCTATATGTGTTCCTTCGGTTCAGGCTCCTTGAGAGGTCTTTTGGCGACATGATTGAGTACTTGAGTGAGAAGGTAACGGTTAGAGATCTTAGATTGGTGAGCCTTCAAATAGTTTTCCATCTCCTTATGTAGATAGAATGTCCAATCTTCTTCCTTTTCCTCATGTATTTTGGCTATTCTGTTGAGACCTACTCTGTTGTATCTGTTCACAAGTTTTATTTGCATCATTAAGGACATTGCCATGCATGCCTTCTCAGTAGCTTCATCTTGGATGTTTTCATATTCTGCACCATTTGAGTTATAGGAATTCCTCTTTAACATGTCCTTCAAGGGCATCTTGTTAATGTTGTGTAAGTGGGCTCTGACTGCTCTGTAGGTGGGAGTTGCAGAGCTTCTCTTATTAAGTTCTCTGTGATGAGGCTCTTCAGTAGTGCCATGTGCCTTGGTCATCCTCCCTCGTTTGGTCTTCTTGTCATATGTCTTCAAGTACTCCGCCGCACAGAGTTCTGTGTCAATAGTCCTGTGGGGAGTATTTTTGCCATTTTGCCTAGACCGACTTTGTCTGATTTGACCTTCACTTCAGCATCTTCCAGTATCTCTAAACAAACTGGGCTATGGTACTGGAGAGATACCTTCTCATACGCTATAACGGCTTCTGTCTGGGATGAGGGTTCCATGGAGTGGTTGGGCATAAGGACCGAGAAATTTAGCTTTGGTTTTTGTCCTCCTCCTCATCTCTGACTAGTGGCACTGCTCACCTAAGTGGTAGATAAGTGCTCGTGGGCTTCCGATTCCAAAGCCGACATCTCTATCAGGCACATAAGGTCAGTCGAATGACTAGCGGGGTTGATAGTATTCTTTCTTTCCTTCTTTTTTCTTTTTTCTTTTTTCTTTTCTTTTTCTTTTTTTTCTTTTTTTGGGAAATAAGTTAAGGATAGCTGAAGAAGGTGTTAGTGTATGAACAATCCATTAGTTGGTTAATGGTTAGGTAATGTGTAGGCCGTGAAAGGTGAGGCCGTGAAGGTGTAGGAATTGGTCCGTGAAATGCACTGGCATGAAATGCACAGGTGTGAAAGTGTAACACGTGAGACGCACTGGCGTGAAAGTGTAATGCGTGAGACGCACTGGTGTGAAAAGCACAAGCGTGAAAGTGTAATGCATGAGACGACGCACTGGCATGAAACGCACATGCATGAAAGTGTAACGCGTGAGACGCATAGGCGTGAAAGTGTAACGCATGAGATGCACTGGCGTGAAACGCATAGGCATGAAAGTGTTACACGTGAGATGCACTGGCATGAAACGCATAGGCATGAAAGTGTAACACGTGAGACGCACTAGCGTGAAATGCACAGGCATGAAAGTGTAACGCGTGAGATGCACTGGTGTGAAATGCACAGGCATGAAAGTGCAGACATCCTCTCGTGAGAGTGCAGTTAAATTGTGAGAGTATCTTCAATCATATGATGTGGTGTATGTGGGAACACCAATCTGTATAGATTTTTGTTATTGAATTTAGTGAATACAAGCAGAGTATTTATGCCAACATCAATCTTTATTGATTTTTGTAATTGAATTTAGTGAATACAAGCAGAGTATTTATGCCAACACTCTTGTGTTTAAACGAACACAGAATGACTACCAAAACATCAACCAAAATAAAGAAAAAGAAGAAAGAAACGAAAAGAAAAAATGAGTATTATGCTCCTACCTCGAAGGATTATCCGAAATTCATCGGAGGAGGATGGCGAGCTTGGATGATGCACAAGGAAGCGACAATCATACAAACACTTGATGCAAAAATGACCAAAAAGGAAAAGAAAATCGATTTTATAATGCAGTCGTCCGACAGGGCGGCTCTCTTAATGAAGAACACCACATGGTGCTGTTTGATTGGCTGTCCAAAAATTATCGTTTCATGCCATGAAACGTTTTGGACCTTTTCATGAAGTGAAACTCTATAAGGTGGTTGACGGCGTGACCATTTGTAAGGTGGTTCACGGCGTGACCATCTGTAATGGGATTCACGTCGGGAACCGCTTTTTCCTGCGGTTTCATGTGAAATGCAGAAGATGAGTGATCAAGTAGTCAAACATGCACATGATGAGTGAATGATGCATTGCTTACCTTTTACCCATTTATGCACTCAGTGGTACCTTTTATTTATTACCATCAGAACCAAGGGGTCACCTGGGCACTTTTGGGCATTTGCTAATGCAGTCGTCTTAGTTCCATGTGGGAGTTTTTTATTGTTCCTTCCATCCAACTGAACAATTTTGTTGATGTGTCTGGTTGTTGAGGGCTTCCATCTGCATCTCCTTGTTGGACTCCTTCGTCTTTACCTTTGAGTTTCCTGCTCAGTTCTATAGCTATATTGGGTGCTTTGTGGCTTTGGGAATTCCCAACCCACTTGGCTGAGGTTGTGTTTTCCTCCATACAAGGTTTGGTGTGGGGCTAGCATGGCTTGGAAGTAGATGTTGCACACTTTTACCTCTCGCTTTTTGATGACTTGATCTATTTATGATATCGACCCCACTGAGTTTGTTTTGGGTACCCATATTGTTGCATTGCCTTGGTAGTACCCTTGTGCTTGCAGTAGATCCTTTCTTTCCGAGTACATTGTTAGAAATGTATTTGAATTATTGGCGCCTTTCTAATGATAACTACCCAATAAACACAATAAAGTTGGGGTAGAAAAATAACTCACCTAGATACATAAGCAACTAGGTATCCGAGTTGGAATATGTACAAGAGTACAAGGAACATAGTCCAAAATTATGTGCAAAAAGCGAAGACAAATGCTACCTTCAAAGCGCATGATATTATCCAAAAGATAAAAAGATCCTTATAAAACCATGGATAAAAGCATAGAAGCTCCTCGAATCCATGAAAACCACAGTTGATCATAAAACTCAATGCATGCCATCTAATGGTCATTAATCAAGCCAAAAGAAGCATTAAAATTAGTGGCCAACTCATCAATCTGAAGTATATGAACGTGGTGTCGTTCAAGCAAAACTCCAAAGTAAGCAAGTGAAACACATGTGTGTAGCACTCACTAAAAACCCTTAGACACAAGTGATCTAGGCAGAACATGATGAGTCCATATAAAACTTGGAAAACATCCAATAAAATCCACCAAAAAAAACAGATCAACTAACCCATGATAGAATTTATCTTAGGCTTAAGAAATTAAGCAGAGACCACACTTAAACAAGTGGAAAATAAAATATCATGGAAAAGTGTCAAAGAAGGTGAAACACACTTTAAACACAGATTATAGGTATCATTGAGGACATTAAGGAACATGTCCAAAAAGAATGGCTAAACAATGGTAAAAAATCATGAAAACATCATTTAGAATTAATCCAAACAGAAATAACTATTAATACGAGGTATAATCGTATTAATAATATACGAATAACCCGCATCTATGTAATGTCAGCATGAGAAAATATGCTTCAACATTAAATAACCCTTGAAAATATCAAATTCTCGAGAAAAAGAATTATCATGATTTTTTTCCTAATTTTCTAGGGCCTCAAAATATTAAAATTTTGAATTCCACAAAACCTATCTTATGGCATTCCAAACCTATATTTTTTCTGAAAATTTTTAGCAAATAATTTTGCCAATATACCAGTGATATTTTAAAAAATACCAATTTCTAGGATTTTTAAAAATAATTTCTAGAAAATTTCCAATTTTCCCTGAGAATCCCATCGTTCACGAAATTTCCAATTCCGCCCGACAATTCTCATGTCCAATGAAAATTTACAATTTTAATGGATGTTTTATTTTTTTGAGCAAAAATATATATATATATATTTAAAGGAATTTAAATGGTCATGGGTGCCCAAATGAACACACCACATGCCAATCACCAATCCCACATTTTTCAGAAATTTAAAATAACTTTTATCTAATTTTTCACTAATTTTTAGGAATTCTTTAAAATTTTTAATTTACCCTAAACGCATAAGAATACAAACGGTCAAAAAAAATTGAAATCCCAATGGTTTTCCCAGAATACGGAAAGCCAACAGTTCCGGGAAAATGAAAAGACAAAAAAAATAGGAATGTGAAAGGTCAAAAGTTTCGTGAATCTGAAAGGTCAAAAGATTTTTCAGAATTTGGAAATCCAATAGATTTCACGGGAATGCGGAAAGTCAAAAGACTCCATGAAGATAATTTTTAGGAAGTTCTAGAGAATTTTTTTTTCCCAAATCTCATATTTTCTCTATTTTTAAGGCTTTTTTCCAAGCTTTGAAAAGCTTTCTTTAAAAAAAAAGAAATAAAAACACTCTTTTTTTAATATTTTAAAGCTTAAAAAATAAACCATTTTAAACTAAGGTTTTAAAAAACCTTATAAAAATCGATTTTTGGGGGGGGGGGGTGGTGATTTTCGCCCTCCTGCAGAGCGAAACCCCCCCGCCCCCCCGCGTGCGCAAAAAACCAAAGGTAGAGAGGACTCCCTCTCTCCTCTCCTTCTTCTCCATTCCATTCTCTCTCCAGCCCCTCCTTCTCTGTAGTCAAAGAGGAGGATTAACTATTTAATTAAAATTTGATTAATCATAATTAAAAGTTAAGTATGATTAAAAATAAATCAACTTGTGCCTATTAAGAGGCGTTCACACGCGGGAGAGAAAAAAAGAAGAAAAAATCAGAATTGAGAAGCGAAGAGGGTCCCATGCACACCGGAGAGCATTCCATGCATCAACATGCTGCCCCCTACTACTGCATTTCAGTAGAAAATTGGTAGAAATTTGATAGCATACCTGTGGAAAAACCCGTAAAAATGTATAAAAAATACATTTTAAACCATAAAATTTTCTAAAAACTTAGAAAAATTTCCTAAAAATTATAGAAATTCAAGGAATTCATTCGACCAAAAATATCCGTAGTAAAATGTGTGGTATTTTGGTAAACATTTCCATGAATGCTTATTTTAAACGATAAAAAATAGGAAAAAATAGCATTAAACTCACGAAATTTTCCCGCAACGTCGATTCGTCCATTGAATAGAAGAAACACGTGTTCCAACCGCCATATCAACAATCCACGTGTAAATCATCAATACAAATCAATAAAATAATATTTTTTTTAGTAAATATTAAACTTTACTTAAAAAATACCAAAAAAATTTACAAAATAAGAAAGAAAAAATAACAACAATTAACTAGAGATTGCTCTAATACCACTGTTAAAACCCTAAGATCTCTCTAAATGATTGTTATGCATAAACATGCATAAATTAGGAATAAACTCATCCACCCGACCACCCCCTGAGCCCAAGGGATGCACACACATGAATTATAATTAAGTACATCATACCTTTATCTTGATGTCCCATACCATCAAAATACCATCAAGAGGTATAACTCCAATCCAGCAGCGTGTAGCTATAGAGTGAAATGGTAGGTGAGTAGATATAATCCTCTATACAAGAGAACATCATATCATAACCTAGCCCAACCTCAAGATAACATCAAGAGACCATCTCTTGAGTGTGCCCCATGCCCCTATTATATAGAAGTTCCCTCAAGTGACTCTTGACTCTCCATTTCCCATGTGTGAACCTTGGATGCCTGACCTTAACCTTAACCCTTAAGGTTAGTCCTAACCCATGCTCCACTAGAGCTTGTTCCCATGCTCCCATGCTCACAACCCTAATGTGGGTTAGCATCCTAGTATATGCACACATAATGTGCATATAACATGTAGGCACTTCTTGGCCTCCTTATATCCTTTATGGTGTTCACATTGTTTGGTTGATCTGTTAGTTGATTCTTGGGCACCCACTTCTGTGTACCCTTAGATGTAGGGTATTGTGTGGGTAAACGTTCGTGGAATGGTTGCTGGTATTGTCGTCTGAGGTGTTCCCATTGTACTCGATGTTTGCTCATCTCAGTCATGATGTGCTTTCCTCTATTCGTCCATAAGTGTATGGACATGACCTTCTCACCTATGCTTATTAATGTTGTTCGTTCTTCCCACCCACTGGATGTTGCATTTATTAGCGCACAGATCCAAGATCGTCCTAGAATCATCTCTTCCTCCATGGAACCTGCAGGCATGACAAACACCTTTCCGACTAAGGGATTATTTTTGATGGAAATGTTAACATTAAAAAAACCCTCGGCTTTTGTGGCTATCAAGTGAATGCTACGAACTTGCGCATCAGTGGTTTCAAGGTGTGGTTTACCTAATGTGACCCAGGTTTCATATGAGATTGACCCCATATCTATTAATTCAATGCTAATTGCATGGCCCTTAGCTAAAGTAAGTTCCACCTTAAGTCGTGTTGGTTCGATGTTCAATTCCCCTTCATCCAAAAGGGTTACAAAAGCCATGTTGACATGTAATAGTCTTTTATTTAGTAATTGTTTGGCTTTGATTTCTCTAGCCTTATCCTCTTCTTATGCTTGCTGTATCTTCTCTTTTGCAAGCTGTTTTTGTTGTTTCAAAAGATGTTCCTTGCAGGAGCATCTCTTGGGTCAGTGGTCCAAATATTTTTTCAGTTTACTCCCATTAACATAACCCTCCATTTGGACGCCGTCAATTGTCTCAATTCGGACAGACCCTTGAGGGGTGATCTCCAATACTCGGAAGGGTCCCAGGCCTCGGTATTTAAGTTTGTTTTTTCTAGCGCTACCTACGCCATACATGAGGACAAGGTCCCCTTTTTCAAGTTCTTTTTGCTTAAGGTTTTTGTCGAACCAGTGTTTCCTTCGTAATTTTTCAACCATGAGTCCATGTGATGCTATCAGTCTGGTCTTGTCAAGCTTCTCTAAATCAATTAGCCTTTTGGCTAATGCATTATTCGTTAGCCGCTCTTGTACGGCGATCCTTAAGCTTGGGACTAGGTATTCTATAGGCATAACTGCTTCCACACCGTAAGCTAGACAGAAGGGAGTGTAACCTGTCGCTATCTTATATGATGTTCGATAGGCCCATAGGGATGCTGTTAGTTTATGTTCCCAGTCTGTTCGACTTGCTTCCAAGGTTTTGTCAAGATAGTACACGAAATCTTGTTTGTACTCTCCGCTTGACCATTGGCATGTGGATAATAAGGTGTAAATTTTTGATGTATCACTAATTAGTTAGAAGCTCCAAAGGCATGCCAAATCTGGCACATAGGTCTTCAAATACAAATTTGGCCACCTCTTTAGTAGTTATATTCTTCACACTTCAGCCCAGATAGTCTACTCTCGTAAGAATGTAGGTTTTACTCCTAGCGGTAGTGGGCATAGGACCAATTGCATTAAGTCCCCACTTTTCAAAAGCTACATATGATACAATACTCTTCCTTAAATCATATTGTAAAACCCTTCTACCTTGTTTCGAACACAGCTCATAGCTCTTGCACTAGTGATATACATCTCTTCTCAAACTAGGCCAAACATACCTAGTTGTCAAGACTTTCCTAAGTGTCAGCTTTAGGGCAAAATGTCCTCCATAGACACCTTCATGGTAGGAGGCCAAAATGGCAAATATCTCCTCCCTATTTGGAACTCTCCTCAAAATCAAATCCTTACCTTTTATGTACAATTGATCATTCAAAATAATGTACTACAAAGCTTTCCTTATGAAACCATATTTTTGTCTCTTGGTTAGATTTAAAGGTGCATGACCTGTGTAAAAAATCTTTGATTTCCTGTAATTTCTCTCTTCCAACATAGCTAGGATGGGAAGCAACAATGGCATACACATCTAGGTCCTTGCCCAACCCCCCCTTTTGCTAATGCATGTGAAGCCTGATTTCGCTCCCTCTTCACATCCAGGTCCTTGCCCAACGCCCCTTTTGCTAATGCATGTGCAGTCTGATTTAGATCCCTCTTCATATGCTGAATTTGCACTTCCTGAAAGCTATGCAAGATCCTCCTTATCTGAAAATTCCATTACTTCAATTTGGGGTTTTTGGCTTTCTAAACAACTTGAAGCTGCCTAATGACCAACAAGCTATCCCCTTTAATGATCAACCTTCTAATTCCCTTCTTAATGCACTGCTGAAGCCCATACTCTAAAGTAGCATACTCAGCTTCATTACACATAGCCAGATTGAGTTGGGCACCATCTTCATCAAGCCTTTCAAATCTAACCTCTCCACATGTATCCATTTTTCACTATAAAATTCTAACAAAGGATCCAAGATATGGGCTAAGAATCCTATCCACCCAGCTTTGAAAAGTGGCATATGCATTAAGAAGCCCAAAGGGCATAACTCTGTAACAAAACACCCCCCAAGGAGTGATAAAATTGGTTTTTTTCTGGTCTTTTGGGGCTATTCTAGTGTGAAAATAGCCACTAAATCCATCATAGATGGAGTGCCTCTTAGGCCCTGCAAACTAGTTTAGTATCTTATCCTAGAATGGCAGAGGATAGTGATGCCTCTTCATCACGGCTGCATTAAGAGGTTTGTAATCCACACTACAAGAGGGAGGGAGAGAGAGATAAAGAACAAGAAGAAGATGGAGGGAAGATAGGGAACACCACCTACAAAGCACACACTCACAATCAAATAAGTAAGCAAGTATCAACACATAATCTCATCACCATAGCACAACAAGAGAGTAAGAGAGAAGAAGAAGAAGACTCAATTGTGATGATGGGATTGTATCCTTTTCATATTTCATTAAGTTACTTATATACATGAGATTTTTTTTTACAATGGCCGGTCGCCCATGATGAATAATTGGGGGCCCAAAACTGGTTCTATAGTTCTATGTACACCTAGGCTTTGTAGCTCAAGGCTAGCATTACATATGTCATAAGCTCTGTCATCCCATATCTTTTTACTTTAGCCTGGTGAATTAGCATCCTAGGGTGGTATATATACCACCCTTGCCCCCATAGCAAGTTTTGTACCGGATCTCTGCGTATATGGTAGAAGAAGAAGAAGATGGAGGGAAGATAGGGAACACCACCTACAAATCACACACTCACAATCAAATAAGTAAGCATGTATCAACACATAATCTCACCACCATAGCAACAAGAGAGTAAGAGAGAAGAAGAAGAAGACTCAATTGTGATAATGGGATTGTATCCTTTTCATATTTCATTAAGTTACTTATATACATGAGATTTTTTTTTACAATGGCCGGTCGCCCATGAATAATTGGGGGCCCAAAACTGGTTATGTAGTTCTATGTACACCTAGTCTTTGTAGCTCAAGGCTAGCATTACATATGTTATAAGCTCGGTCATCCCATATCTTGTTACTTTAGCTTGGTCGACTAGCATCCCAAGGTGGTATATATACCACCCTTGCCCCCACACCAAGTTTTGTACCGGATCTCTGTGTATATGGTAGAGTTTATATAGCTTCTCTCTCTCTATAGTTCTGCGTTTTATTTCTCATAGCAGTTGTCTCATTTTTTGCCATGCATTCCGATATGGTATCAAATCCCCAGGTGGCTTGAAGCTTGGAGATAGTGGGAGCTTGAGGGTTTGCTTTTATTTTTGGTGCTGATTAGAGATTTTGTGGGCTGTTCAAGGCTTAGAGAATGGGTAGAAGGTGGCCATCACTATTGGACAACCACCTTGCATAGTGTTTGTAGCCTCTTCTTCATTTTTTCCCCATCCACCACCCTCCCTTCACAAGACCTTGTGAACTCTTGAGATGGTAGATTTTCTTGAGATGGCTACGAAGCACGTGAAGATCCCCAATCTCCCCACATTCTCGGTGGATGTGGATCGATAGTTGAATGGGACCAACTATGGCATCTAGAAGGTAATGATGGAGTATGTTTTGGAGTCTTATGACTTGGCTGATTTCATTGTGGTCGGTGTTTCACGGTTAGAGTTGTGGATCGATAGTTGAATGGGACCAACTATGGCATCTAGAAGGTAATGATGGAGTATATTTTGGAGTCTTATGACGGCTGATTTCATTGTGGTCGGTGTTAAACGGTTAGAGTTGGAGGATGGGGAGCTTTTACCCTCTACTAAGAAAGAACGAGAGGCTTAGGGCACAGTTATGGGATTGTGTTGATGCTCGTGTGCATTCTTTCATCTTCCATGCACACCCGAGGTGATTAATCATATCAAACACATGACGCTAGCTAGAGGAAGGGATTTGGCAGCACTTAGCTTCTCTGTATAATAGGGTATCACCCATGAAGTGGATTTCCTTGGAAGTGCAGATGCGAGTGATGGATCCTGCAAATTCTTTGACGATATATGGGAGCACATCAACAGGCTCTTCATCAAGAGGTTCTTCAGATCGGGAAGGAGATATCTTCAAAGGACATGCTCATCACTCTGTTGTCGCATCTGACCCCTCAGTACTCAGCTTTCTATTCCTCTTTGATAACTAGTGGGAAGCTTAACACCATCACATGGGAGGAGCTTGTGTCAATGATCTTGGACCAGGAGGAGCAGTTTATAAATCCTCCACAGGGCGGAGGGTCTGAGGCCTTGACTGGCCAGCAGTCGAAAGGCTGCAACAAGAGAAAAGGGAAGTCTTTACAGGGGAAGTCTTCTAAGGAGGAGGTCGAGTCAAATTGTGACACCTTGAAGGCAGAGCGAACCTATAACTATTGTGCAAGAAAGGTCACTATTGAAGGAAATGTCGTTAGCGGAGCACCAAGAAAGCTGCAGATTCCTCAGCAGTAACCATCAAGACTCAAGCTTTTATCCACTTGGAGATTATGGACATCGAAATTTCATCTTCTGCAAGCAGGGAGGCGGTTGGACTCACTGCTGGGATACTCGGGATTGGATTCAAGACAGTGGTGCTTCTAGGCACATGACTCCTTCCCAAGAGTTATTATAGGATCTTTGTAGGCAAACAGGTCACATCCTTATTGGTGACAAGTCCACCATCCCTATTCATAGTGAGGGCAGGTTGGAGATCATTCCCGATGGCAAAGGGGGGAATGATTTCTCCCAGGTTCTTTATGTCCTATCCCTTGGTTTTCATCTTTTGTCAGTGCATAAGGTTTGCAAGATTAGGATATGGGTGGATTTTGATGAGCATTTTGCTCTACGGGACAAAGCAATAGGCTAGGTTGTATGGGAAGGGGAAGTGGAGAATGGGATCTACAAACTCTTAGCACTCTCTCTTACAGTTAGGTGATTTTGTGGGAGTTTCATCATGACCACTTGAATGTGGATATGTTGGTGGAAGGCTTTCCGAGACCAGATGGTGGATGGCTTGCTATATGTTGGCAGTAGCAAGGACATTCCAGTTCTTGTGTTCGTTAGTTAGATAAGCCTTTACAAGTGAACTATGCTTTGATGTCTTGTATCATTTAGGACAAAGAGCCTACTTTAGTTGAGGAAGCTCTTTCCCAAGAGACTTGTAGTAGGAAAGTCATTCAAGTGGCAGATGTGGTGACTTGCAAGAGGAGGTGTATGTTGAGAAGCCTCCATGCTTTGAGGTTCCGGGATCAAAGGGGATGGTTTACAGGTTACAAAAGGCCTTGTATGGTCTTTAGTAGGCTCCCAGGACTTGGCATACCAAAGTTACAGTTAATGATCCTTTGTGAGTAGGTTGATGCTTCCTTGTATCGGAAGCTTATTGGTTCATTGATTTGGTTGTTGAACACCAGATTGAACTTGAGCTTTCCAGTGGGGATGTTGAGCTCATTCATGTAGACACCTTTGAAGACTCATTGGGACACAAGATTACCGATCTTGGACTCTTCTATGATAACTAGAGGGGGAACGACGGAATGAGCCAAACTCCAAGGTTGGAGTAACTCAGATTGGGGAGGAGATCCACAGACATGAGGAGGAGATCTACATCAGGCTATGGTTTTACCCTCGGATTAGGAGCTATTTCATGGAGCAGAAAGAGGCAGCCAACTATTCCCTTGTCTTCTACTGAGGCAGTGTACCAGGCTACTTGTGGTGCTACTTTGCGAGGTTGTGTGGTTGCGGAGGTTTCTTGGTAAGATTGGGTTTCCATAGATGGAATCCATGGTCATCCATAGTCACTTTGTTCATGAGAAGTTTTTTGCTAATGACATCTTGTTAGAGTTTTGTTCGATGGAGGACAATGCAACGGACCTCTTCACGAAGTCTCTACCTCAGGCGATGCTCCGACAGCACTCCATCTCATTGGGGTTGGTTCCACATCCAGGAGATGAGAGGGGGTGTTAGCAGTCATCTTCTACCTGTACATATTACTCAGTGAGGGCCTTTTTTGTGGGTGTGCCTGCCCAGGAGTTTTCTCCATTTTCCCATTTTCCATGTTTTCTCCCTGTTTTTCTGTTCATGGGGGCTATCTAGTTGCTGGCCGATTGCTATACTATTAGCCGACTACCACTTTTCTGCTAGTAACCGACTGGTATTTCTAGTCATTGGAGATGTCCTGAACTGTCAGCCTACTTTAACCTAGCCGACTAGAATCCCAGGGTGATATATATACCACCCTTGCCCACACACCAGATTTTGTATCGGATCTTTGTGTATATAGCAGAGTTTATACAACTTCTCTCTCTCTCTACACTTTTGTGTTTTGTTTCTCACAACAGTTCTCTCGTTTTCCATTGTGCATTTCGACAAAAGAGACGTATGGGGATTTATTTAATAGGTATCCAAAGCTATGTGCCAAAGATTACAATAAAATGAGGGGAACTTCAAGTGTGGTTCATGAGATAAAGCTGAAAGAAGGTGCAAAACTAGTGGCTTAGAAGCTAAGGAGACTAGATATTATTTAGAAGAGATAGAAGTCACCAAATTGTTACAAGATAGTTTTATATACCAAGTTGATGCTACAGAGTGGGTTTCCCATGTAGTCATTATACCTATGAAGGCATTGAGATAGGAGTTGAGCTTTCCATAGCTCCTTCTCTCATTACTCTCTACCTAGCTCGTGGAAATCTCCACTTGGTTGACACAAGTGGTGGTGAAGTGAGCCCCTAAGTGGGTTCACATCGAGGAGTTAACCCTTTTAGGATTGGCTAAGAGCATATTCCCGAACTGACCATTGCATCTTCTCTCTTTGCTTCTCTGCTTCCTCTCTTAAACAAGGAGAATGCTCATTTTGGTGAACATCTTTGGCACCGCTCTACTAGGGATATCACTTAGCTTAGGGTCCTTCACAATATCTTCCTAAGCTAGATACTTATCTTGTCCAGATGGAATGCAAATCCATTGGTTGTAGGAGTTTGGTATGAATTGCTTGTTTGATTTGTTCTCTTTTTGTTTTTCTTAGAGAAATGGAGTTGTAGTGGAGCATTGCGAGTAATACGATCTTCGCAGGCTGCATCGAAGATGAAAACTATAAGCAAGTGCCCTAATTTTGTCATGATTAATTCCATTGATTTTTGGTTTCTCTTTTTCTTCAAGTAGATAGAAAAACTACATGTTAGCTTAATAACACCATTAATCCTAGGTTATTAGGTTAAACTAGGCATACTTGCATCATTAGGTATAGATTAGGACTAGCCTAAGCTATACATAAAAAAAAGCCTCAAGAAATCATCACGAAGGGAAAAAAATCAAGGAAAAACAGGAGAAAACTAGGTGCAACTCACTCTCGGGTTGCATTTCTAAGAAGTGAATGCCCATTCACTTGACATAGAGGACCGTACCCTTCTCAAGCATGCATGTTCACTTCCAATGGAGAATCTCTTCTCAAATCTATTTCATAAATGAGAGTAACGGGCATCAAAAGAGTATAAATGTTGTGTAGTTGACTCTGTCAAGAGAATATTAAGAGGTAATGGTTCCTTCATCTGAGAACAAAAGGTCGTTCCTAATTCCAGAGGAAAAAAATCTCCCTATTCTAGAGTATGATTTTATACCTTCACTTAACACATTTGTGTGCCTATGCTCAGGGAAATTGTATTGAGATATTGAGCTCAACTAGTGCTACGACGGACATTGATGACCTGGGTGGGTGATAGTTTTCGCATCTACACCACTGGCATGGTTGGTGACATTATGGGTGATATGCGGCCAGTGGGATGATAGGCTGTGTGACAACCATTTTGGATTACAAGAGATTGGCATAGTTATAGCACCAGCTCATTTAGTTGGGTTCACATTATGGATCGACCCTTGTATGTTTTAGTAGTTGAGTACTAATCCATATAGTGTGTACTCTTATCTTTATGTTATGTTGGTTGAGTAGAGAAGAAGAAGATAGAAGAAAATTCAGCTATCCGTCTCTCTCTTGTGTCTTGCTCTCTCTTGTGTGTGTGTGTGTTTGCTTGTTAGGGTTTGAAGCTCTCCCTCTCCCCCACATTCTCTTTATGGTATTAGAGCCTGGTTCATGTGAGAGCTAAGGAGGCAAGCAAGAGGCAAGAACATGCAAGGAAGGAAGCGGTACTACATGATCGGTAAGAGCAGCATCATCTCTTTCCCCTTCTTAGTAGCTCTGGGAGCTACACATCTCCGATTGAGGAGCTGTCTTCGCGAGAGAGCGGAGCTACAGGGCAGGTATACCGTCCCATTGGACAACGTTTTCTCAGCCAGATCCGTGTTTCGAGCATGTTACAGGCCCCGTTTCATCACTGCAAGCTGATAGTTTGGTGGAAGTTCTGGTAAAGAACTATTTCTGCTCAAAATCTGGTTATTGCAATGCAATAGTGCATTTTGGAAGTGCCTTGGTTGAGAAGGAAAAAGGCATGCAAATAAAATTCCTGAGATGAGATGGTGGGGGGGAGAATATTTTTCCAATGAGTTCAGCAATTTCTTGAGGAAGCAGGAAATCAAGAGATAATTTACATGCAGGTAAACTCTGTAATAGAATGGTGTTGCAGAAAGGAAAAACAGGCACATGCCACATTATTTTTAGGTAGAAGCAGTAGCAACTGATGTGTAAATTATGAACAAGACACCCACTGCAACTGTTCATGGTATGATGCCTGAACAGAAGTTTATAGGCATAAGACTAGATGTGTATCACTTGAAAGCATTTGGGCATATTGCATATGTGCATGTTCTTAAGATGAAGTGATAATAAAGTTAAATCCAAAGGCAGAGAAATGCATCTTTATTGGTTATGCTATGGAGCAGAAAGGTTATAGATGCTATAACCCTACCACTTGTGAGATGTGAGTAAGCAGAGATGTTGTCTTTGATGAGATGAGTAGCTAGTATGCACCAGTATTGAAGGCAACAGAAGATGCAGATGTAAGAAGTGCTAATGTTGCACCACATGTAGAGCAGCAATCATAGGTGTTGAGTGGACTTGGGGAGTCCTTAAGCAGTGGATCCAAAGGCAGAGAAATGCATCTTTATTGGTTATGCTATGGAGCAGAAAGGTTATAGATGCTATAACCCTACCACTTGTGAGATGTGAGTAAGCAGAGATGTTGTCTTTGATGAGATGAGTAGCTAGTATTGAAGGCAACACAAGATGCAGATGTAAGAAGCGCTAATGTTGCACCACATGTAGAGCAGCAATCATAGGTGTTGAGTGGACCTGGGGAGTCCTTAAGCAGTGGATCCAATGTTAGCCCATGGTGTGCTAAGTTGAGGAATGATGATGTAGGTACAAATGTATCACAGAAAGGGAAGAAAAAGGTAGATCAAGCTTTTGTGCCTGATCTATCAGTATGTCACTCATATGTAGTGGCTCTGAGCAGAGCCTTGATGAGGAGATTGGGATTTTGTGTGTGGTTACTCATGGTGTAAGGAGAACCAAGGCTATTTTGAGGATACCTGGCAGTGATCCAGGTGTAAGCAGGTCTATGAGGATTAGATACCCTATTGATAGGTTGAGATATAATGGATATACAGCCCATCATTATGCTTACATGGTAAAAGCAATATAGGAGGTTGAGCCCACTTGCTTTGAGCAGGAAATTGGAAATAAGAAATGGGAAGATGCCATGGATGAGGAGATGGAAGCATTGGATGCAAGTGCAACATGGGAGTTAGTGCCTTTGCCTAAGGAAAAGAAGGAAATTGGATGTAAGTGGGTGTATAAAGTCAAGCACGATGCTAATGGTTCAATGAGCAGGTACAAGGCAAGATTGGTTGCCAAGGGCTATGTGTAGACTTATGGCATAGACTATGAGGAGACACTCAGTGTGGTTGCAAGAATGGCAACCATGAGAGCTGTCATTGGTATGGCTGTTGGCAGCAAAGGGTTGGTCTTTACATCAAATTTACATCAAATGGATGTAAAGAATGATTTCTTGCATGGTGATTTGCAAGAAGTGTACATGATGCAGCCACCAGGTTATGAGAGTGATTACATGATGTAGCCACCAGGTTATGAGAGTGATTACATGATGTAGCCACCAGGTTATGAGAGTGATGCACATCCAGATTTTGTGTGCAGGTTACGCAAAGCCTTGTATGACTTGAAAGCAGGCATGCAGAGCATGGTCAAACAAGATCGTGGAGTATCTTGTTACCATTGGATTTCAAATATCCAATGCAGATTTCACTATATGTGAAAAAGACAGATAGAGGGATCATGCTATTAGTCATCTATGTGGATGACTTGATCACTGGTGATAGTGATGCAGATATACATGGTGATAGTGATGCAGATATACATGATGTCAGGTTGCTTTTGAAGCAGAAGTTTGAGATGAAGGATTTGGGTGAGCTGCGGTATTTCTTGGACATAGAGGTGGTGAGATCACCTCATGGTATTTTGCTATTGTTACAGAGGCAGTATGGATTTGGACATGTTGACCAAGTATGGTATGACAGGTCGTAAGCCTATTTCAGTGCCATTGGAGCAGAACACAAAGCTTTCCGCAGATACAGGTGAGCTTTTGGAAGACCCCACTACATACATGCGCATAGTTGGGTAGTTTGATCTACATGACTATTACAAGGCCAGACTTGAGCTATACTATTGGACTTGTGAGTCAGTTTATGCAGGCCCCTAGGAAGCCACACTTGGATGCAACTAGACGGATCCTCAGGTACATAAATTCCACAGTTGATTATGGACTTTTCTATGAGGCTGGTACAAAGATACAGTTGCATCATGGGTGCACAGATGCTGATTGGGTTGGTAGTATTGCAGACAAGAGATCTACTAGTGGTTTTATGTTCTCATTTGGGAGTGCTGCTATGAGCTGGAGCAATAAGAAGCAGCCAAGAGTTGCCTTGTCGAGTAGTACTACAAAGGTAGAGTACAGGGGTACTGCTATGGCAGCTTATGAGGTAGCTTGGTTCCAGAAGCTACTTGGTGACATGGGAGAGCCCGTGGATAGGGCACTTGTCATATATTGTGACAACATGAGCAACATATAGTTGGCCACTAACCCAGTATATCATGCTAGAACAAAGCACATTGAGGTGCATTATCACTTTGTGAGGGAGAATGTTCTAGTAGGAGATGTAGATCTGGTATATGTCAGCACAGAGGATCAGGTGGTTGACATCTTTCATGAAGGCATTGGGCACAGAGAATCTCCACATGTTTAGGAGCTTACTTGGAGTGCAATGTGTGAAGTTGAGCTCAAGGGGATGTTGAGATATCGAGCTCAACTAGTGCTACGACAGACATTGATGACCCGCTGGTGGGTGATAGCTTCTGCATCTACACCACTAGCATGGTTGGTGATATTATGGGTGATATGCGGCCAATGGGATGATAGGCTGTGTGACAACCATTTTGGATTACAAGAGATTGGCATAGTTATAGCGCCAGCTCATTTAGTCGGGTTCACATTATGGACCAACCCTTGTATGTTGTAGTAGTTGAGTACTAACCCATATAGTGTGTACTCTTATCTTTATGTTATGTTGGTTGAGTAGAGAAGAAGAAGATAGAAGAAAATTCAGCTATCCATCTCTCTCTTATGTCTTGCTCTCTCTAGGGTTTGCTTGCTAGGGTTTGAGTACTAACCCACATAGTGTGTACTCTTATCTTTATGTTATGTTGGTTGAGTAGAGAAGAAGAAGATAGAAGAAAATTCAGCTATCCATCTCTCTCTTATGTCTTGCTCTCTCTTGTGTGTGTGTTTGCTTGCTAGGGTTTGAAGCTCTCCCTCTCCCCCCCATTCTCTTTAAATTGGTGCAAAACGGCCCTTTATTTGATTATACCAAACCCTCCTACATGCAATTGCTTACTAGATTTGACCTTCGATCAACACCATGGGGATTCAACTAGTACTAATCTTCAAATAGCACCACTAAAAGTGAAGAGCACCCTAGCATGGCATAAACCACCCCTAACTTGAAGGTAGGTGGATTGGTTACCCAGTGTATGGACATACCATTATCTCAAGAGCCATCCTAGGATCCCTTGCACACTCACAGAAGAGTCTTGCCTTGAGGTTATGAAACTTTATCCTGGGAAATATGCAATTAGAAGAGCCTCATACCAGGGGAACGAGCATGGACCACCAACTTGAGAGAACTATCACAGCCCCAATAGATCCGAGATCAGAGGTGGGACAGGACCTAGACAATCTAATTCAAACCAATCCAATAGTCTAGGGAGCTAACTGACTACCATGCCAATAGATTCATTTCAAGAACTTAGACCAATGCTAACCCTAGGTCGAGAACCAACTCACCAAGGTCATGAAACCTCATGCCCCCACCACAGGGAGAGAGTCCACCTAGAGCACCCTAGCCAACACACGACACCCATGTATAGTAAGTATCCACTTTAAGAGAAAAGGTCGACGATGCTGATTTTTGGGAGGACCTCAAGTGCACTGACGCCATGGTGCATCCCATTGTCCACTTGCTCAGCCTCCAAGTTTTTCTTTCCCATCTACTATTGTACCTCCACCTACACCCGCTCCAGTGGCTATAGGGTTGACACCTACTGAAATGTTGAGATTAGCCATGTAAATATAAGAAGGGAGTAACTTTAGGGATGGTGCCACCAACACTCGCGTAGCTGATGCAATGGTGGCCAAGACAAAAAAGTAACAAAATAGCCTATATCTCCAAACTTATCACTAAGTTTGATGGGTCAGGGGATCCCATACCTCATCTGGAGGAGAAGTTTAACTAGATCTATGAAGAATTCGGCCATGTGGAAGATTAGGTTAAGGTGAGTGTCTTTGGGCCTCACCCTCAATGGAAAAGTGCGATAGTGGTTCAAATCACTAAAAACAAAAGACATGGCTTCCTTTGATACCTTGAAAGAGGCCTTCAAAGTAGGATATTATAGATAGGGAACTCGATGGAGTTCGATCGAACAGTTGCATAATGTGAAGCAGAAGGAGGGAGAATTCATCTGATACTCTATAACTGGGTGAGATATCTTCACTCTCGCATAATGATAGAGACAAGTTCTCTGATAGAAGATTGATCAATCAACTCCTAGAGAGACTTGAAGATGTAGCCTTGCAGAATTCCCTATATGCTCTTGGACACACCTCCTTTGAGCAACGCTGTAGAAGCCTCATGGATTTTGAAGATAATTTCAGGGGAACTTGTTCTTGAGAATTACATGAGGGCACTTCTGAAGCTTCCTTTAAAACCACAAGTATAAAATCTGAAGGAAAAAGGACAACAACAGGTAGAGAAGAGTAGCTGCATTGATGTAACGAATGACCCAACAATGGATAATAGGTCAAGGCTATGACTAGGTTAGGTAACCTCATCTTTATCCCAAGAGAGAACTAGTGTGGTGCCCGATTTGCCAAGCAAACCACACTATTTACGGAGTGTCCACATTTGAGACCTATACCAACTCTCTATTACACTTATTATTGTGCGAGAGATGGGGCAATTACGAAACATCAACAAACTGCTTCCACTAAAAAGTTGCTCAAGATAGACCTCTATTGTAGGCCTTGCCACCTAATCCGAGGAACCGTTGGCTTTGCCTACACTAGCATAGCACAATGTACCTTAACTTGGCCATAAAATGGCCAAGCAAGGGATTCTCAGGGCATGCAAAGTACCCTTGCCACCTCCAGACCTTCTACCACAACCTTTGTTATTTCAAGTGACCCCAGTTTACCACTTGACCTTGACAAACATTTTCAAAGAAGGTGAAGAGGGAGAGGTGACTAACAACCCTTAGAGCCACCAAAGCTAAGAAAGCACACCCCCACAAATACTAAGTCATTATGTGATGGAGGGTGAGCACATATACCCCGTATATCTAGTAGTTAAACCATTAGAGGGCAAGACTTGAACATTATATCTAAATTACAACCTATGCAAAGCTATCACTGTGCTAGACCTCATCAAATAGCTCAATGTTCGATCAAGAAAGGGATGACGAGTACTCCTATGGGTGCCCCCCGCCTTGACTCCCTTATGCTGCACAGGTTGTGGGATAGACCACATGTATAAGGATTTCACATTGAGAACTAGTGTACTTGGAAAAGGAAATGAAGCTAAACCAAGAACTAGCATTACCTTGTTGAGAGTGTGGGATGTCTTCATCCACACAATGCCTCTTAACGCAGTCACGCGAATGCAATGCAGGAGGAGAGCTATAGCTCATGCTGCTCTGATATGCTCAAGTATCTACCTTGCAAAAGCAGGGAAACTAGGACAACCAAGGGTCTTGTATTCTAAGGAAGTTCCTGAGCAAGCACGAACAACTAGGTGCACCCAGAAGAAAAAGGCCACAAAGATTGGTAAGGGAGATAGCCGTGGTACTGTAAAAAGTGGATCCAATGAAGGGATAACTATAAATGTGTCATCTTCCTCATCTCATGAAGAAAATATATTGCCATCCACCCCTTAAACAAGGGAGAAAATAGAACCCGACCATTTACCCAGGAAGTTGGTTGAGTATCTAATCCCAATCAGGGAGGAAGGTAGGTTGAAGGCTGCTCAAGAGCTAGTCAAGGAATATAAAGATCAACTAGAGGAGGGAACTTAGGCAGTTCAGGCTGTAGGAAGTTCCTCTAAACCAATTGATGAAACCCAAGAGCAAAACATAGGCCTCAGCCGTACTCTTTGTTGAGGATCTCCCTCAAGAAGTTGAACCAGAACCAATAACAGTAGTTCCGCATCATGTGGATCCTGCTACTTATTTTTTTAAGAATCTCAGGGATAAATGCCCAGGAAAATTGGACACTGATGTTCATATCCGTATACCCTAAACTTTGAGAAGGCTAAGCATGAAGAGGGATCACTAGATTCATGAGCCCACCCCGCTCTCCGAGAGACATTACTTGTCTCTCTTTCTTTCTATCTTCACAAGTCTAGATTCCCATCGGCACCTTACTTTAAGGTAGCCCAAGTCAATGGAAGGATTTGAAGGAATGGATGGAAGGAAGGATTGGATAAGGAATGGAGTAGGAGGAACCGGGAAGTCCTGATGAGTCTGTTGAAGAAGGATCCATAGAAATAGAAGGAATCACAGGTGTACCCTATAGTATGGGTGAATAAGCTAGGGCACTATTTTGAAGGAGATGAAGTTAATGCATCACTACCCCTAGCCTTTGATGAGATTTATTTAAGTCATCACCATCCTATGGTGGTGCATGAGTGAGCATTATTACTAAAGTAATGCTAGGAAAAATGGGGAAAACCACCTATGGATGAAACCGCATTGATTGTGAAACTAGCTGATGGAGCCACTGCAAAGCCCATAGGACTTTTGTAGGATTTGAAGATTAAGATTCTTGGAACTAGTTTTCGATACCTTTGTGGTGATGAACTTTGGCCAGTAGTAGGTTTCCTATGATTGCATCCTAGGATGGCCCTTCATGAGAGAAACCAAGATGATCCATGATTGGGATACGGATCACAAAATTCCAAATGTTAAAAGTGAACCTAAACACTTGGAAGATCCATCCAATGAGTGGAGAACACTGGGCAGAAGATTCAATGACTACTACTTCGACCACAACAGTACACTTGTGCCAAATATGACAATAAAGCATTCATGCCTATGGAATTCTTGGTACCAAGCTTAAGAATCATGGTACAAGAAAGGATCCCTGGTAATATTCTGAGCGATCGACTCTTTAAGCTTGAGAAATTTGACGAAACATGTGTAAGAGATGTGTATGGTATGACTATGGAAAAACTAAGGCGCAAGCAATGGTTCGATGTACCAACTCAAGGACAAAGAGATGAATGAGGGAGACATGGTACTTCTTTATAGCACAAAAGCCACAAAAAGAAGCTTAAATACAGAGGACTAGCACCCTTCATAGCGAGCGAAATAACCCCACAGGGTGCTGTACGCATTGAAACACTTGATGGCAAACGAAATGGCGACGATAGAAAATTGTGACACTACTATGGACCACACACAAAGCGCCTTAAAGGCAATTCACCTCAAAAAGGAAGAAAAACAAAAAAAGAGTGAGATGAAAACGCAGCATAAAAGGAAGCCAAGGAAAGGCAAACGAAACATGGCTCAAGTAGTGGACCTAGAAGAAGAGGGCTAGGAAATCAAACCTGCTTATTTGTGGTTTGGAATGACCTCACCGACAAGATTTACCCAAAATTTAGCACTTGTAGTGTAAGATTCCTCCCTCCAGCTTTTGAGATGTAAAGGTGTAAGAATCTCCCCTTCAGTCTCTGTAATCATCCCCTATTTCAGAATGCAAGAAAACATTGTTTTTCCTTGTTTTTGGTCTAAACAAAAAATATTCTAGAGAGAGATAATACAATTTTGAGATATTTTTGGATATAAAGTTATCCCTTTTATTAAAGATGAATTCCCCTAAAACGGAAGTTTAAAAAGAGTTTTCTAATGTACATTGGAAATTAATTGAAATGTGCATTAGACACCTTAGCCTAAGAGTCTACATTTTCAAAAAATTATGGATTAAGGTCCAAAGAGTGTTCTAAAGGACCAATGGGACCATTGGGGTTAATCCAAGTGTTTGAATGAGAAAAATGCAAGAATAAAAGAATTTATGCATAAACCAATTCTTATGTTAAAAGTGTGATTTTGAACATTTTCAATTCATAGAAAATACGGGGAAGTTATGACAAAATTTTATAAATAGAAAATGAAGGTTTATGCATAATAAATTTTATTCTAAAAGTGTAACTTTGGGCATTCTCATTTCATAGAAAATGCGAAAAAACTAAGGCAAAAATTTTAGCATTAGAAAATGAAGGTTTATGCATAATAAATTTTATTCTAAAAGTGTAATTTTAAGCATTCTCATTTCATAGAAAATGTGAAAAAACTATGGCAAAATTTTTATCATTAAAAAAATAAATTTTATGCATAATTATTTTTTATGCTAAAAGTGAAATTTTAAGCATTCTCATTTCATAGAAAATATGGAGAAGGTATGGTAAAATATTTACCATTAGAAAATGAAATTTATGCATACATAATTTTTATATTAAAAGTGAAATTTTGAGTATTATCATTTCTTAGAAAATGTGGAGAAACTATAGTAAAATTTTATCATTAGAAAATGAAAGATTTGCATAAACTAAATTTTATATTAAAAGTGAAATTTTAGGCATTCTCAATTCATAGAAAATACAAGAAAACTATGGAAGAATTTATATTATTAAAGAATACATTTATGCACAATAGATTTTTTGCTAAAAGTGGAGTTTTAAGCATTATTCATTTGTCAAAAAAATAAAGAAGGTTATGCATAATTTTTCTAGATTCATTCAATTTATGAGAATTATGAAAATGATTCATTTAGATAAAAATGAATTAGCGTTTATGTTGAAAGAGGAAATATGGGTATAATTGATTTTGTAAATCCCATGAGGTCGTATGTATAAATCTTTTATTAAAAAGGAAAAATATTGAGCATATTTTATTTTAAAAAATTTGAGAAAAGAATGTGAAAATATTCATAAGAATGCATCGAAAAAACATGGATAAATTCTTAATCAGAAAGAGGAATCACGAACATAATTGACTAGATTCTCAAAAAGTAGAAACCTGGGTACATTCTGAACGGGAAAAGGATTTCTCAAAAAAAGACCAAAAATACGCTTAGTTGGATGAATGTAAATACTTGTGACTGACTTATTCCTAGATTCCCTGAGAAAGGCATTTGGAATTCTTAAAAGGATCGAGGATCCAAAAGTGAACGGAAATTTAGACTTAATTAAACTGAGTCAAGAAAAACTTACCTTTAACTCAGCCAAGTAATAGCTGAGACTTAGAAAGTTTTGGTGGCAGCATGAAAAGTAGAGTAACTATACTCTTAACCTAGTTGATTGTGGAACAAAAATTCTGATAACTAGATCAAGGAAAGTTGATAATCAAACCTAATTCGCTCAAAGCGAAAAGAGACCATCTTGTTTGTGGATTGAGGTGTAGAATAATGTGGATTGATGTGTAGTAATGTGTGGAATGATGTGGGTGATGTATGGATTGATGTGGAGTGATGTGTGGAAGGATGTGGAATGTAGGGAATGATGTGGAGTGATGAGAAGTGATGTGTGGATTGATGTGAGGATGCTGTGTGGTTGATGTGGATTGATATGGTTAATGTGCATTAAGGTGGATGATGTGGATTGATTTGTGGATGATGTGAAAATGATGTGAATGAATGTGAAAATGATGTGGGATGATGTGAATGAATGTGGGAATGATGTGGGATGATGTGAAGCTGGAGTTGTTTTCTGAGCATGGGCATGGATCTGGTTGATTGGCCTTGCTGGTCTTCAACAGATGAGTTCATGGCTCTTTTACATGGATCTGGTTGATTGATCTAGTTGATCTTCACAATGGAGAGTCCATATAGATTTTATGTGATTATACTCCTAGGTATTATGGGCTAGGAACTATTGAAAAGGCCCCTGAGTGAGCAGGTGGTGAGCGTTCTGGTTGTTGCCAATGATGCCATAGATACGCTGAGGAAGGAATGAATGGAATACTTGATTATATTCCTGGATACTATGGGCTAGGAACTATTGAAAAGACCCCTGAGTGAGCAAGTGGTGAGCGTTCTGGTTGCCAATGATGCCATAGGTACGTCGAGGAAGGAATGATTGGAAATTGGACTTGGAATTGGAATACTGAGGATTAAGATGGAAACACTGTGGTTTTATTGCAATGCTATTTTGGAGATAGTTGAGTCTAAGAGAAAAGGTAATTTCATATTGGGTGCATAAGTGTGGGTGCGTAAGTGATGTGTCTATTTAATTTTTGCATGAGAGCCGGCTAGGGGGCCTGGGAACTCTTTTTCATGGTACCCGACAAAACATAACCAAATTTTTATAATGGATCCTATCAATACAGTGGTTGGACGGTTGGCTAACCCATGGGATTGGATGGGGTTAGGGTGGATCGATGGATTCCTATAGTAAAATTCAATTCTATTCAAGTCATGATAGTTGAAGTAAGTCACAAGATAATCCTTGTTCTATGGAAAAGAATCAACGGCGGCTGTGCCTCTTTTGATAGGGAAAAAAGCATTGGTCTCTATGAACCACGTGCAAGTTCCTCCTCTGATTCAGCCATGTGACCTGCAAGTTCGGTTAGAATACAAAGGATAGTTAAGGCCCTTGACTACATTAGAAGATTTTCCTAGAGGAATTGCCTATGCTTTCTGGGCAAGGGAAGTTTCTTCTGGGATCGAGAACCAAGGGATTAGTCTCTTGTCTAGACATTCGTGGGTGAGGCCCCGAGTGGGAAGCTCTGCCCTACGCGAGAGGTTGCTACTTCCGCTACCAGCACTCCAGAGTTCGATGTGTAGAGGGGGCAGGGATCTCACATGTAGACATAGTTGCTAATCATAACTTAATTTCCTACAACGATATGTGGGACTCTCTTGGTTAACCAAAATTTCTCCACACCCTAGTCACTGGCACTACCATTACTTTAAATTGTGTTAAATATCGAGGAGTTGTTACAGTTCTATTTCACATTGGGAATAACCCCCTAGAAGGAAAGTTATGTCATGCCTGTAGGAACGATGCAAGAAGAAATCCTCCTCAAAAGAGAATGGATGGGCCACAATAGGCGTCACATTGAATGGGAAGCAAGGACAACCACACTCCAACTTGCCTCACAAGAGGGCAAGTTACGGTCCTCATGTGACAGATAAAGAACCGGATCTGCTGTGGATCCCATCGCAACAAGGCATACAATCCTCTTCACCAATCCCAACCCCCATGATCACTGAAAAAGATAAAACTATAAAGCCAAAAAAGAGGCTGATCCTTTACCAACATCCCCTCTCCAACAAAGCCTCATTAGCCCCACCGACAGAGTCCATAGCATGCCAAGCCACACCAATGACGCTTGCTAACACTACTAACTCGGCTAACACTACTAAAACTACTAGCAGGTTCCACCTTGAACCACTTCCACATGGCTTCCAACACCAAAGCTCTCTACGTGACCCACTAATCCTCACACTGGGGTGGGTACCCCAAGAAGCTCCTCATGCACAAGGTTACTATGAGGGTGCTACTACCATGTGGATTCCCAAGAGACTCCAACTTACCCTTCAAGCCTTAGTGACACCTAAAGCTTCGCCACACAGATAGACTACCAAGCCCTCATGATGGTCTTTGCTAGTGCAACCACAAACTCACACGGCTGGAGAGAACATCCAAAGGAGGCCACCACATTATTGGAAAAGCCCACCTCGTCTCAGACCACAACCACACAAAGATGGTTAGCTAAAGACCTCATGATAGCCTAGAAGTTCTATGAAGGCAATAGAACGATATGGATAGCCAAGCTGCTGACACACAGCATCCAGCCCCACATTCCCATTGCATCCAGACACTTCTAATGGCGGCCAAAGCTAAACACACGTTGTCGTGCCATGGCATGTCTATGGTGTGAAACCATGCATATGAGACTATCAAATGCAAATCTAGATGCATGGGATTAAGTGCTATGAAGAGTCATTATATGATGCCATGTACATATGTTCATATTGTAAATGAGGTTCAATAAGACGAGCTGAGGCTGAGTCAGGTCTCGAAGCTTTTGTATATGAGTGTGGTGTGAAATATGGAGCCTTATGCTTATGGTAAGCCTTGCAGTAAGGAACACCCTTCTCAACATGTATGGAAATGTGAGAGCATGTATGATATGAGGATTGGTTTTGAAGAATACCCTTTGGAGATATTGTGGAATGAGCAAAAACAAGAAGAACTTTATTAAGACACTGCACACATTCAAAGTTCTTGTGTATCCTCATAGGCAGAATGATCCCTTCAATAATATCTTCATGCCCATGGATGGTGACCCTAGTGGCAACCATGCTAGTGAGAGCTATTTCAAAATGACTCTTGTGAGTATGGTGGTGGTGGTTCTGCTATTACTCAGACCTCATGGGAAAGTTGGAAACACTCAGTTAAATACATGGTCTACGTGGCTATGTAAATGATGGTATGAGTGGCTCGCCAAAGGGGTATGTTAATGATGTAAATGGCTACCCATGTGCATGATGTGTAGTAGCTTCTCTATGGTATCGATGGGCTGAGTCAATGAACACCTCTTACGGGAGTGCAAGCATGAGGCATGCCTTGGTAGACTTATGACATGTATGTGATGTTTGATGTAGCTTGGGTCCAAATATTTTGCATATAAGAAGTGGATATATCATCTGTATTAAATCTTATAAAGGGGAAGCTTGCGTGGCAGTAATATCCGAGAATAATGCAAATGAAGGATGGTGCAAGTGTATTTTCGAACTGGGAAAATACGAGAATTTAGCTGCAAAAGTGGGGCGCCCGATTTCCTTGCGGGAAAGGGGAGAAAAAACCAGGGAAGCGGCGGGATATAGCAGAGTATGTGCAGAAATGAAAAACCAGAGGGTCATCTACCAGAGGATTTTAAATCATAACAGTATCTACTGTTTACAGCTTGTTGGAGTTAGAATTGAAGAGCAAATTGAGTATTATCTAGTGATATGATTTTCATTTTATACATGTACTCTGCCTTGCGCGGTCTGCAACGAAGCGACCATATGGGAATTAGCAAAAATCAAGAAAAATTCGCCTTGTTTACTTTCAGATAAGTGATGGTTTTTTTAATTTTTATTCACTAACCTACCTACGATTTGGAAAATCGTAAAGCCTATAAACCTTTAAAGGTTTTGTAAATTAAGAAGAACTTGGATTTGAAGAGTCGTGGAATCAAAGCATCAAAAATACGTGGAATCAAAGCATCAAAAATGCAGTAAGGATTCTGGAAATTTGATTTTGTTTTCTACTCAAATGGATTTGGAATGCAAGTCATGGAGTTTCTTAGAATCACGTGAGCATGTTATAGATATGCCATATATCGTCTTTTGTTTGTGAAGTTGTTGGAATTTAAAGGCAGGTTTTCAGGAGATAAGGATACACCTTGAAATGATGGAATTGGTGTCACTTGATGTATGGAATGTTAAGGGTCACATGTATGTGAGAAATATTTGAAGATTATGTTATGCCTACATGTGAATGGTTTGAGGGATTTGGAAAAAGGAGCCAATAAATCTATGCTTGGAAAGGGACAAGCACTTGATACACAATTTATGTGCAATCATCAGGCTGAATTCAAGGATGTATTGAGGTGAATTGGCACATGTATAAGTCATTAAAAATGGATAAGTCCTATGCTCCTGGAGAGTTATGTGTGTGAGTTTCCTTGTGGAGATTGATACCTGCTCTCACAGCTAGAAGTCTCGTACTTTCCCAACAACACCATCCATGTCACGACAGCGCTTTGGTGAACCCGACGTGAAACTGCTGGGGTGAGAGTGTGGTGAAATACACAGGGAAGAAATGGCTGAGAATCCTGAGGGTCAGGGGGTTCATTTTGATCCCGGGGTTATGCAGATGTTTCAGATGTTTACCATGTATATGCAACAGCAGCAAGCTGCTGAGAGGGGACAAATTTTCACGACCAAAGCACTGCAATCAATTGTGAAAAAGGTGGATCAATTTGATGGTAAGGATATCACAAAGTACCTACGCAATTACACAAAGGAAATGGAGCTAAACAAGGTGACTGAGGAGGATATGCTTCGAAGCTTTGAGCTGGTATGTGTTCCTGAAATAAGAGAGCGCATAAGAGGATGGCGGCAGAAATTGGGAGGAGTTTAAGCTTGCTTTATAGGATGAATATTTCATGGAGGATTCCGAGCGAGTGACCAAACGAACTTTCTTGGAATGGGTCACAAAACCTAAAATGGGAATTTCTGCCCCACAGAGTTGCTAAGAGAGTTTGAGAAGCGCTATGCCCAGCTGTCAAGGATAGAGCACACAACTTTGGACAGAGAAAAAACAGAGCTCTTCTTACAAGCAGCTGGGAAAGATCTCCAAGAGAAACTGGAAATCCTCCTTGAGGATAAGGATACAGAGCAGGGACTAAAGAATGATTGGAATGATGTCGAGGATGCAGTTACCATGCTAGCAAAGCGACAGCGAAGGAGGGATAAAATGGTGATGAGCTCGGCAGCTCCTATGACTGCTGTTACCCCAGAGAATCTACCAAAACCAGCTGCTACAATCCCAAAGGTAGAAGGGCCGATGGATGAGCTTATTAAGGGTATGCGAGACCTAAAATTGAAGATGTCCAGGATTGAGGAAAAAGGGCTACCATTAGGGCAGGCTTCTATGCAAAGGCCTCAAAGCAAAGAAGGGTTTACATACAGATGTATATGGTGTGATGACCCAGAACATGCAAAGAAAGATTGTGCTAGCTATAAAGAAGCCCTCAGAAATCAACTTGTGTTTTTCAAAGATGGGAAAATCCACCTTACAGAGACTGGTCTTCCATTAAGCACAAACTTTGGGAAAGGAGGGATGAAAAAGTTGGTTCAGGATATCGCTGCTAGTCATGCCATCTCTATGGTTGAAGCAGCAACCTATGGGTTAAAGGCTGGTCAATCAAAGTAGGGATCTGAGAATGATGAAGATTATGAGAATGAAGATTTTTGGCCATCAACAATGGAATTAATTGCGTCAAAGAAGGTGTCTAAGCAAGCTTTGCATGAGGCAGGTGACTGTATACGAGACTGGCTGGGAGGAGCCTGTGGATTCTTTATCTGTTCATGCCTACATTGCTAAATGCCAGAATAATGAGGCACAGGTAGAGGAGAAGCGTAAAAGGGAAAATGAGGAAGGAGGGCCATCAAAAAGGGTCACTCATGGTAGTGAAAAGAAGGATCCTGGGCCATCACATATGCCTCCACCGCATAGCAGACCTCCACAGGAAGTATCAATGGAAGAAGTGCCAGCAAAAATGAAGCATGAGAAGGAGAAGGGTAAAGGGAAAAGTCCACTCTATAAGCTTCAATCTGATATAGAAGCCGCAAAACAGATCTCAAAAAGGGGCTTGAAGAGAGGATTCTAAACAGCAGGGTGGAATTTACACTAGTAGGGGAAGTCTTGGGGATTGCAAAGAAAGAATTCCATGATGAGATAATTGATATTATACGAAGGAAAAGGCAATCCATAATTCAATCTATTCCATCACAAGGGGAGGCAAGCACTTCCAAGACTCATGGAGTACAGGTATAGCAAAAGGAAGAGAGAGAAGATGTGGTGGAATGTAATCACTCTGCTGATGGGGCACGACAAGTGCGCTTTGTGGAAGAGGATGATGAAAAAGAAGTTCTTACAAAGAGTCATTACTCCAGGAGCCATTGGGCAAGGGCCACCACTGAAACCCTTGTCAAGATAGGTGACTTGGAAGAGCCGTATGTCACTCTAATCGACCATGGGTCTGAAATAAATCTGGAGAGCTCTATGCAACATGTCCAAATGTAAGGGTAACTATAGGGGATGTGAAAGATGATCAGAACTTCTTTGTTTAGGAGATGTCATCGTATCCCCTCATCCTTGGGCAACCCTACATTACAGTTGTGAGGATGGAAACAAAAGTTTTGGATGATGGCTCGGCATATGCAAGAATAAGGAGTAAAGATGGCAAGAAAGCTGTTCAGTTCTTGACAGTTTGCATTAACCATGAAAGGAACCGTGAATCTCTTCGAGCACAGTCACTCCCAAAGATAAATAGAGAATTCATGAACTACAGGGAGATGAGGGATTTTGGCCAGGTGCCATTGTAAAGCGGGATTCCAATGGTACAAGGGAAAATGAGTTCTCGCAGGACTCAATCAATGTAAATAACTTTTCAGCAAATTTTCAGGGATTTTCTAGCTATGGGTCACTGGTCTTTGTTAAAAGCAAGGATTTGAAGCGTGGCATGCGTAGACATGTACAAAATGAACAAAAAAGTCTTGAGCAGTGTGGTCTTTTGGAGAAGAATGAGTTTATTTAAGGGGTGCTTGATGAGGTGTCATTTGTGGATACTATGGATGTGCTTTTTGATATGGAAAGTGCATGCTTACAGGGTGGAAATGAGATGATAGAGGTGTCATCTGTGGAGATGTATGATATAATCCTGGAATTTGAGGGGGTGGAATGTAAAAACATGAATTGCGAGATGGATGCTCATGTTGATACAAAGTACAAGACAGTTGCAAAGAAGGTGAAACCAGTTGCCTTGCCTTTGCCACCAGGAAGCAAGGAGAAGATAGATGAAGCCTCTATGCAACCAAATCTCAGAGATCCGAAGAAAATTGGGCATAAGTTTACACAGGAAACTCTAAAAGAGCTGAAGATTGGTAAAAGGGATTTTCTATTGCCAGTTGAAAAGGAATGCTTTGAGAAAATGCTTGTGAAACATGGGAAAGCCTTTGCTTTTCAGCCGCATGAGATAGGCTGTGTTGATCCAAGTGTAACAGCGCCAATGGTGATCTTCACTGTACCACATGTGCCCTGGAACTTGCGGCCGATTCCAGTACCAAAGGCTCTCTTGCCAAAGCTAATGGAATTACTAAAAGAAAAGATCAGGATGGGAATTTTGGAGCCATCATGCGCTCCATATTCCAACAGATGGTTTACTGTGCCAAAGAAAAATGGAACATTGCGCTTCATTCAAGACATGCAACCTGTAAACAAAGTCACAATCAGGAATGTGGGAGCAGGTCCGATTGTGGATGAGTTTGCAAAAGCATTTGCAGGGAGAGCTATATACTCTATGGGTGATCTGTATTCGGGATATGATCAGTTCCAGCTGGATATACAAAGCAGAGACTTGACCACAATGTTAGTAAGGATGTGTACCTTACCACAGGGAGCCACCAACTCAGTGGCACATATGATGAATGGAATGAATAAAGTCTTGCGAGACTTCATACCACAAACAACTATGCCTTTTCTGGATGATGTGCCAATAAAAGGCTGTGATGAGAAAGACAAAGATGGGGATTTGGATTCAAAAGGGTGCCGCAAGTTTGTGGCAAATCATATAAAGGATTGTGATATGATTCTATCCAGGCTTGAAGAGGTGAATCTTACTTTATCTGGACTGAAATCAGTGTTTGGGGTTGGTGAAGTGCTAATAGTGGGACATCTTTGTAGTACTAGTGGACGCCGACATTGTCCAGCCAAGATAGATGCAATACAAAGAATGAAAGAGATATGCATTAATGTTACAGAGCTGAGGAGATTTCTTGGTGCATGTGTCTTTTATGTTATATGGATCCCGCATTATGCACATGTAGCAGATCCTCTTTATCAACTCTTGAGGAAAAATCAAAAATTTTTGTGGAGTGCAGCACATACTAAAGCTATGCGGAAGCTGAAATATCTGCTTCAATCATCACCTACTCTAAGGAAGGCAGATTATGAGTGTGGCAGGCCTGTGATTGTTATAGTTGATACTAGTCCTACTGGGATAGGATGGGCAGTAGGGCAAGATGATGAGGATGATCACAGGTATGTAATCAGATTTGGAGCAAAAGTATTAAGTATTCGACAACGAAAATATCCGCAGATCAAGAGAGAGTTATGGGGAATAGTCACTGCTCTTAAATGTGAAAAAGAATATCTTATTGGGGCATCTGTACTTGTGGAAACTGATTGCTTGCCACTTCTTGGGATGATAGCAAGCTGTACCACTCCAGATATTGCTATGCTTAGGTGGATTGCCTATATCAAGTCACTAAATCCTGAGTTTGAGCATATTGCAGGAAAAGATAATCCAGTTGCAGATATGCTATCAAGAGCCAGGTATGAAGATGAAAAAGAGATGATTAGTGACATTGATGATGTAGGTACAAAGTTCTACACTACTGCATATGCAAAAGGGGACCATACTTGCCTATCAAATGCACTTGAGTCTTTTACTGAGGAAATGTATGAAGGAGATTGGTTGATTATTGGTCAATACTTGAGTACTCTAACAAGACAGGAAAATTGGTCTGACTCAAAATTTAAGAGGATCCGCAGAAAAGCATATGGTTATTTTCTAAAGGATGGGTACCTCTGGAAGCATCCTAAGCAGAGGAATGCTATGCCACAGAGAGTCATATGTGATAAAGAGACTCAAGGGAAGCTTGTAAAAGAATTCCATGAGAGTCTCTGGGCTGGACATCGAAGTGTGTGGGCCACCTTTACCAAAATAAAGGAAAAATATTGGTGGAAAGGAATGTACAAGGATATTTCCCAATATGTGGAAACATGCATGGTATGTCAAATGTACTCAAATGTGTGACATCGTGATGGCTTGCAACCAACCTACCCACCTGCCATGCACTACAAATGGGTAGTGGATCTAGTTACAATGCCTTTGGGAATTTGGCAGATGCGGTACATAGCACTTGCAAGAGAAGAATTGACAAATCAGGTAGAGGGGCGTGCTCTTAGAACAAAGAGTACGGAAACAGTATGCAAATTTCTCTTAGAAGATGTGATTTGTCGGTATGGTTGTGTTGGGAAAATAACAGCTGATAGGGGTGAGCTAGATGTTGAAGAAGCAAGGGAATTCTTCTCTAGAATTGGCATTAAACTGTCCCTAACATGTGCTTACAATCCTGAGGGCAATGGTAAAAGTGAGCGAGGACATCCTCCAATCATTAAAGCTTTGGCTAAGGCATGCAGAGAAAGAATGCGAGAGTGGCCAAGGCTGCTACCATAAGCTTTGTGGGCTAACCGTACAACTCATAGCTCAGTGAGACAGGATACATGCCTGCAAAATTAATGTATGGTCAAAAGCCAGTAATGCCAGTTGAAGAAGTAGTTCCAACTTGGAATGTATTGCCCTGGGTGGAAGGATTGAGCAGGGAAGACCTCCTTGCATTGCGAATAACGCAGTTGGAGAGGAGGCCTGAAGATGTAGAGCTTGCTAAAGCTCGCTTGAAAGATGCAAGGTTGAAAAATAAAGAAAGATTTGATAGAAGACACAGACTCCGGCCAAAACCTATTGAAGAAGGTGATTGGGTCCTAATGTATGATAGTAGCCTTGACAACCAATTCACTGTTCAAAGAAAATTTGCAAAAAGATGGTTTGGCCCTTACATTGTCAAGCATGTGCATGGAAATGCCACGTATACCTTGTGTGAGCTTGATGGAACAGAGATAAAGAATCTTGTAGCAGGCAAAAAGATCAAGATGTTTAAAAGAAGGCTTGACAGAGATCCTTTTGATTCACAGGGAACTCAGGATGAGAGACTTGATAGTGAAAACATGGATATGGCTGAAGAGGAAGAGGATGATTTCCCTAATAATGTAGAAGATAAGGACGTCATCCAGATATATGTGGATCTTGATGATGATTTGGCACATACCAGAGGATGTGCAGGTTTAGAGGGGGTGGATGTCGTGCCATGGCATGTCTATGGTGTGAAACCATGCATATGAGACTATCAAATGCAAATCTAGATGCATGGGATTAAGTGCTATGACGAGTCATTATATGATGCCATGTACATATGTTCATATTGTAAATGAGGTTCAATAAGACGAGCTGAGGCTGAGTCAGGTCTCGAAGCTTTTGTATATGAGTGTGGTGTGAAATATGGAGCCTTATGCTTATGGTAAGCCTTGCAGTAAGGAACACCCTTCTCAACATGTATGGAAATGTGAGAGCATGTATGATATGAGGATTGGTTTTGAAGAATACCCTTTGGAGATATCGTGGAATGAGCAAAAACAAGAAGAACTTTATTAAGACACTGCACACATTCAAAGTTCTTGTGTATCCTCATAGGCAGAATGATCCCTTCAATAATATCTTCATGCCCATGGATGGTGAACCTAGTGGCAACCATGCTAGTGAGAGCTATTTCAAAATGACTCTTGTGAGTATGGTGGTGGTGGTTCTGCTGTTACTCAGACCTCATGGGAAAGTTGGAAACACTCAGTTAAATACATGGTCTACGTGGCTATGTAAATGATGGTATGAGTGGCTCGCCAAAGGGGTATGTTAATGATGTAAATGGCTACCCATGTGCATGATGTGTAGTAGCTTCTCTATGGTATCGATGGGCTGAGTCAATGAACACCTCTTACGGGAGTGCAAGCATGAGGCATGCCTTGGTAGACTTATGACATGTATGTGATGTTTGATGTAGCTTGGGTCTAAATATTTTACATATAAGAAGTGGATATATCATATGTATTAAAGCTTATAAAGGGGAAGCTTGCGTGGCAGTAATATCCAAGAATAATGCAAATGAAGGATGGCGCAAGTGTATTTTCGAACTGGGAAAATACGGGAATTTAGCTGCAAAAGTGGGGCGCCCGATTTCCTTGCGGGAAAGGGGAGAAAAAACCAGGGAAGCGGCGGGATATAGCAGAGTATGTGCAGAAATGAAAAACCAGAGGGTCATCTACCAGAGGATTTTAAATCATAACAGTATCTACTGTTTACAGCTTGTTGGAGTTAGAATTGAAGAGCAAATTGAGTATTATCTAGTGATATGATTTTCATTTTATACATGTACTCTGCCTTGCGCGATCTGCAGCGAAGCGACCATATGGGAATTAGCAAAAATCAAGATACACAATTTATGTGCAATCATCAGGCTGAATTCAAGGATGTATTGAGGTGAATTGGCACATGTATAAGTCATTAAAAATGGATAAGTCCTATGCTCCTTGGAGAGTTATGTGTGTGAGTTTCCTTGTGGAGATTGATACCTACTCTCACAGCTAGAAGTCTCGTACTTTCCCAGCGACACCATCCACGTCACGACAGCGCTGCCACCATAGCTCTTCTAGATAAGGGCAAAAGAAAAGTGCAGAAGGGTGCCAAGGACAGGACTACTACAATAACTGAGTTCCTCGTTGATATTCCCTCCACCTCGACCACCCACCTGCACCCTCATTACGTGACTCCCAAGCTTCATCCCTACAAAATTTCTCATCCCCCCAACCCCTAATTGTCAAGCATCCCCCTACCATATAGCAACACGACCCGATGAAGAGTTGTAAACCTTGCACACCTAAACCCAATCGGAACCAACTTGTAGCCATTGCAAATTGGGTAAGGAGTAAGTACAAAATCCGAAGAAGAGTTGCAAACCTTGCCACCAAGGACCCAACTTGTAGCCATTGCAAATTGGGTAAGGAGTCAGTACAAAACTCGCAATGGGGTGCTAATCACCTAGTCACCTAGTTAAATGGTACAAAACTTATCACAACATGGTGCCAAAAGAAATCTTTCTAAGGGCTCAAGAATGGTTGTTCACTCCATTAAGCCATGGCAGTTCCTTTATTTCTACTAGTAGCCGTGCCGGAAGCAGCCGTTTTGTCACCTGTATCCACATCTATTCACTCTCTCTCATCACGACTATCATCTGAAACAGCCATAGCCGTTCCTTCACCTTCAATGCAGCCAACCATTCGCTCCATCAATCCACGAATGTTCATCTCCACAGGCGCACCACCCTAGGAAATCTATATAAGGACGACCCACCACACCTCATTTTTTCCACTTTTCTTCTTTCTCTCTAGCCAAGCTCTTACCCTTTTTCTTTTGATTTTTAGCAGCCTCCTGCCCTCCTGTCACCCCTCCCTCACCTATTGCACTGGCCACTCTATTGAGCATTCCGAATCCTCTCTTGAGGTCATTGCCCACACTCTCTAGAAGAAGAGACAACATGCGGGCCATCGATTCAAGGAATATAGAAAACACCCCACCCAACTCTCTCATCTAGGCGAGGCACTTATGAAGTGGGTTGACGGCCATGCCATTTATATCCTCATGAAGAACATGCACAAAGTTGATCACAAGCTTCTCTAATACACTAAGCCATGCTACCATGTTATTGCGGAGCCCGCAGTGGTCGCATACCTAGAGGAAATTGGGATTGGTGGTTTGCCCACAATGGAGCCCTGGGGACCCAACCTCCTAAACTACTTGTACTTCATCGAGACTTCTCTTGCAAGCCAGGAAGTGGGCTAGGTACTAGACTTGGAAGGAGCTCCCCTCACAATGCACCTCAATCTCGATTTGGTCAGACATGCCCTCCAACTCCCCAGAATCGAGTAGTCCTATGTGCGCCATATCCATGTCATGCATCATGTCCACCACACCTTCTAGGGCCCCACTACCAAGGATGGGATGGAATGGCACAACATCACTCGCCAAGAATTGGTAATGCCAGCATGGACCCTCTCCTTCCTCATCACCACACGTTATGTTGGCTAGATCGCTTCAATCGCCCCGCTCTCTGCAACCTCTCCATCCTTGCTAGAGTCCATTAGGGTGTGCTCGTTAATTGGGCCACGTACCTACACAAGGAGCTCCATGCCGTAAGTTCAAACCCACAAGGCAAGTTGGCAACCTCCTCCCTACTCACCAAAGTTTTATATCATGTCGTAGGTTGGGAAGAGTTGCCCAAGCCCGTCCGTTTACATGGAGACACTCCTATCGTTCACCCCATCCCCAAGCCCTAGCCTTCCCCCACCACTCCCCCATCCAAGAACCGACACTTCAACACTCAGGAGCTTTGCAAGACCTTCATGTTCTTAGAGGAGACCCTACTACACTCCTCACCCAACACTCTAAGTGGAAAACCCCTCATCTCACCCTCGCCAACTCGCCCTGATGAAGGCCCCTTTGCATCAGCATACTATGGATACATTTTGTTGGGTGTAGGTTGGATGTTTTCACTCCCAATAGGCCTTTTCTGAAGGTATCCACTCCTCCTAGGGTGCTCTCCCATATTTTAAAGCAGGCATCTCCAACCTATATAGGGAGCTCCTTACTCTATGATGGATTATATGAAACGCCAATATGAGCATGCCACGACCTTACAATCAGCCATGCTCCTAGACCGGACCGATCTTATCCAAAACTAGTAGGACCTCCACCAAGCCGCTTTCCATGCCAGTGTTGCCCAAATGCAAGCCTCACTGATGGGCTAGGAGAAAAGCCTCATTGAAGCTCGAATGTTGTAAACTATCTCTATAGTCACAGCTCTGCACAGCCTAAGAAGAAGCAAAGTCGACCCACGTCGATTGCTCCCTTACCCAGTGGGAAGCACAAGACATGCGCCACATCACTTGAATCACCCAAGATGATCATGACTAGATCTGCACATCCTTCGAGGCCTACAAACATGTCACGGAGAAGACAATGGTGCAAAAGGATGTGCAACTACTACAGGCAACTGAGGAACGTGCTAGCCAAGCGTAGCCAACAACTCCGGGGCAGGCATCCATCGAAATAGAATGTAAGGTCGACACCTTGATGGATGCTGCACTGAGTTGCCCACCCTCTTTTATCTTCCCCAAAACCCCGCCCAGATCCTTGAGCTCAACTTCCAAGCCCTCCAACTAAATCTTCTCCCCAACACAATATCTTTCTCGATGAGCCCATCAATGCCCCTACCCTCTCTTACCTCATCACAAAAGTCCTTCCCCATTCCATTAACTTACTTGTCACCCTCTTCCTCCAAAACCAAATCTCTTTTGACAACTCTACAATCCTCTTCACCCTACCCATCCATCTTGCCAACCTTTCCACTTGGGCCCATCTCTTGGAGTACGGACAAGCCATAGACACCCATGCATCCATTGAGTTCATCATACCCCCTACCCCTAACCTCTGTCTGCACCCATATGATTCCTTCAAGTCAGTTACTACCCTTGCCTACATGGAACGGCAAGGATGGCCCAACATCTACATGGCCTACAAAGCCCTTCTTCGTCATGCCATCAAATCATACTCCCCCAAGGCCTCCTTGTACTGTGCAATAGGATCTATCGTCAGCTGGAAATCATAGCAGCCACCATCGTAATCCAATTTGATGACTCACATACATGTGGCTTTCCCCCAAGACTTCACCATCAAAGAGGCTCTACAGGCCAAAGCCTTCTTCTTCTCCAAAAGACCTACTCAAGCATTGCAGCCCCTATTGGAGATGAGGGAGATGATAGTGACGATGATAACAATGACAACAATGATCCCCCCCACCCATGTGTTAAAATCATAGATCAAGCTCTCCTACTAAAGACATAACATCTACCTAATGATAAACTAATCCTACACTAATCACAACACTAATCTTGTAAGATTCCTCCCCCACCCCCTTTTTGATGTCTAGTATCTTCCCCTGTAATCAATCCCTCTTCAAAAATATAAAGACCTTGTTTCTAACTATTTTAACCTAGAGAGAGAAAATATTCTAGAGAGAGAATATTCAGATTTTGAATATTTTTGGATAGAAAAATATCTCTTATAATTAAGATGAATTTCCCTGAAACAGAAATTCAAAAAGAATTTTCCAATGTGCAATTGGAATTAATTGGAAATGTGTATAAAGGACCTTAGCCTAAGGGTCTAGATTTTCAGAAATTTTTGGATTATGGTCCAATTAAGGTTCCTATGGGCCAATAGCATCAATCCATGTGTAAGGAGGAGATAAATCCAATTTGTAAAAGAAGATACCCAAAAATGAGTAAATGCTCACATAAGATGAAGAGTTGAAAATGTACAAGGTTTATTAGTAAAAAACTATGAGCAATATTAAAAATATGAGATATTTTGGGTATCCAAAAATGAGTAAATGCTCACATAAGATGAAGAGTTGAAAATGTACAAGGTTTATTAGTAAAAACACTATGAGCAATATTAAAAATATGAGATATTTTGGGTATAATGATTTCATTTTGACACATATGTAAGGCAGGGGAGTTCTTTAAAGGAGGTGCATATTTCACATAAGATGAAGAGTTGAAAATGTACAAGGTTTATTAGTAAAAAAACTATAACACATATGTAAGGAAGAGGAGTTCTTTAAAGGAGGTGCATATTTCACATAAGATGAAGAGTTGAAAATGTACAAGGTTTATTAGTAAAAAACTATGAGCAATATTAAAAATATGAGATATTTGGGTATAATGATTCCATTTTGACACATATGTAAGGAAGGGGAGTTCTTTAAAGGAGGTGCATATTTCACATGCTTGAAGGAGTTTTAAACTCATAAAAATTGAGATATTTCATCTCTCCTCATTCAAGTCTAGTTCCAAAAAGTTAGCTTAACTGACCTAAAAATGGTCAAAAATTGACCAAATTGATTTGGAAAATTCTAGAATCAGTTTGTTTGGTTAGGAGCTCAATTTTTCCTATAAATAGAAGCCTACCCCTTGTTGAAAAATAGATAGTGTTTATGCATCGTTACTCTACTCCACCTAAGCCAAGAACTGTGAATTCATTAATAATTCACTAGTTTTTGGAGCTTCCCTCTTTCTTCAATCCCCATTGGTGGCTCCATTAACATACTTAACCAATTGATTGGTTGGGGGCCTCTACCGTGAACAAAGAATCAAGCAAATTGTAAGGTAATTAGTGAATTTTGATCATTTTCTATAATTTCTCAATGTTTCTCTCTTCTCAACCCCTCTCAAGCTTGAGAAGCTTAATTAGAATGGTTTTTGAATGTTATTGAAGTTAATTGATGAATGGTAGTGAAGAGTTACATAATTTGATGAATGCTATTGAAGTTAATTGATTAATGATAGTTAAGAATTACATAAATTTCTATTTATGCTTAATTCAAATGGTTTTTATGAAATTTCTCTCTCTCACTCAAGAAATGGTCATACTCATGACTCATTCTCAATCCAAATGAAGCTTTTCATAAAGCTTTTCCTTAATCCAAGATTAATCTATACTTGAGGTCAAATTAATGGCTTTTTTCTATGCTTTTAGTTTATGTATTTCATGAATATTAATGATTCAATCCATTATGGATTATTGATCCAATTAGGGATCATTCTAATTAATTCTTAATGATAAGCTTTATCCCTTAGAAAAAAATGAGATTTATCAGTCATAGCAGCGGAGCTATGGCAAAATTTTTATAAAAATTACGCATAAAATAATTTCATTCAAAGCATGAAAAGAGGACTTTCTACCATATTCTAGGAATTATCATCCTAGATTAATTGAAGATATTCATAGAGAAATTGATTTTTATATTATGCATATTTGATTTTCATGCATAGAGGTATGCATAATAGATTATTATTTTAACATAAAAGTGTTACTTTTATCATAATTAGATTTCATGCATAGAGGTATGCATAAAAGATTATTATTTTAATGTAAAAGTGTTACTTTTAGCACAATTGAATTTCATGCATAGAAGGATGCATAAGAGTTGATTATTTTATTATAAAAGTGTTACTTTTATCATATTTGGATTTCATGCATAGAGGTATGGATAAAAGTTGATTATAAAAGTGTTACTTTTATCATATTTGGATTTCATGTACAGAGGTATGCATAAAAGTTGATTATTTTATTATAAAAGTGTGACTTTTATCATATTTGAATTTCATGCATAAAAGTTGATTATTTTATTATAAAAGTGTTACTTTTATCATATTTGGATTTCATGCATAGATGTATGCATAAAAGATGATTATTTTATTGTAAAAGTGTTACTTTTATCATAATTGGATTTCATGCATAGAGGTACGCATAAAAGTTGATTATTTTATTATAAAAGTGTGACTTTTATTATATTTGAATTTCATGCATAAAGGTATGCATGAAAGTTGATTATTTTATTTTAAAAGTGTGACTTTTATTATATTTGGATTTCATGCATAGAGGTATGCATAAAAGATATTCTTTTATACTAAAAGTGTGATTCCTACCAAATTGAATTTATGCATAAGAAGATGCATAAAAGATTGATTTTTACTTCGAAAGTATTAATCTCCTGAAATAGAATTTATGCATAAATAAATGTGTAAAGAAATCTTATATCAAATATAAGAATTCTCTTGTATTCTATAAATAGATATGAGATGTGATAGGATGTGATAAGAGGTGTATAAGATGTGACAAGAGGTGATAAGATGCTTATGAAATAAGTTATGAGGTGATAAGATGAATTAAGATTTGATAAGATGTGTATGGGATGAGGTAAGAAGTGTATGTGACAGGATAAGATGTATATGGGTTGTGATAGGGCGAGAATGGATGTGATGTAAAAGATTAGATGTGAAGGCATATGGAGTTATATGAATGGGAATGTGGAAATGGATGTATGTATGTGGATGTGTGGATGTGGAGATGGGAGTGTGGATGTGTGGATGTGGAGATGGGAGTGTGGATGTATGAATGTGGAAAGGGATGTATGCATGAAGATGTATATGCATAGATGTGAATGTGGATGTAGATGTGGCTGTATAGATGTGAATGTGAATGTGGATGTGGATGTATGTATGTATGTGGATGTAGATGTGGATGTATGTATGTATGTGGATGTATGTATGTATGTGGATGTAGATGTATGTATGTATGTGAATGTGGATGTATGTATGTATGTGGATGTAGATGTGGATGTATAGATGTGAATGGGAAGGTGGATGTGGATGTATGTGAATGTGGATGTAGATGTGGATGTATAGATGTGAATGTGGATGTAGATGTGGCTGTATAGATGTGAACGTGGAATGTGGATGTGGATGTATGTATGTATATGGATGTAGATGTGGATGTATAGATTTTAATGGGAATGTGGATGTGGATGTATGTATGTATGTGGATGTGGATGTATGAATGAGGACGTGATAGTGGATGTATGCATGTGGATGTGGATGTATGGATGTGGATGTGGATGTGTATGTATAAATGTGGATATGGGATGTGGATGTATAAATGAGGATGTGAAAATGGAGGTAAGCATGTAGATGTGGATTTATGGATGTGAATGTGGATGTGGATGTGGATGTATGGATGTGAATGTGGATGTGGATGTGGATGTGGATATGGATGTATGGATGTGAATGTGGATGTGGATGTGGATGTATGGATGTGAATGTGGATGTGGATGTGGATGTATGGATGTGGATATGGATGTGAATATAGATATGTGATGTGAAGGAATCTGAAGTGAAGAGATGGAAAATGATGTGATTGGATGAGTACACATATAAATGGAATGTGGAATAAGTAATGTGGATTAATGAGGGATAATGTGAAAAAATGAGAGTTAATATAGAAATTGTATTTGTAAACTGTTTGTAAATGGCTGTTTTATGTCAAGAATGCTGGGGAAGCATTTTGACCGTCTTGTGATTAAGGTCGTGGAGACCTAACTAATAAAGTTGCAACTGCTGACGGAGAGTCAATGGAGGACGTCTCGCGTAGCAAGGTCGACCGAGGTCTTGACCAGCCTCGGTTCGATTAAAATGGTGAGCTTCCGGTACGGTGGATGAGGGACCAAGGAAGCAGCCTATGAGTGAAGCGCTAGGTCACCTGCGAAGGATCCTAGAGGGTGCTGACCATACGGTGCTCGGGCTCTGGGTCGCCTAGGATACCCACGCGTGCGTCGAGGAAGATATTGGAACAAGGAGTAAGAGCTGTTTTCTGAAACCGGGCATGGATCTGGTTGATTGACCTTGCTGGTCTTCAATGGATGAGTCCATGGCTCTTTTTATGGATCTGTTGGTTGATCTTGCTGATCTTCAATGAGAGTCCATCTTGATTTTTATAAGTGATTATATTGCCGAGTATTATGGGCTAGGAACTATTGAAAAGGCCCCTGAGTGGACAGGTGGTGAGTGTTCTAGTTGCCAATGATGCCATAGATACTCTGATGGAGGAATGATGGGAAATTATGAATCAACCGGATAAATTGGAAGATTGTGATCAATGATACTATGGTTTCATTAAAGGATTGTTTTAAAGTTAGCTGATGCTAAGAAAAAGGCAATTTCATATTGGGTGTGTAAGTGGTGTGGCTAGTTTTATGGTTGCATGAACTTCCGGCTAGGGGGCCTTGGAACTCTTTTCCTTGGTACCCGGGACAAAACCTAACCAAATTCCAAATTGGATCCCATCACTACAGTGGTTGGGCAGTTGGCTAACCCATGGGATTGGATGGGGTTAGGCTGGACTGATGGATCCATAAATCGAGACTCAACTTTTGTTATTACGATAGATAAAGTAAATCCCGGATAGTAATTGTTCTATGGATAGGAATCAACGGCTGTGCCTCTTGAATGGGGAAAAAAGCGTTGATCCCAATGATCCAAGTGCAAGTTTCTTCCTTGATCTGACCAAATATCTTATAGATGCAATTGGATCAGTTTGATCAGAAATGATCTTGACTACGTTAGAGTAAAAAGTTATCCTGGTGGAATCGCCCGTGCTTTTCGGTAAAGGAAGTTTTTCCGGGTTCGGTTTTGGAACAACCGACGAATTAGTCTCTTATCCGGATATCCGTGGGTGAGGCCCCGAGTGTGGGACCCTTGTCCCGCGCGAGAAGTGCTACTTCCGCTGCTAGTACCCCGAATCCGTTGCTCGGTGGGAACAGGGATCTCACAAATCTACTCTAATGACATTGCTAATCTAATGTGGATAAAAATGAAAGAGACTCATTGTGAGATGAGTGTGTGCTAATTAAGTTTAGACTCAAGTTCAGTTAGGTTACAAGAGAGAAACTTGTACTCACAGAAAGACTTGAGATATTGTGCTTGTATTATTCCAATGCTTGAAATGTCCTCCTTTTATATGAGGAGAGTACAACTTGGCCTTTCTCTTACATGTGGGATAATTCTCACTAGGTGATGTGGCTTCTCATACTCACTCCATATTTTCCTTGTGCTCTTTGGCACCATATTTCTCAACACCGTGGAGACCCACATGCCCCATAACCTTTCCCCCAACACCCTCCTCAAGTCCCTCGCTCCCACAACCACGGACGCTCCCTCTCTCAACCGCTGCCAACTAGTTCCCACGAGCATCCCCTTGAACCCCCCACCCTCCATGCCAAACTCCTCTCCGGCACTAGCTTCCCAAATCCAACCTCCCATTAACCTTTCCCCCAACACCCTCCTCAAGCCCCTCACTCCCATAACCACGGACGCTCCCTCTCTCAACCGCTGCCAACTAGTTCTTCCCACGAGCATCGCCTTGAACCCCCCACCCTCCATGCCAAACTCCTCTCCGCCACCAGCTTCCCAAATCCAACCTCATCCCCAACCACTCTTTCCCTATTTCCCTCTCCACATACCACCCTATCTCATGTACCCTCGCCACCCCCTTCTCTAAAGCCACCCTCGCCACATTCCTCCCTCTATCTAGGATTGGGCCCGCCGCTACTCTGCTATGACCAACCTTCGTTTTGTCAGCATGCCCACCCACCCTCCTTGATGCCTCCCTTGACACGACACCCTCTACATAAAAAACCCCTCCCCACCAGGAACCTAACCCTCTGCCTTCCCTTCTCCTATTCCCCTTGAGGAAAGAGAAATTATCCCCCAACCCCTACAAGAAAAGGACGAGGTGGATCCTCCCCTCAATCCCCTTAACTAGTGCAACTCTCTCGATCGCACTGAATTCGAACAAGCAATTAGAATCCTTCTTGGTCGCCAACTCCAACAAATGCATTTGACAAAAGTCACTAATCACATGGACATTCATAATCTTTGACTTTATATCGATGTGCCGAAATGGATGCCTAGAAAAGAGCAGCACTCGCATCGCCAATGCGGAGGATACATGTGGCCTGATCGAGAAGCTCGGCCCATCACATTTGATCTTATGGGTGACCAACCTATGTAGCGACACCAAAGAAGAGAAGAAAGAAGATGCAAGGGTTGGTTTAGGAACATGTACTTAGCCAACCCTAAAAGGATTAACTCCTCGTCGATGTGAAGCCGCTAGGGGCTCACTCTGCCACTTGTGTCACCCAAGTGGAGCTTTCTTTGAGCTAGGTAGAGAGCAATGAGAGAGGAAGGAACTATGGAAAGATATTCTTTTTATACTAAAAGTGTGATTTTTCATCATAAATGGATTTTATGCATAACTTAGATGCATAAGAGAAATTCTTTTATTCTAAAAGTGTAATTCCTACCAAATTGAATTTATGCATAAGAAGATGCATAAAAGATTGGTTTTTAATTCAAAAGTGTCATTCTCATCTAAATTGAATTTATGCATAGGAAAATGCATAAAAGATTGAAATTTAATTCAAAAGTGTCATTTTCATTTAAAATGAATTTATGCATAGGAAGATGCATAAAGATTGATTTTTACTTCGAAAGTATTAATCTCCTTAAATAGAATTTATGCATAAATAAATGTGTAAAGAAATCTTATATCAAATATAAGAATTCTCTTGTATTCTATAAATAGATATGAGATGTGATAGGATGTGATAAGAGGTGTATAAGATGTGATAAGAGGTGATAAGGTGCTTATGAAATAAGTTAGGAGGTGATAAGATGAATTAAGATATGTATGGGATGAGGTAAGAAGTGTATGTGATAGGATAAGATGTATATGGGTTGTGATAGGGCGAGAATGGATGTGGTGTAAAAGATTAGATGTGACAGCATATGGGGTTATATGAATGGGAATGTGGAAATGGATGTATGTATGTGGATGTGTGGATGTGGAGATGGGAGTGTGGATGTATGAATGTGAAAATGGATGTATGCATGAAGATGTATATGCATAGATGTGAATGTGGATGTAGATGTGGATGTATAGATGTGAATGGGAATGTGGATGTGGATGTATGTGAATGTGGATGTAGATGTGGATGTATAGATGTGAATGTGGAAAGTGGATGTGGATGTATGTATGTATGTGGATGTATAGATGTGAATGGGAATGTGGATGTGGATGTATGTGAATGTGGATGTAGATGTGGATGTATAGATGTGAATGTGGAATGTGGATGTGGATGTATGTATGTATGTGGATGTAGATGTGGACGTATAGATGTGAATGGGAATGTGGATATGGATGTATGTATGTATGTGGATGTGGATGTATGAATGAGGATGTGATAGTGGATGTATGCATGTGGATGTGGATATGGATGTGGATATGGATGTGTATGTATGAATGTGGATATGGGATGTGGATGTATAAATGAGGATGTGAAAATGAAGGTAAGCATGTAGATGTGGATGTATGGATGTGAATGTGGATGTGGATGTGGATGAATGGATGTGGATACGGATGTGTATGTATGAATGTGGATATGGGATGTGGATGTATAAATAAGGATGTAAAAATGGATGTATGCATGTAGATGTGGATGTATGGATATGAATGTGAATGTGTATGTGAATTAATGTGTCGTCGATATGAGGAAAGGATGAGAATGAGTACACATTGAATGGAATGTGGAATAAGTAATGTGGACTAAGGAGGGATAATGTGGAAAGACGAGAGTTCGATTTAGAAACTGTATTTTGTGACTGTTTGTAAATGACTGTTTTATGTCAAGAATGCTGGGGAAGCATTTTGACCGTCTTGTGGATTAAGGTCATGAAGACCTAATTGTTAAAGTTGCAACTGCTGACGGAGAGTCAATGGAGGACGTCTTGCATAGCAAGGTCGACCGAGGTCTTGACCAGCCTCGGTTCGATTTAAATGGTGAGCTTCCGGTACGGTGGATGAGGGACCAAGGAAGCGGCCTATGAGTGAAGCGCTAGGTCACCTGCGAAGGATCCTAGAGGGTGCTGACCATACGGTGCTCGGGCTCTCGGTCACCGAAGATACCTACACGTGCGTCGTGGAAGATACTGGAACAAGGAATAAGAGTTGTTTTCTGAAACCGGGCATGGATCTGGTGGATTGACCTTGCTGGTCCTCAACGAATGAGTCCATGGCTCTTTTATATGGATCTGTGGGTTGATCTTGCTGATCTTCCACGGAGATTCCATTCTGTTATATGAATATATTACCGGTTACTATGAGCTAGGAACTATGGAAAAGGCCCCTGAGAGAACAGGTGGTGAGCGTTCTGGTTGCCAATGATGCCATAAGTACACTGATGAAAGAATGACTGGAAATAAGGATTCAACCAGAGACTTTGAGGATTGTCATCAGTGACATAATGGTTTTATTAAAGGATTGTTTTAAAGCTAGTTGATGCTAAGAAAAAGGTAATTTCATATTGGGTGTGTAAGTGGTGTGACTAGTTTTATGTTTGCATGAACTTCCGGCTAGGGGGCCTTGGAACTCTTTTCCTTGGTACCCGGGACAAAACCTAACCAAATTCTTAATTGGATCCCATCACTACAGTGGTTGGGTGGTTGGCTAACCCATGGGACTGGATGGGGTTAGGCTGGACTGGATGGATCCATAAATCGAGATTTAATTTCTATTATTACAATAGATGAAGTAAATCCCGGATAGAAATTGTTCTATGGATAGGAATCAACGGCTGTGCCTCTTGATGGGGAAAAAAGCGTTGATCCCAATGATCCAAGTGCGAGTTTCTTCCTTGATTTGACCAAGTACCGTTAAAGGTGCAGTGAGATCAGTTTGATCAGTAATGATCTTGACTACGTTAGAGTAAAGAGTTATCCTGGTGGAATCACCCGTGCTTTCCGGGTAAAGGAAGTTTTTCCGGTTCCGGTTTTGGACAAACCGACGGATTAGTCTCTTGTCCGGATATCCGCGGGCGAGGCCCCGAGTGTGAGACCCCTACCCGTGCACGATGTACTACTTCCGCTGCTAGTACCCCGAATCCGTTGCGCGGTGGAGATCGGGATCTTACAGTTGGTATCAGCAGAGCTTTTTGGTTAAGCCAAATATATCAAAAATTTATCAAGAATCAAAAAGGTTGTAGTCGTGTGATATAATTCATACAAATTGATATTCAATCTGAAAATTCATAAATTAGTAATTGGGTCTTCAAATGGAAGTACCGCAATTATATGGAACCCTGACTTGCTTGAGACCTAGACATGATGGTATTTACCTTATAGTTCCAAGTATTATGACGACCCGTATATACCGAGGGTATAACTGCAGCTCTTTACCGGCACTATATACGAGTAAATCCAAGACTTGAAATTATAAGCGTTAATGCTATCCAGATGATGATTTTGAATGTGGTTGATGTGATTTTAATTTTGTTTGAACTGATGAATTGATTTTGATTCTGATTGAAAAATGATGATTTCTGAAATTTAGTTGAAATATAATAACCTGAGCAAAACTACAATGAGGATGAATGGGACGAGTCCCTATGATGATAAATGATGATAATGATTTCAGCAAATCACTGTGAGATTAGTGGATTGTGCTGTCAAATTGCTACTGTTAACACTTAACCGTTAGATCAAGTTAAGGGATGACAAATTGAGAACTTACTTGATTGAAATTCCCATGGAGGAATGTTTAGAAGGAAATTTTTCGGTCTAATGGACCATTATCGTGTTAAAGATATGAATGATATGATCTGAATGAATTGTTATTTAATGCTGAGTTCTATATAAGGGATATTTATCCCCATATTTTGTTGGGTTGACCAGAATATAAGGAACCCCAGAATAAATTGGATCTTAAGCAAAAGAGTTGTCCTCTACTTGCGAGATGAGGACATTTCGCACTTTTTAAGTGGGGTAGAATGTAAGATTCCTCCCCCAGCCTTCGAGGTATTCAGGAGTAAGAATCTCCTTTTCTGATCTCATAATTATTCCCTCTAAATAAAAGAAAGATTCTGTTTAAAAAAGGGAAGACACTTTACCAGGATACCTTCTCAGGAGCCCACCTATTTTAACACTAGTTTGGTACCAAAACAGGACACTTAAGTGTCCTTTTTTGGGGGTTGCGAAAAAAAAATCAAATTCCTAATGTAGGCTTTAAAAACCAAAATGCTTCATTGGGCATGTAGAACATAACCCTATGCTTATGTAAAAAATGCTAAACATATAAAATGCCTTTTTATTTGGAAGTACATAAGCAACAAAGTAGCATATGTCTTGAAAATGAACATTTTTCAGGATTTTTCCAAATATGCAAGCATCATTCTCTCAAAAAAAAAATCCAATGATATCAATAGCATTTTTCCCAAGATATTTTGATAGCATACATCAGTCCAAGGAGGTATAAGTTCACCAAAAAAATCATTTTCCTTTCCTAGAATTTTTTCCAAAAAAGTTGCATAAAATCAGCAAAAGTAACGCGTATTATCAAAACTCAATCACGCCACTAAAAAATAATGTAGCCCTATCAATGAGAATGTTGATTATTGGTTTTCATGCTTGAGATGAGATAAATAAGCCATAATTTGATGTGTATGACACTAACTTAGCCTCCACTTAAGTAGGTTCTTATCGCCTAGTTCTAAAAAAACTGTAAAAAATAAAAATCCAAAATTTGATCATCTTTTATCAAAAACTAATCATAACTATGCTTGCACAAGTAGTCTACACCTATAGTTACAACAAATAATGCACTTACACAGCTTTTCCCTTTGATGAAAATCAAAATTAGGCTCATAATTAGACATTTTATGTATTAAAAACAGGTTGCGCAAAAGGCCATGCATGAGAAGAGGCCCAAAAAGTGGCTCTAAAGTTTTGGAAAATTCAAAACAAAGTAGTATTTACCCTATATAACATGGGTGCTCCTCAAGTTTTACATTATTAGCTTGCATATGGAAGGAGAAAAATTCATGCTCCACCTGTATAAAAAACGTCATTTCAATATTAGCGAGTCAAAAATTTATCCAATAATTGTCGTTTGATGATTCCAGGATTTAGTTTACATCATGGGCTTTCCATCAAGCCAAGTTTCATGATGAAACTATGTCCCTTCTAAAAGTTATGTCCAAATTACTACTATTTTAAAAACAGCAAAAATCATGCATTTTATCAGCATGTGTCTAAGAAAATTAAAATATTGCCTTGCAAAAGCTAAGAAAAGTGAAATTTAAAAAATCTCAAGGAACTTTTGGGTCTTGAGGAACATCTGTGGATGTTAAGCATTTCAAAACTCTTAATAGATTGTCCACAAAAATTCAAGAACTTTTCAGGACACTTTAGTGTCTCAGGACACTTAAGTGTCCAATTACAGAACTAGTGTTAAAGATTCAGAACGATCAATTCAGAAGTGAGAACTGGTGTTTTGGATGCCAAGGTTTTGACCATCAGTTAAAAGACTGCCCGACTCCTACCATAAAAAGGGCACAGGGAAGTCTAGAACCCAAATTCAGAGACCAATTCCTTCATACCAATCTAATCAAGGTCCGTCTCGGACAAGATTGCTTAACTCCATTAACTAGGTCCGACCCATTGATTAGGGTCGAGATGACCAGTGGCGACTTAGAGCAACAGATCCAGGCAATTCATAAAGATATAAATGCTACCCAGGATCGACAGAGACAATATACCGATAAGAAGAGGACAGTCAGAGGATTCAAAGAAGCAGTTATAGTCTTCATTTGAATACGGACCAAAAGAATTTCTTTATCTCTAGGGGAGTATAAGTAGTTATCCCCCAGATATTGTGGACCAAAGAAAGTAGGTGACTTAGCCTACGAGCTTCTTTTATCTCTTCATCTCAAAGTTCTTAATGCCTTCTATAGAAAAATGTGCCAAACCCAAATCATGGAAAGACGGTAAAACTTCAGTGGCAAGATACCGTTGGCTTCTAAGTTACGCTAGCTCCTTCCTTTATATAAGTCGTAACTTTTACTTGTCGCTCACAGTAATCTTACTTCCATCGATCTCCCTTCTTCTTAATCTCCTTCATGGCTTGGCAACAGGAATTAGTTTTATCCATGATGATTTCTCACCTTCAAGACGCAAGTGAGTCTGTGAAGAAAGATTTTATAGAACAGTATGAGCTCTCACTTTTTCCTCACTTGGGAACGTCTGTAGCTCAGACCAAATGGCAGACCTATCAAGACATAACTAGGGTAACACCCTGGGGTCAGCAGCACTTTCGTAACAATGTCCGCTTGGCCATGGTTATTGAAGCCTTGGGTTTGGGTCCTCGATACTACTGCGTCATGAGATCAAGACATCTTGGGTTTTCTGAGCGGGTCTTCTTACTAGCGTGTTTTCTTCCTCATCAGAAGATATGCCTTTACCCCGTTTTTAGCTTGCCTCTCAGAGGTCCTTTTGTTAGATCACCTCATACCACTGAGATAGGTGCGGCAATAACCAACAGAATTATTCCCATAGATGAGTTACCTTATACGTGCGCAGCTTGTGAGTGCTGCTTTTGTGATCATATGATGGACGGACTTATGGAAGTGTAAAGAGTTCTTCTATCTTTACTGTATATGTTCCAAGAATGAATAAAGTTTAAATCTTGTTCTTGTCTTGACCCTTACTCTCTTTGAGACTTTTTTATTTGGTGGTTAATCTTAATTAAATTTTTCTCTAAGTCTCATGTTCGTGCATCTTGCGAAATTATCCCAAGTTTGCGAGATGAGGACATCTCGCATTTTTCAAGTGGGAGAGAATGTAAGATTCCTCCCCAGCCTCTCAAAATGTCCAGCATCTTCCCCTGTAATCAATCCCCTCTTCAGAAATATAAAAGACCTTGTTTCTAACTGTTTTGACTTAGAGAGAGAGAATATTCTAGAGAGAGAATATTCAGATTTTGAATATTTATAGATAGAAAAATTTCTCATCTTATTAAAATAAGTTTTCCTAAAATAAAAATTCAAAAAGAACTTTCCAATGTGCAATTGGAATTAATTGGAAATGAGTATGAAGGACCTTAGCCTAAGGGTCTAGATTTTCAGAAATTTTTGGATTATGGTCTAATTAAGGTTCCTATGGGCCAATAGCATCAATCCATGTGTAGGGAGGAGATAAATCCAATTTTGTAAAAGAAGATACCCAAAAATGAGTAAATGCTCACATAAGATGAAGAGTTGACTATGTACAAGGTTTATTAGTAAGAAACTATGAGTAATATCAAAAATATGAGATATTTTGGGTATCCAAAAATGAGTAAATGCTCACATAAGATGAATATTTGAAAATGTACAAGGTTTATTAGTAAAAAACTATGAGAAATATTAAAAATATGAGATATTTTGGGTATCCAAAAATGAGTAAATGCTCACACAAGATGAAGAGTTGAAAATGTACAAGGTTTATTAGTAAAAAAAACTATGAGCAATATTAAAAATATGAGATATTTTGGGTATAATGATTCCATTTTGACACATATGTAAGGAAGGGGAGTTCTTTAAAGGAGGTGCATATTTCACATGCTTGAATGAGTTTTAAACTAAAAAATAATGTGATATTTTTGTCTCTCCTCTCTCTTGAACCAAACCAAATCAAAATGGAACCAAACCGAATCAAAAAGTAACCAAACTAGATCCAAATCTAGTCCAAACTCAACCAAACTGAATCTGGAAAATTCTAGAATTCAGTTAGCTTTGGTTAGAGCTTCCCTCTCCTATAAATAGAACATGAGTCCTTGTTGAAAAAAAAGGAAGAATTTGACTATACTAGAGTTATGCTGAAATAATGCTTGTTTCTACTATTCTCTAAAATTCTCTCCAAATTGAAGAAATTGGAGCTTCCCTCTTTCTTCAATCCCCATTGGTGGCTCCATCAACATACTTAACCAATTGATTGGTTGGGGGCCTCTACCGTGAACAAAGAATCAAGCAATTTGTAAGGTAAATGGTGAATTTTGATCTTTTCTATAATTTCTCAAGGTTTCTCTCTTCTCAACCCCTCTCAAGCTTGAGAAGCTTAATTGGAATGGTTTTTGAATGCTATTGAAGTTAATTGATGAATGGTAGTGAAGAGTTACATAATTTGATGAATGCTATTGAAGTTAATTGTAGTTAAGAGTTACATAATTTGATGAATGCTATTGAAGTTAATTGTAGTTAAGAGTTACATAAATTTTTATTTATATTTAATTCAAATGGTTTTTATGTAATTTCTCTCTCTCTCTCAAGAAATGGTCATACTCATGACCCATTCTCAATCCAAATGAAGCTTTTCATAAAGTTTATCCTTAATCCAAGATTAATCTATACTTGAGGTCAAATTAATGGCTTTTTTCTATGCTTTTAGTTTATGTATTTCATGAATATTGATGATTCAATCCATTATGGATTAATGATCCAATTAGGGATCATTCTAATTATTTTCTTAATGATAAGCTTTATCCCTTAGAAAAATTGAGATTTATCAGTCATAGCAGCGGAGCTATGGCAAAATTTTTATAAAAATTACGCATAAAATATTTTCATTCAAAGCATGAAAAGAGGACTTCCTACCATATTCTAGAATTATCATCCTAGATTAATTGAAAGATATTCATTGTAAGCCTAGAGAAATTGATTTTTATATTATGCATAATTGAAATTCATGCATAGAGGTATGCATAAGAGATGAATATTTTATTATAAAAGTGTTACTTTTATAATATTTGAATTTCATGCATAGAGGTATGCATAAGAGATGATTATTTTATTATAAAAGTGTTACGTTTATCACAATTGAATTTCATGCATAGAAGTATGCATAAAAGTTGATTATTTTATTATAAAAGTGTTACTTTTATCATATTTGAATTTCATGCATAGAGGTATGCATAAAAGATGATTATTTTATTATAAAAGTGTTACTTTTATCATATTTGAATTTCATGCATAGAGGTATGCATAAAAGATGATTATTTTATTATAAAAGTGTGACTTTTATCATAATTGAATTTCATGCAGAGGTATGCATAAGAGATGAATATTTTATTATAAAAGAGTTACTTTTATCATAATTGAATTTCATACATAGAGGTATGCATAAGAGATGAATATTTTATTATAAAAGAGTTACTTTTATCATAATTGAATTTCATGCATAGAGGTATGCATAAGAGATGAATATTTTATTATAAAAGAGTTACTTTTAGCATAATTAAAATTCATGCATAGAGGTATGCATAAGAGATGAATATTTTATTATAAAAGAGTTACTTTTAGCATAATTGAATTTCATGCATAGAGGTATGCATAAGAGATGATTATTTTATTATAAAAGTGTTACGTTTATCACAATTGAATTTCATGCATAGAAGTATGCATAAAAGTTGATTATTTTATTATAAAAGTGTTACTTTTATCATATTTGAATTTCATGCATAGAGGTATGCATAAAAGATGATTATTTTATTATAAAAGTGTTACTTTTATCATATTTGAATTTCATGCATAGAGGTATGCATAAAAGATGATTATTTTATTATAAAAGTGTGACTTTTATCATAATTGAATTTCATGCATAGAGGTATGCATAAAAGATGATTATTTTATTATAAAAGTGTGACTTTTATCATAATTGAATTTCATGCATAGAGGTATGCATAAAAGTTGATTATTTTATTATAAAAGTGTGACTTTTATCATATTTAAACTTCATGCATAGAGGTATGCATAAAAGTTGATTATTTTATTGTAAAAGTGTTACTTTTATCATATTGGATTTCATGTATAGAGGTATGCATAAAAGATATTCTTTTTATATTAAAAGTGTGATTTTTCATCATAAATGGATTTTATGCATAACTTAGATGCATAAGAGAAATTCTTTTATTCTAAAAGTGTAATTCCTACCAAATTGAATTTATGCATAAGAAGATGCATAAAAGATTGGTTTTTAATTCAAAAGTGTCATTCTCATCTAAATTGAATTTATGCATAGGAAAATGCATAAAAGATTGAAATTTAATTCAAAAGTGTCATTTTCATTTAAAATGAATTTATGCATAGGAAGATGCATAAAGATTGATTTTTACTTCGAAAGTATTAATCTCCTTAAATAGAATTTATGCATAAATAAATGTGTAAAGAAATCTTATATCAAATATAAGAATTCTCTTGTATTCTATAAATAGATATGAGATGTGATAGGATGTGATAAGAGGTGTATAAGATGTGATAAGAGGTGATAAGATGCTTATGAAATAAGTTAGGAGGTGATAAGATGAATTAAGATGTGTATGGGATGAGGTAAGAAGTGTATGTGATAGGATAAGATGTATATGGATTGTGATAGGGCGAGAATGGATGTGGTGTAAAAGATTAGATGTGACGGCATATGGGATTATATGAATGGGAATGTGGAAATGGATGTATGTATGTGGATGTGTGGATGTGGAGATGGGAGTGTGGATGTATGAATGTGAAAATGGATGTATGCATGAAGATGTATATGCATAGATGTGAATGTGGATGTATGCATGAAGATGTATATGCATAGATGTGAATGTGGATGTATATGCATAGATGTGAATGTGGATGTATGCATGAAGATGTATATGCATAGATGTGAATGTGGATGTAGATGTGGATATATAGATGTGAATGAGAATGTGGATGTGGATGTATGTGAATGTGAATGTAGATGTGGATGTATAGATGTGAATGTGGAAAGTGGATGTGGATGTATGTATGTATGTGGATATAGATGTGGATGTATAGATGTGAATGGGAATGTGGATGTGGATGTATGTGAATGTGGATGTAGATGTGGATGTATAGATGTGAATGTGGAATGTGGATGTGGATGTATGTATGTATGTGGATGTAGATGTGGATGTATAGATGTGAATGGGAATGTGGATGTGGATGTATGTATGTATGTGGATGTGGATGTATGAATGAGGATGTGATAGTGGATGTATGCATGTGGATGTATGAATGAGGATGTGATAGTGGATGTATGCATGTGGATGTGGATATGGATGTGTATGTATGAATGTGGATATGGGATGTGGATGTATAAATGAGAATGTGAAAATGGAGGTAAGCATGTAGATGTGGATGTATGGATGTGAATGTGGATGTGGATATGGATGTATGAATGTGGATACGGATGTGTATGTATGAATGTGGATATGGGATGTGGATGTATAAATGAGGATGTAAAAATGGATGTATGCATGTAGATGTGGATGTATGGATGTGAATGTGAATGTGTATGTGAATTAATGTGTCGTCAATATGAGGAAATGGATGAGAATGAGTACACATTGAATGGAATGTGGAATAAGTAATGTGGACTAAGGAGGGATAATGTGGAAAGACGAGAGTTCGATTTAGAAACTGTATTTTGTGACTGTTTGTAAATGACTGTTTTATGTCAAGAATGCTGGGGAGGCATTTTGACCGTCTTGTAGATTAAGGTCATGAAGACCTAATTGTTAAAGTTGCAACTGCTGACGGCGAGTCAATGGAGGACGTCTCGCGTAGCAAGGTTGACCGAGGTCTTGACCAGCCTCGATTCGATTTAAATGGTGAGCTTCCGGTACGGTGGATGAGGGACCAAGGAAGCGGCCTATGAGTGAAGCGCTAGGGCACCTGCGAAGGATCCTAGAGGGTGCTGACCATACGGTGCTCGAGCTTTGGGTCGCCGAAGATACCCACACGTGCGTCGTGGAAGATATTGGAACAAGGAATAAGAGTTGTTTTCTGAAACCGGGCATGGATCTGGTTGATTGACCTTGCTGGTCCTCAACGGATGAGTCCATGGCTCTTTTATATGGATCTGTGGGTTGATCTTGCTGATCTTCCACGGAGATTCCATTCTGTTATATGAATATATTGCCGGTTACTATGAGCTAGGAACTATGGAAAAGGCCCCTGAGAGAACAGGTGGTGAGCGTTCTGGTTGCCAATGATGCCATAAGTACACCGATGAAAGAATGACTGGAAATAAGGATTCAACCAGAGACTTTGAGGATTGTCATCAGTGACATAATGGTTTTATTAAAGGATTGTTTTAAAGCTAGTTGATGCTAAGAAAAAGGCAATTTCATATTGGGTGTGTAAGTGGTGTGACTAGTTTTATGTTTGCATGAACTTCCGGCTAGGGGGCCTTGGAACTCTTTTCCTTGGTACCCGAGACAAAACCTAACCAAATTCTTAATTGGATCCCATCACTACAGTGGTTGGGTGGTTGGCTAACCCATGGGACTGGATGGGGTTAGGCTGGACTGATGGATCCATAAATCGAGATTTAATTTCTATTATTACGATAGATGAAGTAAATCCCGGATAGAAATTATTCTATGGATAGGAATCAACGGCTGTGCCTCTTGATGGGGAAAAAAGCGTTCATCCCAATGATCCAAGTGCAAGTTTCTTCCTTGATTTGACCAAGTACCGTTAAAGGTGCAGTCAGATCAGTTTGATCAGTAATGATCTTGACTACGTTAGAGTAAAGAGTTATCCTGGTGGAATCGCCCGTGCTTTCCGGGTAAAGGAAGTTTTTTCGGTTTCGGTTTTGGACAAACCGACGGATTAGTCTCTTGTCCGGATATCTGTGGGTGAGGCCCCGAGTGTGAGACCCCTACCCGTGCACGATGTGCTACTTCCGCTGCTAGTACCCCGAATCCGTTGCGCGGTGGAGACCGGGATCTTACATTTTCTTATGCTTTTTCCATTTTGGTTTTTAGTGTGTGCTTCTTTTTCTCCCCATTTTTAGTGTTTGATTTGATCTAAGCCCCCGTAACTAGTGCACCACACTAGTGTAAGACCAAGTGTGCTCCCAACAAGGAGCCAACAAGTAGAGCTTGGTGCAATACCAAGGTTCTTGCCGTTCACACACAAGGCTGCTTGATCTTAACTTTTAGTGTTCATTTTATTAAAAACCTCTTGCTTACGTGCATGGAAAGACATGATTTCAAGGTGCCTTTGAAGGTGCCCAAAGAACCATAATATCTGTATCATTCTCATTGACATGAGGCCTGAGCATAGATTTCTCGGTAAATTCCTCAGTGCAAAAGGCTATTTCAAATTGCCTTATGGAAGCAAGTGCCTTAGTTGTAGGGAGCACAGCACAGTGTAAGGTGCTCGAAAATTCTATTGATCATCAGACTCCAGAGATCTAGGTAACCATCAAGTCGGCCAACCCGACTTCCAGTGTGGGGCAACCTCAAACCCTCCACATTAAAGTCCAAGCAGGTGCCTGCTACACGGCACCCTCTGCATGAAAGCTTTCTGCACGAAAGGCCTCAATGGGTTACTGGTTGCTAACATGTTTGAAGATGAAGAGGGCAATGCTACGCCCATATACACGGCAATGGAGGGAAATGGCGGCTCTGCCCAAGCCCAACGGCTGTACCCCCAAGACTCTAAGGTGGCTGTGAAGGAGCCATACCTCACTCGCTTGCGTGATGGAGTGGTGGTTTTACTAGTGGAGAAGAGCACTGATCCTGTGCTTTTTTGGGGTGCCTGATCATGTGGAAGAGCCCGAGATCGCTAATGGGGGCACTAAAGGCAACGGATTGGTGCAGACGAGAGATTTGTTGGGAGAGACGCAGTTGCGACGGACAATGGCCTCTTTGGTCTAATTAGCAAAACTATTGTGAAAAGCCTGCCCCACCCTACTAAGCTGCAAGCCAAACATCAACATTTCATCAACACTCTTTGTGAGCGCTTTTAGATAACTAAGAATAAAACTCTCAATCATTTATAATATAATCTAAAAAATCACCAATAATCATGCTAATCGTCCTTTTCATGGGGTTTTGAGAGAAAAGATAAACATTATGAGTAACCTATAATCAAGAAAGAATCATGCATGCTACTAATCTCTCTTCTTGCAAGAAATACGTATGGATTAGGTATTTGAATTCTAATCAAGAGCTTGTGGGCAAGGGGAAGATTGAAGCTTCTCGTCCCATCATGATGACTATTAGGTAAAAATCCGAGAAGTGTTTTGGGTCTGTGTACATATGGAACGCGTGATGTGTGAATAAACTTTGCTCTGAATGCCCTGGCAAATGTACAGAGTGGGTGGTTTTATGGTTTTTTTTACGAGCTGATGGTGATGCCTGCACGACGCGAAAGTGTTACGGGAACCCCGATGTGATGATGGTTGGTCAGTCTGGGCTGATTCTGGATGCAGAGATGGCACTCCATTTTTAGCATGAATGCGGAGATGGTTGCCAAATGCATGGCACCGACTGTGATGGTCATGTTTGGTAAGTTGATGCTGCTGACTATGAGCTGTGGGCAGATATTGCATCTGTTTTGGAAGGAAGTGTGGGCGCGGCGTGTTAACCTGAAGTACAAGGAAAGGAGGAGCCATTGTAGTGTGGTGGCCATCATTAAGCTTTAAAAAATAATAAAAAATATAATACAAGTGGCCAATAAAAAGAATAGCCACATGGAAGCCTTACCACGCCGCCAGCGCACCATGTAGAAGGTGGTGGCGAAGACGTAGAAGAAGGCCGCCTCGTAGAAAGTGATCGCTTGGCGGGTATTGTTGCAGCAGAGAGGCGAGGAGAGGCCTCGAAGGCAAGAGAAAGGTGGGCCGCCAGGTAGAAGGAGAGACCGCCTTGCAGAGGTGCAGTAGGCAGACGGGCACAAAGAGGTTGAGTAGCCGCCTGGTGCTCGAAGGTCGCTCTGGAGTGCAGCTACAGACGCGAAGAAGGCGTGGTGGCCACCAAGGGTACGAGGGGTCGCTCTCTGGTGGTCGCCTCGACAGTGATTGTGCAGAGGTGAAGGAGCTGTGGAGTTGTCGCGTGTGTGAAGCACCGGGTGCTGGGGCGAGGAACAGAGAGGTGGCCGCTTCGAAAAAGTGGAGTCGGGGTAGAAGAAAGGGATCAACTTGCTGAGGTTCTGAAGAGAGGCGCGAAGACGGAGCTGCAAGAGTGAAAGTGATCGCCTGGCGGGTATTGTTGCAGCAGAGAGGCGAGGAGAGGCCTCAAAGGCAAGAGAAAGGTGGGCCGCCGGGTAGAAGGAGAGACCACCTTGCAGAGGTGCAGCAGCAGACGGGCGCGAAGAGGTTGAGTAGCCACCTAGTGCTCGAAGGTCGCTCTGGAGTGCAGCTGCAGATGCGAAGAAGGCATGGTGGCAGTCCAAGCAGGTACGAGGAGTCGCTCTCTATTAAGCAGAGCTCGCGCGAAGAGAAGGCTAGGGTGGTTCTACTGACAGGTGTAGGACTGTGGGTGCCGCCGGGTAGAAGAGAGAGAGCCGCCTCTCATGCGTAGGTGAGAAGGCATGTGTTGGGTTTTTGAAGAGTAAGCCAGAGCAGCTGCTGAAGAGAGGGCTCGGACTATAGAGGCTTTCGGGTGCTGAAGTCGGGCGACTGGCTGCTATAATAAGGAGGTGGTGGCCGCCTCTGGACAAGAGAATCAAGGGCTGTGGGCAGGCAAAAGGAGAGATGTTTCTCTGTTGGTAGTCGCCGGGAAAAGCTAGAGCACAGAGAAGGAGAAAGGGCTCATGTGTGGGGTGTTTTGCTGATTAGCTGCAGTTGATGTCATAGGGCAGCTCGAGGGCAAAGGTGATGATATTTTGAGAGAAGGTGAAAGAGGGATTAGCCAAGATGAATGGGGCTTCTTGTGAGTATGCATCCTTTGTGTTGATGTGAAGGTGTCGTGTTTGTAAGGTTGTGTGAGTGAAGCTTCTGTGTCGGAAGATGCTGTATGAAGTGTTGATTGGGAATCAAAGATGAAAGACACTCGTGATGTGTCTGGTTATGTTGTTGTGTTGGTATCCTGTGTGTGTTGATTTGCAGGAGAAGGCGTGATTGACGTGTTTTGGTGGTGTAGTCCACGGCACTCTCATAGCGCACTTTGTGCCAACCTTTGATTACCTCGTCACGCACACGGTGGAAGTGTATGTATTGCTAGGTGTTTACTTGGTTTATGGTACCCCTGTTTTGGCTGTTCTTGCTAGTGTGGGTGGGCGGTGAAGAGTGAGAAATGTTCCAGCCGCCGCTGGCTAGTGGTGCACCCATTCGTGGTGTTTTATCAAAGTTTGGGAGGTGAAGGGCTATAGAGGCAGTGGTTCTTTTTTTCTTTTTTTCACCTCACATTCTTCTGGTGCCCCCATTGAGGATGAGCTCAGGGATTTCTCTTACAAGGGTGTATGCCCCAGAGTAAGAGATTGAAGGAAGGTGTTTCTAGTGTTTTTCTTGGTCTGAAGGTAAAGCTTGGGGATCAAAATGATGTCGTATCTGGAGTTTTTTGGTGCTTCTAATGAAGATGTAGCAGATTTTCTTGAGAGGTTCGAGGTTGCGTGCATTAGCAACCTTGTTGATAATGAAGAGCAGGTGTTGAAACTTTTGAGGATCTTTTTGAAGAGTGATGCTAGAGATTGGCTCAAAGGTTTTGAAGCAAAGGAAGCTAAGGCTGTACCACCTAGTGTTTTGACATTAGACAGGTTGACAGAGGCTCTTTTGGAGCGGTTCCAGGCAGCGAGTTAAAGACTGAAGTGTGCTATGGCAGGCACTCAATGATTGCGACAGGGACAAGGACAAAACGTGGATGATTGCGATAGGGACAAGGACAAAACGTGGATGATTTTTTGCATGTGTTCACAGGGTTGTAGGATCGATGGTGCCTTTCTTTGCGGAGTGAGGCTTCCCCGATGTTTGTGAAGAAAGGATTGTTTGTAAGTGGTTTGCTTCCTGCGTTGAAGCTCAAGGTCGAAGGGAAGAAACCCAAAATGTTTGAGGATGCTGTGTAGATTGCAAGGGACAAGGAGTGGAAGATGAAGAAGATGGCAGAGCTTGGTATGCATTCAGAGGGTGTGCATTTAATGCTGGAAAGGATGCCAAATCTTTTTTGCTGGAAGGAATGCCTTCAAGGTCAAAGCAGGTGAATAAATGTATGCTTGATAAGCCGTCAGGGTTCTTTTCGTGGTTGAAAGGGTGTCCGAATGAGGATTCCATACAGGTTGAAAAGCCAAAGCAAAAGGAGTGCTTGACAGGTCTTGAAGAGAAGCCATCATTTTTGGAAAGCGGGGTTCTCAACAAAGACGTTATTATGCCGAATGAAGAGATGGATGTGCTAATTTGTGTGGAGGAAGAGATATCCTTGCAATCGAATGTCGATGCTGTTGTGGAAAGTAATTTGGAATGCTCTTTTGGTGATGACTTGATTGTGGCTGCGGATGTTGAACATATGTGTGATGACACACCCATGTGGGAGGATAAGCAAGTTCTTTTGGCCGACGGAAAAGATGCCTTTCCAAATGATATTTGTTTAAATTGATGATTCTTCTATACAAACCATTACCAAGGAGGACAGGGTAGAGAGCTTTTCACTTGAGGATGATGATGTGAGTGCCTATATGTGTGGACAAGATGTGGACCATGAGCTGATTGCTTTGAAGAATGAAGAGGAGCAGGTCATTGCGAACTTCTTGGATGAGCATGTTTATGATTGTGAGAATGTGATTGATGCTGTGGATGTTTCCTTGTCTGATGAGCCAAGTGATATGGATCTCATGCATGAAGATGAAACCTGGATGGGCATAGACAAGAATGTTATGGATGATTGCTTTGATGTGACTTTGGACAGGAAAGATGATGCTCCCTTGTATGCTTTGGTTAGAGGATGGTGTTCACAAGTGGTCTTGAATTTGATGATGAGTGCTGCCATACAACAGGTTAGACAGATGAGTCTATGCATTATGGGTTATCACTTATGTGATGCTTTGAAGCAGGAATCGACCAAAGTTTTAGACAAAGAGGATAGGTGTGTGATGAGGATGTTACAAAGGGGTTTTAGCTGCTATGGGTGAGAATGGTGTGGTGATAAAGGAGAATTTTCCAATAAAAAAGGTGGATATATGGTCAAAGCAGGAGCTCTTGGATGTGGAAGTTGAAGGGTGGTCCATGCATTTTGGACATGGTTTGCATGCAGATGTTGAGGGTGCTTATCTCCTCAGTGGGGGAACCAGAAGAATGTGAGGTGAAAAAAAAGAAAAAAAGACCACTGCCTCTATAGCCCTTCACCTCCCAAACTTGGAATAACAACACGAACGGGAGCACCACCAGCCCCACCGGCTGGAACATTTCTCACTCTTCACCACCCACCCACACCAGAAAGAACAGCCAAAACAGGGGTACCATAAACCAACTAAACACCCAGCAATACATACACTTCCACCGTGTGCGTGAGACGAGGTAATCAAAGGCTGGCACAAAGTGCGCTGTGAGAGTGTAACCCGTGGACTTCAGGCGTTTTCCTGAGAGGTGTTTTGGGCTTGTGTACATATGGAATGCATGGCGTGTATAAAGGCTTTGTCCTGGAATGCCTTGGCGGGTGTACAGGGTGGACGGTTTGGCTGTAGGCTTGTGCAGGTTTGTCCAGAAAGTGGTCTACTGGAGGTCTGCTAGAGGTGGTATCAGCTGCTTGGTTGCCTGAATATGTGTACGCGTCCAAGAAATGAATGGGTACTAGCAGGTTGCAATCGAAGAGTATGTGGAGACATGGGAAATTAAAGATGAAGGGATGTAGCTTTGAGCATTGGTGTGAAAAGAGATGTTATGGTGGCCATTTTCCAAAATAAATAAAATAAAAAAATAATGATCAACGTGGCCATAAAAAAGAATAGCTACGTGGAAGCTAACATGGCTGCCAGCGTGACGTCTAGAAGCTTGCGAGGAGAGAAAGCTGGTGGGGTGGCCGCCTAGAAAAAACCAGGCCTCTCGAGTGAGACAGCGGCTTTGGTCATTGTGAAGAGCCAACGGCGAAGAGGAGCCGCCTTGGGTTAGCTGGGGGCCTCAAGGTGCGCAGGTCGGGGCTGGCGAAGGCACACAGAGGAGCCGCCTTGGGGTGAGCTACTGCAGCTGCTGGCGGGCGGTGACTGGAGCCCTGGGTTTTGAAGAGTTGGCGTAGCTGGCGCAACCACCACAGGCGCAACTAAGGAAGCAGCTAACTGGTGCAAGAGGCCGTTCGTGTTGGTGTGCAGGGACAGAGAGTCGCCTGGGAGTGGAAGCCTTCGTAGTATAGCTGCCAGCACATCGTCTAGAAGGTGGTGGCGAAGACGCGAGAGGAGATAAGGGCCGCCTTTTGTAGATGGTAAAGATGGCCTTGCTGAGGTGCAGTCGAGAAACAGGGCCGCTCTCTGGTAATACTTGGGGAGGCTGGCGAGACAGAGGCGAAGCTGAGGGTGATTCTGCAGACAGGGGGACGTGTGAAGAGAGAGGTGGCCGCTGGAGCAAGGCTTGCGGGTGATCGCCTCGTCGTGGTGAAGGTGCTCTAGTGAGTTTGCAGGCACCGAAGGGAGTGTTGCCGCCTTGTCCAGCAGGGAGGGGTCGCCCTGGTGATTCAGCGCAGAACTGTAGCGAAGGCAGCACCCCACAGGTGTGAAGGGAGCCAACAAAGAACGGTGGTGAAGGTTGCCGCCTGGAGCGAGGGTTGACAGACGTGGCGAGTCGGGGTTTTTGAAGTGGAAAAGGCAGACGCCAAGAGGGAGAGACATGGTTCTCGATGAAGCGAGCAGGCGCCGAAGACAAAGTAGCCGCCCTGTAGAAGACGGCTTGGGAGCTGAAGGTGCTGCAGCAGCGAGTGTGGAGAGCAAGCAGTCGGGCTGGTGTGGTAGCCGCTGGGTGCGCAGGTGTAGCTGGCGAAGACGGGAAGGTTAGGAGCTGCCTTGGTGTATGAAGGACTCGTGGTCAATTGAGGAAGGCTGGCTGCAAAGAGATGGACTGGTCGATGGGCCAGATACAAGGGGTTGCTGCCTTGTGAGAGAGAAGGTGACGAGCAGAGAAAGCTGCAGAGGCTCTGTGGTTAGCGAAGCTGCGGGTCACGACACACAGAGAGTGAGAGCTGCTGAAGTTGAGGGTTGCTGGTGGGGCGCCCTCTGAAGAGAGAAGTGGCTGGTTTTGTGTGGGCGACGACTACAGGCAGAGAGTGGATGCTGACCAAAGAGAGAGCCTTGGGTGTTGTGTGTTGGCTGCAGTAGAGGTGCTGATGTGTGGGCTGGAGACAGGTGGGACTCGCCTACAACACTTGGCAGGTAGCCTCTGAAGAGAAGCAGAGACTGAGAGACAGAGGCTTGGTTGTCAGACGCAAGGGTGAATTCCCTTAAATCCTGGCCAGAGTCCTGGTTTTTGGTGTAATCGCCGAGTTTGTTTGAAATGTGGATGGTGCTGTGTGTTTTGCTGAATGATCATTTTCTATCGTGGTTTTGAGCTATCTTTCTGGTGTGGGTGGGTGGTGAAGTGTGAGAAGTGTTCCAGCCGGTGGCTGGTGGCACCTCCGTTGTGTTGTTATTTTCCAAGTTTGGGAGGTGAAGGGCTATAGAGGCGTGTTCTTTTTTTCTTTTTTTCACCTCACAATGACCAAGTGTTAGCATCACCTTGCTAACATGGGGAAACATACATGCTCCTACTACACACATAGCCATGAAGTACACATGTACACATGAGCATGGAGTAGGAGGCATGGATCAAGACAAGATAAAAGATACAAGATAAACATGAAAGCATAACAACATAACATCATAGTGTATTCCATATCCATGTACCATATATTTGTGTCCAAGAATCATATGTAAGAATCATGTACATACCATAGTCATGTCCAATTTGCATACAAGAGGGGATTTATATAGCCATCTAACCATGTGACTCTTGTGATACCCATGTGACTATTGGGCTACCCATGTGACTATAACCTCCACATGATCCTAACTTCCCACTAGCCCTCTTGTAACCACTTCTTGATATGACATCTTGTAATAACCAAATCCCACAACTCATCAGCCTAAGCTAATGCTACTGATGCGGGTGTTCACACCCAAGCTAATGCCAAAATGCTAGTCTCAACATCTACCTCTTTCTTCATTGCCTTGATGGTCTTGCCATCCTACTTTTGTTGTTCATTGTATTCTTCACTGATGAGCACTTATAGTTCCTCTATCTGGACACGTAGAGCCACCTCATCATTTACTTTCTCCTAAAACTTCTTCGTGGCCGCCCAAGCATGCTCCTTTAGTTCATTCACTAGAATAAGGTCTAGTGCCAAGCTAGTCCACAACATGATCTCCTTTCCTTTTCCGTCTATTTTAGCTACTCCTTTCAAGATGGGACAAATCTCCTTTTCCATCCACTTCCTGATGCAGCTGTTCATTCTCCTTATGCAGCTTCATTCTTGTTGCTTTGCTGGCGCCACCTTTGTTTGCTGCTACTGCCTACTTCTTTTTCAACTCCGCAGACTGGTTCCTCAAGCGCCTTTGTCGATTTCGGGGATTCCGGGCGTGAGGTTGGAGCTAAATCTAGATGTCCAGATCCTCCATTCAAATTTTTGCTGGGGAGTTATTTGTTTACATGAGGGTGTGGGTGCTTCCATTACTACTTTCAGCTTTTCCAAATAAGCTCCCCACACCTCCTTAAGGTCTTCTCTTCCACGACTCTCCCACTGCTGCATCTTTTTTGCATCCAACTGCTAGATGCGGATACTCCTCCGCATCTAGCACTACTAGTCTTGTCTCTACCTTCACCAGTTCTATTTTATTCTTATATGTCCTATTCTAGACATCCCTTAGAAGCTTCAGGTGCTCTTTGTGGATCAGGGCCGCCTGTGCTTCTATTCTTGCTTGCCTTTCTTTGGCTAGGTACAGTTTGTCTTGCATCTGTAGTGTTTCCTTGGTTCTTCCTGGCCATGTTTTTCGTCATCTTCTCCACCTACTTCCTTATTCCTGTGTTGGCCTGTTGGATCTCTTTAAGTTGCCTTCACATGTCATCCACCTAGCTAGCTTCTTCTCTCTTTCTGCACAGCTCCTCCTACAAGGGTTCATGTTGGCTCATCAAGTTCTGCAGGGCTTTTGTGCTCTCAGCCCATGTGGCATCCTTCTCCTTGATGATGGATTGGAGCTTTGTCATTCCTTTGAGTCCATCATTCATGCATTATTGTAGATAATTTTAGGCTCCCTATACCCATTTCATCTCAATTGTTTTTGGAAAGCAGGACTGGCTTGGCACCATCTGGGTTGATATTGGCACCGAGTGTTTTGGCTTGGGAGGCTACATCCCTAGCTGCTGTAGGGTTGTAGTGGAGGTGGCCTCCTACTACTACTCCAACCTCTGAGATAACATCGATTTTCCTAGCATGGCCAAGTCCACCTTCATTTGTCGGTCACTTGGCACTTACATTCCTCTGCACCCTCCTTACAATGTTTTTCCCTTCTTGATATTGACCTCGCCAAATTCAAATAACCTCTTCTTGTCGAGGTGGCCAATTCCTAAGGCTTTTCGGGAGGGCTTTGAACTTTTAGATTTCCTTGGGGCATTTTCGTTTGAGCTCTTCTCCTTTTTCTTTTCTGTCCCTAGTTGAGCCTTTCCTTTGAATAGCGCATCCAGATCTTTTCGATTTGCTTCTTGAGGTTGTGGTCGAGCACCTCTACCCGTGCCACTCTTGTGCCAGCTTCTGTAGCCTTCGCCATTCTGAATGTATTTCTGGACATGTAGTAAGGTTTGTGGGTGAGGTTTACCATCTCATCTATTTTTTCCTATCTTTGTCAGCTATTCGAGTTATCTTGTATTCCTTGGATCTCCCCTCTAGCAGGTCAAATTCTTTAATCAAGTCATCATCCACTACAGGCTTGATCTCCACTTCGCCTTCAGCTGGAAATCGGAACACCTCGGCCACATACAAGGGATTGAATTTCCTCTTCTCTCCTCCTGAGGGTAGAGTGATGATGTTGGATCGCTAGAGCTGTTCCAGTTGTTCACCTGCTCTGACGTTATGGTGGAGCTCCTCCTAGGGCACATCTCTCTGCAAACTCCTTTAGACCCATTTTCTCTAGCCACCCTGCATGTTTGTTTGCTTCCTTGTACACAGTGGACAACATGTATTCGAATTCCACCATCCTATCATGCAAGAGATAGCTAGGGTTGAGTGAAAGAAGGCAAGTATCACAACAAAGCTTTAGCAAAGAGAGGGTAGGAAACACAGCAAAACAGAGAGCTTTTGCACAATAGAACCATGCAAATTACACATTTGATTGAGAAAGTGCAGCGCCTTCAAGCTGTTGTGGTGGTGCACACCTCCCCTTGGTACAACCATAATTGCCTGATATTTTCATGATTTTCCACCATTCTATTCAAATTTTGTTTATGAGTGCCTATTGCATGAGCCACGAGGTCATTATGGCCAGGTTGTGGTGGGGCAAAGTCGATGTGAAGCCTTTCCCTCTCCATCTAGGCATCCTACATCGATTTTCCCACCACCTCCATGCACCTACCAGTTGTCTCCTCACTTTTTGTACATACTACAATCGTATTTACACCAACAATTTATATTCTTAGATTTTGTTCTTTTCCCTTTTTTCTCTTTCTGGAATCCAATCTCGACTCCCATTCTTGACCTTGGCTAGATTCAGATTATGCTCCTTGAATGCTTCTTGGTTCTTGACGTGCTTGTCTTGCTTGTGTCAGCTGCTTGTGTCAGCTTCATTTCGAAAGTTAGTCTCAGAGAGTCCAGGAAGTTTGTTCCCATCCGAAATTCCACACAGCAAGTTCTCTCACGTGTCTGGAAATTACAACACCCAAAAAATTACTCTGTTTTAGAAATTATCATCTTTCTATAATTTACTTGTGCTTTTAACATTTTCAATTGGTTTACATTCTCTTTTTCTTTGAATTACAGGCAACTCGATAGGGACCTCATGGGCCTCTCCTCTAGCTCCCATGCCTCGTTACTAGACTTACATGCGACTCGATAGGGGCCTCGTTGGGCCTTTCCTCTAGCTCTCATGTCTCATTGTTGGACTTACAGGCAACACTATAGGGACCTCTCTGGGTCTCTCCTTTGGCCCTATGCCTTATTCTTGGACTTACATTAGGCGACACAGTAGGGATCTCTCTAGGCCTCTCCTCCGGCCCTCATGCCACATTCTTTTTAATGTTTTTATTCATACAATGTTTCAAGGCAATGTACAACCATTGATGTATTTGTAATTGGCCAATTCACCATTCTAAATTCATTAGGTCATCCTGATGATGGAGCCGGATCTGGATGTCTTGACCCTTCGTCCGGATTCTTGTCACGTTGGGTTGAGTGACCAAGACTTTTGGGTCGTATCTTTCGCCAAACCGATCTATGTCTACTTTGACGAGTGACAGCAAGTCAGGATTCTCTCTCAGGGCCTGCTCTTCTTCATCATCTTCCACTCCTTCCAAGTAGTTTAGTTTTTCTACATGCAATGGTCGACTGGCCAAACTAATCTTGTCCTTTCATGCGACCTAGATGCATACCTTCTTCTTTCCATTCTGGATTGCAATTTTGTCAATTTTCCAATTATGTTTGATTTTTCCGCTCCTGAGCCACAGTCTTCCCAACAACATGGGATATGTTCCTATGATTTTAGCCATCTTCAAGAATATGAACACATCAGTGAACATACATCCTACTACTTCAATTTTTTCTCCTCTAATGATTCCGACTAGTCGAACCCTCCATTGATCCACTATCTTGATTTGGAACGAAGCAGGTTGCATTTTTGTGATTCCTAGCTTCCTAGCCAGGTTATTTGATATTATGTTGACTCCAGATCCTCCATCCACGATGAGTCGTGACACCGTCTCCCCTCTTATTTTTACAGTCACTTTTGGAACAAATATGTCAATCCTGAGCTATATCCACATTACATTCTGCAATCAGCTTCTCCCTTTCCTGACTTTGCATAATTTGGCTTCTACTCATCCTTCCTTCTTCCTTATTGTTATCTTTTTCCTTCTCTTGACCTTCCCCTGTCAGTTCTTCTACACAGACTCGCTCCAGATGCTTTTCCACTTTCTTTTCTAAGATGATTTTCTTGCTCTAGGCTATTGTAGACTCCATTTGGCCCTTCGCATCCCTTCTTCAGTTATCTTATCATCGCCTAGTGGCCGCTTGCTTGTTGCAATGTCTTTCTTTTTCTTGAACAAGCTTGTCATGTCCAAATTAGCACTAGCAGGCTCCGAGGCAGGTTCATTCCAAAGTGGGCTTTCCTACATCGTCCACATCATTCCTTGTACATTCTGCACAATTTCAATGGTTAGTTTTAGATCCCCTTGCTGCCCTTCCCACTGTTCTAGCTTTTGCTTTTCTTTCGAATCAGCATCCCTGCCTGTCATCACTATCCTGACAGATTCTTGCGACTTTGTCTCACTGCCATTACTACTAGTGGCTTTTCTTGATGCTTCACTTCCCATACATCCACTATCACCATATTTACTACATCGGCTCCGCTTGTGTGGCTCTTTGTCCCACATCATTACTACTGGTGGCTCTTCTCGATAGTTCACTTCCCATACATCCACTATCACCATATTTATTACTACATCGGCTCCTCCGATGTCTGCCTCCCTTTGCAACCTTGCTTCTTGCAATTCCTACTACTGATGGCATTGTAGTATGGGACACTCTGTTTACCTATGCCCAGGAGTGCTACAGCAACATATCAGTCCATCTCCTCTTTGTTTGAATCTTCCACCTCCTCCTCTTCAATAAGGTTTGTTGTTTTGAGGTCCAGTGGCGATTTGATTGATGGCTGAAACCTGTTTGTTGTCTTGCCCTTTCCACGACTCCAAGATTCTTGTTCCAAGTGTTATAAAAGCATGTATCAGTGGTGTGGTTGCTCTTATTACAGATAACGCATGGCTGCTGGGTGGATTTCATCTGATACTCTTCTTTCATGTGACCTTGGTTATTACACTTCGTGCACTAGATGCCTCATCTCGATCCGGATCCTACACGTCCTCCGGCAAGCTTGGATAAGTGGCCTTCAATTCTTCCTGAACATCCACACTCCTTGCTTCTTGTCTCTCTACTTATGGGACTTTCTCTCTTCGACATCTGAATCTTGACCAGAGTCTAATTCTGAGGTGTCTTCACCGAAATCCGACTTGAAAGTCTCTTCTTCTTTCTTTTGTCTTTTGTCATCAACTTTATGTTTCTTCTTGGAGTCTTTGCTTGCCTGCTTCAAGATCGCCAACTGCTCAAAGGTGAGGGTCTCCAAATGATAAGAGACTACTGAACAAGCTAGGCACTAATTTGAAAGCGATGAAATGAATTACCTGTCACGTGTCTTTTCTAAAGGATTGTTTATAAAGGAATGATGGTCTTCACAATCTTATGCAGGTGTCTCCATAATCACCACGGATTACTCGTAGGCACAAGCCTCATGGTCAAGCTTGGTAACAAGAACATAACAAAAATCAAGACGTTCAACCTAAGCTTCCACCACACATTCGTGGTGGCTCATACATATGTGTCGTTCGTGGTTCCCCCATGGCAATCATTAGCATCTTTAAGGTTGGCCCCTAGGGCCAACTGTTGTCCTGCCACCACTTGCACCCTGGTGATGACCCCCAAGAGGATTCTAATTGTGGCGCGCCAAGACTAGTGGAAACCATCCAAGCCATATGGGTGGATCTCATTCACATCCTTTGACTCACAAGTCGGAGTGCATACAAGGGCGGACAACGATGGAGGGTGCTCCCCCTTTGTGTATATATATATATATATATATATATTGGCACTGTTTGTACTCTACCATTATGGCATGCTTTTTCTAGGATCTTCTCTTTGGGAGGTTAAAAAAAGAGCAACATCAAATACACGCTTTCAAAAAATCCTCAACTGAGGAGGAGAAAGAATTCATTAGAGTTTTGATTCTAATCCTAATGCATGAGCAAAGGAATGTCTCTTGCCTCAGGCAAGCTAAACCATAAACTCATGTCGTGACACATCTTTACCCTACATGTACAACTCAAAGGGTACACAACCACCCACCTCGTCATTCTCATCTCCATCATCGTGAATCAGAAGGTGCCCAGAAGACACACCAAGCACGCAGAAGATAGACAAGGCAAGCAATCCGCTCCCTTCTTGTGTTAAAACTAAAAAACCTAAAGTTCTCAATCTTTAAACTTATGCAAAGAAAAATCCTCCTCATCTGTAATTCAAAACTAACTTTGACAAAACCCTCCGCAAAAAGTTTGATCAAAGCCAACGAAACCTTCGTTTCTAATTGATAATTGATAATGTATATGCCAAAAATCTATTTTTTTAACGTCAACAAAATGTTTTAATTACCAAGTAAATCTGTGAGATCCTTATCATAATGGCAAATACAGATATGATGCATCTTTTTGCATCCAATACAGACATGTCTATCATCTGTATTGGATGCATCTCTCTCTAAGGTCTTCTCTCTCTCTCTCTCTCTCTCTCTCTCTCCCCCCAGGACTTCCTCTTCTTGCAGGTCTCTTTCTCTCGTCTGCAGGAAAAGCTTCGATCTTCTTCCTTGATGCCCTCCCTTCTCTGTGCTCTACTGAATGTCCCAACACTGAGCTACCTGTGCATACCAGAGATAGATTGCGAGGGTTTCTCTCCCTATTGCAAATCTATGCCCAAACCCTGTGATAGACGGTCAAAAGAGTGTTATGGTTCTTTAGAGTGTCTCTGACTTAATGCCGAGGGTGCACGGCAGGAGCAGGCGAGGGAGGGGCAGCTCAAGGAGAGAGCGAGAAAAGGGAGCAGTTGCCTTAGGTCATGGTCCTTAAATGGCCGCTACGTGAATACTGCTATAGCGTCATGTATAGGCCACAATGTTTGCAACTAGCGGAAAGCTTCATATGCGAGCCAGCTCATTTGATCCATTAAGAGCAACTACCTAGCAGCCACTTTACAACATCATATCTCTCACAAGGAGATTGCGACACTGACACCAAACATGACAGCACTTGCTTATGTGAATCAAGCCATTACCAACTCACATCCCATATGCACAAGCCTTCTCCATGCAAAGACTTAGCAACCTGTTTACACCCTTCCCAACGCAGTGAAACAGAGCTCCAAATTTCAACACAGAAGAGCTCCCAAACCACCTTAGTGCTGCTAATCGCTGAACCGCTGCAAGCGCATCTGTTTCTACAAAACAGGCCTACCCAATGGCCAGAGCACCTTCTGCAAATTCTTGAAGAGTTTTATCATACCCCAGCACCACCTTCCCTCCATTGATTTTCTCACACCTTTCCCTCCCACCCCTCAACACCCCCAATCCACAAGTTGCATGGACAGGCACCAAGGGGGCATGCCACAGCATTAGCCAGTATTTTCCACCAAAGTTGTTCATCCCCACCTTACCAGCTTCACAGTTCAACTCCAAGCAACCAGCATGGCATTAACTGTGCTAGAAAGTAGAATGCAGCAAAAAGAGGCAGATTCGATGACAGACAAAGTCATGATAAGAGCATGACACTACATAATCCAAGGCACCCTACGCTAGTATGCCCTGTATGAAATAGCATAAAATATAGGCAGGTTATGCTCTTCCCTGGTCTCATCAACAGTCCAAAAATTGGGTGCATGAAAGTGTATAAGCCGATCCACCTACTACAAGCATCAAGCCTAAGCTAGCATGTCTAACAATGGGATAAGTTCAAGCTACTACACAATACAGCCTCGTCTATGTTGGATACTAGGCACCATCATAGGGGGAAGTTCTCTGTCTAGAGCTTTTCACCAGACAGTGTCATGTTCAATATTATCTCAAAATTCACGACTTGAAATGTACAAATGATCATGTATGCCTACATAAACCTAAACTTTCACATCCAGTAGTGTCTTCTTGAGTATCATAGCAAAGCTGATTTTGCCACCAAAAACTTGACACTGCACTTGGGCTTGTAGCCTTGTATGTTGAACTCCTTCAATGTAAGCAAAAAGCAAACAAATATACATCCAGGCAGTTGTACAGACTATTTGGAAGAATCTCATTCCAAGAAAATACACACAGCAACAGAGCTTCCCTGTCTAACGTGTGCCTGGAATAAAATGCTGAAACGTCTTATACTCGTAAAAGCAGCTTTGACATGGAGCAAGCTCTCATGCATAACAACCAGCCTGCAGCTGAGAGCACTTAATCAATATCTACATCGATGATTGATGGATCCGATTGGTCTTTCGAAAAGTCTTGTCTTGGCTGCCACACCACAGCCTTGCAATAATTGCACACAACCATTTGACTGCGATTCCCTATAAACCGCCTTTTACAAGATGGGCAAGCACCCTGCATCCAATGTGTATATACAAGTGATGCTTTAAATGACAATCCATGTAATTTGTGTTGATTTTACAAACATTCAAGAGAAACACTAAAGAATGCAGGCGCTATAATACCTACCTCAACAATCATGTTTCTTGCAGCAGATCTGATAAGCAATGGAGCAGCCAAAGGCAGCACCCACATGGAGAAAAGGATGATTCTAAACAACCAGCCAGATAGAAGGAACCACAAGAAGACTAGCGTCTGCAGAATCACACATTAAGAAAGTGATACAAAACAATAGAAACTCCCTCTCTCTCTCTCTCTCTCTCTCTCTCTCTCTCTCTCTCTTGCACGCGCGCACGTCGAAGATCACCTTGCAGAGGTGGAATCCCATCAAGACACCGTAGATGCACAGGTGGAGATCATCCTCACCAAGGCCAAGAAGGTGGAGAGCACCACTAATGAAACCATGGCAACAGAAGCGTCGAGATGCACTAGCCCTCAAAATCTGAATCCGTAGGTTACCCAAAGATTGGGAGTACGAGGATTACATACCTCCGCAATTTGTTTCACACACCCCCAATGATCAAGTGAAACCATTCCACAGTAACAGATTTTGACAAACAAAATGGTAACCCCGCACATGACCCTCACCTTTGACACCAAATTCAGCAAAATGGATATCCTTAAACAGTCCAAGAACTCGAAGGGTACCAAAGTGTGGATCGCACATGAGCTCGCCCCATCACAGCTGAAGCAAAAAGGCGTAAAACTCATGAAAATTCCAGCAGCACATCAAGAAGCAAAATGGGGCGTTTTTCGTGATGAAAAAGCCCTCATCCAAGATTTTAGACCCAAACATCAGTTTGTCGGGAACAAATCTCCTACTATTGTAGATGCAGCATCACTCAGCATGACTTGTATATGAATCCTAGGACTCTTATTTTTTGATTTAGTTTGATGTTTTCTTTTTTATCAGCGAATGAGATCCCATGTCAGACGTTTTTGGCCTTCTACCATAGTAACATGGGACGGGGAACGGGGACAGGGACGGGGAACGGGGGACGGCATGGGACAGCATACAAAATATGAAATTTTAAGTAAGCACTCATTTAAGAAACTCAACAATACTAAAACAAAGTCACTTTACACTTCCAAAGCATCAATATTAAGTCATACTAGCAAAAAAATGGGTGTTACAAAAAAGGAGATCGGGCACCCAGGACCCAGTCGCCAAAGGCTAAAGCAAAATACAAGGGCAAAGGCCTAGGCCCTAACCACGTAAGTGGCATACAAAAAAGAGACTATCACTAGAGTAGTACATATGTAAAAAAGCCTCAAGGGGCAAATGAAGTGCTGGCCTCACGATCATGGGTCCCTGCAATGCCTGCAGGCTCCATAGAGATGTCCTCCACTTGCTCCTCCAACTCCTCATCATCTTGAGACATCTCCCACTCGGTAAATGCATCAGCCTTTGCAGTTGCACTCTTGCAAAGCATTCCTAAGTTTGCACTCACAAAGACTGGATTATTTGCCCGTTCCACCCCAAGACGGTTCCTCTTCTTCGATGCAATGTGATTGTATGAGCTCCAAAGTTGCTCTAGACAAGAGGAACTCACTACCTGGCTGAGAATGCGGATGGCTAGATGCTGAAGCTCAAGTCCATCCGAACCAAAATCTTCCCACCACAAAGCGGCCCCAACTTTGAAGCGATCATCCTGTGCATCCATGTCTCCATAAGAGCCCTGAAAGCTCCTATACCTGGACAACTGGTCATGGATCTTCCGCCTAACATTTGGGTCAGGCACAAGTCGAGTCAAGACAAGTCTCCATAGCTTGCTCACCTCTACGTCACTTTCTTGCCCTTTACCCTGAAACTCAGGGTCCACCACATAGGCTACTGCATGCAAAGGAGAGAAGTAGGAGTTCCACCTACGCACACATAGGGCACGGATCTCCTCGTACCTGTCCTCATCTGGCTCCAAATCCCTCAGCTTCTCTATCATGCTGTCCATAGCCTCATATACCTTGCCGATGCATGGCTTCATACCATCCACAAGCCTCATCAAGTGGACAATAGGTTGAACCATAGCACCAATGCACTTCACTTTTTCCCAAAAATCAGGGCTCTCTGCTTTTTCCTTGCATAGAGCTCTTGTCTCAGTGGAAGCCAATGGTGAAGAAGTGAACTCGTCACTAATGAACAACTGTCTCAATGCACCACTACACTCTTTCAATCGGTGGAGCATCAAGAAGTTGCAGGCAAACCTCGTATCTGAGTATTTGAGCAGCTGACGACTAGATTTTTTGGAGAATTCATGGCGTAGGAACTGATGGTTTGTGACAAATGTCACTATTTGGCTGCCCACTTGGATGATAGGCCGGATCCATGGCAAGTCCCCAATATCCTTCAAGAGATTATTTAAGCAATATGCCATGCAAAATGACACGATGATGTTGGGGTACATGCTCTCAATGATCGCTCCGGCTGCCCTGTTTGAAGCCTCCCCATCAGCAACAAAGCCCACAACTAGGTCTGGGCCAATGATCTCTATGCCACTAGCCCACTCTACTGCTAGCACATCAGCACTCTTCCTGGTCCCAGAAGCATCATGTGAGGCGATGAAGTACATCTCACCGCGGGAATATGCGACAAGGCCATGGATGGATCTCTTCCGCGTATCACCCCATCCATCGGCTATCAGGGACACTCCATTCCTTGCCCATTGTCGCTTCGTGTTTTCTGTTGCTTACTCCACAAGCCTCTTCTCCTTCTCTAGCAATGTGGTGCGCAAGGACTCCGATGATGGGAGCGTATAGTTTGGACCATACTCCCCTATCTTCTTCACCATGACCTTGAAGTAGTCCGATCTATCCACAAAAAATGAATAATTTAATAACCGATCAACTTCAAAGTTCAAAGTTCAAGTAACTTGTAAGAGGAACATTGTAAAATGATAGATCTTAAGCTAGACATCTTAATTCTTGATTACCTGGCAGCAAGGAAAGCAATGTGGTCATGAAAGAAGAAGCGGGCTATGGCCGTATCCACCTCTTTCTTCTTCTTGGGGTCCCAACTACCCTCAAGAGTACTTTGCCGGCGTGAGTGTGTGGATGCGGTCGGCATGGAGAAGGACGGTGTTGGGGCCCATTCTTGTGGGGCGGGTGATGCACCCGCGGGTGCCAATGAAGTGGATGTACATGGGGATGCCGATGTGGATGCCGAACCTTGGGATGGCCTCACTAGTGTTGCAGGATCCACGGCCACATGCGGCACTCTCCTCCTTGAAAGCAAGGCTTCATGTGCGGCAACACGTTCAAGAAGCCTCCTCCTCGTCTCCGGTGTGACATAATCACAAAATCGGACCTCATGACCGGGCTCATGCAAGAGGTGAGCTCTCACTTTATCCGCCCCACCCGTTCGCCTATATGGACATAGCTTGCAAGACCATGGGCGAGAGCCTCCTCCACTTCCGGGATGATCGGAGTTGACCTCTTCCCACCAAGACCAACCTTCGGTCCTCCTTCCTCTATTCGTATTGGCGCCGCCGGAACGAGGTACGGGGGATGGTCGCGATGAAGATGCCATGGAGGCAAGTGCCAAGGAGGCTTGAGCAATGGAGGTGAGTGTAGAGAGAGATGTAGGAGAGGCTAAAGCAAGAGGAGGTGAGACCGTGAGTGTAGGAGAGAGATGTAGGAGAGGCTTGAGCCTTGAGCAATGGAGGTGAGAGTAGGAGAGGCTTGCCAATGAAGAGGCTAGAGCAAGAGGTGAATGTAGGAGGGCAACAGGACTACAAGTGACAACTTGAAATTACAACTTACCCAAGGTCCCAATGCCACTTGAGCCTTGAGGCTTGAGGAGAGCTAGAGCCTTGCCCGGTTGCCCAATGCCCACTTGGGTCTTGAGCCTTGAAAGTTGAGGAGTGTTGAGCCAATGAGCTTTCCACTTGAGACTTGAAAGTTGAAGAGCATTGAGGCTTGAGCTTGAGCCTTGCTTGAGCCTTGCCAATGGGGGCTCTTCTTATAGCCATGGACCAAGTGGGGACGGCTGCTCAATGGCTAGGCGCCCAACAGCTACAGGGCGCAACGGCCAACTGCGCAACGGTCCGCTAACCGTCCCGTCCAGCTCCATCCCACACAAACAGCCGTCCCGCCGTCCCGGAATCGCAGTCCCCTTGTTGCAGCGTGGGCTCACACGTCCCCTGTCCAGTTCCGTTCGGCACGTTATGGGACAGCGTTCCCCCGTCCCAAGGGTCCGTCCCCCACGTCCCCTGTGACTATGCCTTCTGCAAATGTTAATAGAACTCTCTCTCTCTCTCTCTCTCTCTCTCTCTCTCTCTCTCTCTCACACACACACAAAGGGTAAGTGTGTTTGGAATCACGTGACCACACACGGTAGACATCAACTCCCATGGCTAACCTTGTCCTCATCCATGCATCTTGCATTACAAGGGACTGAAGGACTGAGAACTGTTAGTATGCTGAGCAACAAAGTAGATGAGAACACACGGTCTCTCTATAGATGCTCTGCCACCTTTTCTGTACCTTGGACAGCCCCATTTTTTAATATATAACTCATAAGTGAGTTATGAGCAAATAATCTCACGAGTATAATTTTATTCGAAAAAGCTATACAAGTTAGGATTATGAGTCAAGTGGGTTATTGTATTGTTGTAGCCTTGTGTGCTATGATAGTCGGTATTAGGTAACCGAAGCCATGAGTGCTAACCCAATCCTGCCAGTCCATATGATGGAGACGGTTTGCCGATGGCCCTTTTGGGTGGGTCCTAGTGGTTTGGACACCACGGCTTGCAGGTATGGTCTTAATGGACACCTACTCTCGGGGGTGATCTAATATACTAGATCTATGGTTGGGTGGTGAGCCTGCGCCTCACGAATCTAATTTGGATTTAACAAGTGTTTAGGGGATCTTGGAGAGGGTTGGTCGTGACAAACCCTTGACAGTTGGTATCAAGGCTACCCTAAATTGGTGTGAAAGATGGGGTGATGCATGGAGCGATGTTCTGTAAGCTTTCCGAACCTCTTTCCTAGGGCTTTGCACAAGATTCACGTATTCCTTGTGATTACTATTGCTTTTAAGCTTTTTGATTTATGCTCTCGATGAGGTGGGGTGTCGTGTATGCATGCTTGTGTGAGAATTGGTGAGAAGGAAAAGAGACAATGTGTGATGCTTTCCAAGAACTAGGCTTTGCTTTTTGCATGTGTGAGCCAGATGTTAAACCACAATCTTAGGATTAGCTACTATGTGCAAGTGTTAAGCTTTTAGCTTAATTGAACATTATTAAACATAATAAAAGATCTTAATGCTTAAATACTTGAGTAAATAGGAATCAGAGAGTATAAAGTTGTGTTGTGTTGCATTCGGACACAAGGCCACCTTAAATAGGGCCTGAAAAGTTACAAATGATCCGTAACCGAAGGGTGTAACTCTTGAATGAATAGTCATGTTCTTTCCACGTAGAGATGTGTCCTTTGATCGATAGATGTATCTCTTTGAAGAGATGTGTTCTTTAGTGATGACCCAGGTGCCAAGGTGTGACCCTTCACTGGTGTCCTTTCAATGTTTGAAGGCTAATCAAGAGTAGTTAGAGAGATAAAGTCACAATCATGACATTCCCTCCCACTTAAAATAAGACTCTGGCTAAATAAGAGACGTTTGATGTTGAAAGACTTTTGGAAATATTGGTAGATGTTCTTGAAGATATTTGTCATTAGAACATTTGTGCTTGTGATGAAGCTCACACTGAGAAATATTGAAAATATTATCTTGTTGTCTTGCTTTAAATGCTAAATCCCAAGTCATAGAATCATTCTTTAATGTCTTCTTTCTTTGTTGGCTTCCAAATGTTGGGCTTGAAGTTGACTTGGTTGTGCTGCAATGTACAAGAATCTGGAAGTTCACCATGAATTCTCTCAATGATACCTCAATGGATTGAAAGAAGTGAAGTACTCATCAAAGTAATTAGAAGAATGTGTGAAATTCTCTGCAGTGTTGAAAACATTATCCTCTTGTTTGGTATCAATCGTGTCATCCCATGTGGGTAAGATTGAAACAAGTGTTAAATTCACTTTGGTAGTCTCTATGCCTTCAAAGAAGTCCACCATTGGTGACTCATCATGTTGAGATAAAAAGTCCAAGGACTTTTCAATATTCTCCTCCCATTCTTCTGAAGTCATGCTGGAAGAATCCTCAGTGTTGTCATCAAGTGACGCAATAAAGTTTGCCATAGATGTGTCCAAGTTAGGAGAGTCAGCTTTAGATCCACAAATGTGTTCCATGTCAGTATGTGAACTCTCTGAAGAAATGATTGACGCAAGACTAGCACTAACATGAAGTGCACGAGCTATTGCATGTTTTCCTTTTGAATTATCGGAGAAGTCTTCTGAAGTTGATTATGGTTTTGAGTAGCATTAGGTTGTTTAGGACATTCAAACTGTCTATGATTGCCATGACAAATTGTGCACAATCTCATCTTTTGTCATTCATGAGAAGATGAGGTTGTTGTTGGACCAAGCTTGCAAGGCTAGTCACGTTTAGAGTCTCAATGCACGTGGTTGAAAGAACTGTTGACGCTCGAATGATAAGAAGATGCCCTTCTTGTCCGAAAGGTTGTTGCAAATGTTGCCAAGGGAAGTGGGGTCGTAATTGAAAGTTGCCTGATGATTATTGTTCATGACCTTCACGAGCCATATATGAACCATTGCCATAACGACCTTGAGAGGCCGATGTCTAAGAATTCCAATTCAGATCCACAACACCCTTGGCGTGCTCGTCAGCTGGGGACAAAGAATCAATCTCCAGTATCATATTAGTGAACTGTGGAATATAAGAAAATAGAGAACCAGTTTGGTCAAAGTGCATGAACGAGTTCGAGCTTGAAGATTCGCATTGGCAAGAATAAATACTTACGGATGACCCGCTCAAATTTTTTCCACGTTGCAATCATTTTCCAATGTGATGTCGTCATTGCAACCAAAGTAAGGCAGTATCCTTAACTTTAAAGTAAGGATGCGGCAAATGTAATCTTCTTGGCATCAATAAGAACCATAGAGTCAAAATACAAGCGTACTCGGGGTTTAATTTCCAATTTCTTTGTTTTACTAGCTTGCAAAAGACAACAAAGAGTATTAAGATCGTCACCTTCCATCTCGGGAGAAATGTTGTCTTCATTGTGTGGTACAGATACTATAGTGTCGATTGCTATATAGAACCGGTATGAGAATGGTGATCCATCTGCAACAACTGTTGGATCTGAGAAGCCACTGTGGCCATGGACTCTCGAAGCTGCTACCAGAACGACTGATGCATCTACTTCAAAGCTTGAAGCCAATCGTTTGGAGCTGGACTGCCAGGCATGGATCTGGTCCTCCATAGTAGTAGGCTGAGATGAAGACTCTAAAAGTTGAGGCTTCGGGGGTTGTGGTTGCTGATGCCTTTGCGTCCTAGTGAGAACCATTTGCAGGTGGGTGAGAAAGAGGCATACTGTGAACTGGGAAGGGTAGGTGGCAAGCTGAGGAGACTGCTATAGACCACCCTCTATAGGTAGAAACATCAGCTGGAACCGAGAGCACTGGGACTAGTTGTTGCCGATGAAGAGGGAGTAGAGGGGGTTTTTATTGTTTTTTAAAACCATAGATCCCAATTGGCACACTTGAAGTGTGTGGTGCCCATATGATGATGAATTTGTGAGTTTCTGTTGTATAAACAATCCACCTTTTTAATGTTTGAATTGCAAAAAGCTTTAAGGAAAAATCACACACGTGTTGCCATCTATGTATGACAAAGGGAAGGGGCATCAAGCTACCATGCTGCAGAGAGGAGGGTGGTTTTTTTTCAATGCAGAGAAGCACCTATTCAAGGAGAAGGGTGCGGTTGATCGTTTTTTGTGTAGTCCTTTTTTTGGTGTGCGCTGGCCATTTTGCTTCACATTTTTTGTTTTTGAAGTTAGTTTATGTGCGCGCTGCATGTAGAGGCCAAAAACAACATTCAGATGGTTTTTATATATATATTTTTTGTTCCTTTTTTTTGCTGGCCGCATTAGACGTTTTTATGTAGGCTTCTTGTGTGGCTTAATAATAAGGAAAGCCTTATTAAAATAAGGCTAAGGTAAGAACCTTAGTAACATTACTCATTTTTTTTTTTAAAGAAGCGAAAAGTGGTGTCTTTTCACAGTGAAGGGTGGCAACTCCTTATGGGTGATGATTCAACCGGGTGAGGAGATATGCACAAAATGATGCGCAAACATCAGACAGAATTGCGCAAACATTTAAAAATTGGCAAGGACATTCTCTCCCATTCTTCCATACAATCCTTGCTTAGGGTTAGGGATTGCTGATTTTTAGGGTTAGGGTTTCGCTGTGGACATCCTACAAGATGGAAATTGTTTTCTTTGATACCCCTGCAAGTAGAACAAGCATGCGAGCACTAGGATCGCAGAGGCCTCATTTAGGACCCAGAGATTTGCAGTAGGATAAAGCAGATATGGGAGGGACTGGAATTTATTTCAAGCGTACCTTGGATGCCAGCCTTGGGGAGATTAGCAAATTTTTGCAAGAGGCAGCACAGAGCAAATTGGTGGCGAGGAGCATTCAGAGGGGTCTTGCTTCTCTCCGGTGTCTTTAGGAGAGTTCCCCTGATAGCCCATGGATTGGGGGTCAGTTTGCTGCCACCCATTTAGAGCTCAGATCCATCGAGGAGAGGAGGGTGGAGAGATTGCAGGCCCTCACAAGCGGAGAGATCGTATTCACCGATTGCGTGGCCAAGATGGAGCAACCCCCCCCCCCGTGAGAGCCATTGCCACGAACTTTTTTAGATCCCTCCTCATAGGTGCCCCATTATCCCCACAGGTGGTGGATGTGCAAAAGCAAGTCTAGCGACACATGAGAGAGGTGGTTCCACCCGCTCTTTAGACCTTCTTATTGACCCCCTTCGAGCAGGCGGAGGCCTTGACGGCTCTTCCTAGGGGCAAATGCCTAGAAACGGACGGGCTTTCAGTTTCCTTCGCCACTAGGATATCATGGAAGGCGGCCTTCGAGCACCCTTCAATGAGATTATGATTACAGGCGCCATGCCAGAGAGGCTCTCAGAGGGTTTGATTCATTTGATTCCTAAGGAAGGTGGTGACAGATTCAGTGGAGACCCATCACCCTCCTTGGAACTGCCTACAAGATCTTGGTCAAGGTCATCAGTCGAAGACTTCAGCCTTTCCTCCCCGACTTGATCCATGACACTTAGACAGGTTTTGTTTAGGATCGGAGCATTCATGACAACATCCTCACTTTCTGGGAGGCGATAGCTTCAGCCAAGTTACGACAATAGGACCTCATAGTGCTCCTCCTAGACTTTGAGAAAGCTTATGATAGGGTTGATTGGAGATTTCTGGAGGGCACGCTGCACCGGATGGGGTTCCCAGAGTAGTGGATCCGTGGTGTTTCAAGACTTTACTCGGCTTCCCACAATCAGGTCCTCATTTAGGGAGCCCGAGGCGACAGATTTCCCCTTTCTCGCTTGGTCCAGCAGGGCTGTCCACTAGCACCTTACCTTTTCATATTCGTCGCCGAGGCCATGAACAGTTTCCTCTCTGCTTAGGAGACCGGACTCCAAGGATTGCGTCTCCCCCTCCATACTCAAGAGTAGCTGCTAGACTCAGAGTTTGCAGATGACACAGCGGCATACCTATCCGGAGATGTGGGGAATCTCCAGAGATTCGTTGAGGCGATTGAGATCTTTTGTCGCGCATCAGGAGGGCAGATCACCTGGGACAAGTCGTGTGGTCTCGGCTCTACACCCGCCTAAACTTAGCGCCTAGTGGAGGATTTCCAGTGGATCTCGAGGGGCACTCCAATCCGCTATTTGGGATGCCAAGTGGGCATCGATATCCCTCCAGAGCAGCAGCTCGCCCCTCTTCTTCTGAGCATTCGGAAGAAGCTTTTGTACTGGAGCACTGCGAGGCTCTCCTTAGCTGGTCGAGTGGTGGTGGCGAACTAGGTCCTTCTTACCACCATGTGGTCCATTATTTCTTGTTGGGCCTTCTCCCGAGTATGCATTGGTCAAGTACAGCAGTTGATCCGGAACTTCTTGTTAGCCGGCAGTGATGGTAGGCCTTTCCGGGCCAAGGTGGCCTGGAGAGTGATCATTCAACCACGATGCAGAGGGGACCTAGGCATCATAGACCCACGCTATTCAGAGTTGCACCCTGCTAGGCAAGCTGATTGTTAAAGGACTCTATCCCGATGGTGAGCCTTGGAAGGACTTCCTCTTGGCTCGAATTTCAGCCTGTACCTCGAGCCTAGGGGCCCCTGGCCGCAAAGCACTAGATGGATCTTCACTGAGATGCGGGGCCCACAAATTTAGTCCAGCTTTTGAGGACATCCGATCTTGGGATCACCTGAGGCCAGCCCTTAGGCAATTAGCTCCGGTAGCCTTAGTCTTTAGAGAAGCGTCTTTGACAGCCCCTAATCTGGAACCCCCTGATCCGTTTACCTAGTGGCCATATATTGGAGACCCGACCTCATGTATCATGGGGAGCATTGAGCACACGACCTGCCAGGTCCCTTGGAGATTGGCTTACACGCGGCAGTTGCCCTTGGAGGCTCAGGAGAGAGGCCTGGCAGGAACCAAGGGTAGAGACAGACTCAGCCTCAACATCGACTCTGCTATTCCCCGGGAATGGCTGACACCTATTGTCACCATTTAGCCACCGAAAATGCACGAAGAAGAGTCCATAGTCTTAAGGGCTGAACTTACTCGTATGCAGGCTCTTCTCTATGCACAACAAGAAGAATTGAAGCTCTACCACTACGAGGATCAATTGGTACGTGACCGTTTGAAAGCCAAGAAAGCTGAATCTTATATGGAACATGCAATGGCAATGATTGCTTAGAGTTGCACATGCAACCGAGGGATGTACCACGTGCATACTTAGCTCGTACCGAGGATGTCTATGCAAAAAAGGCAACCATCCCACATGTCTTGGAATCCCTACAAGTGTCCGAACAAGAACTTATGTCTAAGATGATGAATCTTGATGCTCTGGGAGAGGAACCATTGGCTACTTCACGCCATGCAGGAGTACCTTATGTAGCCCAAGGATGCAATGTTTATGGCAGTGGTCAAAGTGTATGTCAAATGCCATTGCCGTTGAAAATGTGCATGCACAACACATGCAACATGGGCTGCAATTTTCTGTTGGTACAGGTATTCCGCGTATCTCTCATGCCACTCGTGACTTCAAGTGTGCTCGTGAGGGAGAAGCTATTGGTGAAAATGCACCAATGCATGTTGAGGAGCCAGCTATGCCTCATGCTTACAGGGCACATGTATCTATGCCTAATGCATCACCTTTTGTTCCTAAAACGATGCCAGTCACAAGGGCTATCCCAATGGACAAACATGCGAGAAAACATGTTGAGATGCAAGCTCATGCATCAAAGTCTCGTGACTTCAAAGCCGGAGACAAATCTGTGAAGTTTGACGCATATCGTGGGAAATATGATGCATCAAAGGCACTTACTTTTATTACCTAGTTTGATATTGCTTTCAGTGATGAGGATTTCACTCAGAAATCCATGATCCGGCATGTAAGCATGTTCATGAAAGGCACTGCTTCCCATTGGTGGCTCACGGAGAAGCTCACACCGAATCCTATTAGATCATGGGAAGAGTTCAAGGAGAGGTTCTATGCCCAATTCTTGCCTCTTCAGTCAATCCAAAAAGGCTAAACCCTCATTTCAAGGCAAAGAGAGAGCTGTCCGAAACCTGCAAAATAATGGACAGCCACCTAAAAAGGATCAAAACCAAGATAAAAATGGTCTAAAGGCTGAAAATAACTCTACCAAGAAATGTCTCTTCAAAGTGAGAGACTATGGTCTCACTTCGGAGCAAAAAAAACAATATATGAGCGAGGGGAAGTGCTTTACTTGTGGTAGCACCGAGCATATTGCAAATGCATGCCCAAATAAGAAGCAGTATGATAATGCAAATGCATCAATGCCCAATGAGCATATGGTTCCGGATGTGCAAGGCAACACTTCACATGATAACAAAGACAAGGTTGTATGTAAAGCTTGGGGATAACTTAAGGATCAGCCCGCTTTGTTCATGTTTGATGATTGTGCAACTGAGAACTTCATATCTACACAGATGGCAGTTGCTTTGGGTATTGAAGTAGAAGACATGGGTCCTCAAATCGAAGCAGGGACTGCCTTTGTTGGTAGAGAAGTGCAGATTATGTCTATTATTGACAAGTTGTGCATACACATTCAAGGCTATGTGGATCATGAGGATTTCTTGTAGCGCCTTTGAACGGCTGTGATGTATTGCTTGGAAAGCCCTGGCACACACGCGTGAAGCATTGATCCCTGCAAAGCTTACAAGACCAACAGGATCACCTTCATGCATAAAGACAGAGAGCATGTAATTGATGCTGGTAAAGAGGGTGATACTATTCCCCTTGTATCTCATGTACAAATTAAGAAAGTAATGAAAAAGAGTATTTTTGTGTACTTGATTTTTGTACGGGATAATGTTGAGGAAAATAATGTGCATGTAAACACTCTTAGTAATGATAGGCTGAAAATTTTGCAAAAGTACAATGATTGTTTTGCTGATGAGTTACCGAATGAGTTGCCACCCATACGACCGGAAGATCATCGCATTGATCGTGTAGGGTAGCTCACCACCTAATAGGCCAGCCTATTGTGTAAGTGCATCCCAAAAAGAAGAGATCATGAAGCAGGTAAACGAGCTTCTTGAGAGAAGGGTTTAGTTCAGCCAAGCTCTTCCCCATATTGTTCACCCATCCTCTTAGTTCAAAAGAAGGATGGATCTTTTCGTATGTGTGTGGATTATAGAGCTTTGAATAAGCTTACCATTAAGAATCGGTTTCCGATTCCATGCATAGACGGCATCCTTGACAAGTTGGATGGATCGGCATGCTTTAGCCAAATTGATCTCAAGAGTGGGTATCATCAAGTGCATGTGGTCACTGGTGCCTGGGGATGTACAGTATCTTGTTATATCTTTTGGTCGTACGAATGCTCCAGCTACATTCAATAGAATGATGGATCGTACATTCCGTGGGTACAAGAAATTTATAGATGCCTTCTTTGATGATTATGCTCTTACTACCGCGGGTTTATTTGGCACTTTGCATGGATTGCTTCTCCTTTGCATGATTTGACAAAGAAGAAGACTACATTTAAATGGACTAATGAAGAGAGGGATGCATTCTTCAAATTAAAAGATGCAACTACTCATGGTCCAGTGTTGATCATTCCCGATTTGCAAAAGCCTTAGTGTGGAATGTGATGCATCTGGAAATTGCATAGAAGCTGTCCTAAATCAAGAGGGACATGCCGTGGCTTATGAGAGCCATAGATTGCATGAAGCAGAGCTCTCTCGGCATTTATGAGAAAGAGCTCTTGGCTATAATTATGGAAACATTACCTTCTTGGGACTGATTTCACTATGAAAACAGATCACCAGAGTTTGAGGTATTTTCTTACCAAACTAAATTGTCAGAGAAACATACCAGGATGGCCAATTTCCTCTCTATGTTTCATTTTCAGATCTTGCACACCCCAGGAAAGAAGAATGTAGTGGCAGATACATTGTCACGAAAGCCGTATATAGCAGCTATTTTGGTTGCTTCTCATGGAGACTTGTCTGCCATGCGTGATTTGTATCATACAGATGCTGATTTTGCCAGTATCTGGGCTGATTTGGCTGGTCATGCACATGCCTCTTATGTGATCAAAGAGGGTTATCTTATGAAAGATAATTGCCTGTGTGTGCTGTCTGACATGAGGCAAAAGGTTTTAGACGAGTACCATGCTCCTCCATATGCTGGTCATAGAGGCATAATACCTACTACACACATGATTGAGCGGTATTTCTTTTGGCTAGGTATGCGGAAGGACATAGAGGCAAATGTACATGCACGTATCACCTGTCAAAAGGTGAAATTTGATAGGCAAAAGACACCAGGTTTTCTTCAGCCATTGCCTATTCCCATGCAACCATGGGAAAGTATTACAATGAATTTTATTATGGACTTGCCACGGAACCAACTAACATGAGGGATACAAGACAGGTGGTGTCGGCTGCCCATAGACGTCGTCGGCTGAACCAGCAAATAGGGGCAGCAGCAGGCGCAAGGAGGAGGACCGGTCGGATGAATTAAATAGCATTTAAGGCATTTATGACTGGCCGACCAGCACTCGGCCAGTTCCCCATATATTCCAAGGGCTATAAATAGGCCGCCTTGCTCATTGTTTTAATCATTCAATCCTCTAGGGATTGGGTCATTAGGAGTACCATAGGGGGACAGATTTTTGGTGTGTTACCACCTTTTATGTAAGGCAGCCCATGGCTGTAGATTAGGGTACCTTTTTGTACCATATGAATATACTGAATTTCCAGCACCTCTCTCTCTCTCTCTACTCTCTCTCTATATCTGCGTTTTTGCATCAGATGGTTTCCAAGAGTGTTTAGGGCTGAAAGAAGACTCCCAAAGCTTCCGCATGTTACATTGGTATCAGGGCATCAGGCTCAGCAAAGCTAAACACTGACTCAGTCCCATATGATGGTGTACAGGTCCAAGGTATAGGAAAGTACATGGACACGAAGCCCACGGAAGAAACACAGATCGGTAAAAACTCCCAGGAGGTTTGTTGGTGGTGTTCCACACTGCCAGAGGGGATGGCAGTCCTGTGAGCCAGATAGGTTCTCAGGCAACGGTCCCAAGGGAGGTTGATCCTCCAAGGGTGATGTGAGAGTGCCAGATTCATTTCTCAGCAATGAAGACCAAGACGATGTTCAGAGTCACGGCAGGAATGGATTGTGGACTAGAGGAAACTAGATGCATAGATCTTCGTCTGAGACAGAGTGGTTTGGAGAACAGGCCGGGTTTTCAGAGAAAAAGGGTTGCCAGGGATGGATGATGACAGAGGGACTTCGGGACAGGATTGGGATGATGACAGTCATCCAAGAGCAGGTTGGATTCCCGTCATCAAGTTTAGCAGAGGGGGATGTCATGTGCATCATAGATACCATGGACATTTTCAGGGCTACATCCAGAAGAGGCAGCCAGATAAAGAGTATGAGCCAGTAAAAGATAGGAAGAACCAAAATTTAGGAACCTCAAGTGTAGCATCTGTGGTGGACTTGGAGCAGCACAAATTGGGATCATGGAGGGGTGATGCAGTCGGCTGGCTGCCAGAAAGGACTGTCGGCTGACATCAGCAGTGCCAGAGATGTGTCGGCTGCAGGACAGGTGGTGTCGGCTGCCCATAGACGTGGTCGGCTGAACCAGGGAATAGGGGCAGCAGCAGGCACAAGGAGGAAGACCGGTCGGATGAATTAAATAGCATTTAAGGCATTTATGAGTGGTCGACCAGCAGTCGGCCAATTCCCCATGTATTCCAAGGGCTATAAATAGGCCCCCTTGCTCATTGTTTTAATCATTCAATCCTCTAGGGATTAGGTCATTAGGAGTCCCAAAGGGGGACAGATTTTTGGTGTGTTACCACCTTTTATGTAAGGCAGCCCATGGCTGTAGATTAGGGTACCTTTTTGTACCATATGAATATACTGAATTTCCAGCACCTCTCTCTCTCTCTACTCAATCTCTATATCTGCGTTTTTGCATCAGATGGTTTCCAAGAGTGTTTAGGACTGAAATAAGACTACTAGAGCTTCCGCATGTTACATTGGTATCAGAGCATCAAGCTCAGCAAAGCTAAACACTGACTCAGTCCCATATGATGGTGTACAGATCCAAGGTATAGGAAAGTACACGGACACGAAGCCCAAGGAAGGAACACAGATCGGAAAGAACTCCCAGGAGGTTTGTTGGTGGTGTTCCACACTGCCAGAGGGGATGGCAGTCCTGTGAGCCAGATAGGTTCTCGGGCAACGGTCCCAAGGGAGGTTGATCCTCCAAGGGTGATGTGAGAGTGCCAGACTCATTTCTCAGGAATGAACACCAAAACGGTGTTGAGACACAGGGCAGGAATGGATTGTGGACTAGAGGAAACTAGATGCATAGATCTTCGTCTAAGACAAAGTGGTTTGGAGAACATGCCGGGTTTTCAGAGAAAATTGCCAGGGATGGATGATGACAGAGGGACTTCGGGACAGGATTGGGATGATGACAGTCATCCAAGAGCAGGTTGGATTCCCATCATCAAGTTTAGCAGAGGGGGATGTCATGTGCATCATAGATGCCATGGACATTTTCAGGGCTACATCCAGAAGAGGCAGCCAGATAACGAGTATGAGCCAGTAAAAGATAGGAAGAAACAGAATTTAGGAACCTCAGGTGTAGCATCTGTGGTGGACTTGGAGCAGGACAAATTGGGATCATGGAGGGGTGATGCAATCAGCTGGCTGCCAGAAAGGACTGTCGGCTGACATCAGCAATGCCAGAGATGTGTCGGCTACAGGACAGGTGGTGTCAGCTGCCCATAGACGTGGTCGGCTGAACCAGCAAATAGGAGCAGCAGCAGCAGGCGGGAGGAGGAGGACCAATCGGATGAATTAAATAGCATTTAAGGCATTTATGACTGGCTGACCAGCAATCGGCCAATTCCCCATGTATTCCAAGGGCTATAAATAGGCCCCCTTGCTCATTGTTTTAATCATTCAATCCGGATTGGGTCATTAGGAGCCCCATAGGGAGACAGATTTTTGGTGTGTTACCACCTTTTATGTAAGGCAGCCCATGGCTGTAGATTAGGGTACCTTTTGTACCATATGAATATACTGAATTTCCAGCACCTCTCTCTCTATATCTGCGTTTTCGCATCAGATGGTTTCCAAGAGTGTTTAGGGCTGAAAGAAGACTCCCAGAGCTTCCGCATGTTACATTGGTATCAGAGCATCAGGCTCAGCAAAGCTAAACACTGACTAAGTCCCATATGATGGTGTACAGGTCCAAGGTATAGGAAAATACACGGACACGAAGCCCAAGGAAGGAACACAGATCGAGAAGAACTCATAGGAGGTTTGTTGATGGTGTTCCACACAGCCAGAGGGGATGGCAGTCCTGTGAGCCAGATAAGTTCTTCGGCAACGGTCCCAAGGGAGGTTGATCATCCAAGGGTGATGTGAGAGTGCCAGATTCATTTCTCAGCAAATGAAGACCAAGACGGTGTTCAGAGTCAGGGCAGGAATGGATTGTGGACTAGAGGAAACTAGATGCATAGATCTTCGTCTGAGACAGAGTGGTTTGGAGAACAGGCCCGGTTTTCAGAGAAAAAGGGTTGCCAGGGATGGATGATGACAGAGGGACTTCGGGACAGGATTGGGATGATGACAGTCATCCAAGAGCAGGTTGGATTCCCGTCATCAAGTTTAGCAGAGGGGGATGTCATGTGCATCATAGATACCATGGACATTTTCAGGGCTACATCCAGAAGAGGCAGCCAGATAAAGAGTATGAGCCAGTAAAAGATAGGAAGAACCAGAATTTAGGAACCTCAGGTGTACCATCTGTGGTGGACTTAGAGCAGGAAAGATTGGGATCATGGAGGGGTGATGGAGTCGGCTGGCTACCAGAAAGGACTGTCGACTGACATCAGCTATGCTAGAGATGTGTCGGCTCCAGGACACGTGGTGTCGGCTGCCATAGCCGTGGTCGGCTGAACCAGCAAATAGGGGCAGCAGCAGGCGCAAGGAGGAGGACCGATCGGATGAATTAAATAGCATTTACGACATTTATGACTGGCCGACCAGCAGTCGACCAGTTCCCCATGTATTCCAAGGGCTATAAATAGGCCCCCTTGCTCATTGTTGTAATCATTCAATCCTCTAGGGATTGGGTCATTAGGAGTCCCATAGGGGGATAGATTTTTGGTGTGTTACCACCTTTTATGTAAGGCAGCCCATGGCTGTAGATTAGGGTACCTTTCTGTACCATATGAATATACTGAATTTCCAGCACCTCTCTCTCTCTCTACTCTCTCTCTATACGTGCGTTTTTGCATCAGATGGTTTCCAAGAGTGTTTAGGGCTGAAAGAAGACTCCCAGAGCTTCCGCATGTTACATTGGTATCAGAGCATCAGGCTCAGCAAAGCTAAACACTGACTCAGTCCCATATGATCGTGTACAGGTCCAATGTACAGGAAAGTACACCGACACGAAGCCCAAGGAAGGAACACAGATCGGGAAGAACTCCCAGGAGGTTTGTTCGTGGTGTTCCACACTGCCAGAGGGGATGGCAGTCCTGTGAGCCAGATAGGTTCTCAGGCAACGGTCCCAAGGGAGGTTGATCCTCCAAGGGTGATGTGAAAGTGCCAGACTCAATTCTCAGGAATGAAGACCAAGACGGTGTTCAGAGTCAGGGCAGGAATGGATTGCGGACTAGAGGAAACTAGATGCATAGATCTTCGTCTAAGACAGAGTGGTTTGGAGAATAGGCCGGGTTTTCAGAGAAAAAGGGTTGCCAAGGATGGATGATGACAGAGGGATTTCGGGACAGGATTGGGATGATGACAGTCATCCAAGAGCAGGTTGGATTCCTGTCATCAAGTTTAGCAGAGGGGGATGTCATGTGCATCATAGATGCCATGGACATTTTCAGGCCTACATCTAGAAGAGGCAGCCAGATAAAGAGTATGAGCAAGTAAAAGATAGGAAGAACCAAAATTTAGAAACCTCAGGTGTAGCATCTGTGGTGGACTTGGAGCAGGACAAATTGGGATCATGCAGGGGTGATGCAGTCGGCTGGCTGCCAGAATGGACTGTTGGCTGACATCAGCAGTGCCAAAGATGTGTCGGCTGCAGGACAGGTGGTGTCGGCTGCCCATAGACATGGTCGGCTGAACCAGCAAATAGGGGCAGTAGCAGGCGCAAGGAGGAGGACCGGTCGGATGAATTAAATAGCATTTAAGGCATTTATGACTGGCTGACCAGCAGTCGGCCAATTCCCCATGTATTCCAAGGGCTATGAATAGGCCCCATTGCTCATTGGTTTAATCATTCAATCCGCATTGGGTCATTAGGAGTCCCATAGAGGGACAGATTTTTGGTGTGTTACCACCTTTTATGTAAGGCAGCCCATGGCTGTAGATTAGGGTACCTTTTTGTACCATATGAATATACTGAATTTCCAGCACCTCTCTCTCTCTCTACTCTCTCTCTATATCTGCGTTTTTGCATCGGATGGTTTCCAAGAGTGTTTAGGGCTGAAAGAAGACTCCCAGAGCTTCCGCATGTTACATTGGTATCAGAGCATCAAGCTCAGCAAAGCTAAACACTGACTCAGTCCCATATGATGGTGTACAGGTTCAAGGTACAGGAAAGTACACAGACACGAAGCCCAAGGAAGGAACACAGATCGAGATGAACTCCCAGGAGGTTTGTTGGTGGTGTTCCACAGTGCCAGAGGGGATGGCAGTCCTGTGAGCCAGATAGGTTCTCAGGCAACGGTCCCAAGGGAGGCTGATCCTCCAAGGGTGATGTGAGAGTGCCAAACTCATTTCTCAGGAATGAAGACCAAGACGGTGTTCAAAGTCAGGGCAAGAATGGATTGTGGACTAGAGGAAACTAGATGCTTCGTCTAAGACAGTGGTTTGGAGAACAGGCCGGGTTTTCAGAGAAAAAGGGTTGCCAGGGATGGATAATGACAGAGGGATTTCGGGATAGGATTGGGATGATCACAGTCATCCAAGAGCAGGTTGGATTCCCATCATCAAGTTTAGCAGAGGGGGATGTCATGTGCATCATAGATGCCATTGACATTTTCAGGGCTACATCAAGAAGAGGTAGCCAGATAAAGAGTATGACATAGTAAAAGATAGAAAGAACCAGAATTTAGGAACCTCAGGTGTAGCATCTGTGGTGGACTTGGAGCACGACAAATTGTGATCATGGAGGGGTGATGCAGTCGGCTGGCTGCCAGAAAGGACTGTCGACTGACATCAGCAGTGCCAGACATGTGTCGGCTGCAGGACAGGTGGTGTCGGCTGCCCATAGACGTGGTCGGCTGAACCAGGAAATAGGGGCAGCAAGAGGCGCAAGGAGGAGGACCGGTCGGATGAATTAAATAGCATTTAAGGCATTTATGACTGGCTGACCAGCAGTCGGCCAATTCCCCATGTACTCCAAGGGCTATAAATAGGCCCCCTTGCTCATTGTTTTAATCATTCAATCCGGATTGGGTCATTAGGAGTCCCATAGGGAGACAGATTTTTGGTGTGTTACCACCTTTTATGTAAGGCAGCCCATGGCTGTAGATTGGGGTACCTTTTTGTACCATATGAATATACTGAATTTCGAGCACCTCTCTCTCTCTCTACTCTCTCTCTATATCTGCGTTTTTGAATCAGATGGTTTCCAAGAGTGTTTAGGGCTGAAAGAAGACTCCCAGAGCTTCCGCATGTTACATTGGTATCACAGCATCAGGCTCAGCAAAGCTAAACACTGACTCAGTCCCATATGATGGTGTACAGGTCCAAGGTATAGGAAAGTACACGGACACGAAGCCCAAGGAAGGAACACAGATCGGGAAGAACTCCCAGGAGGTTTGTTGGTGGTGTTCCACACTGCCAAAGGGAATGGCAGTCGTGTGAGCCTGATAGGTTCTCGGGCAACGGTCCCAAGGGAGGTTGATCCTACAAGGGTGATGTGAGAGTGCCAGATTCATTTCTCAACAATGAAGACCAAGACGATGTTCAGAGTCAGGGCAGGAATGGACTGTGGACTAGAGGAAACTAGATGCATAGATCTTCGTCTGAGACAGAGTGGTTTGGAGAACACGCCGGGTTTTCACAGAAAAAGGGTTGCCAGGGATGGATGATGACAGAGGGACTTCGAGACAGGATTGGGATGATGACAGTCATCCAAGAGCAGGTTGGATTCCCGTCATCAAGTTTAGCAGAGGGGGATGTCATGTGCATCATAGATGCCATGGACATTTTCAGGGCTACATCCAGAAGAGGCAGCCAGATAAAGAGTATGAGCCAATAAAAGATAGCAAGAACCAGAATTTAGGAACCTCGGGTGTAGCATCTCTGGTGGACTTGGAGCAGGACAAATTGGGATCATGTAGGGGTGATGCAGTCGGCTGGCTGCCAAAAAGGACTGTCGGCTGACATCAGCAGTGCCAAAGATGTGTCATCTGCAGGACAGGTGGTGTCGGCTGCCCATAGACATGGTCGGCTGAACCAGCAAATAGGGGCAGCAGCAGGCGCAAGGAGGAGGACCGGTCGGATGAATTAAATAGCACTTAAGGCGTTTATGACTGGCCGACCAGCAGTCGGCCACTTCCCCATGTATTCCAAGGGCTATAAATAGGCCCCCTTGCTCATTGTTTTAATCATTCAATCCTCTAGGGATTGGGTCATTAAGAGTCCCAGAGGGGGACAGATTTTTGGTGTGTTACCACCTTTTATGTAAGGCAGCCCATGGTTGTAGATTAGGGTACCTTTTTGTACCATATGAATATACTGAATTTCCAGCACCTTTCTCTCTCTCTCTACTCTCTCTCTATATCTGCGTTTTTGCATCAGATGGTTTCCAAGAGTGTTTAGGGCTGAAAGAAGACTCCCACAGCTTCCGCATGTTACATTGGTATCAGAGCATCAAGCTCAGCAAAGCTAAACACTGACTCAGTCCCATATGATGGTGTACAGGTCCAAGGTATAGGAAAGTACACGGACACGAAGCCCAAGCAAGGAACACAGATCGAGAAGAACTCCCAAGAGGTTTGTTGGTGGTGTTCCACATTGCCAGAGGGGATGGCAGTCCTGTGAGCCAGATAGGTTCTCGGGCAACGGTCCCAAGGGAGGGTGATCCTCCAAGGGTGATGTGAGAGTGCCAGACTCAATTCTCAAGAATGAAGACCAAGACGGTGTTCAGAGTCAGGGCAGGAATGGATTGTGGACTAGAGGAAACTAGACGCATAGATCTTCCTCTCAGAAAGAGTGGTTTGGAGAACAGGCCGGGTTTTCAGAGAAAAAGGGTTGCCAGGGATGGATGATGACAGAGGGACTTCGGGACAGGATTGGGATGATGATAGTCATCCAAGAGCAGGTTGGATTCCCGTCATCAAGTTTAGCAGAGGGGGATGTCATGTGCATCATAGATGCCATGGACATTTTCAGGGCTACATCCAGAAGAGGCAGCCAGATAAAGAGTATGAGCCAGTAAAAGATAGCAAGAACCAGAATTTAGGAACCTCCGGTGTAGCATCTCTGGTGGACTTGGAGCAGGACAAATTGGGATCATGGAGGGGTGATGCAGTCGGCTGGCTGCCAGAAAGGACTGTCGGCTGACATCAGCAGTGCCAAAGATGTGCCAGCTGCAGGACAAGTGATGTCGGCTGCCCAGAGACGTGGTCGGCTCCACCAGCAAATAGGGGCAGCAGCAGGCGCAAGGACGAGGACCGGTCGGATGAATTAAATAGCATTTCACGCATTTATGACTGGCCGACCAGTAGTCAGCCAAATCCCCATGTATTCCAAGGGCTATAAATAGGGCCCCTTGCTCATTGTTTTAATCATTCAATCCTCTAGGGATTGGGTCATTAGGAGTCCCATAGGGGGACAGATTTTTGGTGTGTTACCACCTTTTATGTAAGGCAGCCCATGGCTGTAGATTGGGGTACCTTTTTGTACCATATGAATATACTGAATTTCCAGCACCTCTCTCTATCTCTACTCTCTCTCTATATCTGCGTTTTTGCATCAGATGGTTTCCAAGAGTGTGTAGGGCTGAAAGAAGACTCCCAGAGCTTCCGCATGTTACATTGGTATCAGAGCATCAGGCTCAGCAAAGCTAAACACTGACTCAGTCCCCTATGATGGTGTACAGGTCCAAGGTATAGGAAAGTACAAGGACACGAAGCCCAAGCAAGGAACACAGATCGGGAAGAACTCCCAGGAGGTTTGTTGGTGGTGTTCCAAATTGCCAGAGGGGATGGCAGTACTGTGAGCCAGATAGGTTCTCGGGCAACAGTCCCAAGGGAGGTTGATCCTCCAAGGGTGATGTGAGAGTGCCAGATTCATTTCTCAGCAATGAAGACCAAGACGGTGTTCAGAGTCAGGGCAGGAATGGATTGTGGACTAGAGGAAACTAGATGCATAGATCTTCGTCTGAGACAGTGGTTTGGAGAACAGGCCGGGTTTTCAGAGAAAAAGGGTTGCCAGGGATGGATGATGACAGAGGGACTTCGGGACAGGATTGGGATGATGATAGTCATCCAAGAGCAGGTTAGATTCGCGTCATCAAGTTTAGCAGAGGGGGATGTCATGTGCATCATAGATGCCATGGACATTTTCAGGGCTACACCAGAAGAGGCAGCCAGATAAAGAGTATGAGCTAGTAAAAGATAGGATGAACCAAAATTTAGGAACCTCAGGTGTAGCATCTGTGGTGGACTTGGAGCAGGACAAATTGGGATCATGGAGGGGTGATGCAGTCGGCTGGCTGCCAGAAAGGACTGTCGGCTGACATCAGCAGTGCCAGAGATGTGCCAGCTGCAGGACAGGTGATGTCGGTTGCCCAGAGACGTGGTCGGCTCCACCAGCAAATAGGGGCAGCAACAGCAGGCGCAAGGACGAGGACCGGTCGGATGAATTAAATAGCATTTCAGGCATTTATGACTAGCTGACCAGTAGTCAGCCAAATCCCCATGTATTCCCAGGGCTATAAATAGGCCCCTTGCTCATTGTTTTAATCATTCAATCCTCTAGGGATTGGGTCATTAGGAGTCCCATAGGAAAAAGATTTTTGGTGTGTTACCACCTTTTATGTAAGGCAGCCCATGGCTGTAGATTGGGGTACCTTTTTGTACCATACGAATATACTGAATTTCCAGCACCTCTCTCTCTCTCTACTCTCTCTCTATATTTGCGTTTTTGCATCAGATGGTTTCCAAGAGTGTTTAGGGCTGAAAGACGACTCCCAGAGCTTCCGCATGTTACATTGGTATCAAAGCATCACGCTCAGCAAAGTTAAACACTGACTCAGTCCCATATGATGGTGTGCAGGTCCAAGGTATAGGAAAGTACATGGACACGAAGCCCAAGGAAGGAACACAGATCGGGAAGAACTCCCAAGAGGTTTGTTGGTGGTGTTCCAAACTGCCAGAGCGGATGGCAGTCCTGTGAGCCACATAGGTTCTCAGGCAACGGTCCCAAGGGAGGTTGATCCTCCAAGGGTGATGTGAGAGTGCCAGATTCATTTCTAAGCAATGAAGACCAAGACGGTGTTCTGAGTCATAGCAGGAATGGATTGTGGACTAGAGGAAACTAGATGCATAGATCTTCGTCTCAGACAGAGTGGTTTGGAGAACAGGCCGGGTTTTCAGAAGAAAAGGGTTGCCAGGGATGGATGATGACAGAGGGACTTTGGGACAGGATTGGGATGATGACAGTCATCCAAGAGCAGGTTGGATTCCCGTCATCAAGTTTAGCAGAGGGGGATGTCATGTGCATCATAGATGCCATGGACATTTTCACGGCTACATCCAGAAGAGATTGTTTTAATCATTCAATCCTCTAGGGATTGGGTCATTAGGAGTCCCATAGGGGGACAGATTTTTGGTGTGTTACCACCTTTTATGTAAGGCAGCCCATGGCTGTAGATTGGGGTACCTTTTTGTACCATATGAATATACTGGATTTCCAGCACCTCCCTCTCTCTCTACTCTCTCTCTATATCTGCGTTTTTGCATCAGATGGCTTCCAAGAGTGTTTAGGGCTGAAAGAAGACTCCCAGAGCTTCCGCATGTTACATTGATATCAAAGCATCAGGCTCAGCAAAGCTAAACACTGACTCAGCCCCATATGATGGTGTACAGGTCCAAGGTATAGGAAAGTACACGGACACGAAGCCCAAGGAAGGAACACAGATCGGGAAGAACTCCCAAGAGGTTTGTTGGTGGTGTTCCAAACTACCAGAGGGGATGGCAGTCCTGTGAGCCAGATAGGTTCTCAGGCAACGGTCCCAAGGGAGGTTGATCCTCCAAGGGTGATGTGAGAGTGCCAGATTCATTTCTCGGGAATGAAGACCAAGACTCTGTTCAGAGTCAGGGCAGGAATGGCTTGTGGACTAGAGGAAACTAGATGCATAGATCTTCGTCTGAGATAGAGTGGTTTGGAGAACAGGCCGGGTTTTCAGAGAAAAAGGGTTGCCAGAGATGGATGATGACAGAGGGACTTCGGGACAGGATTGGGATGATGACAGTCATCCAAGAGCAGGTTGGATTCCCGTCATCAAGTTTAGCAGAGGGGGATGTCATGTGCCTCATAGATGCCATGGACATTTTCAGGGCTACATCCAGAAGACGCAGCCAGATAAAGAGTATGAGCCAGTAAAAGATAGGATGAACCAAAATTTAGGAACCTCAGGTGTAGCATCTGTGGTGGACTTGGAGCAGGACAAATTGGGATCATTAAGGGGTGATGCAGTCGGCTGGCTGCCAAAAAGGACTGTCAGCTGACATCAGCATGTGTCGGCTGCAGGACACGTGGTGTCAGCTGCCCATAGACGTGGTTGGCTAAACCAGCAAATAGGGGCAGCAGGCGCAAGGAGGAGGACCGGTCGGATGAATTAAATAGCATTTAAGGCATTTATGACTGGCGTACCTGCAGTCGGCCAGTTCCCCATGTATTCCAAGGGCTATAAATAGGCCCCCTTGCTCATTGTTTTAATCATTCAATCCTCTAGGGATTGGGTCATTAGGAGTCCCACAGGGGGACAGATTTTTGGTGTGTTACCACCTTTTATGTAAGGCAGCCCATGGCTGTAGATTAGGGTACCTTTTTGTACCATATGAATATACTGAATTTCCAGCACCTCTCTCTCTCTCTCTCTCTACTCTCTCTCTATATCTGCGTTTTTGCATCAGATGGTTTCCAAGAGTGTTAAGGGCTGAAAGAAGACTCCCAGAGCTTCCGCATGTTACATCGGTATCAAAGCATCAGGCTCAGCAAAGCTAAACACTAACTCAGTCCCATATGATGGTGTATAGGTCCAAGGTATAGGAAAGTACACGGACACGAAGCCCAAGGAGGGAACACAGATCGGGAGAACTCCCAGGAGGTTTGTTGATGGTGTTCCACAGTGCCAAAGGGGATGGCAGTCCTGTGAGCCAGATAGGTTCTCGGGCAACGGTCCCAAGGGAGGTTGATCCTCCAAGGGTGATGTGAGAGTGCCAGACTCATTTCTCAGGAATGAAGACCAAGACGGTGTTCAGAGTTAGGGTAGGAATGGATTGTGGACTAGAGGAAACTAGATGCATAGATCTTCGTCTAAGACAGAGTGGTTTGGAGAACAGGCCGGGTTTTCAGAGAAAAAGGGTTGCCAGGGATGGATGATGACAGAGGGACTTCGGGACAGGATTGGGATGATGACAGTCATCCAAGAGCAGGTTGGATTCCCGTCATCAAGTTTAGCAGAGGGGGATGTCATGTGCATCATAGATGCCATGGACATTTTCAGGGCTACATCCAGAAGAGGCAGCAAGATAAAGAGTATGAGCCAGTAAAAGATAGGAAGAACCAAAATTGAGGAACCTCAGGTGTAGCATCTGTGGTGGACTTGGAGCAGGACAAATTGGGATCATGGAGGGGTGATGCAGTCGGCTGGCTGCCAGAAAGGACTGTCGGTTGACATCAACAGTGCCAGAGATGTGTCGGCTGCAGGACAGGTGGTGTCGGCTGCCCATAGACGTGGTCGGCTGAACCAGCAAATAGGGGCAGCAGCAGGCGCAAGGAGGAGGACCGGTCGGATGAATTAAATAGCATTTAAGGCATTTATGACTGGCCGACCAACAATCAGCCAGTTCCCCATGTATTCCAAGGGCTATAAATAGGCCCCCTTGCTCATTGTTTTAATCATTCAATCCTCTAGGGATTGGGTCATTAGGAGTCCCATAGGGGGACAGATTTTTGGTGTGTTACCACCTTTTATGTAAGGCAGCCCATGGCTGTAGATTAGGGTACCTTTTTGTACCATATGAATATACTGAATTTCCAGCACCTCTCTCTCTCGCTACTCTCTCTCTCTATATCTGCGTTTTTGCATCAGATGGTTTCCAAGAGTGTTTAGGGCTGAAAGAAGACTCCCAGAGCTTCCGCATGTTACACAATCGCAGTCATATCCACTCCATTACCATGGCAACCATAGTCAGCATCCGGATCAGCATCAAAAGCCTTAGAGTCAATATCCGAGCTGCTGTCCGAACTACTGGCCTCATCCTCGAGGTCTGCAATTGCATGCTTGACATTAGACAAGAGGTTTCGGATTGCAGTTACCATCCACGCCATATCCTGCAGCAAAAAGTCTCCTCTTCGAGGGTGTTGGAAATGCCATTCCATGACTGAGGCAACATCTTTGAGAAACTGCTTTAGCTCCTTTTTACTCTTCAGAAGGTGGTCAATATCGTGTGTATTCTTCCGCTTGAGCCATCGGTGCTGCACATCCTCAAACTACTCCAACAATGCATTTGGGCACATCCGGGAGCTGTGACCCTAGAATCCGCATTGGCGACATACATGGTATAAGCAATCATTGGTTCCATGGCTATGTTGTCCAGACTACCTATAGGTAACATAGTCACTAGACCGATGTTTTTGACTGCCGAAATGCTTACATGCTTTCCAGCCCATTATTGAGGGATACTCAGCTTTACAGCACATACTTGTATCCATATCTGGTCGAATCCGTTTGTTCGCTGTTGCTTCTATAGCCGAGACAATCTAGACAGTTTGGTCAGTGGGATCTCAGTGCGGGTGCTGCAATCAGAGTACTGGACATGATGGCTTTCGAATCCATGCAAAGCGCTGGAAGCGGATTTTGCTTGAGCCGCGTCCGGGTTTCATCAAGCGGAATGCTTCTGCTTCCGGTTTCGGTTTTCATCAAGCGGAATATTAATCCGCTTGCGGATTCAGCTAGTCGAAGGGGTGCCTTTGGAGCTTCCAAAGCCAAAGCAACCATTCGGTTTCTCCCACATGCCTAGACTCCGAGTGTTGGTTAGATACCTAACTCCGCTTCACCCGTGCTCATCTTTGCCTTGCCGTGTGCCTATGCAAACGTGTATAGTGAAACCGGCCTCTGGTAGAAACCAAAGTGCGGTAAACTAGTAGTCACCCAATCCAATTGTAGTCCAGCCAATAAACAATTAAATAGGAGCTAGAGTGCTCCAACACAAGAAGAGAACGACACCTGTTGGCCCCAAAGCTTGGCGCCGCTTTTGGTATTTCTTTATTCAATTTCAATGGAAAAGTTTTAGATGATTACAACATGCCCATTTATGGCTCATATGTCTGCAAGTCCAATCTGCCAATCCTCAGGACCTCTTAGCATAGAGGTTACACAGTCTTGTGTCCCAAGAACACCACACTGTTATCTCCTCTAATCTGCTAAGTCTGTACATCCATGAGGACTTGAATATGCATCTGACTGAACCATGCACATAGCCACAAACTCAGCCATGAAAACAGTCCACAAACACTTCCAAATCAGCCCACAATCTTGTCCTGTTTCCACCCTCTCAACTACCAAACCCTTCCTCTCACAAAGGACCAGAGAGAACCACTCTGGAACAGTCACGAGCCAGTGAAAAGAGAGACTCCATAAGACAACTCCTGCAGTCCCACCTGCTCACAAAGAGAGAGAGAAACTTACATCTTTGTCGCTTTTCACAAGAGAGAAAAGACGCGAGGAAAAAGCCCCATTCTGTCTTGTAGCCGGGAGAGAGAAAGTCTATGAGAGAACCTGTTGTCCAGCCTTGTGTTCCCCTCTTACAGTCCACGCTTCTCAGCTAACAAACAGCTTCTTGCCAAAAGCAAAGGAGAAAGAAGAAGCTTCTGTAAGGGTATGTTTTCTCTGCAGCACAACAGCCGGTTATCCTCCAAAGACCAAAGAAAGAGAGAGATAATATGGCCTGTCTCTGCCCTGTAGCGCAGCACAGCAACCAGCTTCAATCTCTTAATAGCATGCATAGAGGAGTGTTAGGCTGCCCCTGTAGCTTCAGCAGTACAGCCCACCTGCAGCCCTTCCAAAAAGCCACATGTGACCAGCAGCGCAAAATTTCCAGTAGCTTTTTTTCCCACGCCTGCAATCAGCGCTGCCTGCCTACAGTCCCTCCAAAGGCAAGAGTAAGTGAAGCGCAGCCTGCAGCCTACCTATATGTGTTTTTCTCAGGAAATCCCAACTCCACGCTGCCCCTCAGCACTCTTTTCCAAAAAGCATGAGATAGATAGAGAGAGGGAGGAGTGTACTCCAAAAGTAGAGTAGCCCCCCCCATAAATATCCTAGGGGCCACTTAAGGTTTTTAAAACCTTCCTAGGGGCCACCCAAAGTTATAAAACCTTATGAATTTTAATTCCTTGGTCCCCCTTCACACTTGGGGTTGTCCACACATGGGTCAATAAACCTTAGCCCCAAATATGAACCTTTAAATATTTACCCTGCTCACCGACCACCATGCTTACACTTATGCTATACCAATTTCACAGGGTCATGACATAGTCCCACATTGAAGCTCATCGTTGCCTTCTAAGCTCCAGAAATGGCCCGTTCGAGCATTTGCCTTGCTACCTTTGTGCTGCTTTGTTTGCTTTACGCAGGTTGCCATGTCGCATGCACATGCAGACGGTTTGGAGCAATATCAAGCAAGGCACCTACTGTCCGCCTTCCGAGTCACAAGCGGAAGATTGATCAGCTTCCGAGTTGATCAAGCGGAAGACTGATCCGCGTTCCAGATTAGCAAGTGGAGTATTTATCCGTGTCTGGGATTAGCAAGCGGGGGTGTTGGAGTCATCGTGTCGGGGTGCATAATTAGGGTGGCGGATGGAGAATCACCAGAAGTTGGGCGGGCTGGCAAGTCAGGTGCTGAAGAAGTACGGCGGATGCGGAATGAGGGTGGTGGAGAAATGCGGAATCAAGAAACCGAGTGGGGTGCGGAAGCCAGAAATCGGATCTGGGTGGAAACGGAGTCGATATTGGAATCCGGCTATGGGAGAAGTGAGAGTGGCGGGCTGGTTGCGAAATCTGATTCCGGATGGCGTGTGCGGAGATGGCAGGCCGAGTGTGTTGCGGAATGATCACCAGGGTGGCGGATGTAGGGACGGCAATCCAGGAGCAGCAGTCCGGGTGACTTGCGAACACAGCAATTTCCGGAGTCTGAAATGCGCGGAATGAGCATCCAGGTGATAAGTTAACGTGCAGCTCCTTGTAGCGTTGTTGCAACGATGGCGGTGAAGAAAATCTTCTCAGATCTTGCTGCAGCAGCCGGTCTATTGGCCTTGTTGGCCTGAGTGTGTGAGCTCTAGGCCTGGAAGGCGAAGATTGACGTTTCGCTACCTCTTGGTTTCTGAAGCGGGCTCAGTGTGCTAGGGTTTTGGAGGCTTTCTACGCTTCCATAGGGGACGCTTCCCTGGATGACGAGCTCTTGGCAGCTGTTGGGGTGGAACAGAGCAGCAATGGCGGCAGGAGTAGAAAGTCTCTGTCTTCTTGCTCATCATTGAAGCGGGGCCGCCACGAGCCGTGCGCTAAGGAGGAGGATAACTACCACGATGAGCCTAGCGAGTTCAAGCTCCACACCGTGATGATGATTGGGAGGATTTAGAGGCTGACAAGGCAAGAGGGAGGAGGAGTAGAAAGGCATCTAGAGCTACAAGTCAACCCCCTCACCGAGCAAGTGTTGTAGCTCTGCATCTACTTCCCCATCGGGCAGTTCCCATTGACAACAACACCAATCAACCACTGTTCCTCATCATCAAAAGGAGGTTGCTGCCATCGTGGGTCGCCAATGTGTTAGCGGCCTCTTTGCCCTAATAGAGAAAACAACATAAAGGAAAACACAGAAGAAACAAAAGAGTATCCATTGCAGCTCTCAGAAAATCCATAGTCGTCCATGCTCTCATACAGCAACACACACACAACCTCTACCCGTGAAGCATCCCAATGCCCCAACCACATAAGGTAGGTGGACACGCCTAACTCTGGCACGCTGGCTCTACAATAAAGAGCGCCGACTCACCGGCTCTGACATCCGGCGGTGTTGATCTGGCTCGGCGGTACGGCGGCTGACCGCCAACAGACCCCGACCACCCCCAACTCATCAGCCCAAGCTTCAAGAGATCTCGGCCCACTCGAGCAGCCTCATCTTCACAACAGACTATCGACATCTCTAACCTTCTTGTATCGTCCATGATGGACATCCTAGATGGGCCCTTGCCTAGCTTACAAGGTTGATTGATTGTTTTTATTCAGCTCTCCCATATCCCATCACTTATTGTACAATATACTTGGCATAGTAGGATCTAGATTTTTCATCTAGTATAATCTCGGGAGTCTAAGATCTTAGTTTTCAGCTTTGAGTTTTAGTTTACTGATGCTTTTTCTTTTTTCATCCATGACAAGATTTCATGGACACTATGCATACATCATTTTGGTCTTAGAGACCCTTTGGGTCTTTTGAAGACATTATAATAACACTCTCTCTCTCGGGTCTTTTGAAGACATTAAGATAACACTCACTCTCTCTCTCTCTCTCTCTCTCTCTCTCTCTCTCTCTCTCTGTGGCAACACTCAGCCTATCCGCCAAGACAGATGGACCGGTAGAGTTGGGCAACCCCGCTGAGCAAGCATACCCTAGGGGCCACAATATGTTGGCACATGCACCTATGAAGTCCTGCCACTACTCAGAGATCCTCATTCCCAAGAGCCCTCCTCTCAGCTTACCATCACCAGTTTTTCCCAGCCTAGAGGGGCGGATAGGGAGGCACCAGCGCCCATCACAGTGGATACGGGAGCCTATACCACACTGCCCCCTCGCAGCAAGCCAACGGGAGTCACATCAGATCGGGCGCACACACTCCAGAGAGTTAGACGCCCTCGTCCCGTCGGACCCTGGCCACCCTCAGCTCATCAGCCCCAGATTCAAGAGATCGTGGCCCGCCATCAAGCAGCCTCATCCTCACAGCAGACTATCAACATCTCTAGCCGCCTTGTATCACCCATGATGGACATCCTGGATGGGCCCTTGCCCAGTATACAAGGTTGAATGATTGTTCTTATTCAGCTCTCCCATATCCCATCACTTATTGTACCCTATACCTGAGATCTTAGCTTTCAGTTTTCAGTTTTAGTTTACTGTTTCTTTTTCTTATTTCATCCATGACGAGACTTCATGGACACTGTACATCATTTTGGTCTCATAGACCCTTTGGGTCTTTTGAAGACGTTAACATAACTCTCTCTCTCTCTCTCATCTTTACTCATGGATCACGTGTAACACTTTTTTGGTCTTGATAGACCCTTCGAGTCTTTCATAGACCTTCAAAATGCCTCTCTCTCTCTCTCTCTCTCTCTCTCTCTCTCATAGGCCGACTTTGGCCTCTCGTAGACGTTAATATATCTTTCTTTCTTTCTTTCTTTCTTTCTTTCTCTCTCACACACACACACACACATGCACACAAATTGGCAGTCTAAAAGCAACAAAAACCAGATATAGAAAAACAAAACAATCCTTACTGTTAAGATCTTGCCGACTGGTGTCTGCAGAAATTGATCCATCTGCCGTCTATACTGTAGCATAGACATCAAACAAAATCAGATGCTGGGTGATAATTCCTTGTAAATTTAAGTGATACAAGATAACAAAAGTCTGACTCTTGTTCATTGTTTGTGGTTGAAAAGGTCAATGTCCATTTCATTAATAAAAACAGACTGCAATAAACTTAGTAATAGGTGCTCCATGTAACTAATATTTTACAAACTTATAATACATTCATTAAGACACTTTTCCATACTCGATACTTGAAAAGACACATGATGCATGTCACATGCACCATACCTCAGATGCACGTGTCATAACTACTAAAGACCGTGTACAAAGTAGTAAACTAAACATGAGAGAGAGAGAGAGAATTGTAACCCATGTAAAGAGATAGGGTCATCACTGATTAGGGTTTGCACACATGGAGAGTAAGATGCATAGTTGCATGAAACAGAAACGGAAACGGCTAATGTCTATGCAACGAAAACAATTAGAATCTACGAAACGGCTTGCAAACGCAAATTCTTTACATTATACATCATACATGAACATGAAATTAAGTAGGGCTCAGGGAAATTTTTGCCAGAAACACGAGATACGTAAGGTGCATCATAATTCGGGGGAGATGAGAGAAAGTTTGGGAGAAAAAAAACTAAAAAGGAAAGATCCGTGGTGAAAATCTTGTGAGGAGATTAGGAAACAGGAAACAGAGATAGAAACAGAACAAAGTTCGTATTTTTGGGCTGGAAAACAACCGTTTCTTGTTACCATGGTAAGATGCACACCTACAATGGGACAATCAGGTGCTTGGAGGCATTGACCTACCAGATTGAACAAGCTGAGAACATCAAGTGACCTGCACCAAAGGACATCAATTTTAAAATCAAAAAGCTGGGGTTTCCCCAGATTATGGATCCCTTGCTGCTGGCCAACAGGCCAACCACCAGCTAACAAGGGGAAAACCCTATAAAAAGGCCTCCCACCTCCTATTCCGTTCCATTCTCACATCCTCAGCTACAGCCCTCAGTAGGTTTCGGTTTTCAGTTTCACTCAGCCTTTCTTTGTAATTTGAATACATACGTACTTGGAAAAGGGGCTCCCCACTCGGAGCCCATCATACCTATCTCACACCTTCCCTACCGTACCCTTCTCTCACTACACATAGGTCCACTTTCGCACCACGATCTAGATCATAGTCACAAGGAACGGGGGACGGTAACGGGGGGCGGGGACGGGGACGGGACGGGGGACGGCCATAAGTAGGGAACGAGGACGGGGGAGGGAACGGCACTCAAAAAATACTTTTTTTTAAAGTTTTTCTACTCTACACTTATTCTACTTTGGAAGTACATCAAAATGAGCACAAATTTACATAAAATGGTAAGCTTTTGAGTCATATTAACACCGGCTGGTGGCCGATTGTGGCCAGATAGCATGAGACGATTCTGGAGAAGGTTGGCACACTGTCAACCAGGCTACATGCATATGCGGTGAGTTATTATACACCTACTACATATGGGCTGTAAATTTTGGGTCCATTGCGGCGCGCAGTTTCACACTAGCCTACTTGGGGGAAGGTGCGGAGGGGGGCGTGAGCCCCTCTCTGCAGGGGGTCCGGGGGGGAGTCCCCCCCCGGCCCGAAGGGCCGTTTACGCTAAAGCCTAAACTCCATGCTTGTAGCCTTGTGGCCTTGTTCTTATATAGATATTAGATAGGCAAGTGAGAGAGAGAGAGGCAAGGGCCAAGGCCCAAGGCCCCAAGGCCCCAAGGCTCAAGCCTAAAGGCCAAACCTCAAGGCAAGAGAGAGGCAAGGGCCAAGGCCCAAGGCCCAAGGCCCAAGCCTCAAAGGCTCAAGGCCTCCCCAAACGGCCAAGCCAAACGGCTAGAAACGGCCCGCAAACGGCTAGAAACGGGCAAAAGAAACCACAGAATGGCTCCTTGCCGTCCCCCCAGAGGGCCGTCCCCCACAGCCGTCCCCGTTCCTACTGCCGTCCCCTTCACCGTCCCTTGTGAGGGACGCCTCCAGGGGGACGTCTGTTCGTCCCCTGCCTCCCCGTCCCGTTTCGCCGTCCCGGCGTTCCAAGCCTCCGTCCCCTCCGTCCCCTGTGACTATGATCTAGATAATGTATATCATGACAACATCTACCACCAACTCTACAAGCTTTATTGGATATTCGGAGCCTTATATACATGTGTGTGTGTACCACTGTTTGTATACCTGTATATGCGTGTGTGCATGTGTGAACAGCCCCTAAAGGGTGAGAACACTCACTTATGTGTAAGTGTGCTTATGTGTGTGAGCCCACCCTTAGGTGGATAAGATATTATGTGTGTGTAGTATGCAGTGATGTCAATGGCCATGCCATGTGTCATTCATCTAGTATGTGTGATTGAGTCAAAAGATAAGGTCTTGCACCTACAAAAAGGCTTTGTACTTGGTGGAGTTGGATACATCAATCAATTCTATTTTAGTCGTGCATATTATTGTCTCTCTCTAGCTTATTGTTTTTGTTCTCTCTACACACAACACAGCAGAGCCATGGATATCTTTGAGCCTCCATAACCTTGCACATAGACTGCAGTAGGACCTCTTTCCTTCAATTGGTATCAGAGCCTAAGGGCTACTAGCGCCTCTACTGTACGAGGTCTACCATGCGCCCAACTAGGCTGGGCGAGTAAAACTGCTAGGTGCGTTCTTCAAGGAAGTGGTTTCCGAACGATCTTCCTCAATCGTCGTTGAGCCAGACCTCAACGCCGCAGTTCTCCTTTTCTTCGTTCTAGTTCTACGCCTGCTTTTTGCCTTTTTGCTACCTGTCATCGACCAACTGCAAGCACTGTGTGCAGTCGCCTATTACTAGTAGCTGACAATTGACCGTCTATTGCAGCTGCCACACAATCGCCACGAACAAAAGCACCTAGGCCCTCTCTCCTCCGCTCCGCCTTGCTATGCCTACGTGCACCTATGCTTGTGCCTTCTCCGGCAGGTGACACCTAAGCAGCCCATCACTAGCCGCCACTGCCATGAGCTACTTGTGTTGCTCCTCCGTCCAACGTGCATACTTCCGTTGCCGCCCTCGTCGAGATGTAGTTCATCCGTTGTCACCGCCCGTCACCAACTACTACCCGGCTGACACTCTTGCTGCCAGCCACAATTGCCGCCATCATCACCGCTGCCCGTCTCCCACATGATAATCATATCTACAGATAAGATTAGATTAGATTAAGGTTTCTCTATTTTGAGATTAACCAATAAAAGTCAAATTTAATAAAACCCTAAGCACCTGTTCACATGGGCAAAGTAATGTTTTTATCATCAGCATTTTGACCCAGTAGACGCGAATGATGCATACTTGTTTGTTGACTAGCTTCTGTCTAGTTTTTGCAGAAGGTAAGTATGCATTTATTACATCTAACACATATGACCGGCCATGAAGAAGTACCATCAAGAATAAAGCTATTGGTCAAAGAAAAGGCATTGAGATGTTGCCAAATGAGCAGATGACACCACAGATATGGGGAAAGACTAGATGCACAAGCTCACCAAATGGGACTAGTACCTTGAAACATATGGAGGTACATGATGTACTTGGAACATATGGATATTCATGGAGCGCTTGGAACACTTGCACTCTGCACCAGCTGAGGACAACTGCGATATAAGAGGTAGAAAATGTAACTATTTGGCCCTCCTAGCTCTCTTTCTCATGATGAAACCCATGCCCGGACAGCGGACACCAAATAGGTGGGGACAGGGTCCAAAAGATTTGATTAGAAAAAGCACCAATTTTGGTCAAAAAGCAAGAAAAAGCAAAAAGTCAAACTAGGTTGACCGTGAGCCAGGGGCACCACTGGCAAGAGGAGACTAAGCCGGACCAAAAAGCTAAAAGCCGCTTTTCCAAAAAGCAGCTCCAGCGCCAAAAATCAAGGCCCTAAAGTTAGAAAAGCAAAAGCTAAATAACTTTGACAAAAGTCAAGTAATATTTTATTATTGAAAAGAAAAAAGGAAAAAGCAAAGAGTAAAAAAGGCAAGAGCAAAGCATGGATAAGCTTTTGGCAAAAAGCAAGGCCCTCTTCAAGTATAAAAGAAGCATGAGCCTCTCTTGAGCATCAAGTTGGAGAACAACCTCTTCATCTTTAAGGTGTTGACATCTTCGTTGAAGGTTGGAAATCATCTTCTTGATCATGAACCAAACCATGGAGTTTTCCATCGTTGCCCACTGATTCAGAGAGCCTTCATAGGCTGTAGTGCCACATCATCATCTGTCTGTACGACTGTACAGCTCCATACAGTTGTATGGAGCTGTACAGACATGTGGGGAGCTATACGGACTGAAAATTTCAAAAACCCTAATACTGCTCCAAAAACCCTAAAAACTGCTCTTTGGAAGTTTTTATTGCCCAAAAACCATTAAAACAGGTTTTATATCAGTTTTGTTGCCAGAAAGAGCTTTTCCATGTTTTTCTTCATCGATAAGGCTGTAGGAATTGTGGAGATTACTCATGGGATGAGCGAGTGATTCTTGAACATGGACTTGGATCTGGATGTGGACTTGGACTTGGACTTGGACTTGGACCTAGACCTTGATTTGGATCTAGTACTAGCCCGGTGAGAGATTCTTGTGGGTCATCCCCGTGGTGTGCTCGGCATCATAGATCTCAGGCCTCGACACCGACTTTGACTTAGGGATTCTACATCGGCATATTTGTTTGCTTTTGTATTCATTGATTGTATGGATCCTGGCCAGCGTGCCCATGGATTGTTCCGGAATAAATTCCTGAAAGGGGACGGGGCATGTTCCCCGCTCAGTGTGGTGTATTGTGCAAGATCCCTATTCCCTTCTCTCTCTCCCCTCTATATCTATCATTATCTTTTGGATAAGTGGTTGAGTCTATCATGGCACGCCCGCTGGGCTTACAAGCTATCTCTTCACGAGTTGGCTTGCTTTATATTCTCCACGACCTGGCCCATATGCATTTAAATGTTTTTTAATGCAGCATTTTCACACTACTGCTGGCTGGCCACCCTACGCCTCCTATTGGCTGCTGTCCAGGTCTGCGCTTGGCTATTGGGCAGCCCCTCGGCATTGGCCGCCTGGCTGCGCAAGGCTCTGGGGCATGTCGGCTGCCTGGTCAAGCCCCTTGGGCTGGCCGACAGCCTTCTATAGGCTGGTGGGGAAGGCCTAGGGCCTTCCTGGCCCTTCTTGGGTGGCCGAAGGCCCACCCAATGCCCACGTCAAGTGTATGATACTCTCTTTGGGGTAGCCCTAAGGGCTGGAACCTGCTACATGCAAATCCTACATGCCTCTACAGACGCCTAGTGTCCGGTTGCAAATCCAACACTTAGATCAACTGACACCATTCAAGAGGGAAACTCGCAGTACGGACTGGCACTGCTGCATGTGCAGGACAGTGCACACCTGATCTTGGGCGCTTAGAATTCAGCAATCATTCGCGAGACGAAGATAACGCACAACATAGAGAGAGAGGTGTAGAAATATATATATATATAGAGAGAGAGAGAGAGAGAGAGAGAAAGAAGTATTGGGTCCCGAATACCCTCTGTAGGGGCCCCACCACTAATGGTGTATTTGCTTTATTAGAATGATGTAAATCTGCAAATAAAGACTAGTTCTTGACCTGCAGTCTTCATCTTGGCTGGAGCACTCCCCTTGGCTATCCTGGCCCTTGGAATACACAAGCCCTTTGTGAATTATGAGATGGAAGGGCTGAATTCTGCTGGGGTATTTATACCACAAACACTGCTGGTCGGTTGTCTATTCAGCAGTCGGCCTGCTTCTACATTCTCCACAACCTGGTCCAGATGCATTTAAATGTTTTTTAATGCAGCGTTTTCACACTACTGATTGCTGGCCACCCTATGCCTCCTATTGGCTGCTGTCCAAGTCTGCGCCTGGTTGCTGGGCAGCCCTTGGGCACTGGCCGCCTAGCTAGGCAAGGCTCTAGGGCCTGTCAGCTACCTAGACAAGCCCCTTGGGTTGGCTGATAGCCTACCCAACCCTTCTATAGGCTGGTGGGCAAGGCCTAGGGCCTTCCTGGCCATTCTTGGGTGGCCTAAGGCCCAATGCCCAAGTCAAGAGTATGATACTCTATCTAGGGTAGCCCTAAGGGCTGGACCCCTTCTACATGCAAATCCTACATGCTTCTACAAATGCTTGATGTCCAGTTACAAACCCAACAATCAGATCATCTAACATAATTCTAGATGGAGACTCAGTACGGACGGCACTGCTTCATGTGCAGGACAATGCACACCTAACCTTGCATGCTTAGAGTCCCTAGCTGACTCGTCCTGGATTGGGCTCACATGGGACCAGTTTCCACTCCAAGTCCTGCACCTTCTTGTTTAGATATGTCCACATGGCATCCAAGTGCGGGATGCACGTCACATCCTACTTATTCATGTCCATACTGTTTGGAAGCCGTTGTACAGTACTAAACTTGCATGTGTACCTGCATTGCATTAGTACTAGAACCTGTACCCTTTCTGTCCATACAGATTGTCCTATTGTACCGTGGCTGCCTGTCATGACCCTGTGAATTTGTGCAGCGAACATATGGGCATGGTGGTCAGTATGCACAGGACACAAGTGTGTAAACATTTAATGAATGTTCACACTTGTGTTCAAATTTTGAAGGGTCCCAAGGGGACAAAGGTTTTATTAAAACCATAAGTGGGAACAAAAGGTTTTAAAAAAACCTTTTAAAATTAAAAGAACTCCTTTTTGGTGGTCGTGGCCCTTTTTGGGGAGGGCCCACGTTATTTTTGGAGCTCTCTTTTTCTTTGGGAAAAAGTCGGGCTGCTAGCTGCACGTGGAGGAGGCTTTTCGTGGAGAGAAGGCTGGCACACAGGGGCTATTGCAACGAGTCGGCCACTACAGTTACGAAGGCACACAGGCTTTTCTCTCCCTCTTGGTATCGTGGAAAGGACTGGCACAGTGTGGTGTTTTGGGCACACGGCTGTGTGAAACCTCTATGCTAGGAGGACAAGAGGACTGACAGTTTGGACATGCATATGTGTAAGCCATGTGTGGCCATGATGTATTCAGTTGAACTCTTCTATTCAATGTGAATAAAGAAAATCCGAAAGGGGGACCAAGCTTTGGGGCCAACAAGTGTCGTTGTCTTTGTGTAGGTGCACTCTAGCTCCCCTTTTGTCTGTCTTATTTGCTGATTTACAGCTGTGTTTGGGTGACTACTAGTCTACCGCACTTTAGTTTCTATGAAAGGCCGGTTTCAAGGTTCCGTTGCCAGGACCATCACCAACTTTCCCAACGGGGTTAACTCGTGGTTGTCTCGAGGAAAGTCGTTGCTGAAAATTTCAGCAAGATGTCAGACTATGAGGATGACTATGACTATGATGATGAGGAAGAGCAGGAGACCACTCCTGAGAGGATTGAATCTGAGGATGTACTTGCAAGAGAACAGGCTGCAGCAGATGCACGTTATCAGGATGTAACGCAGCCAGAAGATATGCCAAGTAAAGAGGAAGAGAATGCCCAATTTAAAGCCCGATTGGCAGGGAAAGTGGATGTTCTCATGCAGCTCACGCAAAGTGAGAAGTTTGCTGAATTTATGAGGGCCCCTTCTGAGCCTAAGAAGAAGAAGAAGAAGGTGCGTTCTAGGAACCCACCTCAGGGCAACAATGGTGCCTTACTGTCATGTGCACAGTGTGTATCTACCGTGTGCTACACGCACACAAGACTAGCTTCGAGGTTTGGGGATAGACTAACGAGCGGGCACCCAAGTATGGACGGGCGGGCCCCGATGACCAGCGAAGAGCCTATAAAAGGGTGGCCAAGGTTAGTCATTAGTGATATAGAGAGTCTCGCGAGTTGGTGAGAGCTCTATGGTCTTGGAGCCTGGATCTAGTGCATACGTGCACCTGCTTTACGCAGCCGAGACCGGCAGCAATCTCGAGGCCCGCGAGGGCAGCTTCGTGGCGGTATGGGACGTCGCGAGGAGGAGATTGGTCGGTACGTCAACCTAGTTAGCTCAGCTTGTGGCTCGGTGGGGACAGCCAAGACTGTGGGTTTGCCCTCAGCTGTCATGGTTGGAAGGTGAGTCAGGCCTGCACCTTCCTTGTTGTTTGTTTGTTTGTTTGTTTGCAGGTTTTGAGTCTCGTACCAGGATGTCATGTGCACAGTGTGTATCTACCATGTGCTACACGCACACAAGACTAGCTTCGAGGTTTGGGGAAGCTTGGAGCTAGGCAGGCTGATTGGCGAGCTGAGTTAGGGATAGACTAACGAGCGGGCAACCAAGTATGGACGGGCGGGCGCCCAAGTGTGGACGCCCGATGACCGGCCAAGGGCCTATAAAAGGGTGGCCAAGGTTAGTCATTAGTGATATAGAGAGTCTCGCGAGTTGGTGAGAGCTCTATGGTCTTGGAGCCTAGATCTAGTGCAGATGTGCACCTGCTTCATGCAACTGAGGTCGGCAGCAATCTCAAGGCCCGCAAGGGCAGCTTCGTGGCGGTATGGGACGTCGCGAGGAGGAGATTGGTCAGTACGTCAACCTAGTTAGCTCAGCTCGTGGCTCGATGGGGACCAAGGTGGTACCAAACGTTATGTACTGTACGGATCCGTACATACTGTACATTGTTTGGTATGGGAAAAAAAATTTAGAGTACATAAAAATACGTACCATTGGTAAAAATACATAAAAATACATAAAATCTCAGAAATTTCAGCCACCTACATAAAATTTCAGTCCATGTCCACATTGACATATAAAACTTTCGAAATAGAGAGAGAGAGAGAGAGTTGAAGGAGAGAGAGGCTGAGAGCTCAGTGCACGGTCCACAGATGGTGGGCTAAGGCTCTGAGAGAGAGAGAGAGAGAGAGAGAGAGAGAGAGAGAGAGAGAGAGAGAGAGAGTTATGTTGCTGCCTTGGGGGCCTGAGCAAGGGTGGGTGGGGAAAGGGGAGCGGGCCAGCATATTGCCAGCCGTACTGGGCGCCAATGGCGAACAGAGAGGGCGGCTACGCACAGAGGCGCGAAGCGAATAGGGGCGATGAGGGCAGAGGCAAACTGAGGCGGCGGTGAGCAGGGGGTGGCCCAGGGAGAAGGCGGCAGGGCGACAATAGCGAAGAGAGAGAGAGTGCGACTGTAGAGGAGAGAGAGCATGGAGGCTAGCCCTTATCGGAAGGTTGAGGTCATACGGCCTCCAGAGTCCAAACACAAGACGCAGGCACGCCACACAGAAGGACAAAACGGCGAAACGTTTATCGGCAAGCGAAACCCAAAAAAAAACGTACGGATCGATCCGTACGTACGGATCCCCGTACGGTACGGATTGGATCGGTACGTACGTTTTGATCCTACCTTGGTGGGGACAGCCAAGACTGTGGGCTTGCCCACGGCTGTCGTGGTTGGGAGGTGAGTCAGGCCTGCACCCCCTTGTTGTTTGTTTGTTTGTTTGCAGGATTCGAGTCTCGTACCCGGAACGATCACGAGGAGATCCGGTGGGGACTGGACACTTCCCACAGGATCCTGCTTTTCCAACATGTAGAACACTTATGGTGCAAACCCACAGAGTTCCTTTTTCGGGCAGCCACCTATTCTGCAGCAATCGATGCATCTAGGCTATTTTGACGGTTGTTCCATGTTCCAATCTATGACTGGGGGTTACCCTTAAGGAGGCATGGGAATGCAAGGGAATTTTGGAGCTAGTTTTGTGGACACATTCTTTGATGATATGATATGAATGTTGTGGCAGATGCTTTGTCATGCAAGCCACAGGTCTCAGCAGTTTCACTTGCTTATCATCATGAGCTTGATGAGATAAAAGAGAAGTATGCGCTAGATTATGATCAGATGTCTGAGGGTCAGCAACATGATCATTATACTCTCAGGGATGGCTTTTTGTTGATGCATGGTAGACTGTGTGTTACCAGAAGTTACAGCTCAAGGTTATGATTGAAAGTCATGCTCCACCATATGCACTTCATAGGGGCATTGAGGCCACGGTAAAGGCAATTGAGGCTTTCTTTTATTGGCCGACCTTGAGAAGGGATGTTGATGCTTTTATTAGGCAATGCATCGTATGTCAGAAGGTGAAGTTTAACCGTCAGAAGACACCAGGGTTACTTTAGCCTTTACCTATTCCAGATAGACCATGGGAGAGCATTGCCATAGATTTTATATTTAATCTTCCAAGGACACAAACAGGGAACGATGGCATTTGGACTATCATATGCAGGTTCAGTAAGCAGGCTCATTTCATTCCCGTATGTGAGAAGATCAAAGTAGATCACATGGTGAAGTTGTTCATGGCGAACGTCTTCAAGTATCATGGAATGCCTTCGTCTATTATTAGTGACCATGATCCACGGATGACGAGTTTATTTTGGAGAGGGTTGTTTGACAACATGGGTACAACTCTCAAGTTTTCATCCTCGTTTCATCCATAGACAGATGGGCAATCAGAAGAGGCTAATTCCACAGTGTTAGATCTTCTCAAGTGCTATGTGTCAGAGCACAAGCAACAATGGGAAAAGTATCTTTCTTTGGTGGAGTTCGCTTATAACACCACCATCCATACCTCGACGGGTAAGGCGCCTTTTGAGACTGTGGAAGGGGGGAAGAAGGTACCACCCATTTTGCACACAAAGAATAAGATCTTTCAGGCTAACCAGTATGTGGAGAACATGGATGAAGCTTACAGGAGAGTTAAATTGGCACTCCAAAGAACTTAACAAAAGCAAACGAAAGCAGCAGACCGTCACAAGCGTGCATTAGAGTTTACATTAGGTGTCTGGGTTCTTTTGCATTTTGAGAAAGCCACGCTCAAGAAGATGAAGGGTAAAGAGCGCTTTTTCCCTAAGTTGAGCATGCGCTACTATGGACCTTTTCAAGTATTCGAAAAGATCGGTGAGGTGGCCTATCGTTTGAAGCTACCAGATCACTGGAGGATTCACAATGCATTTCATGTGAGTCTACTTAGACCTTTCCGTGGGGGGGATGTGCTTGAAGATGTATCAGATGAGGCTCAGCCGAAAGTTGAGAAACTTGATGAGGTTCTTATTCCCGAGCAGATACTGGCACACAAGGAAAGAAAGGTACGAGGTAAAGTTTCCCGTCGCCGCTATCTTGTTAAGTTCAAGAACTATTCACCGATGGATGCGAAGTGGATGGAGGAGGGTGACTTAGCAGATTCACCTCAAGTATTGCAGCTTTATCTTGATGCCTTTGAGTTGGAGCTGACTCTTACTACAGCTCATTCAGGTTCGGCAGAGCATGGGTCTGGAGCATTGCCTGATGCTCAAGAGGGAGGTAGCACCTCCGCTCCCTTGATACAGACAAGTCGGATGTCATCTAGAGGTCGCTTGGTGCAGCTTTTGTCTCACCCGAAGATACTGACAAGTGACAGTACATCTGCTTATAGGACTTCTATGATATATGTGTACTAGTATGTTGTGGTTTATGTATGGTTCACAGTGGTATGCAACTTAGACTATTACTACACCATTGGTTTGCAATAAATGCTGTTACATATGCATGGCTCAGAGAGATTGGGACGCTGATCTTGCCATATTGTACTTTCACTTTCAATTGGATCGCATGGCTGATATCTTGCTATATTTGGCAGCCTTTGTCATCAGCGTGATTCCGCATTGGATATCTTGCTGTATCACCAAGATGTAATCAAGGATGCTTGCCATTTTTCAAGAGGGGGTATGTCACGATCCTGTGCATGACAACGAGCGTCAAGTCTGAAGCTTTTGGCGCTATGTTAGTTATTCAGGGCATAGAGTTTGTGCGTGATTTTATGGTTGCCTCTCTTGTAGGAGCAGACATAATATTGGGCATTTAGTGGTATCACAAGTTCCTTCCTAATGTCAAGTGGGACAAGCACACTTTACAGATTAGTCGAAATGTGTCAAACGTCCCAATGACCATTAAGTGTGAGCCAGGAATCCCGAACTTTTTGCTCATAAGCCACTTACTGAAAAAACAAGCAATCAAGAAAGGCGCACATTGTGCGATGATATACATCCAGACTGCCCCGATGGTGGCTAGTGCTTCTGAGAAGTAAATGGCTCTCCATGAAAAGTTCCAAAAGATTTTTCTTCCGGACAATCTCCCTCCACAGCCCCCCCCATCCAGACCGGAGGACCACAAGATTGATCTCCTCCTAGGCTCGGAACCCCCAAGCAAGTTCCATATCACCTTTCAAAGGCAATAGAATCACAGTTGGTGGACCGCCAACTCAAAGAATTGTTGCAATCTGGCTTCATCTGCCCCAGTGTGTCGCCATTTGCAGCACCGATCCTGTTTGAAGAAGAAAGATGGGTCTTCTCGTTTGTGTGTCGATTATCGTGCACTCAATAAGCTGACTCTATCAAGAGTAGATTCCCGATGTCTCAAATAGATTATATTCTCAAGAGGTTGAATGGGGCTAAGATGTTCTCGAAACTCGATTTAAAGAGTGGGTACCACCAGGTGAGGAGGCTTTTCGTGGAGAGAAGGCTGGCGCACAAGGGCTGCTGCAACGTGTCGGCTGCTGCACTTACGGAGACACACAAGCTTTTCTCTCCCTCTTGCTATCGTGGAAAGGACTGGCAGGCTGGCTGGCTGAAGACACGCGTAGGTGTTTTATTCTCTCTCTCTCTCTCTGGGACAGGCCCTTGGCCGGCTGCAAGGAAAGTAGGCTGGACTGCTCATCGGCTGGACAGAGGGGCAAGGTCGACAGCAAGTTGGCAGGCGGGAGCTGAACAGGAGACTTTTCCATCTCTTTCTCTCTTGATGAAAACCAAGCGATGTGTGTCATGCATGTAGCCAGAACAAAGCCATGTGTCTTACGCATGTAGCCAGAACCAACCTATGGGTAGCCTGCATGTGGCCGAAAATTGAAACCAAGCTATGTGTAGCCTGCGTTGGAAAACAATGTATAGCTTGCATATGGCCAAGTGCAATCCCCAGGAGATTTTAATGAAATGAAGCGACCTTCTCCCATGGTTTCTCAGAGTGATGGCAAAATCATGCAGCAATATTTTTTTCTAAAAGGAAAACAGGAAAACGGGGGAGAGGTACCGTAGGCCAGTTCCTCCGGAAATCTGAGGAAGCGTTTCTGAATTTTTGGACCAAGCCAAACTGCTGATCAACATTCTTCACTTGCTGGCTTGCGAAATCCGCCATTTCCTGAGCGCTCTCAGAAATCCTAAAACGACGATCGAATTTCTCTGCGCCGTTGCGAGCATTGTAGCTGAGCTCTTCAAGCTTCTGGTTAGCGGCAAAAAAGCTCTGCTGCATCTTGCCTTGAAGGTTCTGGGACTCAACAAACTTTACCGCTTGTAGCCAGGCCGACTCCACCACTTGGCCTGTTCTGTGGCTGAAAGAGCCGGCGGCGTCCATGAGGCGGGCGGCCAAGTCGTTCAGGCCATTGTTGCCGCCGCTGGCGCTGGCGGAAGCGGAAGCGGAAGCCGAAGCGGTGATCCGGACGCTGCTGATGCTGCGCAGACGGCAATGGCGTGGCCGAGATTCCGGAAGCGGCCGGAACGTTAAGAGATGGCTGCCGGAAGGCAGTTGGCGCAGCTTGGGCACGCTGCCGCCGCTGTGAGGCGCGTGCAGCAGGGAAGGGTCCGGGGCAGCCAAAGAGGCGGCCATGTCTGGGTGGATAGATATCTGTTTATGGTGCTCCTGTGTTTTTTTTTTTTTTTGCTGTCGTTCTAGTTGAAGAAGCTGAAGATCGACAATGGCTATAGCTATGAGCTTACTAGGTACCTACAACGGATTAACAATCAGCACGCAGCAGGTTTCCGGTTACACACGCCAAACAATGAGGGGTTTCACACTTATTAACTCCTCTGTAACATTGTGGGGTGTGGGCAGCTGGACCAGGGATGTGGGCGGGGAAGATCCCACACGTGTGAAGGCTCTCAGGATCTGCCATACACACGAGATGTGTGCCCAAATTCCAATCATCCTTTCATAGGCAATGAAGATCTACCATGTATTGGGGATGAACATTTGTTTGGTAAGTCAAATTGCATGCTAAATGAGAGCCGGGTGGGCGATCATATCCTAACATGGATGGACACCATTTACAAGTACGAGGCATCAGGCCAAGCCTCTGTTGAACCACACACCATCCTTATGGAGCTCATTCTGTACCTCAATCTCTTAAGAATGGAGGGATGAATGGATGACAAAAGTGGTTAGGATTCTTGAAAGCATAGGAGTAGACTAGAGATTAGAAGAGAGAGGCTCTTTGATCAAACGAGAAAGACCATTAAGACCATAAAGGGGAAAGGCCTTAGGACCATAAGGGACAAGCCTCCATATTAGGTGGGGAGAACCCATCAACTTACAACCCATGGAACAATAGCAAACATTTTGTACCTCAATCTCTTAAGAAATAGCAAAGTGGTTTAGGATTCTTGAAAGCATAGCAGCACACTAGAGATTAGAGGAGAGAGGCTCTTTGACACAAAGATCCCCATCTAGGAATTTGCGGAAACAATCAAAATAATTATTCAACCATTCAACTTAAGCTGTTGCAACAAATTCAACTTAAACCAAGCCTTAAAATTTAACAAATGAAAATATATGAAAATACTTAACTCTTACACGACACAAGCACTCGATGCAATCTTCCCCCCTATGTGTGTGGCTTTTTCCCCACACATGAATATTTTGAACATTCAATTGCCAATAATAGGCCATAGCCTCCAAAAATACAAAAGTTTTACTTTTTTCTTGCACGATGCTCTCTCTTTACCCAAAATAGAGAGCTCTTAAATATTAAATTAGTTGAGGCTAGGGGAAAGCTTTTAAGCTTTACAAAATGAATATTTGCAAGTTTATGCTTCAAGTCTAAGCTTGTAGAAATAATAAAATGGATGTTGACAAGCTAGCACATATATACAAACCTTGTCCAAAAAAATGAATGCCTTCCAAAAATATAATTTATGTCAATCTTTCGAGTCTTCACCTCTAAAATATCCAACAATAAATTGGTAAATAATTATTCCATAGGCATATAAACCATCAACACACACATGTTCATCAGACACAAGTACTCTAGGAATCACCATGCCATATAAACTAACTGTAATAACAAGCATAGAAAGCCGCAAGCATATGTCAATGTGCACCAAATGTATTACTATTTGAAAAGGCGTCGCCCATGATATTATCATAATTTGGCATAATATACAAACAATCCAGGTGTCCCCGACTTATGTAAGAGGGTAGAATAATATTTTTAGAGGGCTTAAAATACATTCTCATAACACTCTTTGATCAAACGAGAAAGACCATTAAGACCATAAAGGAAAAAGGACACTTGATTGCTTAGTAAAATCATAAGCTAGATTTAGATATCAATTGTTGTGGTTGATGGATTCTGTGAAGAGAATCATCCTTTTCCCTTCACCTATCATTAATATGATGTCTAAAAGAAGGAAGAAAAGATACTCAATAAAGGAAGAAAAGATACTCAATAAAGGAACCTAAGGACATAATTGTGAAGTCTTGAACAATGGCTTAACTCAACATCAACTCACAGTAAGCGTATAATGTACATAAGTAGGGATTGATCTGTTATTCAACTCTCATCCTAGAGCCATGGATCTAGTGGGAATCACTCATAAACGCACTAGAGAAACAGAGGAACAAATCATGCATCTATGATGCTTCCACACCACCACACCCAATGTTGCACCGAACACCCTCGAAAGGGTTACACTTATGCAAGCATGATCTTGGTAGAGTCAAGTTTAGACTCTTGATCTTCATTATCAGAGCCATTTAGATTACTTTGTATATGCAAGGATGGCCTCCTTTTTTTTACAATTAACTCACTAAGGTGTTTCATATCAGTAACCCAGTTCAGGCAAGTCATCAATAGTATAGCTTAGCAAAGCCAATCACTTGTGCACACACTTTTCTCATAACCTCTATATTGCTCAATGTCAAAAATGACTTAACTCACTAAGGTGTTTCATATCAGTAACCTAATTTAGGCAAGTCATCAATAGTATAGCTCAGCAAAGCCAATCACTTGTGCACACAATTATCTCATAACTTCTATATTGTTCAATATAAAACATGACTTATACAAATGACTATCTTTCACACTAGGTCGGAAAATAGTCCCGGGCCACTAGTTCTAGTCAAAAGCAACACAAAGTTTGTGCCTTCTCTATTTGGCATCAAGCTCATGGTAAGACCACTTTACAGATTCTAACACCATCTAGGCCGATGAGGGTGTTGAGGCGGTAGTAGCACGTGGGATGTGAGGTGTAGGGAGCTAGATGGGACACGTGCATTGGATTGTGGGTGTGTAGTAGTTAGGTAGGGAGCGTGAGGGCAGGAGCACTACAAGGGAGCCAATGGCATGGGTGCCACAGTCTTTAAGGTAACAAGAATGGGTGCAGCTAGGTTAGACATGAGTGTTATCAAAGGCTTTTGGGGTGACAGTTGGTAGCCAAGGGATTATACATGAGTGTGAGCGCTTAACGTGGGCACGTAGGTCAACACATGATGGCAAGGGGAGAGATGACACCTGGAGAGGCCCATGCATGAGACGTATGTGGTTCATCCCCTCCATGCGTGGGCATGGGTAATCATCCCCATGACATGGTGCCCTTATACAGTACGGCCACACAGGAGAAAGGGGGCTTAGGCAGGGTTGATAGTGGTCATGAAAAGCATGATAGCATGGGGGCCTATAGAGTGATAGGGTCAAAGGGAGGAGCGTGTGGGAGACGCTCCTGGAGGGGCCTCATGCATGGGTGTCATTAGGGTTTGAAAGTACAAGCTTAATGAAAGTGAGTAAGTGGTTGAGGTAAATGCTCAAACTAATAAGGCACATCATTCTTGGTTCAAGAAGGTGAGGGCATGGCTCATAATGTTGCCTATGCCTCTTACAAATACAATGCCAAGAAACGTTTATCAAAAACATGACCATCAACAAGGTAGAGCACTTAGGGATGCTATGCTCAACCTTAAAACTCATCTTAGAAGATGAAAATGTTAACATGCCTTGGGCTTAGGAAATGAGAGCATATGGCTTATGACATGCCTATGCCTCTTACAAACAAGAGCCTCAAGGGTGATACACAAAAACATTAAAGATGAGCACTTAGTGTACATGTGTCCAACTTTAAACCACTCAAGGAACTGAGTTTGATGATAAAAAACCAGAAAACTTCAACCTCTTTGGCTTATGGGATGAAGACAATGGCTTATGGTTGCTCCATTTCTCCTTGAAAGCTTGCCAAGGTAAGCATAGATGCGGGTTGATGAAGACTTATAATGTGGCACTTATGGTGTGTGCCCGGCCTCCAATATTGATGAAGAAGAGCCTCCTTAGTGTTAAAGACCTCCTCCTTTGATGGTTATGACCACTATTAGTGTTAAGCAACACTATTAGTGTTTATGGAACACTATTAACAAACTTGAGCAAGCTTTCATGGAGAAAAAACAGTAGGTGCCTGGTTTTTCAACTCCCACGATCGATTCAGCTCGCCATTAGGGCTGAGATTTGAGATTCTAAGCCCTTAGGTCATGGGCTTCAAAAGCCCTAACTTACCTCAGGCATATGGTGCCCACATGCGGTGTATTGGTGTACGACAGCAGCAGCACAGAAGAAACGGTGCCGGCTTGCTTAGAGCTCAATGCCGCGGCCTCCTAAGAGTAAACCTAGCAATTGATGGTACGAAGCTGAGCGCCCAGGAGTCTTCTTCAACTTCCTAGTTAAAAGCACGCCGAGATTCGTCCTCTTCAAGCTGCTGGAAGGCCTCCACTGGCTGGGGGTAGATGAGATCTACACCTTGCAAGTTGCCTAGCTCTAGATACCATGATAGAATTCGTGGTGCTTATACTAGATCAAAAAGATGTGGAGGAGAGAGAGACCCAAAATACAAGAAAAGATATTGCTTATTAAGTTGCTCAAAATACAACTAAGCTTCATGCTCATACAAATGCTTTTGGCATGTGCCTTTAAATAGGCTTGCTAGTAGGGTTAGGTGGCTCCCTTAGGACCATTCACACCCACACACCTTCTACACCCTTGTTCACTAAAGCTCCAAGGCCTATATCTTAATAGTTATCCCCATGGCTTGGCTCCCCATAGTATGGCCACACATGAGAAAGGGGGGCTTGGGCAGGGTTGATAGTGGTCGTCGAAAGCAATTGTGGGCACAGGGTGTTGGCAACCAGGAGATGCATGGTTTGAACATGAGGGGAAGCCCATGTACATGAGAGTGAAGGAGAAGAAGATGGCATAGGGCATGAACCTGGGTGATTTAAGCCCATGGGTGCTAAGGAAGGAGGGGATACATGTGGAGACATAAGAGTGTTGAGCTGCATGAGTGAAGCATGATTGGGGTCAGCAGTGGCGGCGGCGGACACAAGCGAAGGGGGAGGGGGCAGTGGGTGCAAGGGTACCCCCCATGCGGGTACAATCCCCCCCCCCCCCCGTGCGGGTACAATCCCCCCGCCCCCTTAGTGTGGCCATACACAAAAGGTAGCCAAAAAGGGTCGGGCAATTGGGCTGGGCAGTTTGGCTAGCCACGTTTTGTTTGTTCTCGAGAAAAAATGTTGGGGGGGTTAATAATTAAGTGGAAAAAGTAGGAGGTTTGTAATAAAGTAAAAATTAGATAGACGAGAGGGTTAAATTATTTTTTTTGGGGGGGGGTAGAAAATTAAAAGAAGAAGGGGGTTAGATAAAGAGGGGGGTGGAGAAAATAAAAAAAAGACTTGGGGGTAGGGTGGGGTGATGTGCATGGATGGTTTTGTGTTGTTGTGCACATACATGTGTTTGTGCTTCATGTACTTGTACATGTGTTTGTGCTTCATGTACTTGTACGTGTGTTTCTGTTTTGTGAATGTGTGTGTGCACATGTATTTTGTATATGTGAATGTGTGTGCCACATGCATTTTATGTGTGTGAATGTGTGTATGCAAATGTGTGTGTGAATGTGTGTATTCAAATGTGTGTGCACGTTCGGGTGTGCGTACATTGTGTGCACATGCATGTGTTTTTGGTTTTTTATAGTTTTTTTTAAACTTTGTTTTAAATTTTAAGTTTTCAATCATTCTTACTTATATTTGCATGTACAATTGAGAGGGTGTGCTATGTTACATATGCACCAACTGGGTTTAATGAGGGATCAATGAGTGAAGGAAGAAAATTGCTTGCCCATCCAACAACAAAAGCTTGGATGTCATGGCGCTGGATTTGTTGGTGCACTTGATTGAACTTTGGCCTTCTAGTTGGTGAGTTGGTGTTGTAGTATAGCGCACGTAGGTGTTGTGGGACCTTGGTGATCGCTTTGAGCTGTCAGATTTCTTGGCACGCACCTTGGTCACTTTTGAGCCTTTAGACCACTTGGGGAAGCCAAGGTAGTGTGTGCACTACTTTGTTGGGGTTTTGACACTATGGGTTGCTCTTGTTTTTTATTAGAATTGACAGGGTTATGGCCATCACGCCACACATAGCCATGGTGATACACCCATAAACTCTTCTGACTGCTTTAATGGTAGTGTTGGCACGTGAGTCTAGGAAGAAGCTACTACTCTCCACTCTTGCTTAATCTTTGGGGGTGGTGTTGGAGCATGGCTTTGGGTCTCCACTCTATCTTGGATTTGACATTTGGGTGTATGTAGAGGCCTACGACACGAGTTTCTTTGACCTTGGAACCCAAATGTAGGGGTTCCCTTTGTAGAAATGAGCTTTTCCTAACAACGCAGTGTTGATTATTGGGGCCACCATCACTTGCTCTCTTTGGCTAAGGGAGTTGTGGTGTGGATGGTGAGGTTTTGGGACCCAAGACGAGTTCCCCTTGTAGAAGCCTTGAGCTTCTAACATCTCGAGGGGGGGAGGGGGGAGGGGGAGGGGGGGGACGGTTGTGGGTAAGCCTCTTTTGTGTGAGGCTCTCACTTGGAAGATTTGTGCTCATAGGTAGCATTTTGGACAAAATATGGCTGTTAAGACTTTGCTTTAGCATCATACATTCCTTGGCTAGGTAGGGTAATCTTAGGTACCCATTCTTTCTTGGTGACCTCCCTAAAGGTTTGTTGAGATTGTCATTGTTGTGGGGGTGGTCTTTGTCTCTGTTGTTGGCAAGGCTTTGTAAAGATCTCCATAAAAAGGGGATGGTGGTGTAAATTGATGATAAAGCTTAGGATGGTCAAGGGTTCATCCACCAAGGCTACAAGTATCATTCTGTGGGGTAGATTAAGTTGTGGTTCACTTTTTCCAAATAATGATACTTTCAGTGGTGGTTGCAATCCATCTCCTTTCAAGGATGATATATTATTTGACTGTACTTGTTGCGGGGGTCATATAAAACTTGCAAGATGGAGATTTAGATCCAATGAAAAACTCTGCTTCAAAACAATTGGCAGTCATGGACTAATAATTATTTATTGTAGTAATTATTACAATAATGGTAGTTGTGGTTGCCTAATAATTATCTACTACGGTAATGCTAGCTGTGAATGGTGTGAGGGGTGGGTGGCCTAACAAGTCCATGTCTCTTGTAAGACAAAAGATTGTGACTAGCCCTGATATCAAGGCTAGCCACACTCAGCTAGGTGGTCTTTCTAAGGGCCACACAGTTGGTGGGTGGTCTTTCTGAGGGGAACTCTAGCTCAAGATGAGCAAGTTCCTCCGTTGTTTTGCTTGGGGACCTACAACCTATTTGGTTCTTTTTTTGTTGAGAAATCTTCTCAAGGTGGGCCCTCCATTTTTGGTTGCCTCCCTCTCATTTCTCTTTCTTTTTCTTATTAGTTTGATAGAGCATGTCCTAGGTGAGAGGTCTATAGTAGCATTTTAGCTTGCCATTGAAGTAAACTTTAGGGTCTCTCTATTTCCATTGCACCTTGAGGATCCATTTTTGTGTAACATGGTAGGGACCTTGGCCTTAGTACTTAGTTTTTGTTTGGTGTTCTTGACAGTGAAGATAAGTACCATGTCTCCTACCTTCATGCCTTGTTCTTGACAGTGTAGATAAGTACCATGGCTCCTACCTTCATGCCTTGTTCTTTAGTTGGTCGTTAAACCATTGCTTATGTCAAAGTTTTTCAACCATCAATCCATAAATGGATCACAATCTTTTCTCCCTTAGTTTCTCTAAGGCAACTAACCTCTTTGTGAGAGGATTTTCCTTGAGATTGTGTCCAATGATATGATTAGTTCTAATCCTCCTCTTGAAGACATGCAAACAAAGTTAAAGTTTAAAGACAAAGACTTTCAGATCTGGAACCTTTTCCACTTCTATGGGTAGCATCCACTTCTGTATTAGAGCTTCATTTGAGGTGTCACTTGGGGTGACATCTTGGTTAGCATCTATTGAATCTTCCAAGGATGTGGAACCTTTTCCTCTATATCCTCTATAGAGTTTTAAGACAACCTTTCTACTCCTTGTCTAATGGTAAGAGTGTCGTTATACCAATTTGTCCTTGCTCTTGCATGGAATAGCCACAATTTTCCTAAAAGGAGAGGATAGGAAGTACCATATGATATTGGATGAACCACCAAATATACAAGCCAATAATCCTCTAATAATCTTAGGCGGTTAGTTGCAATCCTTCCAAACCTAAATCTTTCATTGTCTCATCATCTAAAATGATGTAACATCCTTTAATCCAAACTCCAAATTCTAGAGTGCTTGGGTCAATTAAGGCATCAACTTCATGAATTGATTATCCATCTTGGAAGGGTTCTCCAACAGCGAGGTCAGGGCTAGTCTCAAATCTCTCCATTTAGAGAGAGGAGCTTCAAACCTCTTCTTGCAAGGTGGAGATAAGACAAGTAGCTTCATAAAGGTGATTTTGGGTTGAAAATTATTGAGGTCTTTGACAAGATCATAATCTTTGATTGGCTCTGTAGGCTTCTCCAACATCTCTTCCTTCCAAAGAGGAAAGGCAAGATCCTCTTTGGAAGGAAGAGATGTTTGGAGAGATTCTTCATGCATAAGATCCTAGACATGAGCTTGGGTGTGAGCCTCGTTTTGCAAGGGGTTTGAGGGTGCCTTCTCTTTATTCACTACTTCTCCCATTATTTATTGGTGCCTTGAGGGTACTAACTTCCTTCTCCTTTCCCTTAGGGACGTCTAGGGAGAACTTTACTTTCTTTGGGGAGGATTACATCCTAGGATTGGAAGGGTCTTTGCTGTCACTCATGGTAGCTGCTACTACTACCTCCACTAACTCTACCAAGGTGGTTCTTGTCTCTAGAGAAGTATTTTGTTGCTTTGGTTCCTAGTTGAGGGGCTGGGGCAAATCTTTGGTAGTGTGAATTGCCCCTTTGCATCTTCCACAAAAGGGCTTATTCCCTTGCTGCATTTTGGGATTTGGACAATTTGGAGATATATGGCCCTTCTCCCCACACCTAGAGCACTCCTTTGATTTATGTTTTGGACTCTTCGTCTATAACTCTATGATGTGGAAACATTTTGGGTCTAAAATTGGTGCTAAAGTCTTGGGGTTTGGGGGTAATATCCAGTGTTACCATTTTTTATTCCAGCAAGTTGAACCTTTGATCTTCCTCATTTTTCCATCTTTCATGCATCTAATTCAAAGAAAAAATTTCTTTAGTGTGATTCTTCCTCCTTAAGCAATAAGAACAAAAGGCTCCTATAATAGTCAACTTCCTTATACACTCTGTGGCCAAGTGTCCTGCTTGGTGACATTTCCTACACCATGTGTTGGCCCTTAGGGTGTATCTAAATTGGTCTTCATGGGTTCAAGGATAAGTCATTGTTGACACTTATTGAATTCATTTTCTCCATCATCACATCCATTAGCTCCTTCTTCATGTTAGATAAGAAAGTTTCTAGGTAATTCTTGATGTTCTCCCATGGGGTGCTAGGAATTGAAACCTCCTAGGGGTTCTCTATCATCATTAAGATGGAGCAGAGTTCCTGGACATTTAACTTCATTGGGTTGTAGGAATTTTTTGCTAGTTTCAAGAAGGTTGATTCCACTTTGGTGGGCTGTGAAGTTACTACATGAGGCTAAGGCTGGGACCAAGATGGGTTCCCAGTATGAAGTGATGTTAAAGGAGGTTGGATTTGGGACTTGGGGGGCAAGAGTTATCATTGCATTGGTAGGGGTGGGTAACACTCCTTTTCTTCTTGATTGGGAGATTCTAATTCTATATAGTCGACAGCTATCACTACCTCCTATAGGTGTGAGGCCTTTCTAATTCTATAAACTTCCTAATCTAGGTCCAATCCTCTTAAGAACACTCCCTTTTGGATTCCCTCATCAAGAGTTTCCCTATCTCTTCAAGATTTATTCCATTCTTGAGACATAAGATTCTACCCTTTCTCCTTCTAGTTGTATTAGGTTCATAAACTCATCACTCATCCTATCCACGAATCCTTCTCTCAAGAAGTGTGTCAAAAACTCATGTTTTAAATCATCCCAATTAGCAAATCTTCCATCATTCAATCTCTCATATGATTGAAATGTTGTGTCTTTGAAGGTGGTAGGGAATATGGCTAACCAACGCTCATAGGTTTTGACATTTTTGGTTATTCCTATTATAAGGAATTCTGCCACATGAAGATTGGGGTCTTTATTATACTCATCTTTTAAATATTGGTAGTGGGATAGCATTCATAGGACACTCGTTCACATTTTCCAGCTACAATGGGAATAGCTCCTATGGGTGTTCTTGATGAGAGAGCTGTGTTAGGAAATAACAAGGGTAGGGCTTATAATGCTCTTTCAACTCCCTCTTTTATTTCTTGGGCTAACCTCCACCTTTCTCTTCTTTTCACTCTCTACAATCTTTTCCTTTCTTGGTCAATGATTTGTTGATTCATCACTTTTTCCTTACATCATCTTCCTTCTTTCTTACCCTCTATTACAAGTGCAAGGCTCTTTCATTCCAAAGGGTTTCAAGATCTTCCAACTCATATCAAAGGGTTTCAAGATCTTCCAACTCATTCTTTGTGTTTGGATAGAACCCTACTTCCATACCACTGTACAATGGAAGATACTTTTTAAAATCCTCAAAGTGAATTTCGCAAGGAATGGCAATTATTAGTCTTGGTCCTCTCCAATACCGTGAGTAAGTGTTAAAATGGATAGTTTTGAACTCCATTTTATCAATCATACCTCAATGAGTAACTAATTGGATTGCTAACAAGTCATTCGGATTATCATTGGCATATTCAATTTCCCACAAATCAACCCAAAGGATCCACTCATACTTGGGTTTTCCTTTCTTACTTATCTCTAAGGTAATGGAGGCTTGATTTTCTTCTTTCTTTATTATCTCCTTTTACTCAAATCAAACGCTATAACTAGCAACAACCACCTTCTCTACTATCAAACTCTTAGCTTCAAGTGGTAGTTCATCAATCTAAAAAGGTCCATTCAAAGAAGCTACGAGCAGTCTTGGGGGGTGCACTACTAGAAAACCCTAGGTATCACGTGTGTTCAAGAGGTATTTTAAGAACCCCTTAACTAAAATTTCCCCCCCAATAAAACAACCCCTCTTTACTTATGAACTAAATGATTTTTTTCTAAAATTGAATTGAAAAACCCCTCCTGTTAATGTAATTGTATTAATTTTTCTCAACGTATCTAATTAAAAAACCCCTCCTGTTGAACTCACGTGGTACACTAACATTTTTTGAGTTGACCCCCCCCCCCCCCCCCCCCCCCCCCCCCGAGCGAGCAGTATAGCAATTTGGCATAAGCAGTTTGGCAAGAAAGTGAAAAATGTAGCTCTTTCTTCTATAGGGCTTCCTATAAGGGAACTATTAATACATAGAAATGAGGAATGAACCATTTATAATAGCTTACTTTACCCAAGAATATAAGCAACTCCTTCCTTGATTGGGGATAATGAAGAACTTCCATTTTTGCATTGAGCATATTTTAGCACTCTGTGTGAGAACATGGTAGTGTGATTAGGGGACCTATTCCCACTACTACCCGACCCAAAAGGTTCACTGGTGCTCATAGGTGCCTGTGATTATCCTAAGATCTAATCTTATGATACTAACTTAAGTCTCTCTCAAGGTGTGTGTAAGAACAAAACAAATAGTGAGCTTCAATGTAGATGGATTTTGGAACTTGGATTTTGTTTCCATGATTATGTTTCAATATCTTGATGATAGCTTATTTCCTTGATTGGGTACCAAAAATCGTACTCTTATGAGTGATTTAAATATAGGGTACTTAAGTAAGAAAATATATCTTGTAATATCATCAAGAGATTGAAACATTTTAATCATCTAAACTTTATTTATTAAAAAGATCACAACTTTTACTTTAGTCCTTCTCACGAATTTTAACACACTTTGGATTGAAGATAAAATTTTAGATTAAAGGGTTTTGTATTTCATTGATTAGACTTTTTGATAAAACATTGGTATAATTCCAAAGGAATCATTCATCACTTTGATCCACTTGAAGATCTCCATATTTAAGACTTTGACTTTGGTTCTTGATACTGCCCAAATTCCATTCACAAGTGAGAGATGGTCTCTTATTGGATTTAGAGATTTAAATTAACTCCACCTTCCTAGGGGAGTACCTTTCCTCCATAGGAGACAATGAACCTTTGAAGTAGAACCAAACCATGATATTGAGGAGTGGGTGAATTCCAAATATTCTTACGTCACATTCCTAGAAGAGAGCTCCACTGAAGGTGATTCCTCCTCCCTTACCATAAGTGAAGAAGGACCAGTAAGAACCTTCCCCCAAGTTTAAATTTAGAAAAACCATCCACCAAAGCACAAGAACTGAAAGATCTAGAAGAGGAATAAGACTCAATGGAAGAAATAGGCCCTCCTTTTATAAGGAGTACAAACTGAACCCATCCACCAATTAAAGGTACCTTCATCAATGAAGTGGAAGGGCACTAAGAGCTAAATTTAAAGACCAAACATGGGCAAGAAATGATTCTCAAGGTGGGTAAGTCTTTAACTCAAGAAGAAACACAAGGGTTCAAGGAACTCTTAGGAAGAAAGAGGAGGCACGTGAGAAATAGAGGCAATATCATGTTACCTTACACTCACCCCACCACTTTATGAGATTACCCACACTATGTGCATTATTGGTAGTAGAAGGTGAGTTTATCATTGATTTTTGGGGAATGAGATGCTTGACCAACTTACTTGTAGTACCTATGCCCTTCCATAGCTAGGATACACTAATACCATAGCCTACTCAGTAGAAGGTTATGTAATATGAATATGTTGGACAACTCAAATGATACTCTTGTAATTAGAGAACCTTCCAAGCACATCTATGGGTATTTGATGATGAGCTTATTAGAAAGGATTATTTTATAGGTTATCGAGTTGTAGTACAAGAATTTCCATCATTACATACCAAATCCAAATTTTATGACTTGATGATCCCATGTAACGGACATGTAACCTCAATATGGATCAAATTCTTCCACTTTCTCATGTGTACCCTAACTTAACTTCAACTTCAAAATTATTTCTTTACTTCACTTACCTACATCCATGGAATTAACTCAAAGCTCACTCAAAGATCTTATCTAGATTAGACTCCTTTCTACTTGCTGTGCTTAGAGGAACTCTAAGGCCATAATATTTCTTAGACTTAGTAATGTCCCTATGTGACCATGACTAACCTTACAATATACCGATGGAGTATGCCAAGTACTCTCACTCACATTTTAATAAACTTTAGGTGAGTTGTAGGTTTAAAAAATAATTATAAGTAAACAATAAATAATTATAAGTAAACAATACATTTTTAAAAAATGACCAAAAAGATAACTATCGCCATGTAGGATCCTGGTAGGACTCTTAATTACTCGTGGTGGTACCTTGAGGTTGATGACTTGGTTCTCATGGGATAGGACCTTGTGTCACTAATAAAAGAAAGAGGCTAAGCTATCGTCATAATTAGGAGATTGCTGATGGTTCTTAGATACTCTTGGGTAGAGGTCTCTAGTTCAATGCCTTGGTCTCTGCAAGTTGGTGTCTTATCCTTATTTATCTTTATTTACTAAAAAAAAGAGAGAGAAAAAAAAGAAACAAAAGTCTAATCACCTTCACTATAGGCTTATTACTAACCTCAGTTAAATTGGCCTTACCTTTCCTCTTCATAGTAAAAGTCTAATCACCTTCACTATAGGCTTATTACTAACCTCTAAGTTAAATTGGCCTTACCTTTCCTCTTCATAGTAAAAGTTAAAGTTCACCCCCAGTCCTAACGAAAAAAAAGCATGCATATCTGTTTTTCAAATCCATGTTTCATGTTTTTTTAACAAGGAACATTTTATTGGTTGAATCATTTTTCACACAATTATCACAAGACTTGGCATTCAGCTACTATCATCACCTTCATGCACATGTGGCATCAACTCATCTTCACTGATGTATTTCAAGGATGGAATCTACATAAAAAAGGGAGCATATTAACCCTCGTCTCGGGGGACCTCTATGGCATCGATGGGCGGCCATTGCATGATTCTTCACGTTCTTTGGCCACATGTGCTAGAATGGCTGACATTTGCATTATTGGTTGTATCGATGGGTGGCCATTGCATCATTCTTCACCTTCTTTGACCACATGTAATGGAATGGCTGACATTTGCATTATTGGTTGTATTGTATATGTTACACATGTATGATCGCTAAATTATATATGAGTGTCACACCATGAGGCTATAGATTAAGGTTACTACATTAGATTAGGTGTTACATAAGCCTAGGTGGGATAGAAGGCCCAAAGATATATAATTTAGCTTTGGCCACCTTGGCTTACGAGTGTGTGCCTAGAAGTGAGTGGCTTACATAATTTAGAATCTATGGTTATTTGTTTGGTCTTTCCACTAGTGTGTGTATTTGGTCTATCCGAGTATATGTAATCATTATGTACCTACAAGACAATCCTACTTTATGCACTCAATAGGGAGCCAAATAAGCAATAAAGGAAGGGAAATAAAGATTACCTCACAAACCTATTTGTTGAAGTCGGAGATGCTAGTTAAGTTAGATTGTTTTGGTTAAGGGTGGTTGCTCATAGATGGTAGTAGGGTTTTAATGTTTTCTAGTAAGCTTAATCGTTCATTCGCTCTCTCTTATTCTGTCTTATGTGGACAAACAGAGAAAGACATTACTCTCTCTCTCTCTCTAGGAGATAAAAAATTCCCACTCTCTTAAGGAGAAATAGGAAAGGAAAAAGTGTTCTCCCTATTGATCTCTCTTTCTTGCTTCTTCTTCTCCCTTCTCACTTTCTTCCTTTTATCCTCTTCACTTACCTTTATTCTCAATTGCTTCCTTCTACTGACCCTTCTTCTTCCCAACTCCTTTTATGCTTACTTCACCTCTCCCTCTCTTGATTTCTTAGTTATTTCACCCCTTTTTTTCTTCTCTAATTCTCCCCTTCTTTGGAGCGGGGCAAGTTGGTAGAGGTTTTGGTAATGCTCTAAGCAGATCGTGTGGAGAAATGGTGGGGGCCAATGGATCGGGCAAAGAAATGGTGGGGGTCAATGGATCGGGCAAAGAAATGGTGAGAGAGTTGATAGATCAAGTGGAGTTTGTGGCTCATCATAGCTAGAGTGGCACATGTTTATAGTTTTATGGTTATTTCATGGGGGGTAAGTGCAATAGATTGGCAAGGCTCACATGCACAAAGGTAATTCAAAGGTACACCCGCCTGATGTGAGAGGGAAAGGTTGGCAACATCATCAAGGCATATCCCACGGATAGGTGATACTTCAAACGTGGGCAATCACCACATGTACAATCGATTGTAGACATGGGTGGTAGGCCATATGCCGAGGGTAGGTGTTATGGCTATTTTTCCCCGTCACTTAGAACTCAACCGTTCATGGGAGATTTGCAAAAACAAGCACCAATGTTCATGGGGTACTTACCTTGCTTCCAAGATTAGGTCTCTTGAAGCCATCCAAGCCTAATCAATTGGTTGGAAGGTTCTCTCCTTGTTTGCCCTCTCTTCCTCTCTCTCACAAAGGAAGCTACTTCACCTTGCCCTCTCTTCCTTTATCTCATAAAGGAAGCTACTTCATCTTGCCACCAAGGACTCACACACCTCTTAGTATCTACTCTCTCACACATAAAGAATGGTTGGGAACATGTGCTAAGCAATAATCTAATCTCTCTACTTTAAACTTTCTCTTTCTGTACACACAACAAGCATCCATACGTGTAAATTGTTTTGATAAGTATGCATATTCATAGTCACGAAAAAATTAGAGTTTTTCATGGCATGAAAATATTAAGATTTCTTGATCCTTTTCATTATGTTTTTATGCTTGATCCATATGAAGTGCATCCAGCCAAAGAACAAGTCAAGCCTATAAATGTACGAGAGATGCAAAAATACAGATTTATTTTTCACAACATGAGAAACTATGAGTTTTTCATGGTATAAAAACTAAAGATCTATGTATGATTTAAGTTTGGAAGGTTTAGGTGATGTAGCTTTGAAGACGTAGAAAACTCCTAGCTTTTTAGAACCATCCAAAAACTAGAGTTTTTAATGGTTGATCATCTACTTCATTTTCTGGTTGTTGGTGTTTCAAAGTTTATGCAGAGGTTTAAAGGAGGGTCTTAGAATAAGTTTTTTAATGTTCCTCCTTGTTATGTGAAAAAATTTGGAGTTTTTCACAATTGTGAAAAACTCACTAGCATTTAACAATTGGTTTTTGATCTATTTCTTTTTGGCTCTTAGACATTTTGATGCTTATGTTGGGGGTGTTCAATCATACCTAGAATTCTCTTTAAAGGTTAAGGGAATTGGAGGTTCTCCAACTCTTTCATAGAACATTATAATTCCTCTTCCATCCAATGTATTAGTATGTTCATTGATATCACAACTGGTTCTTGTGGTTCTATTCCTTTTTTTTAGAATGCATGCTTGTGTATCTGCTACTTCTTCTTTTCCTTTGGGTCAGGCATCATTTACCTATTTTACTCCATCTTTTGATTCTTCCTTAGTGCTATTTTCTGCAAGAAGGCTTTCGCCATATTTTTTGAGGTTATTGTATCTTCTTGCCAACATCCTTCTTTTCTTCAAGAATTGTTTTAGATCTCCCCTCCTTATTTGGGCTTTTTCTATAAGGATACTTAGAAGAGCCTTAGAACTGCTTTTACTATGTTTTCCTCTTTTCTTTGGTATCCAGAGTTGTGCTTCTCCTTCATTGAAGAGTTGAGCTTGTAGGAATGTTATTGGCACCCATCATTGCTTATTATTTTTTGGATCACACCTACTTAGGTTAGCACTTTGGGGTTTTATCTTTTTTTGAGGTTTTCTCGTCGAGGTTGAGGTTTATGCTATGCGGCCCTTTCTTTTGAATGTGTGATTACTTCTTGACCTTTCTTTTGAATGTGTGATTACTTCTTCCCTTGGTATCCACAACTTACTTTCCCCTTCATAGTAACATTGAGCTTGTAGAAGGTGATTCTTCACCTGATGGTTGGGTGTTGGAATTAATAGGTCTTGTTTGTGTTTTTAGGATATCTTGGGGTCCACAGAGAAGTAGTGGTCTTAAGAAGCTTTGAGTTATTGGTACTATGGTTTTGATGGGACTGTAAAGTGGTACAATGATTATATTACCCTCTTTCTCGAGTTGGGCTATCTTGTAGCGCCCATTGGTGGATGGTGCAATTGGTTGCACTAATCCATGTGTGACTTAACAACAGTACCTATTCTTTCATAATCCCTGCAAGCATCACATACCCATTTCTAGGTAAGGGATATAAATATTAACTTTTAAAAATCCCTCATCTTGCACCATGCATGAAGTAATGCTATGCACTTTGGCACTTGTGGGCTCAAGTTCTAGCTTACCCATGTTTCATAAGACAATAAGGTGTACTTTCAGCTTAATTGGTTTAATGTCCAAGTCCTTGTCTTCTAGATATGTGAGTGCATTTATGTTTACATGTATAGTTTTGTTGTAAAACCTTTGTTTGGCTATAGCCTCACATGCCTTAGCTTCATCTTTGGCTTATTTTTCTATCCTTTTTTCTGCTTATTTTTTAATCCTCTTTTTATTTACTTGGATTAGTATATTGTGTCTTGGGTTAGGGGTCCATAATACTTTTTTTGTTTTCTTCCATTGTTGTTGTTGTTGCATCCTTCCATCTCGACATCATCAAGGGTTTCAATTCTCAAAGAGGTGTATTTGACTCAAATTGTCATCATCTGTCCTTGATGTTAATGTTTTTTAAAAATTGATCCCTTTTTGGATTTCTTATTATGATCACATATGATAAAAAGTACAACTTTGAAATGTTTGCACATCATTAATGGTTCTCATTTCTCAACTGAGGTGTATTTGACTCAAATTACCATCATCTATCCATGTTTCTTTTTTTTAAAAATTGTTTCCTTTTTATATTTCTTATTATGATCACATATAAAACAAATTGCCACAACTTTGAATTGTTTGCAAACATATATATTTTTGGAATTCTATGTATATTTTTTCATTGAAATTTCCCATTGTTGCTATAGGTGCTAGCATAGAGCACAACAATGCAAATACTTATCCTAGCACCTAAACTAATGTTTTGTAAAATGTTCCAAATAAGCATTGTAAATGCTCCCTTATATTATAGTTTGGGAAGCCCTCATGCCACGGAAAGAATGCAGGGAACAACCCTATATTGTGGGACTTTGCCCAACTACACTCGGGAGGACAAACAACTCAATCATGAAACCAGTGTGCCATGGCCTAATGCATAAATGAAAAATGGGGGTGTGTCACTCACCTCATGAAAGTCGATTTCCTAGGATTCTTGTAGGTAGTGTTGTCACTGCACAGCTGCACCCACAAGCTCCACTCCATCGGCCACCACTGCACTCCAATGGAAGCTAGAACCTCCTCATAACTCAATCTAACACCCTCACTCTCTCACATACATGCAAGCAAGCGCACAAGAGCTTAGCAAACAAGATGCAAGAAAACAAGCAATAGTATAAGATAGTAGAGAAGAAGAGCACTCTATTAAATTAGCATAAGAGAATGAGAGGTTTTGGTTACAAGAGGCCTTATCTAATTCATTTTTAGTATAAACACTCATCCCAAGGTAGTAACTTAAACGCCTTAATCTCATGGTGTGTCTTTTACGAGCACACACGTAAAATATACAATACATGCCTTTTAAGTGAATTATGGCCATTCTGATGCCTATGACCCAAATAAGGTGAAAATGATACGGTGGTGCCTGAGCATCGATGCCATAGAGGTCTTTGGTAAGGGTTAGCATAGTCCCCTTTTGGATGTAGATTCTATCCTCAGAATATGTCGATGAAGATACGTTGAAGTTGTACCTCGGATGGGTATTTTGTTGCGTGTTGGCATTGGAGGTTTTCTAAGATTTACAAGGCAACATGGTATAACTAGCAAGGTGTTCCAGTGGATTTTGGGCACAATGCAAACACCTCATCAAGCAGTGAGGACATTTCTATTGTGATTGGTGAAATTTTTGAAGTTATTATAAGGGTAATATTAAGGTTGGTCCAAATTCAATCTAAACCAAAACCAAGTTAAGAATATGCCTATGGTTATGACCTTAGTCTCCACACACTCACTTCTGTGAAACCATTTCTAGCTTTCATTTAGTTATAAATGAAACTACTAGGTAATGTATTTAAAGCTTTTCCTCTCTTGTTTTTTAAAAATTTATTAGAAATTATAGTGTCAAATTCAAAGATAAAAAAGTAAGAGTAGAGCACCACCCTGCATAGACACCCAAGTAATAGCATAGAGACCTCCTTCAAGAGTATCTAAGAACCGTTAAGTACCTTGACAATGATGGTTTTTTAGCCCTTTATTGATACATTTTTAGCCACAAGGTCCTATCCCATGAAGATGTAACTAGAAGAAAGTTGGACTAGTCTCGCAGAAAAAACACAAGTTAGCACTCAAGAAAACATTGAATTGAAAATTTATAAAAAGAATAAAAAGTAATAGCAACATTTGAGGATGGGTCTAGAATACACTTGGTTAGTTGTATGGTTGCAAAGTCAATCTTGTAGAAGTGTACTTACAATGTTGATTCCTCCCCTTGTTCCATCCTGTTGAACCTAAAAAAATCTTCATAGTCATCGGCAACAATTTATCATCAGATAGCCATAACTCATACAATGCAGGGTCAGACTCAGTGTCACTAAGCTCATCCTCCTCCTCACGGTTTAATTCTAAAATATATGCCTCCACTGATGTATAAGAGGTAATAGTCTAAGTGCATCCTTACTATGATATGGGATGGGTACTACAGGCAAGTGAGCTAAGTAGCTACCACTAGCTATAAGCTATTAAGGAAATGACCCACCATGGTCCAGAAAGGACAAGGAGCCAGTAACATTATTTCATAGAATGATGGTGTAAGTGTGTAAGCTCTTGCCCTCCTCCCCTTCTCTACGAGCTCTTCCTACGCATTCCTTACTTGATAGGGTCCTCCCATTGGGTAAAGTACGTGTAATCATATCATCATGTGGTAGTGGGGTCTCTCCTACCATGGATTGCAGAAGTCTATCCTATAGTGCCTAAAATAAGTTCTATAGTGGCAGCATAAGTAGGACGCTGTGGATAACATACGACGCTCACAGCTAAACATGGTGCAAGGAGATAAAATTGTAAGTAGAATAGATCCATAAATGTGGCTCCATAAAATCACTTCCATAATGATGCATAAACATATCATGGTGGGTTTGGAAAGGAGGAAACCTTAACCCCCCTTGATAGTACTAGTCTAGACGATCTGGGTCTAAGATAAGGTCACTCATATCAGTCCACAAAAAGTCCATGGTTGACAAGGCTTAGTAATAATATATACATACTTTCATTCTCTCTTTTTCATATGTGCTCTTTCTCATTATCTTTTCTTTTAATTTTTATTGTTATTTGGATTTTAATTGTGTGTTTATGTGTTATATTGTAGTACATGTTGGTGCAAGCTATATTGTCATGGGGCTAGCTTTTCCCAACAACCTCCCTCTTGATATGGATATGAAATTTATTGGGGAGTGAAACATGGGGATAAAAGTGATGATATTACCATAAGTTCCCCCTTCTTGTTGTAAGATTCTTCCCCAGCCTCTTAGGATGTCCAGCATCTTCCCCTGTAGTCAAATCCCTCTTCAGAAATATAAAAGATCTTGTTTCTACCAGTTTTGGACTAGAGAGAGAAAATCTTCTAGAGAGTGGTAATTCAGTTTTTAAATATTTTTGGATGGAAAAATATCTCTTCTTATTAAAATAAGTTCCCCCGAAACAGAAGTTCAAAAAGATTTTCAGAAGGTGCATTAGAAATCAAGTATAATCTGTTCAAGAGGCCTTATCCTGAGGGTCAAGATTTTTTCAAAATTTTAAATTAAGGTTCCTATGGGACAATAAGATTCATCCAAATGTGTGAAGGAGAAAAATGGAAGAAATAAAGAAAATCCCCCCAAAAATGAGTAAATGCTCACATAAGATGAAGAGTTGACTATGTACAAGGTTTATTAGTAAAAAACTATGAGTATTACTAAAAAAATGAGATATTTTGGGTATAATGATTCCATTTTGACACATGTGTAAGGAAGGGGAGTCCCTTCAAGGAGGTGCCTACTTCACATGCTTGAATGAGTTTTAAACTCAAAAATAATGTGATATTTTTATCTCTCCTCTCTCTTGGATCAAACTGAATAAAAAAGGAACCAAACTAGATCCAAATCTGGTCTAAATTCAACCAAACTGAATATGGAAAATTCTAGAAATCAGTTGGTCTTGGTTAGAGCCTCCATCTTCTATAAATAGAACCTGAGCCCTTTGTAAAAAAATAGGAGAATTATACTATGCCAGAATTATGCTGAAATAATGATAATTTTTACTATTCTCTAAAATTCTCTTCAAATTGAAGAAATTGGAACTTCCCTCCTTCTTCATTCTTCATTGGTGGCTCCATCAGCATACCAAACCAATTGATTGGTTGGGGGCCTCTACCGTGATCAAAGAATCAAGCAATTTGTAAGGTAAAGTGTGAATTTTGATCTTTTTCCATAATTTCTCAATGTTTCTCTCTTCTCAACCCCTCTAAAGCTTGAAAAGCTTAATTGAAATGGCTTTTTAATGCTATTGAAGTTAATTGATGAATGGAAGTAAGGAAATACATAAATTTTCATGTATCCTTAATTTTAATGATTTTTTTAATGATTTTTGTCTTCTCTAAATTGAATATGATGTTATGCCTCATTGTTTGGAAAAAAGGCATTCCCCTCTCTTCTTTAGTAAATCCAACCATTCTTTATCCTAGATGAATGATTAATGGATAAAATTGATAAGTTTTTCATAATGTTTCGCTTTGATAAGTAGAAAATGTTTACATTAGAATGCTTTAAATACTCTTGGTGAACTTCCAATTAATTTTAGAGAATTAAAAATTGAGAAATGGTGAGCCATACAAAGGAGGTTATGGCAAAATTTTCTAAAATTGTGAAAAATAAGTTTTAAATTTTTTAATTCAAAAAGAGTAATTTCCATCGTATACGTATTCTTAAAGTGTTAATTTTCATCCTAGGTATAAGAAATGCATACTAAAAATATTTTATTAAAAAAGTGTTACTTTCTTTAGAATTAAATTCCATGCATAGAAGGAAGTATATTGAAATTGTTATTTTGATTATAAAAGTGTGATTTTCATTATAAATGATTTTTATGCATAAATAGATGCATAAAAGAAATTATTTTATATTAAAAGAGTGATTTTTATCATAAATGATTTGTATGCATAAAAGATATTTTTTATATTAAAAGTATGATTTATATGCATAAAAGAAATTCTTTTATATTAAAAGAGTGATTTTCATCATAAATGATTTGTATGCATAAACATATGCATAAAAGATATTTTTTAATATTAAAAGTGTGATTTTCATCATAAATAGATTTTATGCATAAATTAGATGCATAAGAGAATTTCTTTTATTCTAAAAGTGTAATTCCTACTAAATTAGATTTATGCATGGAACGATGCATAAAGAATTTATTTTAATCCAAAAGTGTTATTCTCATCAATTTTGATTTTATGCATCAATAGATGCATAAAGAATTTTATTTTTATTTTAAAAGAGTTATTTTCATCAATTTTGATTTGATGCATAGAAAGATGTATAAAGAATTTTATTTTTAATTCAAAATAGTTATTTTTATCAATATTGATTTTATGCATAGAAAGATGCATAAAAGATTTATTTTTATTTCAAAAGTATTATTTTCATTGAAATTAAAATTTATGCATAGTGAGATGCATAAAAGATTTATTTTTATTTTGAAAGTGTTATTCTCGTTAAAATGGAATTTATGTATAGTAAAATGCATAAAAGATTTATTTTTATTTCGAAAGAATTATTTTCATTGAAATTAAATTTATGCATAGTTAGATGCATAAAAGATTTATTTTTATTTTGAAAGTGTTATTCTCGTTAAAATGGAATTTATGCATAGTAAAATGCATAAAAGATTTATTTTTATTTTGAAAGTGTTATTCTCATTAAAATAGAATTTATGCATAGTAAAATGCATAAAAGGTTTATTTTTAATTCGAAAGTGTTATTTTCCTTAAAATTGAACTTATGCCTAAATAGATGCATAAAAGGATTTTTATAAAAGTGTTATTCCTACTAAAGTTGTCTTTATGCCTAAGTAGATGCGTAAAGAATCTTTAAATATAAAAAAAAAAGAATTCTCTTACATTCAATAAATAGATGTGATGAGATGTGATAAGAATCAGATAGATGTAAATGGATGGATGGAAGTGATATGAATCAGATAAATGTAAAGGGATGAATGGATGAGGATGTTTGTGAATGTGAATGTGGAATGTGGATATGGATGTATGAATGAGGATGTAGATGTGGATGTATGAATGTGAAAGTGAAAATGGATGTGTTGATGTATGAATGTGGATGTGGATGTATGAATGTGGAATGTGGATATGGATGTATGAATGTGGAATATGGATACGGATGTATAAATGTGGAATGTGGATATGGATGTATGGATGTGGATGTGGATGTATGAATGTGGATGTGGATGTATGAATGTGGATATGGATGTGGATGTATGGATGTGGATATGATGTATATGTATGAATGTGGAATGTGGATATGGATGTATGGATGTAGATATGGATGTATGGATGTGAATGTGAATGTGGATGTATGAATGTGGAATGTGGATATGGATGTATGAATGTGGAAGGTGGATATGGATGTATGGATGTGGATGTAGATGTGGATGTATGAATGTGGATGTATGGATGTAAATATGGAATGTGGATGTGGATGTATGAATGTGGATGTGGATATGAATGTATGAATGTGGATGTGGAAATGGATAAAACTGAAATCCCCATGGAGGACTGTTCAGATGGAAAAATTCAGTCTGATGGACCATTATTGTGTTAAAGATATGAATGAAATATTTTGAATGAATTATTAATAACTGATAATGCGTTCTATATGAGTATCTTTATCCCTTGATTTTGTGGAGAGCCGACCTATTTAGAGAACCCCGGAATCAATTGAATAAAAAATCGGATTGAATCATAAATAAAGAGACTTAACAAGAATTTTCGTATTGATAGGAACGAGGATCGAGGTCGTCGTCGTGGTAGAAATGTTAACCCCCAACTCGATGAAGACGAGCTCGACCTGGATGTTCGTAAAACTCTTCATAGTTCACAGCCTGGACCTTTCAAGGGAGAAGGGGAAAACTTGGGTGAGGCTGTGGAGAAGTGGATCGAATCAATGGAAGAATACTTCGATGTCACCGGGTACAATGAGAAGGGCAAAATAGCTCTTGCAAGGCTAAAGATAGTGGAGTCATCTAGAGTGGCATGGAGAAACCACTGCGAGACAAACCGTCTCGACTGAAATACCCAAACCTGGACTGATCTCAAAATTTACCTAAGGACGAGGTTCTGTCCTCCTGGCTTTTTAGAAACAAAGATGAACGAATTCTTAGAGTTAACCCAGGGGAGTAGAACTATTGAAGTATATCCCCAAGCATTCACCCTCCTCCTCAAATACTCGCCTCCGTTGGATGAAGAACAACTGATTTATTCGGGGACTAAACGAATCTTTGAATATCCTAGTGAAGAATGCCAAGCCAGTTTCCATGGCCGAAGCAGTTCGGATGGCGAAGGATTTCGCCAAGGCCTTTGATGTCAAAGTCCCACCAAAGCCAGCACCATCACTTTTCAAAAGGTTTTTATTCCCAAAAGGTGATTCCAACCTTCCTCCGCCTAAGAGATATCAGGGTCAAAACCCAAGATATGAGAAGTTCCAAAATGGAAGAAATGTCCTTTTCCCGAAACTCAATCCCCTGGATTTTAACTTTAGAAATTCCACCCTTGAACAAGAGAGTGAAATGCTATAACTGTCAAGGGTTTGGACATCACAGCATGGATTGCCCAACTCCTTTTGGATCAAGGTTTTTAGGGTAGGAAAATCAAGGATCAAGATTCCAGACTCCAGTCCCTTCCCTCCATAGTAATCACGGTTCTATCCGCCAAAATCAGGGAAATCCCAGAGGTAGACCCTCTATCCAACCTGAAGTTTCAATACAAGGTAATGCAAGACCTTCACCTCAGAATAGAGGAAGTCAAAGAGAGTTGTTCCCAAATTGAACGTCCACTTCCAAGGCAGTAACGGTGGAAGTGATTGAAGAAGAAGAAGAAGATGAAAGAGATCATACTCCACCTGCGAGATGAGGACATCTCCCGTTTTTTAAGTGGGGTAGAATGTAAGATTCCTCCCCAGCCTCTTAGGATGTCCAGCATCTTCCCCTGTAGTAAAATCCCTCTTGAGAAATATAAAAGATCTTGTTTCTACCAGTTTTGGTCTACAGAGAGAAAATCTTCTAGAGAGTGGTAATTCAGTTTTTAAATATTTTTGGATGGAAAAATATCTCTTCTTATTAAAATAAGTTCCCCCAAAACAGAAGTTCAAAAAGATTTTTAGAAGGTGCATTAGAAATCAAGTATAATCTGTTCAAGAGGCCTTATCCTGAGGGTCAAGATTTTTTCAAAATTTTAAATTTAGGTTCCTATGGGCCAATAAGATTCATCCAAATGTGTGAAGGAGAAAAATGGAAGAAATAAAGGAAATCTCTCCAAAAATGAGTAAATGCTCATCACAAAAGATGAAGAGTTTACTATGTACAAGGTTTATTAGTAAAAAACTATGAGTATTACTAAAAACATGAGATATTTTGGATATAATGATTCCATTTTGACACATGTGTAAGGAAGGGGAGTCCCTTCAAGGAGGCGCCTACTTCACATGCTTGAATGAGTTTTAAACTAAAAAATAATGTGATATTTTTATCTCTCCTCTCTCTTGGATCAAACCGAATAAAAAAGGAACCAAACTAGGTCCAAATCTGGTCCAAATTCAACCAAACTGAATCTAGATTCTAGAAATAAATTGGTCTTGGTTAGAGCCTCTCTCTCTCCTATAAATAAATTGGTCTTGGTTAGAGCCTCTCTCTCTCCTATAAATAGAACCTGAGCCCTTTGTAAAAAAATAAGAGAATTATACTTTACCAGAATTATGCTGAAATAATGATAATTTTTACTATTCTCTAAAATTCTCTCCAAATTGAAGAAATTGGAGCTTCCCTCCTTTGTCAATCTCCATTGGTGGCTCCATCAACATACCAAACCAATTGATTGGTTGGGGGCCTCTTACCGTGTGATCAAAGAATCAAGCAATTTGTAAGGTAAAGTGTGAATTTTGATATTTTTCCATAATTTCTCAATGTTTGTCTCTTCTCAACCCCTCTCAAGCTTGAGAAGCTTAATTGGAATGGCTTTTTAATGCTATTGAAGTTAATTGATGAATGGAAGTAAGGAAATACATAAATTTCCATATATGCTTAATTTTTATGGTTTTTTTAATGATTTTTGTCTTCTCTAAATTGAATATGATGTTATGCCTCATTGAAAAAAGGCATTCCCCTCTCTTCTTTAGTAAATCCAACCATTCTTTATCCTAGATGAATGATTAATGGATAAAATTGATAAGTTTTTCATAATGTTTCGATTTGATAAGTAGAAAATGTTTACATTAGAATGCTTTAAATACTCTTGGTGAACTTCCAATTAATTTTAGAGAATTAAAAATTGAGAAATGGTGAGCCATACAAAGGAGGTTATGGCAAAATTTTCTAAAATTGTGAAAAATAAGTTTTAAATTTTTTAATTCAAAAAGAGTAATTTCCATCGTATACGTATTCTTAAAGTGTTAATTTTCATCCTAGGTATAAGAAATGCATACTAAAAATATTTTATTAAAAAAGTGTTACTTTCTTTAGAATTAAATTCCATGCATAGAAGGAAGTATATTGAAATTGTTATTTTGATTATAAAAGTGTGATTTTCATCATAAATGATTTTTATGCATAAATAGATGCATAAAAGAAATTTTTTATATTAAAAGTATGATTTATATGCATAAAAGAAATTCTTTTATATTAAAAGAGTGATTTTCATCATAAATAATTTGTATGTATAAACATATGCATAAAAGATATTTTTTATATATTAAAAGTGTGATTTTCATCATAAATGGATTTTATGCATAAATTAGATGCATAAGAGAAATTCTTTTATTCTAAAAGTGTAATTCCTACTAAATTGGATTTATGCATGGAAAGATGCATAAAGAATTTATTTTAATCCAAAAGTGTTATTCGCATCAATTTTGATTTTATGCATCAATAGATGCATAAAGAATTTTATTTTTATTTTAAAAGAGTTATTTTCATCAATTTTAATTTTATGCATAGAAAGATGCATAAAGAGTTTTATTTTTAATTCAAAATAGTTATTTTTATCAATATTGATTTTATGCATAGAAAGATGCATAAAAGATTTATTTTTATTTCGAAAGTATTATTTTCATTGAAATTAAATTTATGCATAGTTAAATGCATAAAAGATTTATTTTTATTTTGAAAGTGTTATTCTCGTTAAAATGGAATTTATGCATAGTAAAATGCATAAATAATTTTTTTTATTTCAAAAGTATTATTTTCATTGAAATTAAATTTATGCATAGTTAGATGTATAAAAGATTTATTTTTATTTTGAAAGTGTTATTCTCGTTAAAATGGAATTTATGCATAGTAAAATGCATAAAAGATTTATTTTTATTTTGAAAGTGTTATTCTCATTAAAATGAAATTTATGCATAGTAAAATGCATAAAAGGTTTATTTTTAATTCGAAAGTGTTATTTTCCTTAAAATTGAACTCATGCCTAAATAGATGCATAAAAAGATTTTTATAAAAGTGTTATTCCTACTAAAGTTGTCTTTATGCCTAATTAGATGCGTAAAGAATCTTTATATAAAAAAAAATTAGAATTCTCTTACATTCAATAAATAGATGTGATGAGATGTGATAGGAATCAGATAGATGTAAATGGATGGATGGAAGTGATATGAATCAGATAAATGTAAATGGATGAATGGATGAGGATGTTTGTGAATGTGAATGTGGAATGTGGATATGGATGTATGAATGAGGATGTTTGTGAATGTGAATGTGGAATGTGGATATGGATGTATGAATGAGGATGTGGATGTGGATGTATGAATGTGGAATGTGGATATGGATGTATGAATGTGGGATATGGATATGGATGTATAAATGTGGAATGTGGATGTGGATGTACGGATGTGGATGTGGATGTATGGATCTGGATGTGGATGTGGATGTATGAATGTGGATATAGATGTGGATGTATAGATGTGGATATGGATGTGTATGTATGAATGTGGAATGTGGATATGGATGTATGGATGTGAATGTGAATGTGGATGTATGAATGTGGAATGTGGATATGGATGTATGAATGTGGAAGGTGGATATGGATGTATGGATGTGGATGTAGATGTGGATGTATGGATGTAAATATGGAATGTGGATGTGGATGTGGATATGGATGTATGAATGTGGATGTGGAAATGGATGTATGGATGTGGAGATGAATGTATGGATGTGGATGTGGATATGGATGTATGAATGTATGAATGTATGAATGTGGATATGGATGTATGGATGTGGATGTGGATATGGATATGGATGTATGAATGTGGATGTGGATGTATGGATGTGGATGTGGATGTATATATATGAATGCGGATGTGAAATTGGATGTACGAATGTGGATGTGTATGTGGAATAATGAATGCGAATGTGTATGTGAAATGATGAGACGTCAATATGAGTGAATGGATGAGATGTGATGACATGTGAATTGGGATGTGAATAAATGATATGTGATGTGAATGAATCTGATGTGATGAGATGGAAAATGATGTGATTGGATGAGAATGAGTACACATATAAATGGAATGTGGAATAAGTAATGTGGACTGATGTGAGGGATAATGTGAAAAGACGAGAGTTCATTATAGATCCGGGCAAAGGAAGTTTTTCCGGGTTCGGTTTTGGAAAAACTGATGGATTAGTCTCTTTTTGGATATCTGTGGGTGAGGCCCCGAGTGTGGGACCCTGTCCCGTGGAAGAAGTGTGGCACCCCTGAAATTGTTGCACGGTGGGGATAGGGATCTCAGAGTTGGTACCAGAGCTATTTGGCTAATGAGGATCAACTGAGAAGCCAAATATGTCAAAAATTTATCAAGAAGCACTAAAAGGTTGTAATTGTGTGATAAAATTCATACAATTTGATATTCAAACTGAAATTTGTAAATTGGTAATTGGGTCTTCAGATGGAAGTACTGTAATTGTATGGAATCTCTGACTGCTTGAGGCCTAGACATGATGGTATTTACCTTATAGTTCCAAGAACCGTGACTACCCGTATATACTGAGGGTATAACTGCAGCTCTTTTTTGGCAGTATATACGAGTAAATCTAAGACTTGAAATTAAAATCATTAATGCTATCCAGATGATGAATTCGAATGTGGTTGATATGTTTTTTAAATTTTGGTTGTTTGTGAACTGATGAGTTGATTTGGATTTTGATTGAAAAACGATGATACCTGAAATTTAGTTGAAATGTAATAAACTGAGCAAAACCACAATGAGGATGAATGGGACGAGTCCCTGTGATGATGTTCATAACTGGAATGACGTTAATGACTACAGCAAATCACTATGAGATTAGTGGATTGTGCTGGCAGATTACTACTGTTAACTTTTGATGAGGATCAGTGGATCAAGTTAAGGGATGCTAAATTAAAAATCTAAAAAATTAAAATCCCCATGGAGGACTGTTCAGATGGAAAAATTCAGTATAATGGACCATTATTGTGTTAAAGATATGAATGAAATATTTTGAATGAATTATTAATAACTGATAATGTGTTCTATATGAGTATCTTTATCCCTTCATTCTATGGAGAGCCGACCTATTTAGAGAACCCTGGAATCAGTTGAATCAAAAATCGGATTGAATCATAAATAAAGAGACTTAACAAGAATTTTCGTATTGATAGGAACGAGGATCGAGGTCGTCGTGGTAGAAATGTTAACCCCCAACTCGATGAAGACGAGCTCGACCTGAATGTTCGTAAAACTTTTCATAGTTCATAGCCTGGACCTTTCAAGGGAGAAGGGGAAAACTTGGGCGAGGCTGTGGAGAAGTGGATCGAATCAATGGAAGAATACTTCGATGTCACCAGGTACAATGAGAAGAGCAAAATGGCTCTTGCAAGGCTAAAGGTAGTGGAGTCAGCTAGAGTGGCATGGAGAAACCACTGTGAGACAATCCGTCTCGAGTGAAATACCCAACCCTGGACTGATCTCAAAATTTACCTAAGGACGAGGTTCTGTCCTCCTGGCTTTTTAGGAACAAAGATGAACGAATTCTTAGAGTTAACCCAGGGGAGTAGAACTATTGAAGTATATCCCCAAGCATTCACACTCCTCCTCAAATACTCGCCTCCGTTGGATGAAGAACAACTGATGGCTAGGTTCATTTGGGGACTAAACGAACCTTTGAATATCCTGGTGAAGAATGCAAGCCAGTTTCCATGACCGAAGCAGTTCGGATGGTGAAGGATTTCGCCAAGGCCTTTGATGTCAAAGTCTCGCTAAAGCCAGCACCATCACCTTTCAAAAGGCTTTTATTCCCAGAAGGTGATTCCAACCTTCCTCCGCCTAAGAGATACTAGGGTTAAACCCAAGATATGGGAAGTTCTAGAATGGAAGAAATGTCCTTTTCTCGAAACTTAATCCCCTGGATTTGAACTTCAGAAATTCCACCCTTGCACAAGAGAGTGAAATGCTATAACTGTCAAGGGTTTGGACATCGCAGCATGGATTGCCCAACTCCTTTTGGATCAAGGTTTTTAGGGCAAGAAAATCAAGGATCAAGATTCCAGACTCCAGCCCCTTCCCTCCAGAGTAATCAGGGTTCTATCCGCCAAAATCAGGGAAATCCCAGAGGTAGACCGTCTATCCAACCTGCAGTTTCAATGCAAGGTAATGCAAGACCTTCACCTGAGAATAGAGGAAGTCAAAGAGAGTTGTTCCCAAATCGGCCGTCCACTTCCAAGGTAGTAACACTGGAAGTGATTGAAGAAGAAGATGAAAGAGATCATACTCCACCTACGAGATGAGGACATCTCCCGTTTTTTAAGTGGGATAGAATGTAAGATTCCTCCCTAGCCTCTTAGGATGTCCAGCATCTTCCCCTATAGTCAAATCCCTCTTCAGAAATATAAAAGATCTTGTTTCTACCAGTTTTGACCTAGAGAGAGAAAATCTTCTAGAGAGTGGTAATTAAGTTTTTAAATATTTTTGGATGGAAAAATATCTCTTCTTATTAAAATAAGTTCCCTTGAAACACAAGTTCAAAAAGATTTTTAGAAGGTGCATTAGAAATCAAGTATAATCTGTTCAAGAGGCCTTATCCTGAGGGTCAAGATTTTTTCAAAATTTTAAATTAAGGTTCCTATGGGCCAATAAGATTCATCCAAATGTGTGAAGGAGAAAAATGGAAGAAATAAAGGAAATCCCCCCAAAAATGAGTAAATGCTCACAGAAGATGAAGAGTTGACTATGTACAAGGTTTATTAGTAAAAAACTATGAGTATTACTAAAAAAATGAGATATTTTGGGTATAATGATTCCATTTTGACACATGTGTAAGGAAGGGGAGTCCCTTCAAGGAGGCACCTACTTCACATGTTTGAATGAGTTTTAAACTCAAAAATAATGTGATATTTTTATCTCTCCTCTCTCTTGGATCAAACGGAATAAAAAAGGAACCAAACTAGGTCCAAATCTGGTCCAAATTCAACCAAACTGAATCTAGATTCTAGAAATCAATTGGTCTTGGTTAGAGCCTCTCTCTCTCCTATAAATAGAACCTAAGCCCTTTGTAAAAAAATGGGAGAATTATACTATGCCAGAATTATGCTGAAATAATGATAATTTTTACTATTCTCTAAAATTCTCTCCAAATTGAAGAAATTGGAGCTTCCCTCCTTTGTCAATCTCCATTGGTGGCTCCATCAGCATACTAAACCAATTGGTTGGTTGGGGGCCTCTACCGTGATCAAAGAATCAAGCAATTTGTAAGATAAAGTGTGAATTTTGATCTTTTTCCATAATTTCTCAATGTTTCTCTCTTCTCAACCCCTCTCAAGGTTGAGAAGCTTAATTAGAATGGCTTTTTAATACTATTGAAGTTAATTGATGAATGGAAGTAAGGAAATATATAAATTCCCATATATGCTAAATTTTTATGATTTTTTTTAAATGATTTTTGTCTTCTCTAAATTGAATATGATGTTATGCCTCATTGAAAAAAGGCATTCCCCTCTCTTCTTTAGTAAATCCAACCATTCTTTATCCTAGATGAATGATTAATGGATAAAATCAAGTTTTTCATAATGTTTCGCTTTGATAAGTAGAAAATGTTTACATTAGAATGATTTAAATACTCTTGGTGAACTTCCAATTAATTTTAGAGAATTAAAAATTAAAAAATGGTCAGCCATACAAAGGAGGTTATGGCGAAATTTTCTAAAATTGTGAAAAATAAGTTTGAATTTTTTTATTCAAAAAGAGTAATTCCCATCGTATATGTATTCTTAAAGTGTTAATTTTTATCCTAGGTATAAGAAATGCATACTAAAAATATTTTATTAAAAAAGTATTACTTTCTTTAGAATTAAATTCCATGCATAGAAGGAAGTATATTGAAATTTTTATTTTGATTATAAAAGTGTGATTTTCATCATAAATGATTTTTATGCATAAATAGATGCATAAAAGAAATTCTTTTATATTAAAAGAGTGATTTTCGCCATAAATGATTTGTATGCATAAAAGATATTTTTTATATTAAAAGTGTGATTTTCATCATAAATGATTTATATGCATAAAAGAAATTCTTTTATATTAAAAGAGTGATTTTTTATCATAAATGATTTGTATGCATAAACATATGCATAAAAAGATATTTTTATATATTAAAAGTGTGATTTTCATCATTAATGGATTTTATGCATAAATTAGATGCATAAGAGAAATTCTTTGATTCTAAAAGTGTAATTCCTACTAAATTGGATTTATGCATGGAAAGATGCATAAAGAATTTATTTTAATCCAAAAGTGTTATTCTCATCAATTTTGATTTTATGCATCAATAGATGCATAAAGAATTTTTTTTAATTTTAAAAGAGTTATTTTCATCAATTTTGATTTTATGCATAGAAAGATGCATAAAGAGTTTTATTTTTAATTCAAAATAGTTATTTTTATCAATATTGATTTTATGCATAGAAAGATGCATAAAAGATTTATTTTTATTTCGAAAGTATTATTTGTATTGAAATTAAATTTATGCAAAGTTAGATGCATAAAAGATTTATTTTTATTTTGAAAGTGTTATTCTCGTTAAAATGGACTTTATGCATAGTAAAATGAATAAAAAATTTATTTTTATTTTGAAAGTATTATTTTCGTTAAAATTAAATTTATGCATAGTTAGATGCATAAAAGATTTATTTTTATTTTGAAAGTGTTATTCTCGTTAAAATGGAATTTATGCATAGTAAAATGCTTAAAAGATTTATTTTTATTTGAAAGTGTTATTCTCGTTAAAATGGAATTTATGCATAGTAAAATGCTTAAAAGATTTATTTTTATTTGAAAGTGTTATTCTCATTAAAATGGAATTTATGCATAGTAAAATGCATAAAAGGTTTATTTTAATTCGAAAGTGTTATTTCTTTAAAATTGAACTCATGCCTAAATAGATGCATAAAAGGATTTTTATAAAAGTGTTATTCCTACTAAAGTTATCTTTATGCCTAATTAGATGCGTAAAGAATCTTTATTAAAAAAAATAGAATTCTCTTACATTCAATAAATAGATGTGATGATGAGATGTGATAGGAATCAGATAGATGTAAATGGATGGATGGAAGTGATATGAATCAGATAAATGTAAATGGATGAATAGATGAGGATGTTTGTGAATGTGAATGTGAATGTGGAATGTGGATATGGATGTATGAATGAGGTTGTTTGTGAATGTGAATGTGGAATGTGGATATGGATGTATGAATGAGGATGTGGATGTGGATGTATGAATGTGGAAGTGGAAATGGATGTGTTGATGTATGAATGTGGATGTGGATGTATGAATGTGGAATGTGGATATGGATGTATGGATGTGGATGTGGATGTGGATGTGGATATGGATGTGGATGTATAGATGTGGATATGGATGTGTATGTATGAATGTGGAATGTGGATATGGATGTATGGATGTGAATGTGAATGTGGATGTATGAATGTGGAATGTGGATATGGATGTATGAATGTGGAAGGTGGATATGGATGTATGGTTGTGGATGTATGGATGTAAATATGGAATGTGGATGTGGATGTATGAATGTGGATGTGGATATGGATGTATGAATGTGGATGTGGATATGGATGTATGAATGTGGATGTGAAAATGGATGTATGGATGTGGATGTAGATGTGGAAATGAATGTATGGATGTGGATGTGGATATGGATGTATGAATGTGGATGTGGATGTATGGATGTGGATATGGATGTATATGTATGAATGCGGATGTGAAATTGGATGTACGAATGTGGATGTGTATGTGGAATAATGAATGCAAATGTGTATGTGAAATGATGAGATGTCAATATGAGTGAATGGATGAGATGTGATGACATGTGAATTGGGATGTGAATAAATGATATGTGATGTGAATGAATCTGATGTGATGAGATGGAAAATGATGTGATTGGATGAGAATGAGTACACATATGAATGGAATGTGGAATAAGTAAAGTGGATTGATGAGGGATAATGTGGAAAGACGAGAGTTCATTATAGAAACTGTATTTGTGACCTGTTTATAAATGACTGTTTTATGTTAAGAATGCTGGGGAACCATTTTGACCGTCTTGTGATTAAGGTCGTGGAGACCTAACTGATAAAGTTGCAACAGCTGTGGCGGAGAGTCAACGGAGGACGTCTCGCATAGCATGGTTGGCCGACGTCTTGACAATTTAAATGGTGAGCTTCCGGTATGGTGGATGAGGGACCAAGGAAGCGGCCTATGAGTGAAGCGCTAGGTGACCTGCGAAGGATCCTAGAGGGTGCTGACCATACGGTGCTCGGGCTCTGGTTCACCGAAGATACCCACATGCGCATCGTGGAAGATATTGAATAAGGGAGTAAGAGTTGTTTTATGAAACCGGGCATGGATCTGGATGATTGACCTTGCTAGTCCTCAACGGATGAGTCCATGGCTCTTTTATGTGGATCTATTGGTTGATCTTGTTGATCTTCAACGGAGATTCCATCTTGATTTTTACAAGTGATTATATTGCTGGGTACTATGAGCTAGGAACTATTGAAAAGGCCCCTGAGTGATATTTATAAGTGATTTTTATAAGTGATTATATTGCTTGGTACTATGAGCTAGGAACTATTGAAAAGGCCCCTGAGTGGACAGGTGGTGAGCGTTCTGGTTGCCAATGATGCCATAGATACTCCGATGAAGGAATGATTTTGAAATTAAGATTCAATCGGATATTTTGGAGGATTGTGATTAGTGATACAATGGTTTCATTAAAGGATTGTTTTAAAGATAGCTGATGCTTGAGAAAAAAAGACAATTTCATATCGGGTGTGTAAGTGGTGTGACTAGTTTTATGTTTACATGAACATCCGGTTAGATGGCCTGGGAACTCTTTTCCTTGGTACTCGGGACAAAACCTAATTAAATTCCTAATTGGATCCCATCACTACAGTGGTTGGGCGATTTGCTAACCCATGGGATGATGGGGTTAGGCTGGACTGATGGATCCATAAATTGAGACTCAATTTCTGTTTAGTTCGATAGATGAAGTAAATCCCGGATAAAAATTGTTCTATGGAAACGAATCAACGACTGTGCCTCTCAATGAGGAAAAAAGTGTTCGTCTCTATGATCCAAGTACAGTCTTTTTTCTTGATCTGACTATGGGACTTACGGGTTCGGTCAAATGAGCTCAGTTAGTTAAGGCTTTTGACTACGTTAGGGAAAAGTTATCTTGGTGGAATCGCTCGTGCTTTCCAGGCAAAGGAAGTTTTTTCGAGTTTGGTTTTGGAAAAACTGATGGATTAGTCTCTGTCTGGATATCCGTGGGCGAGGCCCCGAGTGTGGGACCGTGCCCCGTGGAAGAAGTGCTACTTTTGCTGCTAGCACCCCTGAAATTGTTGCGCGGTGGGGACAGGGATCTCACAGTTGGTATCAGAGCTCGAGAAGCCAAATATGTCAAAAATTTATCAAGAAGCACTAAAAGGTTGTAATTGTGTGATAAAATTCATACAATTTGATATTTAAACTGAAATTCGTAAATTAGTAATTGGGTCTTTAGATGGAAGTACCGTAATTGTATGGAATCCTTGACTGCTTGAGGCCTAGACATGATGGTATTTACCTTATAGTTCCAAGAACCGTGACTACCCGTATATACCGAGGATATAACTGTAGCTCTTTACTGGCAGTATATACGAGTAAATCTAAGACTTGAAATTAAAATCATTAATGCTATCCAGATGATGAATTCGAATGTGGTTGATATGATTTTTAAATTCTCGTTGTGAACTGATGAGTTGATTTGGATTCTGATTGAAAAACGATAATACCTGAAATTTAGTTTAAATGTAATAAACTGAGCAAAACCACAATGAGGATGAATGGGACGAGTCCCTGTGATGATGTTCATAACTGGAATGACGTTAATGACTACAGCAAATCACTATGAGATTAGTGGATTGTGCTGGCAGATTACTACTGTTAACTTTTGATGAGGATCAGTGGATCAAGTTAAGGGATGATAAATTAAAAATCTAAAAAATTGAAATCCCCATGGAGGACTGTTCAGATGGAAAAATTCAGTCTGATGGACCATTATTGTGTTAAAGATATGAATGAAATATTTTGAATGAATTATTAATAACTGATAATGCGTTCTATATGAGTATCTTTATCCCTTGATTCTGTGGAGAGCCGACCTATTTAGAGAACCCCGGAATCAGTTGAATAAAAAATCGGATTGAATCATAAATAAAGAGACTTAACAAGAATTTTCGTATTGATAGGAATGAGGATCGAGGTCGTCGTGGTAGAAATGTTAACCCCCAACTCGATGAAGACGAGCTCGACTTGGATGTTCGTAAAACTCTTCATAGTTCACAGCTTGGACCTTTCAAGGGAGAAGGAAAAAACTTGGGTGAGGCTGTGGAGAAGTGGATCGAATCAATGGAAGAATACTTCGATGTCACCGGGTACAATGAGAAGAGCAAAATGGCTCTTGCAAGACTAAAGATAGTGGAGTCAGCTAGAGTGGCATGGAGAAACCACTGCGAGACAAACCGTCTCGACTGAAATACCCAAACCTGGACTGATCTCAAAATTTACCTAAGGACGAGGTTCTGTCCTCCTGGCTTTTTAGAAACAACGATGAAGGAATTCTTAGAGTTAACCCAGGGGAGTAGAACTATTGAAGTATATCACCAAGCATTCACCCTCCTCCTCAAATACTTGCCTCCGTTGGATATAGAACAACTGATGGCCAGGTTCATTCGGGGACTAAACGAACCTTTGAATATCCTGGTGAAGAATGCCAAGCCAGTTTCCATGGCCGAAGCAGTTCGGATGGCGAAGGATTTTGCCAAGGCCTTTGATGTCAAAGTCCCACCAAAGCCAGCACCATCATCTTTCAAAAGGTTTTTATTCCCAGAAGGTGATTCCAACCTTCCTCCGCCTAAGAGATATCACGGTCAAACCCAAGATATGGAAAGTTCCAGAATGGAAGAAATGTCCTTTTCCCGAAACTCAATCCCCTGGATTTCAACTTCACAAGTTCCACCCTTGAACAAGAGAGTGAAATGCTTTAACTGTCAAGGGTTTGGACATCGCAGCATGGATTGCCCAACTCCTTTTGGATCAAGGTTTTTAGGGCAGGAAAATCAGGGATCAGGATTCCAGACTCCAGCCCCTTCCCTCTAAAGTAATCAGGATTCTATCCGCCAAAATCAGGGAAATCCTAGAGGTAGACCCTCTATCCAACCTGCAGTTTCAATGCAAGGTAATGCAAGACCTTCACCTTAGAATAGAGAAAGTCAAAGAGAGTTGTTCCCAAATCGGCCATCCACTTCCAAGGCTGTAACATTGGGAGTGATTGAAGAAGAAGAAGAAGATGAAAGAGATCATACTCCACCTACGAGATGAGGACATCTCCCATTTTTTAAGTGGGGTTGAATGTAAGATTCCTCCCCAGCCTCTTATGATGTCCAGCATCTTCCCCTGTAGTCAAATCCCTCTTCAGAAATATAAAAGATCTTGTTTTGGCCAGTTTTGGCCTAGAGAGAGAAAATCTTCTAGAGAATGGTAATTCAGTTTTTTAATATTTTTGGATGGAAAAATATCTCTTCTTATTAAAATAAGTTCCCCTGAAATAGAAGTTCAAAAAGATTTTCAGAAGGTGCATTAGAAATCAAGTATAATCTGTTCAAGAGGCCTTATCCTGAGGGTCAAGATTTTTTTCAAAATTTTAAAATAAGGTTCCTATGGGCCAATAAGATTCACCCAAATGTGTGAAGGAGAAAAATGGAAGAAATAAAGGAAATCCCCCCAAAAATGAGTAAATGCTCACAGAAGATGAAGAGTTGACTATGTACAAGGTTTATTAGTAAAAAACTATGAGTATTACTAAAAAAATGAGATATTTTGGGTATAATGATTCCATTTTGACACATGTGTAAGGAAGGGGAGTCCCTTCAAGGAGGCACCTACTTCACATGCTTGAATGAGTTTTAATCTAAAAAATAATGTGATAGTTTTATCTCTCCTCTCTCTTGGATCAAACCGAATAAAAAAGGAACCAAACTAGGTCCAAATCTGGTCCAAATTCAACCAAATTGAATCTAGATTCTAGAAATAAATTGGTCTTGGTTAGAGCCTCTCTCTCTCCTATAAATAGAACCTGAGCCCTTTGTAAAAAAATAGGAGAATTATGCTAAAGTAATGATAATTTTTACTATTCTCTAAAATTCTCTCCAAATTGAAGAAATTGGAGCTTCCCTCCTTTGTCAATCTCCATTGGTGGCTCCATCAGCATACCAAACCAATTGATTGGTTGGGGGCCTCTACCATGATCAAAGAATCAAGCAATTTGTAAGGTAAAGTGTGAATTCTGATCTTTTTCCATAATTTCTCAATGTTTCTCTCTTCTCATCCCCTCTCAAGGTTGAGAAGCTTAATTGGAATGGCTTTTTAATGCTATTAAAGTTAATTGATGAATGGAAGTAAGAAAATACATAAATTTCCATATATGCTTAATTTTTATGATTTTTTTAATGTTTTTTGACTTCTCTAAATTGAATATGATGTTATGCCTCATTGAAAAAAGGCATTCCCCTCTCTTCTTTAGTAAATCCAACCATTCTTTATCCTAGATGAATGATTAATGGATAAAATCAAGTTTTTCATAATGTTTCGCTTTGATAAGTAGAAAATGTTTACATTAGAATGATTTAAATACTCTTGGTGAACTTCGAATTAATTTTAGAGAATTAAAAATTAAAAAATGGTTAGCCATACAAAGGAGGTTATGGCAAAATTTTCTAAAATTGTGAAAAATAAGTTTAAAATTTTTTATTCAAAAAGAGTAATTCCCATCATATATGTATTCTTAAAGTGTTAATTTTCATCCTAGGTATAAGAAATGCATACTAAAAATATTTTATTAAAAAAGTGTTACTTTCTTTAGAATTAAATTCCATGCATAGAAGGAAGTATATTGAAATTGTTATTTTGATTATAAAAGTGTGATTTTCATCATAAATGATTTTTATGCATAAATAGATGCATAAAAGAAATTCTTTTATATTAAAAGAGTGATTTTCATCATGATTTGTATACATAAACATATGCATAAAAGATATTTTTTTATATTAAAAGTGTGATTTTTATCATAAATGATTTATATGTATAAAAGAAATTCTTTTATATTAAAAGAGTGATTTTCATCATAAATGATTTGTATGCATAAACATATGCTCAAAAGACATATTTTTTATATTAAAAGTGTGATTTTCATCATAAATGGATTTTATGCATAAATTAGATGCATAAGAGAAATTCTTTTATTCTAAAAGTGTAATTCCTACTAAATTGGATTTATGCATGGAAAGATGCATAAATCCAAAAGATGCATAAAGAATTCTTTATGCATGGAAAGATGCATAAAGAATTTATTTTAATCCAAAAGTGTTATTCTCATCAATTTTGATTTTATGCATCAATAGATACATAAAGAATTTTATTTTTATTTTAAAAGAGTTATTTTCATCAATTTTGATTTGATGCATAGAAAGATGCATAAAGAATTTTATTTTTAATTCAAAATAGTTATTTTTATCAATATTGATTTTATGCATAGAATGATGCATAAGAGATTTATTTTTATTTCAAAAGTATTATTTTCATTGAAATTAAATTTATGCATAGTTAGATGCATAAAAGATTTATTTTTATTTTGAAAGTGTCATTATAGTTAAAATGGAATTTATGCATAGTAAAATGCATAAAAAATTTATTTTTATTTCGAAAGTATTATTGTCATTGAAATTAAATTTATGCATAGTTAGATGCATAAAAGATTTATTTTTATTTTGAAAGTGTTATTCTCGTTAAAATGGAATTTATGCATAGTAAAATGCATAAAAGATTTATTTTTATTTTGAAAGTGTTATTCTCATTAAAATGAAATTTATGCATAGTAAAATGCATAAAAGGTTTATTTTTAATTCGAAAGTGTTATTTTTCTTAAAATTGAACTCATGCCTAAATAGATGCATAAAAGGATTCTTATAAAAGTGTTATTCCTACTAAAGTTGTCTTTATGCCTAATTAGATGCGTAAAGAATCTTTATATAAAAAAAAATTCAAATTCTCTTACATTCAATAAATAGATGTGATGAGATGTGATAGGAATCAGATAGATGTAAATGGATGGATGAAAGTGATATGAATCAGATAAACGTAAATGGATGAAAGTGATATGAATCAGATAAATATAAATGGATGAATGGATGAGGATGTTTGTGAATGTGAATGTGGAATGTGGATATGGATGTATGAATGAGGATGTGGATGTGGATGTATGAATGTGGAAGTGAAAATGGATGTGTTGATGTATGAATGTGGATGTGGATATGGATGTATGAATGTGGAATGTGGGATATGGATGTATGAATGTTGAATGTGGATATGGATGTATAAATGTGGAATGTGGATATGGATGTGGATGTGGATGTGGATGTGGATGTATGAATGTGGATATGGATGTGGATATGGATGTGTATGTATGAATGTAGAATGTGGATATGGATGTATGGATGTGAATGTAAATGTGGATGTATGAATGTGATGATGTGGATATAGATGTATGAATGTGGAAGGTGGATATGGATGTATGGATGTGGATGTAGATGTGGATGTATAGATGTAAATATGGAATGTGGATGTGGATGTATGAATGTGGATGTGGATATGGATGTATGAATGTGGATGTGGAAATGGATGTATGGATGTGGATGTAGATGTGGAAATGAATGTATGGATGTGGATGTGGATATGGATGTATGAATGTGGATGTGGATGTATGGATGTGGATATGGATGTATATGTATGAATGCGGATGTGAAATTGGATGTACGAATGTGGATGTGTATGTGGAATAATGAATGCGAATGTGTATGTGAAATGATGAGATGTCAATATGAGTGAATGGATGAGATGTGATGACATGTGAATTGAGATGTGAATAAATGATATGTGATGTGAATGAATCTGATGTGATGAGATGGAAAATCATGTGATTGGATGAGAATGAGTACACATATGAATGGAATGTGGAAGTAATGTGGACTGATGAGGGATAATGTGGAAAGACGAGAGTTCATTATAGAATTTGTATTTGTGACCTGTTTGTAAATGATTGTTTTATGTTAAGAATGCTGGGGAACAATTTTGACCGTCTTGTGATTAAGGTCGTGGAGACCTAACTGATAAAGTTGCAATAGCTGACGGAGAGTCAACGAAGGACATCTCGTGTAGCCCGGTCGGCCGAGGTCTTGACGATTTAAATGGTGAGCTTCCGGTATGGTTGTTGAGGGACCAAGGAAGCGGCCTATGAGTGAAGCGCTAGGTGACCTACGAAGGATCCTAGAGGGTGCTGACCATACGGTGCTCGGGCTTTGGGTCGCCGAAGATACCCACGTGCGTCGTGGAAGATATTGAATCAAGGAGTAAGAGTTGTTTTCTGAAACCGGGCATGGATCTGGATGATTGTTTTTGCTGGTCCTCAACGGATGAGTCCATGGCTCTTTTATATGGATTTGTTGGTTGATCTTGCTAATCTTCAACAGAGATTCCATCTTGATTTCTATAAGTGATTATATTGTCGGGTACTATGAGCTAGGAACTATTGAAAAGGCCCCTGAGTGGACATGTGGTGAGCTTTCTGGTTGCCAATGATGCCATAGATACTCCAATGAAGGAATGATTGGAAATTAAGATTCAACCGGATATTTTGGAGGATTGTGATCAGTGATACAATGGTTTCATTAAAGGATTGTTTTAAAGATAGCTGATGCTGAGAAAAAAAGACAATTTCATATTGGGTGTGTAAGTGGTGTGACTAGTTTTATGTTTGCATGAACATCCGGCTAGGGGGCCTGGGAACTCTTTTCCTTGGTACCCGGGACAAAACCTAACCAAATTCCTTATTGGATCCCATCTCTACAGTGGTTGGGCGATTCGCTAACCCATGGGACGATGGGGTTAGGTTGGACTGATGGATCCGTAAATCGAGACTCAATTTCTGTTTAGTTCGATAGATGAAGTAAATCCCGGATAAAAATTGTTCTATGGAAAAGAATCAACGGCTGTGCCTCTTAATGAGGAAAAAAGCGTTCGTCTCTATGATCCAAGTACAGTCTTTTTCCCTGATCTGACTTGGGACTTACGGGTTTGGTCAGATGAGCTTAGTTAGTTAAGACTTTTGACTACATTAGGGAAAAGTTATCCTTGTGGAATCGCTCATGCTTTCTGGAAAAAGGAAGTTTTTTCGGGTTCGGTTTTGGAAAAACTGATGGATTAGTCTCTGTCTGGATATTTGTGGGCGAGGCCCCGAGTGTGGGACCCTGCCCCGTGGAAGAAGTGCTACTTCCGCTGCTAGCACCCCTAAAATTGTTGCGCGATGGAGACAGGGATCTCACAGTTGGTATCATAGCTATTTGGCTAATGAGGATCAATCGAGAAGCCAAATATGTCAAAAATTTATCAAGAAGCACTAAAAGGTTGTAATTGTGTGATAAAATTCATACAATTTGATATTCAAACTGAAATTCGTAAATTGGTAATTGGGTCTTCAGATGGAAGTACCGTAATTGTATGGAATCCATGACTGTTTGAGGCCTAGACATGATGGAAGTACCGTAATTGTATGGAATCCCTGACTGTTTGAGGCCTAGATTGTAGTTCCAAGAACGGTGACTACTCGTATATACCGAGGATATCACTGTAGCTCTTTACTGGCAGTGTATACGAGTAAATCTAAGACTTGAAATTAAAATCATTAATGCTATCCAGATGATGAATTCGAATGTGGTTGATATGATTTTTAAATTTTGGTTGTGAACTGATGAGTTAATTTGGATTCTGATTAAAAAACGATGATTCCTGAAATTTAGTTGAAATATAATAAACTGAGCAAAACCACAATGAGGATGAATGGGACGAGTCCCTATGATGATGTTCATAACTGGAATGACGTTAATGACTACAACAAATCACTATGAGATTAGTGGATTGTGCTGGCAGATTACTACTGTTAACTTTTGATGATCAGTGGATCAAGTTAAGGGATGATAAATTAAAAATCTAAAAAATTGAAATCCCCATGGAGGACTGTTCAGATGGAAAAATTCAATCATATGGACCATTATTGTGTTAAAGATATGAATGAAATATTTTGAATGAATTATTAATAACTGATAATGCATTCTATATGAGTATCTTTATCCCTTGATTCTGTGGAGAGCCGACCTATTTAGAGAACCTCGGAATCAGTTGAATAAAAAATTGGATTGAATTATAAATAAAGAGACTTAACAACAATTTTCATATTGATAGGAACATGGATTGAGGTTGTCGTGGTAGAAATGTTAACCCCCAACTCGATGAAGAAGAGCTCGACCTGGATGTTCGTAAAACTCTTCATAGTTCACAGTCTGGACCTTTCAAGGGAGAAGGGGAAAACTTGGGCGAGGCTATGAAGAAGTGGATCGAATCAATGGAAGAATACTTCGATGTCACCGTGTACAATGAGAAGAGCAAAATAGCTCTTGCAAGGCTAAAGATAGTGGAGTCAGCTAGAGTGGCATGGAGAAACCACTGCGAGACAAACCGTCTCGATCGAAATACCCAAACTTGGGCTGATCTCAAAATTTACCTAAGGACGAGGTTCTGTCCTCCTGGCTTTTTAGAAACAAAGATGAACGAATTCTTAGAGTTAACCCAGGGGAGTAGAACTATTGAAGTATATCACCAAGCATTCACCCTCCTCCTCAAATACTCGCCTCCGCTAGATGAAGAACAACTGATGGCTAGCTTCATTCGGGGACTAAACGAACCTTTGAATATCCTGGTGAAGAATTCCAAGCCAGTTTCCATGGCCGAAGCAGTTCGGATGCCGAAGGATTTCGCCAAGGCCTTTGATGTCAAAGTCCCGCCAAAGCCAGCACCATCACCTTTCAAAAGGTTTTTATTCCCAGAAGGTGATTCCAACCTTCCTCCGCCTAAGAGATATCAGGGTCAAACCCAAGATATGGGAAGTTCTAGAATGGAAGAAATGTCCTTTTCCTGAAACTCAATCCCCTGGATCTCTACCCTTGAACAAGAGAGTGAAATGCTATAACTATCAAGGGTTTGGACATCGCAGCATGAATTGCCCAACTCCTTTTGGACATCGCAGCATGAATTGCCCAACTCCTTTTGGATCAAGGTTCTTAGGGCAGCAAAATTAGGGATCAAGATTCCAGACTCCAGCCCCTTCCCTCCAGAGTAAACAGGGTTCTAGCCGCCAAAATCAGGGAAATATTGAAAATACAAGTGAATAGGGTGTGTGCGGGAACAAGCCCTTGGTTAGAGGCTGTAAAAGAGAATGAGTAAATGTGAAAGAACCTGTGAAAAGGTGAGAAGAATATACTGGGAGAGAATAAAGGGTAGCATGAGAGGATTTAGGAAGTGTGGAGATATTCTAGGAAAAGTGAAGAGGTGGAGAGAATCAAGGAAAAGAGGTGGAGTGAATCATGGAGAAATCAGTGGGATTTGATGCTTGATGTAAACTCTATAAATTGAGGCATTGCCCTAATGAGAATTTGCTAGTTTTTGAGTATCCATGCCTACATTAATCTATTTGATTACCCACTAATTACATCTTAATTATTTGCTAATCACTTTGTTAATGATGTTGATTCTAGTGTTTGATCCACCATAGCTCATTACAATTCTCTAATTTCAACATGGTATCAGAGCCATGCCTAGAATCCATAAGGTTTATGAGCCCACTATTTAATTAATCAAGATTAGTAGATAATTAGAAAATAATCAAGATTTTAGTTATTTTTCACTTCACTTCTGTACCCCCAGCCAGTGGAGGATCTCATTCATCTTGCACACTCACAATTAGCTTAAACCCTTCTAGCATATGGTAGCCAACCCACTTGCCTTCAAGCTCATCAAAACGGCGCAGCAAACCGCCAAGCAACGAAGGACAAATCGCAAAATTCGCTGGCACCTTTTTTCTGAGGAGTTTTTGACATTGCAGCTTCCACAAATCAAAGGTCTCTAATTCCTCCTCGCCCAAGGTGTTTTCAAGCATGCTCTACAAGCTGGTGAAGACAAAATTCAGTTTCATCAAGTCTACAGTGAGATCCAAGCTCTTCATCAAATCTGCAGGTGACTTTGGTAAAACAGAGATTAAGCTTTCAATATTTGGTCAAATCTTGTGTTTCTTTGCTTAATCCTCTACTAGACTCATTGCTATTGATGCCTTTGAAAGCATTTGAGCTCATTTGAAGTCTAAGGCACCAGATGTGGACTCCCCACATACTTTGTTTTCTGTACACAAAATAGAGCATTAATTTGCTAATCAGTGATTAATCAATGCTAATCACTGTATTTTGGTACAATTGAGGGTTCAAATTAACCATTAGGTATCTGATACAGATCCCTATAGCTTCAGATTGCAATTTAGAGTTGGTTTGATACTCCAACCATTTCGTACAAATTGGTTACCCTTGATTTAATGTAATTTTTGGTGATTTTATGCTGATAAATTTATTGTAATCATCTCTTAAACACCAGATTGAGTTGTAAAAGGGTAGACACTGCCCTTGAATCTTGAAATTGGATCAAGAGGTAAGACCCCCTTCACATCACCATGAGTTCAGCACAGGAAATAGCCAAATTTAATGGGAAGCAATTTTACACATGGCAAACAAAAACCATGTATTTGCTCATGAGGAAAAATCTGTGGGGATTAGTTGAAGGGAGAGATGAATGCCCAGAGAGAGGGGAAAATGAGTGGAAGAGCAGGAATGAAAAAGCATTAGGACTTATTGCACTCAGTTTAAATGATGAAATCATTCATCACATCACAGGGATACAATGGGCAAAAGATGCATGGGATGAACTCAATAAATTATTTGGTACACAAGCAAAAAATTCAAAGATAAATCTGTTAATGCAATTCTACAAATTGGACATGAAGGAAAGTGAACCTTTAATCACACACTTGAACAAATATAAAAGCATTAAGCAACAGCTGGCAGCAGCTATTGGCAAAAAGGTAGAAGATGATGAGGCACTAGCAGTGCTTCTGAAGAGGTGATTATGAAAACATTGTAGTAACACTAAAGAATGTACCTGAATTGAAGCTACATGAGATAGAAGTAGCTCTATTAGAGCAAGAGAGCAGAGGCAAAGAGAAGAAATGGCTCGACTCAATAGCAGGAGAAGAAAAAGCATTCTTCACCCGAGGAGGATTCTCTCGAGGACAAGGACGAGGAAGAGGCAGAGAAGGAGGAAGGACCTTCACATGCCACAAATGTGGAAAGCCAGGACACATGGCGAGAGACTGCTATAGCAAACCCAGTGGAGAAGAAACGACATCGGCAAACTTCATGGAGGCTCCAAAGGAAGTGGAGTCGGATCATATTTTCTAAGAGAGAGAGAGAGAGAGACCCCACAACCCAATGTAACCTGCCCCAACAAAGTAAAACCACCTCTGAGCCACCGATGATGTAGGCCACGTGGTAGATGTATGTGTGAGCACTTTAGTCAAGGTCGCGGGCACTTATAGTAGCCTTGGACACATAGAGAGAGTGTCAAGGACTATGGAGTTTATGGACTTGAGGCACTGGTCGCGGGCTATCAAGTAAGAGGGAAACTTGGTATAGGGTCCAGGTGTGCTAGGATTATTCACTTGAGGGGAGGTGTTGAAAATACAAGTGAATAGGGTGTGTGCGGGAACAAGCCCTTGGTTAGAGGCTGTAAAAGAGAATGAGTAAATGTGAAAGAACCTGTGAAAAGGTGAGAAGAATCTACTGGGAGAGAATAAAGGGTAGCATGAGAAGATTTAGGAAGTGTGGAGATATTTTGGGAAGTGTGGAGATATTCTGGGAAAAGTGAAGAGGTGGAGAGAATCAGGGAAAAAAGGTGGAGTGAATCATGGAGAAATCAGTGGGATTTGATGCTTGATGTAAATTCTATAAATTGAGGCATTGCCCTAATGAGAATTTGCTGGTTTTTGAGTATCCATGCCTACATTAATCTATTTACTAATTACCTACTAATTACATCTTAATTATTTGCTAATCACTTTGTTAATGATGTTGATTCTAGTGTTTGATCCACCATAGCTCATTACAATTCTCTAATTTCAACAGGAAATCCCAGAGGTAGACCCTCCATCCAACCTGCAGTTTCAATCCAAGGTAATGCAAGACCTCCACTTCAGAATAGAGGAAGTCAAAGGAAGTTGTTCCCAAATTGGCTGTCCACTTCCAAGGCAGTAATGCTGGAAGTGATTGAAGAAGAAGAAGAAGATGAAAGAGATCATACTCCACCTGTGAGATAAGGACATCTCGCGTTTTTTAAGTGGGGTAGAATGTAAGATTCCTCCCCAGCCTCTCAGGATGTCCAGCATCTTCCCCTGTATAGTCAAATCCCTCTTCGGAAATATAAAAGATCTTGTTTCTACCAGTTTTGGCCTAGAGAGAGAAAATCTTCTAGAGAGTGATAATTCAAATTTTAAATATTTTTGGATGAAAAATATCTCTTCTTATTAAAATAAGTTCTCCCGAAACAGAAGTTGAAAAAGATTTTCAGAAGGTGCATTAGAAATCAAGTATAATGTGTTCAAGAGGCCTTATCCTGAGGGTCAAGATTTTTTCAAAATTTTAAATTAAGGTTCCTATGGGCCAATAAGATTCATCCAAATGTGTGAAGGAGAAAAATGGAAGAAATAAAGGAAATCCCCCCAAAAATGAGTAAATGCTCACATAAGATGATGAAGAGTTGACTATGTACAAGGTTTATTAGTAGAAAACTATGAGTATTACTAAAAAAATGAGATATTTTGGGTATAATGATTCCATTTTGACACATGTGTAAGGAAGGGGAGTCCCTTCAAGGAGGCGCCTACTTCACATGTTTGAATGAGTTTTAAACTCAAAAATAATGTGATATTTTTATCTCTCCTCTCTCTTGGATCAAACCGAATAAAAAAGGAACCAAACTAGGTCCAAATCTGGTCCAAATTCAACCAAACTGAATCTGGAAAATTCTAGAAATCAGTTGGTCTTGGTTAGAGCCTCTCTCTCTCCTATAAATAGAACCTGAGCCCTTTGTAAAAAAATAGGAGAATTATTCTATGCCAGAATTATGCTAAAGTAATGATAATTTTTACTATTCTCTAAAATTCTCTCCAAATTGAAGAAATTGGAGCTTCCCTCCTTTGTCAATCTCCATTGGTGGCTCCATCAGCATACCAAACCAATTGATTGGTTGGGGGCCTCTACCATGATCAAAGAATCAAGCAATTTGTAAGGTAAAGTGTGAATTCTGATCTTTTTCCATAATTTCTCAATGTTTCTCTCTTCTCATCCCCTCTCAAGGTTGAGAAGCTTAATTGGAATGGCTTTTTAATGCTATTAAAGTTAATTGATGAATGGAAGTAAGAAAATACATAAATTTCCATATATGCTTAATTTTTATGATTTTTTTTATGATTTTTGTCTTCTCTAAATTGAATATGATGTTATGCCTCATTGAAAAAAGGCATTCCCCTCTCTTCTTTAGTAAATCCAACCATTCTTTATCCTAGATGAATGATTAATGGATAAAATCAAGTTTTTCATAATGTTTCGCTTTGATAAGTAGAAAATGTTTACATTAGAATGATTTAAATACTCTTGGTGAACTTCTAATTAATTTTAGAGAATTAAAAATTAAAATATGGTCAACCATACAAAGGAGGTTTTGGTGAAAGTTTCTAAAATTGTGAAAAATAAGTTTGAAATTTTTTATTCAAAAAGAGTAATTCCCATCGTATATGTATTCTTAAAGTGTTAATTTTCATCCTAGGTATAAGAAATGCATGCTAAAAATATTTTATTAAAGAAGTGTTACTTTCTTTAGAATTAAATTCCATGCATAGAAGGAAGTATATTGAAATTGTTATTTTGATTATAAAAGTGTGATTTTCATCATAAATGATTTATATGCATAAATAGATGCATAAAGAAATTCTTTTATATTAAAAGAGTGATTTTTATCATAAATGATTTGTATGCATAAACATATGCATAAAAGATATTTTTATATATTAAAAGTGTGATTTTCATCATAAATGATTTATATGCAAAAATAGATGCATAAAAGAAATTCGTTTATATTAAAAGAGTGATTTTCATAATAAATGATTTGTATGCATAAACATATGCATAAAAGATAATTTTTTGTATTAAAAGTGTGATTTTTATCATAAATGGATTTTATGCATAAATTAGATGCATAAGAGAAATTCTTTTATTCTAAAAGTGCAATTCCTACTAAATTGGATTTATGCATAAAGAATTTATTTTAATCCAAAAGTGTTATTCTCATCAATTTTGATTTTATGCATAAATATATGCATAAAGAATTTTATTTTTATTTTAAAAGAGTTATTTTCATCAATTTTGATTTTATGCATAGATAGATGCATAAAGAATTTTATTTTTATTTCAAAAGAGTTATTCTTATCAATATTGATTTCATGCATAGAAAGATGCATAAAAGATTTATTTTTTTCATTGAAATTAAAATTAATGCATAGGGAGATACATAAAAGATTTATTTTTATTTTGAAAGTGTTATTCTTGTTAAAATAGAATTTATGAATAGTAAAATGCATAAAAGATTTATTTATATTTCGAAAGTATTATTTTCATTGAAATTAAATTTATGCATAGTAATATGCATAAAAGATTTATTTTTATTTTGAAAGTGTTATTCTCGTTAAAATGGAATTTATGCATAGTAAAATGCATAAAAGATTTATTTTTATTTTGAAAGTGTTATTCTCGTTAAAATAGAATTTATGCATAGTAAAATGCATAAAAGGTTTATTTTTAATTCGAAAGTGTTATTTTCCTTAAAATTGAACTTATGCCTAAATAGATGCACAAAAGGATTTTTATAAAAGTGTTATTCCTACTAAAGTTGTCTTTATGCCTAATTAGATGTGTAAAGAATCTTTATATAAAAAAAAATTTAGAATTCTCTTACATTCAATAAATAGATGTGATGAGATGTGATAGGAATCATATAGATGTTAATGGATGGATGGAAGTGATATGAATTAGATAAATGTAAATGGATGAATGGATGAGGATGTTTGTGAATGTGAATGTGGAATGTGGATATGGATGTATAAATGAGGATGTGGATGTGGATGTATGAATGTGGAAGTGGATGTGGATGTATGAATGTGGTATGTGGATATGGATGTATGAATGTGGAATGTGGATATGGATGTATGAATGTGGAATGTGGATGTGGATGTGGATGTATGAATGTGGATATAAATGGATGTGTTGATGTATGAATGTGGATGTGGATGTATGAATGTGGATATAAATGGATGTGTTGATGTATGAATGTGGATGTGGATGTGGATGTATGAATGTGGAATGTGGATATGGATGTATGGATGTGGATGTGGATGTATGAATGTGGATATGGATGTGTATGTATGAATGTGGAATGTGGATATGGATGAATAGATGTGAATGTGAATGTGGATGTATGAATGTGGAATGTGGATACAGATGTATGAATGTGGAAGGTGGATATGGATGTATGGATGTGGATGGAGATGTGGATGTATGAATGTGTATGTATGGATGTAAATATGGAATGTGGATGTGGATGTATGAATGTGGATGTGGATATGGATGTATGAATGTGGATGTGGAAATGGATGTATGGATGTGGAAATGAATCTATGGATGTGGATGTGGATATGGGTGTATGAATGTGGATGTGGAAATGTATGTATGGATGTGGAAATGAATATATGGATGTGGATGTGCATATGGATGTATGAATGTGGATGTGGATGTATGGATGTGGATATGCATGTATATAAGCCAATATTAGGTAATTTGGAAAAAATCTCACATTTTGGGAATCAATTACTCCATATAGTTTTGGACATATCTTAAACATACTAACTCCAAATTTGTCGGAGATCATAGATTTAGATTCTACTCTTCAAGATCTTTCCGATAATATATCACATGAGGGGGTTTTGAGAAACTTTTGGACAAGTTCACCATGCTCCCATTTTTCAAATGAGAATGGAATTTTTCTCAAATTATCTAATATGGTGTTATATGTATGAATGCGGATGTGGAATTGGATGTACGAATGTGGATGTGTATGTGGAATAATGAATGCGAATGTGTATGTGAAATGATGAGACTTCAATATGAGTGAATGGATGAGTTGTGATGACATGTGAATTGGGATGTGAATAAATGATATGTGATGTGAATGAATCTGATGTGATGAGATGAAAAATGATGTGATTGGATGAGAATGAGTACACATATGAATGGAATGTGGAATAAGTAATGTGGACTGATGAGGGATAATGTGGAAAGACGAGAGTTCATTATAGAAACTGTATTTGTGACCTGTTTGTAAATGACTATTTTATGTCAAGAATGCTGGGGAAGCATTTTGACCGTCTTGTGATTAAGGTCGTGGAGACCTAACTTGCAATAGCTGATGGAAAGTCAACGGAGGACATCTCGCCTAGCATGGTCAGCCGAGGTCTTGACCAACCTCGGTTCGATTTAAATGGTGAGCTTCCAGTACAGTGGATGAGGGACCAAGGAAGCGGCCTATGAGTGAAGCGCTAGGTGACCTGCGAAGGATCCTAGAGGGTGCTGACCATACAGTGCTTGGGCTCTGGGTCACCGAAGATACCCACACGTGCATCGTGGAAGATATTGAATCAAGGAGTAAGAGTTGTTTTCTGAAACCGGGCATGGATTTGGTTGATTGACCTTGCTAGTCCTCAACGGATGAGTCCATGGCTCTTTTATATGGATGAGTCCATGGCTCTTTTATATGGATCTGTTGGTTGATCTTGCTGATCTTCAACGGAGATTCCATCTTGATTTTTATAAGTAATTATATTGCCGGGTACTATGAGCTAGGAACTATTGAAAAGGCCCTTGAGTGGACAGGTGGTGAGCGTTCTGGTTGCCAATGATGCCATAGATACTCCAATGAAGGAATGATTGGAAATTAAGATTCAATCGGATATTTTGGAGGATTATGATCAGTGATACAATGGTTTCATTAAAGGATTGTTTTAAAGATAGCTGATGCTGAGAAAAAAAGGCAATTTCATATTGGGTGTGTAAGTGGTGTGAATAGTTTTATGTTTGCATGAACATATTGCTAGGGGGCCTGGGAACTCTTTTCCTTGGTACTCGGGACAAAACCTAACCAAATTCCTAATTGGATCCCATCACTACAGTGGTTGGGTAGTTGGCTAACCCATGGGACTGGATGGGGTTAGGCTGGACTGATGGATCCGTAACTCAATTTCTGTTTAGTTCGATAGATGAAGTAAATCCCAAACAAAAATTGTTCTATGGAAAAGAATCAACGGCTGTGCCTCTCAACAATGAGGAAAAAAGCATTGGTCTCTATGATCCAAGTACAGTCTTTTTCCCTGATCTGACTATGGGACTTACAAGTTCGGTCAGATGAGCTCAGTTAGTTAAGGCTTTTGACTACGTTAGGGAAAAGTTATCCTGGTGGAATCGCTCGTGCTTTCTGGGCAAAGGAAGTTTTTTCGTGTTCGGTTTTGGAAAAACCGATGGATTAGTCTCTTGTCCGGATATCCGTGTGGGCGAGGCCCCGAGTGTGGGACCTTGCCGCCCCGTGCAAGAAGTGCTACTTCCGCTGCTAGCACCCTGCGCAAGAAGTGCTACTTCCGCTGCTAGCACCCCGCGCAAGAAGTGCTACTTCCACTGCTAGCACCCCTGAAATTGTTGCGCGGTGGGGACAGGGATCTCACACCTGCTTCCTATCATACCTTGACTTCACAGAAGGTATTGTAGGTTTTATGTAACCATCCATTCAAACTTTGCTCCATCAATGTTTGTTGGTTAGGAACACCCTTTGTTGTTTATCATAGCATATAGATCTCCGGCTTTAAGGATGGTAAGGGGATTTTATAAGACTGGATGGAGCTTATGGGTTCTTCCTTATTACAGATGAGCAATAGAGATGATAGGGGTTCTCTTAGGGATCTAGACTTGTTTGGGTGATGGTGTGTGAAGGTTTATCTATAATAGTCTAGATCGCTCTAGGGAAACCAATGGGGTTTGGGCTTGGATAACCAACAAGGGTTTTGTAACATCTTGTGAAGTAGAAGCTTTCGCATCAATCATCCTACCTCTTGTGAGATAGGGGTTCTCTTAGGGATCTAGACTTGTTTAGGCGATGGTAGTGAAGGATCATCTACAATAGTCTTCCCTTTATTTGAGTTTGAGCCTATGAAGCTTTTGTCCACCACTAAGGAGACTTTGGAATTGGCATGAGGTGGTAGTGAGGTTGGTGGTATATATTTTTAATTTGGGATCGAAATACAATGGTTACCCTCATAGTATCCTTGAGCTTTCAATAAGCATTTAGGTATCCATTTGGGGTAACATGTAGTTTGGACTTTTTGCACCAATTATTTCATTGTTGAGGCCTCCTTTGCTTGGTTGGTTGAGGTGGTACAGGTGGAGAAATCTTGGAAATCCATTTCAAGGTAAATTTGGGTTGCCACTTTTTAGCCTATTGTATGAGCTAGTATTTTTGACATGGAGGTGTTAGCCATGTGGAGGGAAATTAATCAACAATCCTTTGAACAGTAGATGATGAGGTGGAGGGGATTTCTTTAGATTTTGTTGATGCTGAAGCTTCCTCCTCATTGCAACTTCTGATAAGAGTGAGAGATGGCTAGGGATTATGAGTAGAATGTTTAGTCATGTGGGGATTAAGGATTTACTTACAGAGACACACCCCGTTGGCTAGTCAATCATACATCATGTAGCCTTTATCCATGTGTGTGACCAAGTATTAATGATTCAAGTAATGTTGTTGCAGGCATAACTAGGAAGTCTCCCACTAGGTACTTGTTATCACAATATGTATGTTTCAATTTGTAGTAGCCCAAGCCTTGGTGTTCCTACCATTGATATCTTTCACCTTCAAAGAGGTTTCTAAAAGTTGAGGTTTTCTCAACTAGTTCCACAAATTGAAGAAAATGAAATTATGCAAACTAGTCCCCCCCCGGCGTGTCAAAGCATTGCATTATAGAGCACTTTACTATAAGGGCTAGGCAATTGAACGGATGTTCGTAGAGGTGCTATATGCTCATCCGTGTCTCCTTAAACCTCTTCAACAAAAGCTTGTGTAGATCCAAGGATAGCTTCTTGTTGTTGTTGCTGTCGTATTCGCCTTTCTTTAGCTTCTTATTGAGCTTGAGATTTCTTTAATCCTCTTTTTCCTTGGGTTGCCTTCTTATCATGTGTAGCTTGTAAGGCATCCTTGATAAGAGGACCATAATACTTCTTGAGTTTACTGCCATTAAATAAGCCTAAGGTTTTAACCCCGTCAAGGGTTTCAATAGGCATGGTACCTTGAAGTGTTATTTCACAGACTTGAAATGGTCCATTTTTGGTATACTTGAGTTTTTTTTTCTCGCTGTTGTGCTGCTACAGACTTCGTACACAAGTACAAGGTATCCCTCATTAATTTCCTTATCCTTTAGATTGTTATTAAACCACTTTTTTTGACGATCCTTTTCTATCAACATGTTTTGTATAGTAATTTGTCTTTCTTCCTCAAGCTTTTCAAGAATGAACAATTGGTTGGTCAATATGTTATTCTCAAGTCTCTCAGCCACCATTGCTACCCTTAAGTTGGGTATCATGAATTCCCAGGGCATTACTACCTCAACCATGTATACCATCTTAAATGGTGCGCAACAAATTGCAACTTTGTAAGAGGCTTAGTAAGCCCATAAAGCTGTTGTGAGCTTGAATTCCCAATCATTGCATAGAGCCTCAATAGTTTTTATCAATATGGAAATGAGGAATTTGTTGTGGTGCTCTCAGCTTGACCATTTACTTGCGGGTAGTATGGAGTGGACTTGCAATGGTGTGAGATCATGAATGTTGTGGTGAGATGTTGGATTACATCATTTATAAAATGTTTCCCTTGGTCACTCCCCAGCTTGAAAGGACAACCAAAGTAGGTAATGATATCTCAGGGGGTGCACTTCTAAAAAATCATATGTATCACGTGCATTCAAGGGGCATTTAAAAAGCCCCTTAACTAAAATGTTTCCCCCAATAAAACCACCCCTCTTTACTTATGAACTAATGGATTTTTTTAAAAGTTGAATTAAAATACCCCTCTTGTTATTGTAATCCTGTTAAATTTTTTCCAAAATTTGAATTAAAATACCCCTCCTTTTGATCACACATGGTACACTAAATTTTTTTGAGGTGAACCCCCTAAGAATGATATTATCATAAAGAAACTTAGCAGTAGCCATAGCATCCACTTTTCTTGAAGCTCTTGCTTTGGCCATTTTGTGATGTAATCCATAGCTATTAAAATGTATCTTGCTTGGGTGCTACATGTAGCCAGACTAATGGGTCACACAAAATCAATGCCCCATTTCATTAAGGGTTCTAGAACTTTAACAGCAGGGTACAAGGGCATCGTGTTTTTCTTTTGTGGTTTAGCAAATCGATGGCATTCGTCACATCCTCTAATAAGCAGTGCACAATCTTTGACAAACATGGGCTACTAATACCCTAATTGGAGTATTTTAGTTGTAGTAATATCTGTTGAAAAGTGTCCACTAGCTACCCCTTAGTATGCTTGTTCAATGATGTATAAGTATTCATCCTCCCTGGAACAATATCTCAATATATGTCATCCTTACCTCTTCTATAAAGAGTTCTAGTAATCAATAAGGTTTTTCTTCTTTAAGCAACCTCCTTGCTAGATCTTTCCTTAACTTCTTTCATTCTAGAAAACCGTTGGTTGAAGATCGTTAATGCTCAAAACTCTGTATGTCGCTAGGTTGATGTGTGCGCGGTAAGAGGGACATGCTGAGAAGTGTACTAGCTTCTAGGTGATGCAAGACAAGTGAAAAAAATGTCCACATCCCAGAGCATATCCACCAGTACTGTCAATTTCCTCAATACACAGAGAGTGCAACAGGCATCACGGAGGAATGGTGGTGCATCCTGAGGGAGAGGTCGTCGAAAAACCTCTGTAAACAGGCCATGTATATAAAGGCAAGTAGGGCATTATCACGTCTGAGGATTTGCGAAACCCGAACATGCAGCATCAACTACTCTCTGCCCTATGCTGTGCAATCCTCCGCTCCATAATCATGTGTTGCTGCGCCTCAGCTCAAGAACTCTCTACCTCAGTCTGAGCCTACGCATAAAGTAAAGCATAAAAATAATTGATTAGTCTCTCTCATTAGGTATTACTTAAAGAAATTTATAACTTAGGACCTTAATTATAACTCTTTTACATACAAGAGAAACCTACCTACTAGATGTCAGACTCTCTCGCACGCCGTGCCTCTACAGTAGTTGCCTTTGTCGTCCGCAATGTGGCTCTAAGGTGGTCAATCTCCGCTCTCGCCTCTACCAACTCCTGAGTGAGTCTCTCACCAGTGGTAGGTGCAGGACCCTACGTGACACAATCAACCATGCCGCTCATGTAAAAATATAGAAAACTACATAAATGTAAATAAATGACTAAAAAAGCTTAAGAAGTAATAAACGTGTAAATACCTCGATATCTGTCGTCGGTATCGATTGTGAGAATAAGCGCATCACGTGTTGGATGCTCTCCGTGGTACTCCGTACGTCGATGCCAACCTGGTTGCCAAGAGCCTTGACTGTCAACATAGGCACGAATGTGAGATTTATAGGAGCTACACGAAGGGCTGGTGGAGGCCACCTACCCTGGTCCTGGAGATGACCTCGGCCAGCACCACCACTAGGCCGATGGCTAGTGTAATCTACCTCCTTCCCTAAGACAAACTCCGTATATAATTGCTTTGCAAAGTATATGGGAATCTGGCGGTTGTTCGGCATTCTCCCATATGCGGTAACATATCGACTATAGATATGTGTTGCCATACGAGGATGCGAACACCGTGAAATAGTAAGGGGCTTGGCCACCCCTAGGCCTCATCCCACGACTATCGAGGAAACAATCTATGTAGGCTCCATCCCTTATCGGACCAAGATCACAGACCTGACGATAGGCCATGTGACACAGAAGCAGTGCGATGGTGGGCTATCCACTCATCTACACAAACAATATCATGAAAGCTACGAAGGGACAATAGCATTGCCTCCAAGTCTGCCATGATATGTAATGTAGACGGTGTGTCTCTAGCACTCCTATGGATAGCCGTTAACTCGCGATCTATCTCCGCGATGAGGTCCACAATAGACGAGCGGCCCTCCTTGCGTGACTCCATGCTAAAACCTAAGCCTAACACAAAGGTCCAATGCTTAGTGCTAAGTAGCACTAATGAAGCTATAAAACAATGTTAATGGGCCCGCTAATGCTAATCCAAATCAAGAGAGCAAGGAGAGTGAAAACGACTTCTGACAATGAGGCAAAAAAAAAACTTTTCTGGTTTTATAACCTTGAACAAGGTTCGGTGGCATCATGCACTTTAGGGTTTGCAAGATGTACGCTCTGGATTTTAGGGTTAGTGAGACAAACAGCCAAGATACGCAGTTAATTTTAGGGATGGTGAAGGATCGTCGACACAGTTGAGATTTGAATCCAGTATCTCATTTGAGATACAGGGACGACTCAGATTTTAAGTGATTACCACGATCGAGGTATGTTTGACGGTCGAGATTTATTTATTACCTTGATCGAGATATTTAAACGGCTTGGATCGCATCTTCAAATGTGCGTGAATGGATGGGTTGGATTTTGTAGATGAACCTCGTTCGAGGTTTTTAAACGGTCTTGATTTCATCTCTATACCTCGAACGAGATATGTGGACAGTGGAGATTGCATCTCTATACCTCAAATAAGGTATTTCAATGGTCGAGATTTTATTTCAATATCTCGTTCGAGATACGTGGACAGTGGAGATGGGCTAGTTAAATATGTTGAATGTACATTTGAGCGGTATGTCTAGGGGGATACACTGTGGCATTGATGTGGATCCGAATGGCATAAATATCTCAATCGAGATAGTGTGGTGGTGGTGACATGTACTGGTGACATGGATGTGGTGACATGGATGATGACTGGAAACCTGGACTGCTAGCGTGGCATTAGTTGGTATCTTGTTCGAGATATGTCGCTTTAGACTTGAGAGGCACGAGTCGTGTTTTAATTGATGGCGATATCACGATTGAGGTACTTCGCCCAAGATGCGTGGATGTTCCAATTTTAGAGAGAGTGAACGAAAGTGAGTACCCTCATCTTGAAACCACCCCGTTGGTGAGATTGGAAAATCCATCTCTGAGGGTTTCCATACCCTTGAACCAATCAAGGATCAAACTACGAGTGGTGGAGAAATCTCTTTCATCATGACATTGGGTACATCTAGGGGTTTGTGAGTCTCAGTAGTAGTCGTTAAGGTACTAGGGTGTACAATATTCAAGACTGACTTGCTTGGGCTTCAATTCCATCTCCTCTTGGGTTTTAGGTAACTAAATCATGGAGTTCTTGGACTTGCTTAAGCTCCTTCTAAGGGTCAAGATAAGAGACAAGTTTTGTCATGTGTGATTGAATTTCAAGAATTATAGGTTTCCTCTTGGGGTCTCCTTTCTTGTGTTCTTGGTTTTGGGGATATCTCCCTCCAAAGTTTAGAATTGGCCCTTGTGTGTCTAAGGAGTCCGAGTCTTCATCTTGGTCTCTAATAAAGATTGGATCTTGAGGTGTTCCGAGATTTATTTTTTTCGTCTCTTTTGTTTCCCCATTCATAATCAACTTTTTTTTTCCTATGGCCCTTCTTCTTAGGCTTTGCTGTCGAGGCCACAAATCGTTACTGATTGGTTGTAAGCTTGAAGGCGGGTGATAGCATTCAAAAGTGTGGGATCTAGATTCTTTAAGATATGCATTTGTACTTGACTACTTACCCCAATCATGTTTAAGGGTGTGATGATAGGTCCCATCAATGGACTTGTCACTAGAGACTTGTTGGGACAGTCTTTAATCCAATGATCTATGCCACAATGATTACAAGTAGCCGGTGGCATGTTTGAGAGCACAACTTGGTTGAGTTGAGGGTATTCCAAAACTTGATGGAGACCTTGATAGTGGTAACATTGAAGAGACATTCTCCTTCAAGTTACATTGATGTCTTGGCCCCTTCCCATAGCGGCGGCAGGTTGGTAAATTGGCTTGTTCCCCCTCTCCCATCCACTACATAATAGTCCGGATGAAGCTCCATGGGGTCCTCAAAGAAGTATGGAATGGGTTCAATGTCCACCTCATATTCTTGGTTATCAGGAGGATCACTTGATTAAGAGGTGTCACCCTTGGTGGAGGTGGTCGATCTTAAGACTGGTGGAGATAACGGCACATTAGGTGCGTTGTGCATGCTCTTTGATAGAAGTTGTTACATGGGGTACTTAACCATTGCTTGATTTGTTACAAGATCAAGGACTAGTGTTTGTGGTGGTGTCAACAAGGCTAGCTATGGTCTTATTGTGTTAGCAATAGCTTATAGTCATCTTGGGCTTCGTGACCATAGCACCCATAAAAGCAATAGTTACCATTGTAACGAGCCCTTAAGATTGGACATTCACTGATGGTATGTTGAATGACAAATGGAACACCAATGAAGCTCTCTCCTTGGATACATGTGTACATTGTCTGGAGCTTTTCTAGTCTTTATTACCTCTTGGAGAGATTTTGAGAAGCCCGTCTAAGTCATTTCTGCTAAGGTATTACCTTTAGCTATAGGTTTTGCAGTGGTGGTCACATCTCTCCTGTTATGTCCCCATTTCTTTTGTTACAGATTGTAGCACGATCATACATGTGGCTATATGCGCAGTTATCACACGGTTGATGTAGCAGGTTGCACACTAATGGCTACGTAAAAGAAATTTGAAATTCTCGGTTTGTTTGTTGGCGTGCGGTTGTGGACGCAACTATGCTCTCGTTCTCTTATAGTGCAAGCACACAAGAGCTCAATAAGTAAGAGGCAAGCAAGAAAGCAATAGTATAAGATATTAGAGAAGAAGAGCACTCTTTGAATTAGCATAAGAGAATGAGAGGTTTTGGTTACAATAGGCCTTATCTAATTTGTTTTTAGGGTTTAAACCCTTGGGCAGCCAAAGCTTAAAAATCAAGTCCTTGGGCGTCCTAGGTCTAATGTAAATACTCATCCAAAGGTAGTAATGTAAACTCCTTAATGTCATGGTGTGCTTTTCATAGACAAACGGAGAGCCACACACAAATATACAATACATGGCTTTTAGGTGAATTCTGGCCATTCTAGTGCCTATGGCCCAAAGGAGGTGAAAATAATATGGTGGCCGGCATCGACACCATAGAGGTCTCCGATGATAAGGGTTAACATAGTTCTTAGCTGAAATGACTCTCAAGAAACTAACCATTACAATTTCCTTGCCATATAATGATTAATATAGGCATATGAAATGTTTTTGAGTCTAAAATATTCTTATTATACTTTGAAGGAGACGTAGAAAAGCTTTGTAGCTTCTCTCTCTCTCTCTCTCTCTCAGTGCCATTGGCCTAATTATTGTATGCTTGGTGATGCATTAAGGTGGAAATGGTAATGTGTAGACTTGATATGGAAAAAGATGATGATGTGGTGATAGAAGTGGTTAAAGTTATCGTTTACCTTTGAATGCTTATGAACTTGGTGGCTTATTTGATATGTTAAAAACATTAATCATGTAAGGTCATATATTGTAAACATTTGAAATAACCCTCGACTAAGCATGTTCTTTAAGGCATGATTTATATACTCAAATATAGCGTTAACCTTTCTAAGGCTTCTTCTCATGTGTTGATGGTCAACATGTGTATCCTATATTGTAGCCATGTGGAAAGAAGATGGAGATGTGTGTATGATCTATTGTTTTCAGGTGGACCCCTTCTACCATAATCTTCTTGTATATATAGTTACCCAAAAGGTTGACTTGGTAGCTGCCAGCGTGGCCACGCTCGTTTTTGCCACATAAGTTGGAAAAAACCTCCACACTGGCAATCACCCCGTTATCTAACTACAGCCCGATGATCTGTAAAAATAGTATTTAGTGGCTAAACAATAGTAAAAAAAATCATGCAAACAACGTCTAAAATCAATGTAAACAAAAATAACTACTAATACAAGCAACACTCGTGTCAATAATATGTGAATAATCCACATCTATGTAATGTCTACATGTAAAAAATGTACTTCAACACTAAATAACTCCTAAAAATATAACATTCTCGAGAAAAAAGAATTATCATGATTTTTTCCTAATTTTCTCCATTTTTCTAGGGTTTGAAAATTTACTAATTTTGAAATCCACTGAATTCTATCTTATGACACTCCAAATCTAAATTTCTCTAGAAACTTTTAGCAATGAAATTTACCAAAATACAATTGATATTTCAAAAATACCAATTTCTAGGATTTCTAAAATAATTTCTAGAATTTTTCTAAGTTTGGTAATTATAAACAAAATCTTGTTTTTGGTCCCTCGAAGGTTCCTATCACATCCATACCCCACTTTTCAAAATCTCCATAGCTCATGATATGACATATAGGTTCTAGAATTCGCACCCTTTTCTCAAATGCCCTAGCACTCATGACAACTCATGCACTAATGAAATTAACATCCCGGCTCATGCTTGGCCACATCAGCTTGGCTTTCAAGATCTTCCTCTTTGTTATACCAACTCCATAATGGCCTCCACATCTCTCCTGATAAGCCTTTAAGAAATCTTGAATCTCATCTCATGACATAAAACTCTTCTAATAACACCACTAGCCCCTTTGTGATCACCAATCAGAACATACCTCATGGCTTTCTTAGCAATTGCTTTACTCTTTAAAATCCAAGCTTTTTCTTGCAAAACCTGTAAGAAGAACATATTCTTCCTCATGAAGTGACTCTCCACCTTAATATACAAAGGCTCTTGGACCTTTATATCATGCATATCTTTGGTAAAGTCTTTCTCTACCAACTCATGGTCTCTCTTATTGTCATCACTGGGACACATGCCATATTTGAAAAGCTTGAAAAATGTTAAGAAGACTTCTTACCTACCATCCCTTCATTTCATCCTTGTTGACCTTCCAAGTTCCTTGTGCTTGCCTTATGATGAGCATACCTTCACCTTTCATGATCAGCCTTTTCACTCCTCTTCTTCTACATTCTTCAAGACCCAAGCATAGGTTCAAATATTCAGATTCATTATTACTCTTTCTCTTGACATCCATACCATAGCTCTTTTCCTTTCTCCCTAAAAGAAAACAAATCTTGTTGCTCCTTTTCCCAAACTTCTCTTGAAAGCTCCATCAAAAAACAATATGCCATCAATGTCCCATAGCTTCTCATGCAGGTTAGGACTAGGTACAATCTACTTCTCAACATTGCTGAAAGGCTTGGGCTTTAATTAAATTTATCTATGGGTGAGCATATCATTCATGCAAGCTCTCACACTATCTTATTTGATGAAACTCATATCAAATTCTTGAAGAGACATAATCCACCTCTGCACTTTAGGATTATCACCTGGCTATCTCATGACATGAGGCAAAAAGGCTACAAGAGGTAAGTACCATAATTTAAAGATCTGTAAATCAAATAAGACTTTTGTATTTTAGTAGCATAATCAAGATTCCAAATCAGTAATTCCACTTTATTCCATGTAGTAGACAAGCCCCATGTATGACTACTTTGTGCCTTTTTGCATAAGTATTGCCCCTACTGCATGCTTTCTAACACTGAGGCTCAAATAGAATATCTAGCTTCAATCTTAGGGCATCATGATAGGAAGAATAGAAAGCATATTCTTGATGTTCTAAAAGGCAGAATCTCCACTTGACTCCACATAAAAGGATCATATATTGACTAGCTTTCTATAAAGGTTGAACATGCTCCAAAAGCATATAACAAGACCTAGACAAGTAGTTGAGCTTTTGGACAAAACGTATGAAAAGATGCAGCGGAGAAGAGAGCTTGAGCTCTTGCAAGCACACACACACTCACAAAACCCTAAAAGAGAATACACAAGGTGAGAGTCTGAAAATCTTCTTCTTCTTCGCACAACACTCAACACACCATATACAAAGATAAGAGTACACAAAATATGAAAAGGTACTTAACCAAATACATACTAGGGTTCTCTATAGTGTGAACCCAACTAAATGAGCTGGCGCTATAACTATGCCAGTTTCTAGAATGGCTGTCACACACAGCCTATCATCCCACTGGCTGCATATCACCCATGATCTCACCAACCATGCGAGTGGTGTAAGTGTGGGGCCTATCCCCCAGGTGGGTCATCAGTGTCCACCGCCTCACTAGATGAGCTCGATATCTCAACACTCCTCCTTGAGCTCAACTCCATCTCAACACTCCTCCTTGAGCTCAACTCCATCTCATGTACACCAAGCGAAGCCCTAAATCTACGGAGCTTCTCTGTATACCCAATGCTTTGGTGAGTGAAGATGTCAGCGACCTGATCCTGTGTGCTGACATAAACAAGGTCAACGTCTCCTGCCAAAATGGTAGTGGACCTCTATATGCTTTGTGCGAGCATGAAAAACTGGGTTCCTGGCCAACTATATACTGAAAAATGACAACTTGTCTATCCACTGATAGACCCAAATCTGCAAGTAGCTTTCTCAACCAAGCTACCTCACATGCTGCCATAGTAGCACCTCTGTACTCGGCCTCTGTACTGGTAGAGCAACCGTAAGTTGCTTCTTGCTACTCCAAATCACAGCATCACTCCCCAAAGAAAACATGAAGCCACTAGTAGATCTTCTATCTGAGATACTACGAGCCCAATCAACATCTGTGTACCCATGTAATACTCTATGCATGCATAAAGAGAGCGAGGTTTATACATAGAGCATAAAGAGTATGTATTATCCAACTCTATGCATAGGGTATGCATACATACAGCTTTCTCTCTTTACGCATAAATAAAGAGTTAGAGCATGCATACTCTTTATGCTCTATGCTCTCATTTTTATGCTTGCCATATGCTCTATCCCATATGTTGTATATTGTATTCATTGGTCTATGCTCTAAGCTAGGGTTTAGGAATATAGAGAGAGAGAATTTTTAGAGCATGTATAAAGCATAATCTTTAGACATGCTTGGATCTTACATACTCTATACATACAAGCTTACATACTCTATGCGTGCTTGTGGAGCTTGCATACTCCATGCTAGGGCTTAGGAAGAGAGAGAGAGAGAGAGAGAGAGAGAGAGAGAGCATGCTCTATGCATGCATAAAGCATACTCTTTATGCATGCTTGGAGCTTGCATACTCTATGCATGCATAAAGGGATCAAGGTTTATGCATAGAGCATAAAGAGTACGTATGATCTAAGTCCATGCATAGAGTATGCATTCATAAAGCTTTCTCTCTTTATGCATGCATAAAGAGATAGATCATACATACTCTTTATGATCTATGCTCTATGTTTTATGCATAATCTCTGTATTATGTTTTTGCTATTTATGCTTTTCTTATTTGCATCCTTGGGCAGTAGGGTTTAGGATTAGAGAACAAAGAGCTTGCATAGGTCAAGCTCTATGCATGCACAAATCATACTCTTTATACATGCTTAGAGATTGCATACTCTATGCATGGATAAAGAGAGCGAGCTTTATAAATAGAGCATAAAGAGCATATATGCTCTAACTCCATGCATAGATTATGCATGTATAATGCTTTCTGTCTTTATGCATACATAAAGAGAGCACGCTTTATGCATGTATTCTCTATGTATATAGTTAGAGCATGCATACTCTTTATGCATGCTTTATCTATGGCTATATAAAGGGTATGAATAAAGAGTATGCACGCTCTATGGATAACAAGCATGCATAAACAACATGCAAGCTCTATGGCTACATAAAGAGTACACATAGAGTATGCATAAAGAGCTATGCATGCTCTATGTAGCCTTAGAACTTGCATACTCTCTCTCTCTCTCTCTCTCTCTATATATATATATGTATATATATATATATATATATATTCGTTGGGTGGTTGAAAAAAATATACCATGCTAGGTTTCTTCTTGTTATCATTGGAAAATCTCTCTTTAGAGTGTTTATTAGCTTGCTCACTTTTACACATAGGTATAATGGATTGGTGACATAGCATGATGAACTAGCTTTGAATGTTTTTCAATTAGGTACCCCACAAACTAATATGGAATTTCCACTATTTTTATTATAAGTAGTTGAAATTTTATATCTTGCCATATGTTGAAAAAATGAGTGTTATTTTCACTATGTAGATTAAAGTACTCTTTTTATGAAAAACTTTACAAAACTTAGTATGCTTTTTTTAAAGCTAACATTTGAAATTTTAACATGAATTTTTTTTGGGAATCCTCACATTTGCCTAGAGAAAAGTTATATGTAGAAATATTACCAATTGTTATTATCTCAAGCCTAGAATTTGAAAAGCAACCCATAATCTCACTTTGAAGTGTAAATTTCAATGTACCCTTCTTTCAATTTAAATCTAGGTGTCTTTTGAATGAAGAGTACACTTTTTGGTTTTCTTGAAAACCTAGCCTTGGTTGGCTAGACTAGGTATCATTTATAAATAGGTTACTTCAAAAGATAATCATGGTATAAAATTCAAAAAGATAGTCACGCATAAATAACCTGGGATATATTCACCTTCTTATCAAGGGTAGAACACCTCCTTCAAATATTATGGATAGGGACTGGCGCCTAGATTAAGTATATGCAGTCTGCTCACTTCTTCTTGTAGAAAGGTAAATGTAATACAAGAAGCAAGCTTTCCACGCCATAATTGAATCCAATGGTAATATGTCAATGACAAAAAAAAAAAGAGTAAAATCTGTTCTATTGAAAGCTACCAGGTTCAAAGAAGATCTACAAGATGATTAATGCAAAGTTATCTAGTGCAAAGAAGAGATTAAGCTCTAGCTAATCACGTCGTCGTTGTCAGGGTCACAATCTTCCATGAAGTGCATGCGGCCGTATTGGTTGACCACTTCGATGGGGTAGGTTGGGCCGGCATCACGGTAGGAATGCATGAGATCGAGGTGGTCGTTTTGGAAGCAGACGGTCTTGTGAGGATCGTTGGGCACCCAGCGGGGGAAGAAGATGACGGCGTTCAGCTCCTGCTTCTCAACGTCCACCACCTTGCTCACACAGGTGCCCGTGGGCTCCGTCCAGTTCACCATGTAACGCTTCTCACCCTTCGCTAGCTGCCTCATATGAACCTTCTGGCCTTTTACCCACCGTCCCGCCACCAGCCCGGACAGAACACGATAGTCTATGGTGTCCTCGTTCTTGTAAAAGACCTCGTATTGCCACCCATTGTTGTATGTGTAGATCACGTGCTTGCCTACCAGTCCCGACAGATCCGACTCTGGCATTGGATAAGCTGCCAAGAGGCGCACAGTATTGATTATTTGTATCAATAATTAAGCATCACAGGAAAAATCATGCTATGTTTTGAGCTGGAGCCGACCATTGATCAAAAGAAAGGAAGAATACCTTCTGCTGAGCTATTGGAACGTCGATCTTCTTGAGCCATTCTTGCGTTAGCTTTCCAAGAGAGCGAGCTTGCTCGTCTCTGACCTCGGCTCGCAAAAACAAAAACTTTCCAAGAGAGAAAGCAAGCTGCTTGAACTTGTGTAACCATCTGCGCAGGCTTTTTGTAGCAATTGGGGAAGCTTTCTCTGTTTGTTCTTTTGCGGATTTGGCAGGATTCGCATAATGCAACGCTAAACCTAGTGATTTGGTGGGTTGCGGCATCACTAACTAGGCTTATGGGTCAACGCTTGAAGGAAGTTGATCCACATCTGCATCTATATGATACTTCCGTTCAACGTGCAACCCTACTCCTTTACCTTCATGGGACTACTTTAGTATACACATAAAGTCAAAGGGCATCCACACGACACAAGCTCATGTATGTGGCCCTAGGCCTAACTTCCAAGGTGCTACATCGACTAAAGGCTTAGGACCTTCATGCCCTACCTACAAACTATCACATATATGAAGTCTTCTTTCTTCCTCTTTTTTGGAAACCAAGTGTCCATGGCACCAAAGTAGGGGACTGTCACCCACATCATGGAAGCCAGCCATGAACATGAGAGGAATATTATAAAAGCATCAAATATCACAAAGCGCTCAATGGATCACATGATAACCCATTTCTACAATCCATATGTCAAAGGAGGGGAAGAAGAGTAAGAGGATCGATAAGAGCACGAGCTAGGAAGCCAAGTCAACCTTTTGGGTAACTATATATACAAGAAGATTATGGTAGAAGGGGTCCACCTGAAAACAATAGATCATACACACATCTCCATCTTCTTTCCACATGGCTACAATATAGGATACACATGTTGACCATCAACACATGAGAAGAAGCCTTAGAAAGGTTAACGCTATATTTGAGTATATATATCATGCCTTAAAGAACATGCTTAGTGGAGGGTTATTTCAAATGTTTACAATATATGACCTTACATGATTAATGTTTTTAACATATCAAATAAGCCACCAAGTTCATAAGCATTCAAAGGTAAACGATAACTTTAACCACTTCTATCACCACATCATCATGTTTTTCCATATCAAGTCTACACATTACCATTTCCACCTTAATGCATCACCAAGCATAATGGTTGAGAGACTTGAGGATAACATATTGACCAACCGATTGTTCATTCTTGAAAAGCTTGAGGAAGAAAGACAAATTACTATACAAAACATGTTGATAGAAAAGGATCGTCCAAAAAAAGTGATTTAATAACAATCTAAAGGATAAGGAAATTAATGAGGGATACCTTGTACTTGTGTACGGAGTCTGTAGCAGCACAGCAGCGAGAAAAAGAAACTCAAGTATACCAAAAAAGGACCATTTCAAGTCTGTGAAATAACACTTCAAGGTACCATGCCTATTGAAACCCTTGACGGGGTTAAAATCGTAGGCTTATTTAATGGCAGTAAACTCAAGAAGTATTATGGTCCTCTTATCAAGGATGCCTTACAAGCTACACATGATAAGAAGGCAACCCAAGGAAAAAGAGGATTAAAGAAATCTCAAGCTCGATAAGAAGCTAAAGAAAGGCAAATACGACAACAACAACGACGAGAAGCTATCCTTGGATCTACACAAGCTTTTGTTGAAGAGGTTTAAGGAGACACGGATGAGCATATAGCACCTCTACGAACATCCATTCAATTGCCTAGCCCTTATAGTAAAGTGCTCTATAATGCAATGCTTTGACACAGCGGGGGGGGGACTAGTTTGCATAATTTCATTTTCTTCAATTTATGGAACTAGTTGCGAAAACCTCAACTTTTAGACACCTCTTTGAAGGTGAAAGATATCAATGGTAGGAACACCAAGGCTTGGGCTACTACAAATTGAAACATACATATTGTGATAACAAGCACCTAGTGGGAGACTTCCTAGTTATACCTGCAACAACATTACTTGAATCATTTATACTTGGTCACACATGGATAAAGGCTACATGATGTATGATTGACTGGCCAACGGGGTGTGTCTCTGTAAGTAAATCCTTAATCCCCACACGACTAAACATTCTACTCATAATCCCTAGCCATCTCTCACTCTTATCAAAAGTTGCAATGAGGAGGAAGCTTCAGCATCAACAAAATCTAAAGAAATCCCCTCCACCTCATCATCTACTGTTCAAAGGATTGTTGATTAATTTCCCTCCACATGGCTAACACCTCCATGTCAAAAATACCAGCTCATACAATAGGCTAAAAAGTGGCAACCCAAATTTACCTTGAAATGGATTTCCAAGATTTCTCCACCCGTACCACCTCAACCAACCAAGCAAAGGAGGCCTCAACAATGAAATAATCGGTGCAAAAAGTCCAAACTATAGGTTAGCCCCAAATGGATACCTAAATGCTTATTGAAAGCTCAAGGATACTATGAGGGTAACCATTGTATTTCGATCCCAAAATAAAAATATATACCACCAACCTCACTACCACCTCTTGCCAATTCCAAAGTCTCCTTAGTGGTAGACAAAAGCTTCATAGGCTCAAACTCAAATAAAGGGATGACTATTGTAGATGAACCTTCACTACCATCACCTAAACAAGTCTAGATCCCTAAGAGAACCCCTATCTCACAAGAGGTAGGATGATTGATGCGAAAGCTTCTACTTCACAACATGTTACAAAACCCTTGTTGGTTATCCAAGCCCAAACCACATTGGTTTCCCTAGAGCAATCTAGACTATTATAGATAAACCTTCACACACCATCACCCAAACAAGTCTGGATCCCTAAGAGAACCCCTATCATCTCTATTGCTCATCTGTAATAAGGAAGAACCCATAAGCTCCATCCAGTCTTATAAAATCCCCTTACCGTCCTTAAAGCTGGAGATCGATATGCTACGATAAACAACAAAGGGTGTTCCTAACCAACAAACACTGATGGAGCAAAGTTGGAACGGATGGTTACATAAAACCTACAATACCTTCTGCGAAGTCCAGGTATGATAGGAAGCAGGTGTGAGATCCCTGTCCCCGCCGCGCAACAATTTCAGGGGTACTAGCAGTGAAAGTAGCACTTCTTGCACGGGGCAAGGTCCCACACTCGGGGCCTCGCCAACGGATATCCGGACAAGAGACTAATCCATCGGTTTTTTCAAAACCAAACCCGAAAAAACTTCCTTTGCTCGGAAAGCACGGGCGATTCCACCAGGATAACTTTTCCCTAACGTAGTCAAAAGCCTTAACTAACTAAGCTCATCTGACCGAGCCTGTAAGTCCCATAGTCAGATCAGGGAAAAAGACTGTACTTGGATCGTAGAGACCAATGCTTTTTTCCTCATTGAGAGGCACAGCCGTTGATTCTTTTCCATAGAATAATTTTTGTCCGGGATTTACTTCATCTATCGAACTAAACAGAAATTGACTTACGGATCCATCAATCCAGCCTAACCCCATCCAGTCCCACGGGTTAGCCAACCGCCCAACCACTGTAGTGATGGGATCCAATTAGGAATTTGGTTAGGTTTTGTCCCGGGTACCAGGGAAAAGAGTTCCCAGGCTCCCTAGCCGGATGTTCATGCAAACATAAAACTAGTCACACCACTTACACACCCAATATGAAATTGCCTTTTTTTCTCAGCATCAGCTATCTTTAAAACAATCCTTTAATGAAACCATTGTATCACTGATCACCATCCTCCAAAATATCCGGTTGAATCTTAAGCTCACCATTTAAATTGAACCGAGGCTGGTCAAGACCTCGGCCGACCATGCTATGCGAGACGTCCTCCGTTGACTCTCCGTCAGCTATTGCAACTTTATCAGTTAAATACCATATTACTGAATTTGGGAATCTTCCAATTTCCATTTTTAAATATTAAAAAAGTAGAACCGGGTTAACATGCCTATAAGTTTCTCAAAATCCTATCATGTGACCTATCATTGGAAAGCGCTTGAAAAATGGGATCTAGTGAGCTATAGTGTGCTCAATTTGGAGTATTGGTGTTCAAGTTATAGCAAATCCAAAGTTTTGACCATGTGTCCCAAACTTGTGAGAAATTCCCATATTCCCCAATATAGTGTTGTACTCCATGACCTTAATCACAAGACGGTCAAAATGCTTCCCCAGCATTCTTGACATAAAACAGTCATTTACGAACTAGTCACAAATACAGTTTCTATAATGAACTCTCGTCTTTCCACATTATCCCTCATCATCAGTCCACATTACTTATTCCACATTCCATTCATATGTGTACTCATTCTCATCCAATCACATCATTTTCCATCTCATCACATCAGATTCATTCACATCACATATCATTTATTCACATCCCAATTCACATGTCATCACATCTCATCCATTCACTCATATTGACGTCTCATCATTTCACATACACATTCGCATTCATTATTCCACATATACATCCACATTCGTACATCCAATTTCACATCCGCATTCATACATATACATCCATATCCATATCCATACATCCACATTCATACATTCATATCCACATCCACATCCATACATTCATTTCCACATCTACATCCATATCCATACATCCATTTCCACATCCACTTCATACATCCATATCCACATCCACATTCATACATCCACATCCACATTCCATATTTACATCCATACATCCACATTCATACATCCACATCTACATCCACATCCATACATCCATATCCACCTTCCACATTCATACATCCATATCCACATTCCACATTCATACATCCACATTCACATTCACATCCATTCCTACTTTCGAAATAAAAATAAATCTTTTATGCATTTTACTATGCATAAATTCCATTTTAACGAGAATAACACTTTCAAAATAAAAATAAATCTTTTATACATCTCACTATGCATTAATTTTAATTTCAATGAAAAAAATAAATCTTTTATGGATCTTTCTATGCATAAAATTAATATTGATAAGATAACTCTTTTTAAATAAAAATAAAATTCTTTATGCATCTATCTATGCATAAAATAAAAATTGATGAAAATAACTCTTTTAAAATAAAAATAAAATTCTTTATGCATCTATTTATGCATAAAATCAAAATTGATGAGAATAACACTTTTGGATTAAAATAAATTCTTTATGCATCTTTCCATGCACAAATCCAATTTAGTAGGAATTACACTTTTAGAATAAAAGAATTTCTCTTATGCATCTAATTTATGCATAAAATCCATTTATGATGAAAATCACACTTTTAATATAAAAAATTATCTTTTATGGATACAAATTATTTATGATGAAAATCACTCTTTTAATATAAAAGAATTTCTTTTATGAATCTATTTATGCATATAAATCATTTATGAAAATCAGACTTTTAATATAAAAAATTATCTTTTATGCATATGTTTATGCATACAAATCATTTATGATGAAAATCACTCTTTTAATATAAAATAATTTCTTTTATGCATCTATTTATGCATAAAAATCATTTATGATGAAAATCACACTTTTATAATCAAAATAACAATTTCAATATACTTCCTTCTATGCATGGAATTTCATTCTAAAGAAAGTAATACTTTTTTAATAAAATATTTTTAGTATGCATTTCTTATACCTAGGATGAAAATTAACACTTTAAGAATACATATATGATGGGAATTACTCTTTTTGAATTAAAAAAAATCAAACTTATTTTTCATAATTTTAGAAAATTTCACCATAACCTCCTTTGTATGGCAATTTTTAAGTCTCTAAAATTAATTGGAAGTTCACCAAGAGTATTTAAATCATTCTAATGTAAACATTTTCTACTTATCAAAGCGAAACATTATGAAAAACTTGATTTTATCCATTAATCATTCATCTAGGATAAAGAATGGTTGGATTTACTAAAGAAGAGAGAGGAATGCCTTTTTTCAATGAGGCATAACATCATATTCAATTTAGAGAAGACAAAAATCATAAAAAAACCATAAAAATTAAGCATACATGGGAATTTATGTATTTCCTTACTTCCATTTATCAATTAACTTCAATAGCATTAAAAAGCCATTCCAATTAAGCTTCTCAAGCTTAAGAGGGGTTGAGAAGAGAGAAACATTGAGAAATTATGGAAAAAGATCAAAATTCACACTTTACCTTACAAATTGTTTAATTCTTTGATCACGGTAGAGGCCCCCAACCAATCAATTGGTTTGGTATGCTGATGGAGCCACCAATGGAGATTGACAAAGGAGGGAAGCTCCAATTTCTTCAATTTGGACAGAATTTTAGAGAATAGTAAAAATTATCATTATTTCAGCATAATTCTGGCATAGTATAATTCTCCTATTTTTTTACAAAGGGCTCAGGTTCTATTTATAGGAGAGAGAGGCTCTAACCAAGACCAACTAATTTCTAGAATTTTCTAGATTCAATTTGGTTGAATTTGGACCAGATTTGGACCTAGTTTGGTTCCTTTTTTATTTGGTTTGATCCAAGAGAGAGGAGAGATCAAAATATCACATTATTTTTGAGTTTAAAACTCATTCAAGCATGTGAAGTAGGCGCCTCCTTGAAGGGACTCCCCTTCCTTACACATGTGTCAAAATGGAATCATTATACCCAAAATATCTCATTTTTTACTCATACTTTTCTACTAATAAACCTTGTACATAGTCAACTTTTCATCATCTTATGTGAGCATTTACTCATTTTTGGGGGGATTTCCTTTATTTCTTCCATTTTTCTCCTTCACATATTTGGATGAATCTTATTGGCCCATAGGAACCTTAATTTAAAATTTTGAAAAAATCTTGACCCTCAAGATAAGGCCTCTTGAACAGATTATACTTGATTTCTAAATCTTTTTGAACTTCTATTTCGGGGGAACTTATTTTAATAAGAAGAGATATTTTTTCATCCAAAAATATTTAAAAACTGAATTACCACTCTCTAGAAGATTTTCTCTCTCTAGGCCAAAACTGGTAGAAACAAGATCTTTTATATTTCTGAAGAGGGATTTGACTACAGGGGAAGATGCTGGACATCCTGAGAGGCTAGGGAGGAATCTTACATTCTACCCCACTTAAAAAACGCGAGATGTCATCTCACAGGTGGAGTATGATCTCTTTCATCTTCTTCTTCTTCTTCAATCACTTCCAGCATTACTACCTTGGAAGTGGACGGTCGATTTGGGAACAACTCTCTTTGACTTCCTCTATTATGAGGTGGAGGTCTTGCATTACCTTGGATTGAAACTGCAGGTTGGATAGAGAGTCTACCTCTGGGATTTCCCTGATTTTGGCGAATAGAACCCTGATTACTCTGGAGGGAAGGGGCTGGAGTCTGGAATCTTGATCCCTGATTTTCTTGCCCTAAAAACCTTGATCCAAAAGGAGTTAAGCAATTCATGCTGCGATGTCCAAAAGGAGTTGGGCAATTCATGCTACGATGTCCAAACCCTTGACAGTTATAGCATTTCACTGGAACTTCTGAAGTTGAAATCCAAGGGATTGAGTTTCGGGAAAAGGACATTTCTTCCATTCTGAAACTTCCCATATCTTGGGTTTGACCCTCATATCTCTTAGGCGGAGGAAGGTTGGAATCACCTTCTGGGAATAAAAACCTTTTGAAAGGTGATGGTGCTGGCTTTGGCGGGACTTTGACATCAAAGGCCTTGGCAAAATCCTTCGCCATCCGAACTGCTTCGGCCATGGAAACTGGCTTGGCATTCTTCACCAGGATATTCAAAGGTTCATTCAGTCCCCAAGAGAACCTGGCCATCAGCTGTTCTTCATCCAACGGAGGCGAGTATTTGAGGAGAAGGGCGAATGCTTGGTGATATACTTCAATAGTTCTACTCCCCTGGGTTAACTCTAAGAATTCGTTCATCTTTGTTTCTAAAAAGCCAGGAGGACAGAACCTCGTCCTTAGGTAAATTTTGAGATCAGTCCAGGTTTGGGTATTTCGGTCGAGACGGTTTGTCTCGCAGTGGTTTCTCCATGCCACTCTAGCTGACTCCACTATCTTTAGCCTTGCAAGAGCCATTTTGCTCTTCTCATTGTACCCGATGACATTGAAGTATTCTTCCATTGTTTGATCCACTTCTCCACAGTCTCGCCCAAGTTTTTCCCTTCTCCCTTGGAAGGTCCAGGCTATGAACTATGAAGAGTTTTACGAACATCTAGGTCGAGCTCTTCTTTATCGAGTTGGGGGTTAACATTTCTACCACGACGACCTCGATCCATGTTCCTATCAATACGAAAATTCTTGTTAAGTCTCTTTATTTATGATTCAATCCGATTTTTGATTCAACTGATTCCGGGGTTCTCTAAATAGGTCGGCTCTCCACAGAATCAAGGGATAAAGATACTCATATAGAACGCATTATCAGTTTGTAATTCATTCAAAATATTTCATTCATATCTTTAACACAATAATGGTCCATCAGACTGAATTTTTCCATCTGAACAGTCCTCCATCGGGATTTTAATTTTTTAGATTTTTAATTTATCATCCCTTAACTTGATCCACTGATCATCAAAAGTTAACAGTAGTAATCTGCCAGCACAATCCACTAATCTCATAGTGATTTGCTGTAGTCATTAACGTCATTCCAGTTATGAACATCATCACAGGGACTCGTCCCATTCATCCTCATTGTGGTTTTGCTCAGTTTATTACATTTCAACTAAATTTCAGGAATCATTGTTTTTCAATCAGAATCCAAATCAACTCATCAGTTCACTGACCAGAACTTAAAAATCATATCAACCACATTCGAATTCATCATCTGGATAGCATTAATGCTTATAATTTCAAGTCTTAGATTTACTCGTATATACTGCCAGTAAAGAGCTGCAGTTATACCCTCAGTATATACGGGTAGTCATGGTTCTTGAAACTATAAGGTAAATACCATCATGTCTAGGCCTCAAGCAGTCACGGATTCCATACAATTGTGGTACTTCCATTTGAAGACCCAATTACCAATTTATAAATTTTAATTTGAATATCAAATTGTATAAATTTTATCACACAATTACAACCTTTTAGTGCTTCTTGATAAATTTTTGACATATTTGGCTTCTCGGTTGATCCTCATTAGCCAAATAGCTCTGATACCAAGTGTGAGATCCCTGTCCCGCAACAATTTCAGGGGTGCTAGCAGCGGAAGTAGCACTTCTTCCACGAGGCAAGGTCCCACACTCAGGGCCTCGTCCACGGATATCTAGACAGAGACTAATCCATCGGTTTTTCCAAAACCGAACCCGGAAAAACTTCCTTTGCCCGGAAAGCACGGGCGATTCCACTAGGATAACTTTTCCCTAACGTAGTCAAAAGCCTTAACTAACTGAGCTCATCTGACCGAACCCGTAAGTCCCATAGTCAGATCAAGGAAAAAGACTGTACTTGGATTATAGAGACGAATGCCTTTTTCCTCATTGAGAGGCACAGCCGTTGATTCTTTTCTTGATTCTTTTCCTTAGAACAATTTTTGTCCGGGATTTACTTCATCTATCGAACTAAACAAAAATTGAGTCTCGATTTACGGATCCATAAATCCAGCCTAACCCCATCCAGTCCCATGGGTTAGCGAATCGCCCAATCACTGTAGTGATGGGATCCAATTAGGAATTTGGTTAGGTTTTGTCTCGGGTACTAAGGAAAAGAGTTCCCAGGCCCCCTAGCCGGATGTTCATGCAAACATAAAACTAGTCACACCACTTACACACCCAATATGAAATTGTCTTTTTTTCTCAGCATCAACTATCTTTAAAACAATCCTTTAATGAAACCATTGTATCACTGATCACAATCCTCCAAAATATCCGGTTGAATCTTAATTTTCAATCATTTCTTCATCGGAGTATATATGGCATCATTTGCAACCAGAACGCTCTCACCACCTGTCCACTCAGGGGCCATTTCAATAGTTTCTAGCTCATAGTACCCGGCAAAATAATCACTTATAAAAATCAAGATGGAATCTCTGTTGAAGATCAGCAAGATCAACCAACAGATCCATATAAAAGAGCCATGAAAGAGCCATATAAAAGAGCCATGAACTCATCCGTTGTTGTTGAGGACAAGCAAGGTCAATCATCCAGATCCATGCCCAGTTTCAAAAAACAACTCTTACTCCTTGATTCAATATCTTCCATGACGCACGTGTGGGTATCTTCGGCGACCCAGAGCCCGAGCACCATATGGTTAACACCCTCTGGGATCCTTCGCAGGTCACCTAGCGCTTCACTCATAGGTCGCTTCCTTGGTCCCTCATCCACCGTACCGAAAGCTCACCATTTAAATCGAACCGAGGCTGGTCAAGACCTCGGTCGACCATGCTACACGAGACGTCCTCCGTTAACTCTCCGTCAGCTATTGCAACTTTATCAGTTAGGTCTCCATGACCTTAATCACAAGACGGTCAAAATGCTTTCCCAACATTCTTGACATAAAACAATCATTTACAAACAGGTCACAAATACAGTTTCTATAATGAACTCTCGTCTTTCCACATTATCCCTCATCAGTCCACATTACTTATTTGACATTCCATTCATATGTGTACTCATTCTTATCCAATCACATCATTTTCCATCTCATCACATCAGATTCATTCACATCACATATCATTTATTCACATCCCAATTCACATGTCATCACATCTCATCCATTCACTCATATTGACGTCTCATCATTTCACATACACATTCGCATTTATTATTCCACATACACATCCACATTCGTACATCCACATTCATACATATACATCCATATCCACATCCATACATTCACTAAAAAATAATTACATCCATATCCATACATTCATTTCCACATCACTAAAAAATAAATACATCCATATCCACATCCACATCCATACATTCATTTCCACATCTACATCCACATCCATACATCCATTTCCGTATATACTGCCAGTAAAGAGCTGCAGTTATACCCTCCGTATATACGGGTAGTCACAAGTCTTAGAACTATAAGGTAAATACCATCATGTCTAGGCCTCAAGCAGTCAGGGATTCCATATAATTGCGGTACTTCTATCTGAAGACCTAATTACCAATTTATGAATTTCAGTTTGAATATCAAATTGTATAAATTTTATCACACAATTACAACCTTTTAGTGCTTCTTGATAAATTTTTGACATATTTGGCTTCTCGGTTGATCCTCATTAGCCAAATAGCTCTGATACCAACTGTGAGATCCCTGCCCCCACCGCACAACAATTTCAAGGGTGCTAGCAACGGAAGTAGCACTTCTTCCGTCGCGGGGCAGGGTCCCACACTCGGGGCCTCGCCCAACGGATATCCAGACAGAGACTAATCCATCGGTTTTTCCAAAACCGAACCCGAAAAAACTTCCTTTGCCCGGAAAGCACGGGCGATTCCACCAGGATAACTTTTCCCTAACATAGTCAAAAGCCTTAACTGACTGAGCTCATCTGACCGAACCCGTAAGTCCCATAGTCAGATCAGGGAAAAAGACTGTACTTGGATCATAGAGACCAACGCTTTTTTCCTCATTGAGAGGCACAACCATTGATTCTTTTCCATGGAACAATTTTTATCCAGGATTTACTTCATCTATCGAACTAAACAGAAATTGAATCTCGATTTACGGATCCATCAGTCCAGCCTAACCCCATCCAGTCCCATGGGTTAGCGAATCGCCCAACCACTGTAGTGATGGGATCCAATTAGAAATTTGGTTAGGTTTTGTCCCGGGTACCAAGGAAAGGAGTTCCCAAGCCCCCTAGCCAGATGTTCATGCAAACATAAAACTACTCACACCACTTACACACCCAATATGAAATTGTCTTTTTTTCTCAGCATTAGCTATCTTTAAAACAATCTTTTAATGAAACCATTGTATCACTGATCACAATCCTCCAAAATATCCGGTTGAATCTTAATTTCCAATCATTCGTTCATCGGAGTATCTATGGCATCATTGGCAACTAGAACGCTCACCACCTGTCCAGTTTAGGGGCCTTTTCAATAGTTCCTAGCTCATAGTACCCGGCAATATAATCACTTATAAAAATCAAGATGGAATCAACCAATAGATCCATATAAAAGAGCCATGGACTCATCCGTTGAGGACCAGCAAGGTCAATCAACCAGATCCATGCCCGGTTTCAGAAAACAACTCTTACTCCTTGATTCAATATCTTTCATGACACACGTGTGGGTATCTTCGGCGACCCAGAGCCCGAGCACCATATGGTCAGCACCCTCTAGGATCCTCGAACCGAGGCTGGTCAAGACCTCGGCCGACCATGCTACGCGAGATGTCTTCCGTTGAGTCTCCGTCTCAGCTGTTGAAACTTTATCAGTTAGGTCTCCACGACCTTAATCACAAGACGGTCAAAATGCTTCCCCAACATTCTTGACATAAAACAATCATTTACAAACAGGTCACAAATACAGTTTCTATAATGAACTCTCGTCTTTCCACATTATCCCTCATCAGTCCACATTACTTATTCCACATTCCATTCATATGTGTACTCATTCTCATCCAAAAGTTCCCTTACAGGAAGCCCTATAGAAGGAAGAGCTAGATTTTTCACTTTCTTGCCAAACTGCTTATGCCAAATTGCTATACTGCTCACTCGCGGGGGGGGGGGGGGGTGGGGTGGGGGTTCAACTCAAAAAATGTTAGTGTACCACGTGAGTTGAACAGGAGGGGTTTTTTATTTAGATACATTGAGAAAAATTAATACAATTACATTAACAGGAGGGGTTTTTCAATTCAATTTTAGAAAAAAAATCATTTAGTTCATAAGTAAAGAGGGGTTGTTTTATTGGGGGAAAAATTTTAGTTAAGGGGTTCTTAAAATACCTCTTGAACGCACGTGATACCTAGGGTTTTCTAGTAGTGCACCCCCCAAGACTGCTCGTAGCTTCTTTGAATGGACCTTTTTAGATTGATGAACTACCACTTGAAGCTAAGAGTTTGATAGTAGAGAAGGTGGTTGTTGCTAGTTATAGTGTTTGCTTCGAGTAAAAGGAGATAATAAAGAAAGAAGAAAATCAAGCCTCCATTACCTTAGAGATAAGTAAGAAAGGAAAACCCAAGTATGAGTGGATCCTTTGGGTTGATCAGCCTCGATATCAGGGCTAGTCACAATCTTTTGTCTTACAAGAGACATGGACTTGTTAGGCCACCCACCCCTCACACCATTCACAGCTACCATTACCATAGTAGATAATTATTAGGCAACCACAACTACCATTATTGTAATAATTACTACAGTAAATAATTATTAGTCCATGACTGCCAATTGTTTTGAAGCAGAGTTTTTCATTGGATCTAAATCTCCATCTTGCAAGTTTTATATGACCCCCGCATGTACAGTCAAATAATATATCATCCTTGAAAGGAGATGGATTGCAACCACCACTGAAAGTATCATTATTTGGAAAAAGTGAACCACAACTTAATCTACCCCACAGAATGATACTTGTAGCCTTGGTGGATAAACCCTAGACCATCCTAAGCCTTATCATCAATTTACACCACCATCCCCTTTTTATGGAGATCTTTACAAAGCCTTACCAACAATAGAGACAAAGACCACCCCCACAACAATGACAAACTCAACAAACCTTCAGGGAGGTCACCAAGAAAGAATGGGTACCTAAGATTACCCTACCTAGCCAAGGAATGTATGATGCTAAAGCAAAGTCTTAACAGCCATATTTTGTCCAAAATCCTACCTATGAGCACAAATCTTCCAAGTGAGAGCCTCACACAAAAGAGGCTTACCCACAACCCTCCCCCCTCCCCCTCCCCCCCTCGAGATGTTAGAAGCTCAAGGCTTCTACAAGGGGAACTCGTCTTGGGTCCCAAAACCTCACCATCCACACCACAACTCCCTTAGCCAAAGAGAGCAAGTGATGGTGGCCCCAATAATCAACACTGCGTTGTTAGGAAGATCAAGATTTCTACAAAGGGAACCCCTACATTTGGGTTCCAAGGTCAAAGAAACTCGTGTCATAGGCCTCTACATACACCCAAATGTCAAATCCAAGATAGAGTGGAGACCCAAAGCCATGCTCCAATACCACCCCCAAAGATTAAGCAAGAGTGGAGAGTAGTAGCTTCTTCCTAGACTCACGTGCCAACACTACCATTAAAGCAGTCAGAAGAGTTAATGGGTGTATCACCATGGCTATGTGTGGCGTGATGGCCATAACCTTGTCAGTTCTAATAAAAAACAAGAGCAACCCATAGTGTCAAAACCCCAACAAAGTAGTGCACACACTACCTTTGCTTCCGCAAGCGGTCTAACGGCTGAAAAGTGACCAAGGTGCGTGCCAAGAAATCTGATAGCTCAAAGCGATCACCAAGGTCCCACAACACCTACGTGTGCTACACTACAACACCAACTCACCAACTAGAAGGCCAAAGTTCAATCAAGTGCACCAACAAATCCAGCGCCACGACATCCAAGCTTTTGTTGTTGGATGGGCAAGCAATTTTCTTCCTTCACTCATTGATCCCTCATTAAACCCCAGTTGGTGCATATGTAACATAGCACACCCTCTCAATTGTACATGCAAATATAAATAAGAATGATTGAAAACTTAAAATTTAAAACAAAGTTTAAAAAAAAAACTATAAAAAACAAAAACACATACACGTGCACACAATGTACGCACACCCGAACGTGCACACACACATTTGCATACACACATTCACACACATAAAATGCATGTGGCACACACATTCACATATACAAAATACATGTGCACACACACATTCACAAAACAGAAACCAAGTCTTTTTTTTATTTTCTCCACCCCCTCTTTATCTAACCCCCTTCTTCTTTTAATTTTCTACCCCCCTCCCCCAAAAAAAATAATTTAACCCTCTCGTCTATATAATTTTTACTTTATTACAAACCTCCTACTTTTTCCACTTAATTATTAACCCCCCCAACATTTTTTCTCGAGAACAAACAAAACATGGCCAACCGAACTGCCTAGCCCAATTGCCCGACCCTTTTTGGCTACCTCTTGTGTATGGCCACACTAAGGGGGCGAGTGGATTGTACCCGCATGGGGGGGGATACCCTTGCACCCACTGCCCCCTCCCCCTTCGCTTGTGCCCGCCGCCGCTGCTGCTGCCGGCCCCAATCATGCTTCACTCATGCAGCTCAACACTCTTATGTCTCCACATGTATCCCCTCCTTCCTTAGCACCCATGGGCTTAAATCACCCAGGTTCATGCCCTATGCCATCTTCTTCTCCTTCGCTCTCATGTACATGGGCTTCCCCTCATGATCAAACAATGCATCTCCTGGCCGCCAACACCGTGTGCCCACGGTCGCTTTCGACGACCACTATCAACCCTCCCCAAGCCCCCCTTTCTCATGTGTGGCCATACTATGGGGGGCCAACCCATGGGGATAACTATTAAGATATAGGCCTTGGAGCCTTAGTGAACAAGGGTGTAGAAGGTGTGTGGGTGTGAATGGTCCTAAGGGAGCCACCTAACCCTAGGCCACTAGCAAGCCTATTTAAAGGCACATGCCAAAAGCATTTGTATGAGCATGAAGCTTAGTTGTATTTTGAGCAACTTAATAAGCAAGATCTTTTCTTGTATTTTGGGTCTCTCTCTCCTCCACATCTTTTTGATCTAGTATAAGCACCATGAATTCTATCATGGTATCTAGAGCTAGGCAACTTGCAAGGTGTAGAATAGGTCAAAAAGTGGTTTTTAGAGTGCATCTCATCTCATGAGTGGAGGCCTTCCAACAACTTGAAGAGGACGAATCTAGAGCTAGAGCTAGGCAACTTGCAAGGTGTAGAATAGTCAAAAAAGTGGTTTTTAGAGTGCATCTCATCTACCCCCAGCGAGTGGAGGCCTTCCAACAGCTTGAAGAGGACGAATCTCAGCGTGCTTTCAACTAGGAAGTTGAAGAAGACTCCTAGGCGCTCAGCTTCGTACCATCAATTGCTAGATTTACTCTTAGGAGGCCGCGGCATTGAGCTCTAAGCAGGCCGGCACCGTTTCTTCTACGCTGCTACTGTCGTACACCAATACACCACCTGTGGGCACCCGCCTGTGGGCACCATAGGCCTGAGGTAAGTTAGGGCTTTTGAAGCCCATGACCTAAGGGCTTAGGATCTCAAATCTCAACCCTAATGCTGAATCGATCGTGGGAGTTGAAAAACCAGGCACCTATACTGTTTTTTCTCTATGAAAGCTTGCTCAAGTTTGTTAATAGTGTTCATAAACACTGATAGTGTTGCTTAACACTAATAGTGGTCATAACCATCAAAGGAGGAGGTCTTTAACACTAAGGAGGCTCTTCTTCATCAATATTGGAGGCCGGGCACACACCATAAGTGCCACATTATAAGTCTTCATCAACCCGCATCTATGCTTACCTTGGCAAGATTTCAAGGAGAAATGGAGCAACCATAAGCCATTATTGTCTTCATCCCATAAGCCAAAGAGGTTGAAGTTTTCTGGTTTTTTATCATCAAACTCAGTTCCTTGAGTCGTTTAAAGTTGGGCACATGTACACTAAGTGCTCATCTTTAATGTTTTTGTATATCACCCTTGAGGCTCTTGTTTGTAAGAGGCATAGGCATGTCATAAGCCATATGCTCTCATTTCCCAAGCCCAAGGCATGTTATTCCGCTGCATACTCAGCATTTTCATCTTCTAAGATGAGTTTTAAGTTTGAGCATAGCATCCCTAAGTGCTCTACCTTGTTGATGGTCATGTTTTTGATAAACGTTTCTTGGCATTGTATTTGTAAGAGGCATAGGCAACATTATGAGCCATGCCCTCACCTTCTTGAGCTAAGAATGACGTGCCTTATTAGTTTGAGCATTTACCTCAACCACTTACTCACTTTCATTAAGCTTGTACTTTCAAACCCTAATGACACCCATGCATGAGGCCCCTCCAGGAGCGTCTCCCACACGCTCCTCCCTTTGACCCTATCACTCTATAGGCCCCCATGCTATCATGCTTTTGATGACCACTATCAACCCTGCCTAAGCCCCCTTTCTCCTGTGTGGCCGTACTGTATAGGGGAACCATGTCATGGGGATGATTACCCATGCCCACGCATGGGAGGGACGAACCACATACATCTCATGCATGGGCCTCTCCAGGTGTTATCTCTTCCCTTGCCATCATGTGTTGACCTACGTGCCCACGTTAAGTGCTCACACTCATGTATAATCCCTTAGCTACCAGCTGTCACCCCAAAAGCCTTTGATAACACTCATGTCTAACCTAGCTGCTGCACTCATTCTCGTTACCTTAAAGGCTATGCCACCCATGCCATTGGCTCCCTTGTAGTGCTCCTGCCCTCACGCTCCCTACCTAACTACACACCCACAACCCGATGCATGTGTCCCATCTAGCTCCCTACACCTCACATCCCACGTGTACCGTCTCAACACCCTCATCGGCCTAGATGGTGTTGGAATCTGTAAAGTGGTCTTACCATGAGCTTGATGCCAAATAGAGAAGGCACAAACTTTGTGTTGCTTTTGACTAGAACTAGTGGCCCGGGACTATTTTCTTGTTTTGTCCAACCTAGTGTGAAAGATAGTCATTTGTATAAGTCATTTTTTATATTGAACAATATAGAAGTTATGAGATAAGTGTGTGAACAAGTGATTGGCTTTGCTGAGCTATACTATTGATGACTTGCCTAAATTGGGTTACTGATATGAAACACCTTAGTGAGTTAAGTCATTTTTGACATTGAGCAATATAGAGGTTATGAGATAAGTGTGTGCACAAGTGATTGGCTTTGCTAAGCTATACTATTGATGACTTGCCTGAACTGGGTTACTGATATGAAACACCTTAGTGAGTTAATTGTAAAAAAAGGAGGCCATCCTTGCATATACAAAGTAATCTAAATGACTCTGATAATGAAGATCAAGAGTCTAAACTTGACTCTACCAAGATCATGCTTACATAAGTGTAACCGTTTCGAGGGTGTTCGGTGCAACATTGGGTGTGGTGGTGTGGAAGCATCATAGACGCATGATTTGTTCCTCTATTTCTCTAGTGCGTTTATGAGTGATTCCCACTAGATCCATGGCTCTAGAATGAGAGTTGAATAATAGATCAATCCCTACTTATGTACATTGTACGTTTACTGTGAGTTGATGTTGAGTTAAGCCATTGTTCAAGACTTCACAATTATGTCCTTAGGTTCCTTTATTGAGTATCTTTTCTTCCTTCTTTAAGACATATTAATGATAGGTGAAGGGAAAAGGATGATTCTCTTCACAGAATCCATCTGTAAGGTCCCTCCCAAGCCATGTATGTATGTGTCTCTTTTAATATAGATTTCAATAAGGAAAGAGAGTGTAATTAGACAAGAGTGAGACAACAAGGCTAGAAACATAATGAAAGTGTTAGAATAAAAATATTAGCTCCAAAAATCCTAAAAAAATAAGAACATAAGAATAGTTTTATTAAGAGATACGTATCCCCAAAAATAGAATTTCGAATTTAGGTGATAAGAGGTCATATTTAGAGTACTTTTACACATTTAGAGTACTTTTACACATTTAGAGTCCATGCATACTAAAAACGTGAAAAAACAACGTGTTTCTAAAGATGGCGCGTTTGTGGCTATATACAGACGTTTCTGCCTATTCTGCCCACGCTAGCTTGTAGACCGGATGCCTTCCCGTTCTTTTGATTGGTTATATGACTATATTTTGAGTTTTTATCAGAGAGTTATGGCCAAAACAATTTGCTGTTTCTATCAGGGTCTCTACACAGAGAAAACTATGAGAAGGCAGCAAGTAGCCTCAAGGTAATCCTAGAGTTTGAGATGTATATATCCCTTCATTCTTATCTAATATCTTAGAAAAGAAGCTTAGATTGCTATGGTCTTTCGGAGGAAGAGACCAAAACTCCATAGCTTTTCTTTTAGAGAAAGAATAGTATGCCGTAGTCCTGTAAGAGAAGGCTATTTTGCCATAGACCTTAGAAAGAGAGAAGCGTCACAGTACAAGTAAGAGGAGACAAAGCTTGGGGATGATAGGATGGTCTCAATCGTAAGATAAGGTATTAGAAGACTCTATTCTCATATGTCAAGTTCTAAAGCTCTTGTAACAAGCAAAGGCAACGATAAACGACAAATTTCTATAAGGTATATACATATTTTGTTTTTCAATTATATATCATTCTTAAGAGTTGAGGTATGGCCCCGGCTTCTCTTAATTAGTGATCTATTTGATTGATTTACTATTTAAATTTTGTATTCTTTTAAACAATAACATATGCCTTAATAAAGAATGTCTTATTGCAATCTCAAGTTGAAATGCTAAAATGGGTTTTACATGGCAAGCTCGTCCATCTTATAAATACATTTTTTCAAACTCTTATTTGCACAATGGTCGATGCTAGTAGGTAGTATGAACTGCACACATAAGAGCACATGTATGTATGGTTTATGGCATTACAAAATTTAATTTCAACATACAAGACTTGGAAAACACTTACTTGGAGCATCTTGTGCCAATCGTGGGACTTCAAACCCATATAGTTGCTCAACGCCTCTTTTCTTAGTGGTTGTAAAGGCTCCCTTCAATGATCTCATGCATCCAGTGGGAGTACGTAAAGTGGTGATGGCCTGCTTTACATGCTTCTCCTCTTTCTTTGATATAATCCATGGTGCAGGTGGAAGACGAACGTGCCCACCCTCCTCTCGTGGCCAAGCTTGATGCATACATCCTGCGACCCACAAGTCCTCCTGTACGCTAACATTGTCTCGTTTACCAATAACATGTTCCCAAATACCAGATCCCACATTCTTGAAGATGTGCATGGGACCAAGAAGATGGTTGATCTTAAGATGGGTCCAATATGGTAGCCGAAAAAAATGGAGTACCTACACAAGGGATTGCTCTATGTGACCTTTAATCCAATTAGAGACTACACAAAACAAGATTGAAAAACATTACTATACCTATTCATGCCATCTGGAGGAAGAATATTTGTAGACTCCCAAATACGCTTCCAATCTTTTGCACAAACATTTTCAAAATATAGATCTGCTCTCCTTCATCGTCGCCTCTTCCAACAGAGCACTAAACCTAAGTACAAGGAGCAGACAAGGAGCACACACGGGTGAAGGAAACTAGCCAAAAAGAAGACTCACTTTTTCAGAGGTGAGTCAGTTTGTCCTTTGCCCTGTCTCTTTCCTTCCATTTGTTTATGCTATTGTCTCTTTCCTTTATGGGTTTGTCTCCATCCTTCTCCTTCTCTGGTTGCCATCTGGTGAACGATTGTGACAGGGGGCGACAGTGGGCTTTTTATAAGGACGATTTGTCGGAGGTCGGTCGCTTTCAAAAAAAAAATTTCGCAGGCCGCGCGTAGGAATGCGTGTATGTCTGTGTGTATCCTGTCTGCACAAACGGTTCACACGCATATACACACATTTTTGGACGGGTGTATACACGCGACTGTGTTTACCCCATACTATGGTCTTAGAGCTGATGGGTGGCTTGGATGATGGTATTTGTGTTTGTGCTGATTCACTTGGTACTAATGTGGAGGTGATCTATGGCTTATGTGATGAATACAAGTATGCTATCATGATGACTTATCTCTCGATGTGAGTCAAGAGACAGCCCATGATGTACATGAGGATGGTGATAGTCATGCATGCAATAATGTGTGTGCAACCTTTGAAGATAACCACACAAGATGGATGTTGTGGTGATAGTGATGTAGTTTTTGAAGAGTTGTAGGAGGATAACTCTATAGTTCTGAGTGTTGTTGAAGATGTGAATTCTCTAGATAGTGATGTCAGTTTGATGGTGGAAAATCATATGTGCTAGCTTGCATTTGTGCTTTGATGCAATCATGTATATACTTTTATTTTTGCAGATTCTTTATGGATCCAGGTTCTTCATCCGATCCATTTGCGTACAACAATTGACTGATGGAGATGCTAAATCATTTTGGGCGCCATCCTGGTCCAGTTGAGCTTACAGAGTACATGTATGCCCATCCCCCTCCTTCCATGCCTGGTGTCTATACCCCTACCACGAGTATCCAGGGCACTCCACTACTGTCTGTGCCTGCGAGTCCGACGAGATGGCATGCAGCTTCTCCTCTTCCATGCCCACCGAGGAGACATACCTCGTCCCAGACACACTCACGCACACCCTCCCAAGCACCGTCATGTAGGGCTCACAGCCACCATCACGTACTCTCAGAGCCACCGTCACGTCAGGGCTCATAGCCACCATCACGTAGACAATCCCCCAGTCGTGACTCCACCCGCACAGCAGTAGGAAGAGTGGGAGTGGAGGATGCGGCGGGTGCTTTGGTGGGGGAGGTAGTAGGGCACGCGGTGAGAGAGGAGATAGAGGGAGAAGAGTTAGAGGAGACAGTGAGGATGAGGAGGAGATGAGCCAGGTGGAGGGAGTGATCTGCTATGATGTGACGGATAGGGGCGGGATAGTGATGGATGCGAGGGGGAAAGAGGTAATGGAGTACATGCGTGGGGTAGTATCAAACTTGTATAGAAATTGTTTTATTAGATTTAAAGATCAAAATAGCCGATTAGTTGGGGAGGTGATAGAGGCTGTACATAGTCGGAACCCCAATCCCTCACATGCTACATTCTCGGATGTATGGGGAAGGACACGAATAAGGGAGATCTTAAGTAGTAAAAGATCTCACCTTAAAAAACTCGCGTACGATGATGGGCTAAATGTAGCTGCGGGTGGCTATCCTGCCGAGAAACCTACCACCCCACTGTGCACAAACGTGAGTGGAAGGAGGCAAAGAAACGAGCAGAGAGTGGCGTGAAGAGCAGGCAGCATGTGGAGGCACGACGGATCCAGATGGGCACCATTGGATCTTCGCATTTCGGATCTGGCGGCGTTGAGTCATGGGAGGCAGAGTTCGTAAGTATCTTGCCACTTTATTTGATTATTTACTTAATTCATTGATTCTATGATTGTTTTAATCTTACAAATTGTGTTGATTATGATACAGCGACGGGTTACGGGGAGGAAGCCCACAGCCCACGATACTGGGTATGCTCGCCGGCATAGCAGACGTGACACGTGGGCCCTCTTCAGAGCCGAGGGATGTATTACGGATGTGCAGTTTGAGATGGCCATGAGACCATACGGTCGACAGGTACTTGAAAACTCTAAACGAATGATTTTGGTTTATTGAATTACATATATATATACTTATATACTATATATTACTTGAACAGGCACAAGCTGCTGATGATCCACCCGTCGCCACTGCAGAGGGTGGACTTGAGCACTACTCATCGGACATTCCAACCGATGTGAGCTCATCTGAGCATAGAGGGAGCAGCGAGTCATCATCTGGGTCTGAGTAGTACTTAGACTTATAGTATCACATTCCATATTAAGGATGTGGTTGTATATATATTTTTGTAACTGAAGCCATGGGCTACTTTGACATATGGACTCCCTTGTATATATGTGTACACATAAAATTTTGATAGAGTAATATTGAATCGTGAATCGATAGTATTGCATTCATGTCTGTCTTGAATCGTGTATTGACAATGTATGCATTCATGTCGTTCTTGTCTTAATGGATATCTTCCTCGTGGATGGTCCAATGCACCCAAAAAAAAAATCGAGAGAGTGTTATTGGGTGCTGGAATGCTGGAACAGCATTCAGGTACCAAAAAGCACTCTCTGGATTTTTTTTTGCTCTCTGTTCGCGTGTATAGACGCGTCAACTCTATAAAAATTCATGTGTATATACACGGATAATCTGTAAAACACGCGTGTATAGACGCGTCAAATCTATGAAATACGCGTGTATAAGCGCAGCTAAACTAACAAAATGCATGTATACACCCTTCTATCAGCACGTCTAAGCACAGCTAAACTGACAGAATGCGTGTATATGCTCGTGTATCAGCGCGTCTGAACATTCATATACACGCGCTTTTACACGCATGTCTCTGGTCGCGATTATACACGCGCTGATACACGAGCCCGCTACTTTTTTTCACAAGTCATTTTTAGCAGCTAGGAGTGCGGGTATGAGCCCGATCCCTTGTAGTGATGTATCCTTCATCATAGCATCTATAAGAGTATAGGTACCTTGATGTTGCTTTGCAGAGCGAGTAAAGGGAGTATGAGAAAAAGGAGTGCCTACCAACTAGAGTGGCTCTAGCCTTGATTATGCTGGAGAGCAAGGAGTGAAGGGAGTATGAACAAAAGGAGAGTGTGACAAAGTGATGCTTGGAGTGAATCGCTACTGCCATTAGCACTACTACCAGCACTATGGATGCTATGAGACCTATGTTGTGAACTCTCTACACCACTAGCACTATTCCAAGTACTCAGGGTGGCGGGACTTGATGACCCGAGAACATGTGAAGTAAGCTCCAACCTAGCTATGTCATGTTGATTAGGGCAAAGTATCTAGAAGAAATTCTGGATCTTATCTTCCATGTAGTCCCTAGGGAGTCCACTAAAGAATATGTAAGATAGCACGTGCATTCAACAGAAGGGGTTTTTTCTTGGATGGACGTACATAAATATTTACATACATAAGTGTTTTTTAAATTGAAAAGTGAAAAAATCCATACATAAGGGTTAGTTTTATTACAAAACTCCATAAATAAGGGGTATCTTTAATATACAAAATTTTTTAATAAGGTTATTTTTAAATACCCCTTAAACACATGTGCTATAGGTAGTGTTTACATAGTGGAAGTGTCATGGATTACTAGATATGGCTACTTTTTTAAACAAAACATAGATAAGGCTCAAAACAAGATATACTCATACATACAAAAGCATAAATAAAAAAAGACCTTGTGTGTAAGAGCTTACCTCGAGTGGTCTAGAAGAGCTAACGGCTCAAAAAAGATAAGAGACCTACAATACAAGAAAAGGTAATCATGAGAGAAATACTAAGAAAAGTATTCTCTATACATACTCTATGCATACTATATATATTTATACTTATGCTCTATGCATGAAAAGAGTATGCATGCTCTATGCATACATAGCATGCATGCTCTATGCATACTCTTTGTGTGCATCTATACTCTTATGTATGCATACGCTTGATGCTCTTTATACATGCATAGAGTATAGTCTAACATCTATAATATTTATGTATCCATGCTCTATACTCTTTATACATGCATAGAGTATAGAGTGTGCCAGGTCTATGCATGTATACTCCATGCTCTATGATTTAGGCATGCATAAAGAGAGCATGGTTTATGCATGCATAGACATAGAGAATGCAAGATCTATGCATGCATACTCTATGCTCTATACTATAGGCATGCATAAGGAGAGCATGATTTATGTATGCATAGAGTATGCATGCTCTAAGCATGCATAAAGATCATGCATGTTGTCGTTTTCTGGTCGAGACTTGGTACTTGCGTGGTTCCGGACCACCTAGTCAGCTCTGAAGGAGACGCGACTAATGAAACTATGCCCAATGAGATAAGATAACGCTAATGCATTGCACCACCAATTGACTAGGCTAAGAGAGTTTGTCATGCTAGCCAAAGAGGTTGGTTCTTGCATCTGTCGGGATCCCTTACATGACTCTTGATTCTGTTTCTAGATGGGAGCCACATCCAAATAGGAACGACTATGAGTGCAATTCCTAATGAGAAGGCTGTTGAAATATACAAGTGAATAGGGTGTGTGCAGGAACAAGCCCTTGGCAAGAGGCTGTAAAAGAGAATCTGTAAATGTCAGAGAACTTGTGAAAAGGTGAGAAGTATCTACTGGGAGAGAATAAAGGGTAGCATCAGGAGATTTAGGAGGTGTGGAGATATTGTGGGAGAGGTGGAGAGAATCAAGCAAAAGAGGTGGAGTGAATCAAGGAGAAATCAGTGGGATTAGATGCTTGGATGTAAACCCTATAAATTGAGGCATTGGCCTAATGAGAATTTGCTCGTTTTTTATTATCCATGATTACATTAAGCTATCAGTTAATTGCTCACCAATCATGTCTTAATTATCATCTAATCTCTTTGTTAATGATATTTTTTCTAGCATTTGATCCACCAACGCTCATCACATTGCTGCAAATTTAACATGGTATAAGATCCTAGCCTAGAATCCATCAATTTGTGAGCCCATTATCTTGCTAATCACTTGGCTAACTAGGATTAGTAGATAATTAGATTTTTTTACCTCTTTTTCAAGTAGTCTCTGCACCCCCAGCAGCCAGTGGAGGGGCTTGATCTCCCTCCAGGAGAAATATTAGAGCAGAAGCCTTTAGCCAAACATAGCTGTACTCCCCACCATTCAGCCTATCCAATCGGCATGCCAAACCACCTTCTACAGTTGCAAAAATTCGCGATTTTGCAGGTGTCACTTTTTTAAGCAAACTGAGATTTCTTTTGTACCAGATGAAATAGATCCAATTCCTATTGGCCCTAGGGGTTTTCAAGGGTGCCCTACAAGCTGGTGAAGACAGATTTTGATTTGATCAAGTCTACAGTGAGATCCAAGCTCTTCATCAAATCTGCAGGTGACTTTGGTAAAATAGAGTCTAAGCATTCAATATTTGGTCAAATCTTGTGTTTCTTAGCTTAATCCTCTACTAGACTAATTGCTATTGATGGCCTTGAAAGGATTTGAGCTCATTTGAACTCTATGGCCTCAGATCTGGACTCCCGCATACTCTGTTTTTTGCACACAAAATAGAGGATTTGCTAATCAGTGATTAATTAGTACTAATCACTATATTTTGGTGCGATTGAGGGTTCAAATTAACCATTAGGTATCTAATGCAGATCTCTATAAAGATTGCAATTCGGAGATGGTTTGATACTCCAACCATTCCATACAGATTTGTTACCCTTGGTTTAATGTAATTTCTGGTAAATTTATGCTGATAAATCTATTATAATCATCACCTAAACACCAGATTGAGTTATAAAGGGTAGTATCACTAGATCAAAGGCTTAGCCCAATAGCACACTCTCAGTTGTCTTGTCTACTCTCTTCTATATCCTATATCTCTTTTCTCGATAGTTTCCCTTTTCCCTTTTACATCTACATCATGGGTACTACCCACCATTGGCAAGATTCGCTCACAAGGTTTTTACAAGAAAGAAGATTAATGTCCCGAGAGTTTGTTGCCCAATAGATATATTGGGCATGCTTGCGGTGGCTGAGACAGCCAACTGGCATGCCAGCTAATGGCTAGATGACACCCAATACCTAGCGATCATGGTGGATGCTACACTAGCAGGTGAAGCCCACTTGGCTCCTTTTCCCTCTAGACCACTTCAGTTATTTGAAAATCAAAACAAAAATCTTAAGGCCTATGCCAGTCCCTTTCATTCGGTCCTTCCTCCGTGGGGCGAGGCCTCCAGAGACAAACTTTATTGGCTTGTCTTGGGCGTACCTAGGCTTCTAAGCTCTCTTCCTACTACTCACCCCTGCATGTCTGACTCCTATCCTTCATCTGCCCCTCAATGAGCTTGGCATAGGGGTACGTTTTCGTGGCCCTTTCCATCACATCAATGGCCATCCTTGCTCTGCAAAGGCATGTGGCTCTCTCTGCCTTGAGATGATTGGCGTGTTTTCAAACACCGTCTTCTAGGGCCCTCTTGGTCTCATTTTTCCCCCTTGACTATACCTCCACCCATACGGTGGTTTCCGTGTTGGTTCTAATCTAGGATGTGCCCTTTCTTCTTTTGCAGGTGACTCCGTTGGCAAGGGGAAGTGGCAATCCTGCCCTGTGCATGGGTTATTGCCTCCTCACCTAGATCCTCATGTCATAAGATTGTGCAGCTTCCTTGCACTTCTCAGGATCTAGATGAGGGGCTTTTTCCTCGCCCTTAAACTATGTTGCTTGGGAGTTACTCTGCCCTTGTTTTTATGTCTGTGACATGTCTAATTGGGTCATAAATTTGGCAATTTCATTCCAGTTACACAGTTGCACGCCTTGTGCCTGCTTTTGGAAACCTGAATCAGGCTTTTCATGTGAGAAAGGGCCATTTCCTTCCAAATAGCAATGTTCTTTTGTTCCTCTCTTCATGGAGCCTTTGTTGTGCAGGCTTCTTTTTCCTTCTTCTCCCTTTTTTCCCACCCTTGGAAATCGTCAATCATTTTATCTTTGCTCTGCACTTTGGCAGTGTGGGCCTTCCTTATGGTCTCCACGTGCTCTTGTCTTTTCTTGAGTTTAGAGATGGATGCCTTCATCTCTTTCGCGTGTGTTCTCCTTGTGGCATCTAGCTGATCTTGTCTTTTGTTTAGATTAGCATGGGTTGTCAGGGCGATGTTCAGCTCATTGACTGTCATTTTGCCTCCTTTTCCTCTTGTGTTCTTGGCAGGGGTTGTGGACTCAATCTCGTTCTTGAGGGCTTTTATTGTCAATTCATCTTGCCTTTGTTCACCTTGTACTCTAGCACCAGACTGTCCATCTCTTCAATCCGTGCTCTAAGAGAGGCCTCGTCTCTAGCTCTTTCTTCCAGCTTTTTTGTGGCTTCCCACGCATGCTCTCGTAGCTCATCATTGGGGATTATACCATTGACACTCCTTTTTTATAATACTAGCTCCTTTCCATTTCCCTCACGCTGCTCCTGCATCCTCTTCCCATCACCTTTCTGCTAGGTGAATCTTTTCTTCCATGTCTCTACTTCTAGTCTAAGCTGCTCATTTTGAGCTTGCGGCTCCTTTTCCTTGTTGGTGTGTGCTCCGCTGGGTTCTGCTTACTTGTCTCCTTGGTTGTGGGAAGCAATCTTCAAGGCTCTCATAGGGACAGCTCTTGTTAGCTTTCCCATGTCCAGATTTTTGGATCCTCCCTCCGGATTTTCATCTTGCCTTTGGGGAGGAAACTATCTGCCTGCAGTTAGGTGTGGAGGATTGCATTGCCGCTGTCACCTTCTTCGAATATTCACCCCACACCTCCTTTGGGTCCTCCATGGCATGGCCTCCCACTGTTCCACTTTTTTTGCTTCTAGTTCATAAACTTCTTGGAACTCCTCGGCATCCAGGGCTCTTAGTCAAGCTTCTTCCTTGACTAGCTCCACTTTATCCCTATTTGCCCTAGCCTTCACTTCTCTAATGATTATGACGTGCTCTTCTCTAAGCAAGAGGATCTGGCCCTCAATCCTATCTTGATTTCTTTTGGCCCTATCCATCTCGTCAAATGCCTATTGGGCTCCTCATTCCTGGCTAGAGCCCCTTTTTTCATTGCCATCTCTCTTTTTGTCTCTTTTTCCTCTTTGTGGAGCCTCAACAACTATCTTTTCATTTCCTCAATCTTTCTTGCTTCTCCCTAGGGGAAAAATCTCATACTTTGGGAATCAACGTCTCAATATAGTTTTGGCCATATCTTGAGCTTTTTAACTCCAAATTTGTCAGAGATTATAGATTTCAATTCTACTCTTAAATATATTTCTAGGGATATGTCACATGAGGGGGTTTTGACAAAATCGTGGATATGTCACATGAGGGGGTTTTGACAAAATCGTGGATAGGTGAACCCACCCATGATCCCATTTTTTCAAATGGGGATGGGATTTTTTCCCAAATTATCTAATATGGTGTTGCCCTCCTTTTATTTAATTCCTCTTGCTGCAGAGGCTCCTAGTGGTTTCTCATCGCTTGGATGATTAAATCTTGTTGCTGACCACCACTACCTGCAGGAGGTTAGGAATTTCCTTTAGTCCATCTACCATACATCTTTGCAAATAATTGAGGCATCCAATCTATGTCAAAGGACTCTAGAAAATTTACAGGATAGGGTGCAAGGAGCTCTACTTGTTCTTCCGTTTGCAATGGTTCCATGACCACAATCTTTTGTGGTGCCTATCCCAATTGCAGGTGTTATGTGTCTATGGCCTCCTGCTATGTCTATTCGGGCCACAGGCATTCCCAGGCTGTTGTTTCATGTTGCCTTTCTAGCTTTTATGTAAGTATTGACTTGCCAATGTCAGCAAAGTCCTCTTTTAACTTTTTGCTACTCTTTTCTTCCACTAACTTTCTCTTCTTGCCCTTTTTCCTTGAACTCAAAAATCCTCTTCTTTCTAGACATTGGCTATCCAAAGCTCCCTTCTTACTAGGATCTTACCTGTGTATCTGCCCTTTTCCCTGCATCTTCTTTGTTACCTGCCTCCTCCTTTTGGCTCTCCTCCTCCTTTACAGCTCCTAGTTGTGGTTTAAAGGGCCGATCTTTGTCTCGGTGTTTGGGTGGGTGACCTTCCTGATCTGGTCTTTTAGGTTATTATAAAAAAGCACCTCTACCTAAGCCACCTTCATCCATGCCTCCCCTACCTTTACCAATCCAAAGGCTTTCCTGGACATGCAATATGGCTTGTGGGTGAGATTTATCATCTCCACCAGAAAGCGCATACGCTTCTTCCTATCCTCATCTCGAGTTCTTATAATTTTAAGGCCCTATAAAATTAGGAAAAAGTAGGAAAAAATCATGATATTTTTTTCTCTCAAGAATTAAATATTTTTGAGGGTTATTTAATATTGAAGTACGTTTTCTCATGCTGACATTAGATAGATGCGGGTTATTCGCATATTATTAATACGATTATATCTCTATTAATAGTTATTTCTGTTTGGATTAATTCTAAACGATGTTTGCGTGATTTTTTACCTTTGTTTAGCCATTCTTTTTGGACATGTTCCTTAATTTCTTTTGATGGCTATAATTTGCGTTCAAAGTGTGTTTCACCTTTGACACTTTTCCATAATAATTTATTTTGCACTTGCTTAAGTGTGGTCTATGCTTAATTTCCTAAGCCTAAGACAAATTCTATCATGGGTTAGTTGATCGGTTTGTTTTGGTGGATTTTATTGGATGTTTTCCAAGTTTTATATGGACTCACCAGGTTTTGCCTAGATCACTTGTGTCTAGGATTTTTTTTAATGAGTGCTACACATATGTGTTTCACTTGCTTACTTTGGAGTTTTGCTTGAACGACACCATGTTCATATACTCCAGATTGAGGAGTTGGCCACAAATTTTAATGCTTCTTTTGGCATGGTTAATGTTCATTAGATGGTATGCATTGATTTTTATGATCAACTATGATTTTCATGGACTCGAGGAGCTTCTATGCTTTTATCCATGGTTTCATAAGGATCTTTTGGATAATTTTATGTGCTTTGAAGGTAGCATTTGCCTTTATTTTTTTACATATAATTTTGGACTATGTTCCTTGTACTCTTGTACATATTCCAACTTGGATACCTAATTGTTTATGTATCTAGGTGAGTTATTTTTTCTACCCCAGCTTTATTGTGTTTATTGGGTAGTTATCATTAGAAAGGCACCAATAATAGAGGAAAGATAGAAAATCACTTACCTCTTTTTCATGATGTTTAAAGAGAGGATTAGAGGACTTACAAAACCAACAGAAAAGAGTGAGGAAAGGATACATACAAAAGCTTATGCATAAAGCATGCATGAGGCCTTATGCATAAATCATTATGCATAAGGCTTATGCATAAATCATGCATGAGGCCTTATGCATAAAGCCTATGCATAAGGCTTATGCATAAATCATGCATGAGGCCTTATGCATAAAGCCTATGCATAAAGCTATACATGAGGCTTATGCATAAAGCACTATGCAAGCCACACTAGCCTAAACTAAACCGTACCCCGGCACTATGCATTAAGCATACATGCATAGATTAATCTCTATGCATGCATAAAGCTCTATGCAGAGAGCTTAATCTATGCATAGATCTCTATGCATTATGAATGCATGCATAGAGCTTAATCTATACATTAAGCTCTACAAATAGAGCTTAATGCATAGATTAAGCTCTATGATTAGAGTTGTATTCATAGATTAAGCTCTATGCATAGAGGACTTACAAAAGAAAATCCATATATACAAAAAAATAAATAGAAAAAGACCTTATGTGTAAGAGCTTACCTTAAGTAGTCAAGATAAGATAATGACTAAAAAAGGTAAGATACCTATAATATAAGAAAATAAGGTAAGCATGAGAGAAATGCTAAGAAAAATATGTTCTATACATATGCTATACATACTCTATATATGTATATTTATTCTCTATGCATGCAAAGAGTATGGTTGCTTTATGCATACATAAGAGTATGCATGCTCTATGCATACATAGTGTTAAAACCCTAAAGATCTCTCGAGCTAATCACTATGCATAAACATGTATAAAGTAGGCATATACTCATCCACTCAACCACCCCCGATCCCAAGGGTGCACACATAAATACAATGAAGTACCACATACCTTACCTTGGTGTCCCATACTACCAAGAGATATGGCTTCATTCTAGCAGCACATAGCTCTAACATGAAATGGCAAGAGAGTAGATACAATGCTCTACACAAGAGAACATCCCTTGAGAGTGCCCCATGCCCCTCTTATATAGGAGGGCCCTTAAGTGACTCTTGACTCTTCATTTCCATGTGTGACCCTTGGTTTCTTGACCTTAAGTTAGACCTAACCCTTGCCCTACTAGAGTGTGTTCCCATGCTCCCATGCTCACATGCCTAGGGTGGGTTAGCACATATAATGTGCACATAACATACTTCCCCTCTCTTAAAACATTGCACTCTTGAAATGAAAAGAAGGAAAACTATGTTGAACATTCTCAACTAACTCCCAAGTCGAATCCTCAATTTCCCTGTCTTTTCACTTAATTTTAACCGCAGGGATTAAGGGACTATAAAGTTTTCTTTCCCTGAAGTCAAGTACCTTTTTAGGTTCATGTGGAACATAAGATAAATCTTCGACTTCAACGAGTTCTTGAGGGAGTAATTGTGTTATCCTCACCTCCCAACTTCTCTTTCTCTTGACATGAAAGACTAGATGAACTCTGACATGTGGAGGTAGTTTTAGCTCATACGCAACTGTGCCAATTCGACGTATAACTTGGAATGGACCACAATATCTAGGAGATAATTTTTATCACTTTCGTGTGTTGACAAAGTATGAGAATATTTAGGAACTTTCAAATAAACCAATGCTCCTGGCGGCTCAAAAGACCGAGGTGAGCATCCCATATCAGCATAAAACCATGCTCTGTCCGGAGCACTCCTGATAGAATCATGAGCTTGGGTCAGCATTTTCTTCATATCTTGCAAGAAATCCCTTGATGCATCAAGCTGAATGTCCTTAAGAACGACATCAATAGGTGCCCTGGGTTGATACCCATACATAGGCATGAATGGACTATAACCAGTAGGCGTCGTATGCTTAGAACTGTTATAGGCAAATTCCATCATTGGAAGATATTTTTCCCAACTTGATGGTTTTCTAGAGACATATGCACAAAGCATATCCTCTAAAATCTAATTTACACGCTCTGTTTGCCCATCAGACTGCGAAGATCAAAGGAATTCATACTCAAAGTAGTTTCCAATTTCTTGAAAACTTCCTCCCAAAAATGAGCCGTGAACTTAGAGTCTTGATCACTCACAATATCAAAAGGTAGACCATATAGTCTAAATAGTTTCTTGACAAATTGGTAAGCCAATTTCAACGCTTTAACTATTGTCTTTGTGGGTAAAAACCTAGCCATCTTTTTCATTATATCCCCACGACTACCCAAATGGCATCATGACCCCTGTTGGTACGTGGAAGTCTTGTAATGAAATCCATAGAAATATTTTTTCACTTTCGAGACGGAATATCCAAAGGATGTAATAACCCAATAGATTCAAGGTGCTCTACCTTATTAATCTGACACTGATAAACACTTGACCACATAAGTCTGAATAAAATCCTTCATTTTTGGCCAATAAAAAATCCTTCTAACCAAAGCCAAGGTACGCTATATGCTCGGATGTCCTACTACCGATGGTGTATCATAACACTCAAATAGGATCCTGAGTTTAATTTTCAGCACATCCAGCACGCAAACCTTATTATTTAGTAATATTAGACCATTCTTAATTAAAATTGGTTAGCTTTTCCTTCCTTCACTAGATTTTTATCTACCCTAGAGTTGGACCCTAAATTTGCCAAATTCCAATATTTTCCAAAGACAATGTATGCACTGCATTTTTCTCTAAGTGAATCATACAAGTTAGAAGTAATTTTTGTAAAGCTAAGTTCATTAACTTCACCAATTTGACTTAACGCATTAGCAATGCTATTCAAGCGACCTTTTCTATATTTAATCAATTAAAGTCCTGCATCAATTCAGCCCATTTGGCCTTTCTACCTTTCAAGTCTAGTTGATGATTCATCATCTGTTGGAAAGTTGTTGGTGAATTAGTAAGACCAAAGGGTAACACGGATCTGGTGATAACTGGTTCACAAATCAAGCTTTGTAAAATTCTTAGCTCCTTGCAACCTATCAATAAGATTGTCTGATCTAGGCAATGGATATTTGTTCTTAATTGTAACCTTGTTAAGACGTTTGTATTTAATACACATCTGCCAGGTACCTTGAACTTTTTTCTTAACCAGGAGAATTGGTGTACCCCAAGGAGACTTACTTGGTCTAATTATTTGACCCATCCTCAAGTTTTCAGCTAGTTGTTTTTCTACCTCATCTTCCTCAGTCTTGCTAAGCCGATATGGCAGAATACTAACAGATTCTGCACCCTGTAGTAGCTCAATTTTATGTTCCACCTCTCATTTAGGAGGTAATCTATGAGATAACTCATCAAGAAATACTTCCTGAAATTTGCTCTTAATGGAATTTAACACTTTACTTTCCCAAACATCCAAAGAAACAGTGTTCACATTAAAATGAACACATGAAGACACTGGATCCATAACCAATTGGAAAAGTTCATAGTTAAAACGATTTTCCATTAACTCAAGCTCAATAAAAGTTTCCTTGGGTATAATAATTTTTCCCTTAAGAGTAACAAGGTTTCTATTGTGATGGAAAGACATCAAATGTCCAACCCAATCAACAGAAAAATCCTTATTTTTTTTATGAAACCATTCCATCCCTAAAATGATGTCTACATGACCCAAGCTCATGACATGAAAATCAAGTCTATTTGCATTATTTGTGTACAACTAGATATCTAACGGTAGTTTTGATACCTTCTTGTCCTAGAATTGGACTTGTCCTCTGGCCATCCTACACTTGTACATGTGATCATTTTGTGTGGTTTCCAGCTTCATCCTCTCTACCACAATGTTGTCAATAAAATTGTGAGTACTATCAGGATCAAACAAAATATGAACCTAATGTCCATTTATTGATCCATAAACACGAAATAATTTGTTTGGACCAAAAATGTCTTTACTGAAAGTATAATATGAACATTAGCTTTCTTCATGATGCCTAATATTGACTTCAAAAAAATTTACCTTGAAGTTCTGTAATGTGCATAGATTTCTTTGTTATAAACTTCTTCGCTGTCGCCTTTTGTTGTCCAAGTGTCAAAGGTGATGTAGCTTCATTCAAAGGACATAATTTCTTCGTGTGTCCCTTTTCCTTGCATTTGAAACATGTGATATTATCCTTGCTCACAAATTTCTTCTTCTTGTTGGCATTGTCAGAATTTTTTGGTTTTGGTGTGAAAACCAACTTTCTTTTTTGTCCAGTATTTGAAAAACTGAAAATGGATTTCTTTTCATTAGACGATGGTTTTGAAGTGTTGGTGCCAACCATCGTCTTATGAAAAACCTTAGCTGCTTGAATAGCATCCTCAATTGTTTTGACCTTGCATTTTTTTACCTCGTATATTGATAGTCACAAGTTAGACCATGGATTAAAATGCTACACAAGGTATGATCATTAGACTTGGCTTTGGTAGCCAATTGTCTAAACTTTTGCACATAATTATCAAAAGATTTATTTCCCATGCTGTTTTTAACAAGCTTGGCAATTATTTCAAATTCATCCTCTAGTTAGACAAACTCTTCTATGAAAGCTTCCTCGAAACTTTGCCAAGTGGTAGGAATGGAATCTTCTTTGAGATCCTTACACCAAGTTAATGCCTTCCCTTTCAATAATCTCTACGTGATCTGTAGCTTTTGTGCATCAGTGAATGGATGAAAGGCAAAGTGTGAAGTCCCCCTATTGAGCTAGGCATCTACACATTCCTGAATCTTCTCCTTTTTCTCACTTCCATACACCTTTGGTGCAAACGACGGAGCAACTACTTTGGTAGGAGAAGGAAGTGCCACCAAAAGAGCTTTTTGTAAAGTCAAGATCTACATCTTGAGTGACTCCATCTCGTCATGGCATTTGGCAGCAATAGTTGCCTCTAGACGCTCTGTCACTTTCAAAAATTCACTCTTTTCAACAACCTACACTTCTTCAACTTAGAATTTAAGATCTTGTCTACTTGAGTTGGGATGATCATTTCATCGACATTATCATTGACTAAGAAGTCAATATGATCCATGGTAATAAGGTTGTTCAGAACATCATGATTCACTCGAACCAACTTTACTTGCCCACCCTTAACCAAAATGATTTAGCAAATCAATTCGCTAGAACTATCCGCACATAAGAAAAATGCTTGAATTAGCATTTAGTGGCTAAACAATAGTAAAAAAAATCATGCAAACAACGTCTAAAATCAATCTAAACAAAAATAACTACTAATACAAGCAACACTCGTGTCAATAATATGTGAATAATCCACATCTATGTAATGTCTACATGTAAAAAATGTACTTCAACACTAAATAACTCCTAAAAATATAACATTCTCGAGAAAAAAGAATTATCATGATTTTTTCCTAATTTTCTCCATTTTTCTAGGGTTTGAAAATTTACTAATTTTGAAATCCACTGAATTCTATCTTATGACACTCCAAATCTAAATTTCTCTAGAAACTTTTAGCAATGAAATTTACCAAAATACAATTGATATTTCAAAAATACCAATTTCTAGGATTTCTAAAATAATTTCTAGAATTTTTCTAAGTTTGGTAATTATAAACAAAATCTTGTTTTTGGTCCCTCGAAGGTTCCTATCACATCCATACCCCACTTTTCAAAATCTCCATAGCTCATGATATGACATATAGGTTCTAGAATTCGCACCCTTTTCTCAAATGCCCTAGCACTCATGACAACTCATGCACTAATGAAATTAACATCCCGGCTCATGCTTGGCCACATCAGCTTGGCTTTCAAGATCTTCCTCTTTGTTATACCAACTCCATAATGGCCTCCACATCTCTCTTGATAAGCCTTTAAGAAATCTTGAATCTCATCTCATGACATAAAACTCTTCTAATAACACCACCAGCCCCTTTGTGATCACCAATCAGAACATACCTCATGGCTTTCTTAGCAATTGCTTTACTCTTTAAAATCCAAGCTTTTTCTTGCAAAACCTGTAAGAAGAACATACTCTTCCTCATGAAGTGACTCTCCACCTTAATATACAAAGGCTCTTGGACCTTTATATCATGCATATCTTTGGTAAAGTCTTTCTCTACCAACTCATGGTCTCTCTTATTGTCATCACTGGGACACATGCCATATTTGAAAAGCTTGAAAAATGTTAAGAAGACTTCTTACCTACCATCCCTTCATTTCATCCTTGTTGACCTTCCAAGTTCCTTGTGCTTGCCTTATGATGAGCATACCTTCACCTTTCATGATCAGCCTTTTCACTCCTCTTCTTCTACATTCTTCAAGACCCAAGCATAGGTTCAAATATTCAGATTCATTATTACTCTTTCTCTTGACATCCATACCATAGCTCTTTTCCTTTCTCCCTAAAAGAAAACAAATCTTGTTGCTCCTTTTCCCAAACTTCTCTTGAAAGCTCCATCAAAAAACAATATGCCATCAATGTCCCATAGCTTCTCATGCAGGTTAGGACTAGGTACAATCTACTTCTCAACATCGCTGAAAGGCTTGGGCTTTAATTAAATTTATCTATAGGTGAGCATATCATTCATGCAAGCTCTCACACTATCTTATTTGATGAAACTCATATCAAATTCTTGAAGAGACATAATCCACCTCTGCACTTTAGGATTATCACCTCGCTATCTCATGACATGAGGCAAAAAGGCTACAAGAGTTAAGTACCATAATTTAAAGATCTGTAAATCAAATAAGACTTTTGTATTTTAGTAGCATAATCAAGATTCCAAATCAGTAATTCCACTTTATTCCATTACCTCTCTATCTCACTCATTATCCTACTAATGTAGTAGACAAGCCCCATGTATGACTACTTTGTGCCTTTTTGCATAAGTATTGCCCCTACTGCATGCTTTCTAACACTGAGGCTCAAATAGAATATCTAGCTTCAATCTTAGGGCATCATGATAGGAAGAATAGAAAGCATATTCTTGATGTTCTAAAAGGCAGAATCTCCACTTGACTCCACATAAAAGGATCATATATTGACTAGCTTTCTATAAAGGTTGAACATGCTCCAAAAGCATATAACAAGACCTAGACAAGTAGTTGAGCTTTTGGACAAAACGTATGAAAAGATGCAGCGGAGAAGAGAGCTTGAGCTCTTGCAAGCACACACACACTCACAAAACCCTAAAAGAGAATACACAAGGTGAGAGTCTGAAAATCTTCTTCTTCTTCGCACAACACTCAACACACCATATACAAAGATAAGAGTACACAAAATATGAAAAGGTACTTAACCAAATACATACTAGGGTTCTTTATAGTGTGAACCCAACTAAATGAGCTGGCGCTATAACTATGCCAGTTTCTAGAATGGCTGTCACACACAGCCTATCATCCCACTGGCTGCATATCACCCATGATCTCACCAACCATGCCAGTGGTGTAAGTGTGGGGCCTATCCCCCAGGTGGGTCATCAGTGTCCACCGCCTCACTAGATGAGCTCGATATCTCAACACTCCTCCTTGAGCTCAACTCCATCTCAACACTCCTCCTTGAGCTCAACTCCATCTCATGTACACCAAGCGAAGCCCTAAATCTACGGAGCTTCTCTGTATACCCAATGCTTTGGTGAGTGAAGATGTCAGCGACCTGATCCTGTGTGCTGACATAAACAAGGTCAACGTCTCCTGCCAAAATGGTAGTGGACCTCTATATGCTTTGTGCGAGCATGAAAAACTGGGTTCCTGGCCAACTATATACTGAAAAATGACAACTTGTCTATCCACTGATAGACCCAAATCTGTAAGTAGCTTTCTCAACCAAGCTACCTCACATGCTGCCATAGTAGCACCTCTGTACTCGGCCTCTGTACTGGTAGAGCAACCGTAAGTTGCTTCTTGCTACTCCAAATCACAGCATCACTCCCCAAAGAAAACATGAAGCCACTAGTAGATCTTCTATCTGAGATACTACGAGCCCAATCAACATCTGTGTACCCATGTAATACTCTATGCATGCATAAAGAGAGCGAGGTTTATACATAGAGCATAAAGAGTATGTATTATCCAACTCTATGCATAGGGTATGCATACATACAGCTTTCTCTCTTTACGCATAAATAAAGAGTTAGAGCATGCATACTCTTTATGCTCTATGGTCTCATTTTTATGCTTGCCATATGCTCTATCCCATATATTGTATATTGTATTCATTGGTCTATACTCTAAGCTAGGGTTTAGGAATATAGAGAGAGAGAATTTTTAGAGCATGTATAAAGCATAATCTTTAGACATGCTTGGATCTTACATACTCTATACATACAAGCTTACATACTCTATGCGTGCTTGTGGAGCTTGCATACTCCATTTTAGGGCTTAGGAAGAGAGAGAGAGAGAGAGAGAGAGAGAGAGCATGCTCTATGCATGCATAAAGCATACTCTTTATGCATGCTTGGAGCTTGCATACTCTATGCATGCATAAAGGGATCAAGGTTTATGCATAGAGCATAAAGAGTATGTATGATCTAAGTCCATGCATAGAGTATGCATTCATAAAGCTTTCTCTCTTTATGCATGCATAAAGAGATAGATCATACATACTCTTTATGATGTATGCTCTATGTTTTATGCATAATCTCTGTATTATGTTTTTGCTATTTATGCTTTTGTTATTTGCATCCTTGGGTAGTAGGGTTTAGGATTAGAGAACAAAGAGCTTGCATAGGTCAAGCTCTATGCATGCACAAATCGTACTCTTTATACATGCTTAGAGATTGCATACTCTATGCATGGATAAAGAGAGCGAGCTTTATAAATAGAGCATAAAGAGCATATATGCTCTAACTCCATGCATAGATTATGCATGTATAATGCTTTCTGTCTTTATGCATACATAAAGAGAGCACGCTTTATGCATGTATTCTCTATGTATATAGTTAGAGCATGCATACTCTTTATGCATGCTTTATCTATGGCTATATAAAGGGTATGAATAAAGAGTATGCACGCTCTATGGATAACAAGCATGCATAAACAACATGCAAGCTCTATGGCTACATAAAGAGTACACATAGAGTATGCATAAAGAGCTATGCATGCTCTATGTAGCCTTAGAACTTGCATACTCTCTCTCTCTCTCTCTCTCTCTCTCTCTCTCTCTCTATATATATATATATATATATATATATTCGTTGGGTGGTTGAAAAAAATATACCATGCTAGGTTTCTTCTTGTTATCATTGGAAAATCTCTCTTTAGAGTGTTTATTAGCTTGCTCACTTTTACACATATGTATAATGGATTGGTGACATAGCATGATGAACTAGCTTTGAATGTTTTTCAATTAGGTACCCCACAAACTAATATGGAATTTCCACTATTTTTATTATAAGTAGTTGAAATTTTATATCTTGCCATATGTTGAAAAAATGAGTGTTATTTTCACTATGTAGATCAAAGTACTCTTTTTATGAAAAACTTTACAAAACTTAGTATGCTTTTTTTAAAGCTAACATTTGAAATTTTAACATGAATTTTTTTTGGGAATCCTCACATTTGCCTAGAGAAAAGTTATATGTAGAAATATTACCAATTGTTATTATCTCAAGCCTAGAATTTGAAAAGCAACCCATAATCTCACTTTGAAGTGTAAATTTCAATGTACCCTTCTTTCAATTTAAATCTAGGTGTCTTTTGAATGAAGAGTACACTTTTTGGTTTTCTTGAAAACCTAGCCTTGGTTGGCTAGACTAGGTATCATTTATAAATAGGTTACTTCAAAAGATAATCATGGTATAAAATTCAAAAAGATAGTCACGCATAAATAACCTGGGATATATTCACCTTCTTATCAAGGGTAGAACACCTCCTTCAAATATTATGGATAGGGACTGGCGCCTAGATTAAGTATATGCAGTCTGCTCACTTCTTCTTGTAGAAAGGTAAATGTAATACAAGAAGCAAGCTTTCCACGCCATAATTGAATCCAATGGTAATATGTCAATGACAAAAAAAAAAAGAGTAAAATCTGTTCTATTGAAAGCTACCAGGTTCAAAGAAGATCTACAAGATGATTAATGCAAAGTTATCTAGTGCAAAGAAGAGATTAAGCTCTAGCTAATCACGTCGTCGTTGTCAGGGTCACAATCTTCCATGAAGTGCATGCGGCCGTATTGGTTGACCACTTCGATGGGGTAGGTTGGGCCGGCATCACGGTAGGAATGCATGAGATCGAGGTGGTCGTTTTGGAAGCAGACGGTCTTGTGAGGATCGTTGGGCACCCAGCGGGGGAAGAAGATGACGGCGTTCAGCTCCTGCTTCTCAACGTCCACCACCTTGCTCACACAGGTGCCCGTGGGCTCCGTCCAGTTCACCATGTAACGCTTCTCACCCTTCGCTAGCTGCCTCATATGAACCTTCTGGCCTTTCACCCACCGTCCCGCCACCAGCCCGGACAGAACACGATAGTCTATGGTGTCCTCGTTCTTGTAAAAGACCTCGTATTGCCACCCATTGTTGTATGTGTAGATCACGTGCTTGCCTACCAGTCCCGACAGATCCGACTCTGGCATTGGATAAGCTGCCAAGAGGCGCACAGTATTGATTATTTGTATCAATAATTAAGCATCACAGGAAAAATCATGCTATGTTTTGAGCTAGAGCCGACCATTGATCAAAAGAAAGGAAGAATACCTTCTGCTGAGCTATTGGAACGTCGATCTTCTTGAGCCATTCTTGCGTTAGCTTTCCAAGAGAGCAAGCTTGCTCGTCTCTGACCTCGGCTCGAAAAGCAAAAACAAAAACTTTCCAAGAGAGAAAGCAAGCTGCTTGAACTTGTGTAACCATCTGCGCAGGCTTTTTGTAGCAATTGGGGAAGCTTTCTCTGTTTGTTCTTTTGCGGATTTGGCAGGATTCGCATAATGCAACGCTAAACCTAGTGATTTGGCAGCACTAACTAGGCTTATGGGTCAACGCTTGAAGGAAGTTGATCCACATCTGCATCTATATGATACTTCCGTTCAACGTGCAACCCTACTCCTTTACCTTCATGGGACTACTTGAGTATACACATAAAGTCAAAGGGCATCCACACGACACAAGCTCATGTATGTGGCCCTAGGCCTAACTTCCAAGGTGTTACATCGACTAAAGGCTTAGGACCTTCATGCCCTACCTACAAACTATCACATATATGAAGACAACTTCTTTCTTCCTCTTTTACTTCACAAGATGTTACAAAACCCTTGTTGGTTATCCAAGCCCAAACCACATTGGTTTCCCTAGAGCAATCTAGACTATTATAGATAAACCTTCACACACCATCACCCAAACAAGTCTGGATCCCTAAGAGAACCCCTATCATCTCTATTGCTCATCTGTAATAAGGAAGAACCCATAAGCTCCATCCAGTCTTATAAAATCCCCTTACCGTCCTTAAAGCTGGAGATCGATATGCTACGATAAACAACAAAGGGTGTTCCTAACCAACAAACACTGATGGAGCAAAGTTGGAACGGATGGTTACATAAAACCTACAATATCTTCTGCGAAGTCCAGGTATGATAGGAAGCAGGTGTGAGATCCCTGTCCCCACCGCGCAACAATTTCAGGGGTACTAGCAGTGGAAGTAGCACTTCTTGCACGGGGCAAGGTCCCACACTCGGGGCCTCGCCACGGATATCCGGACAAGAGACTAATCCATCGGTTTTTTCAAAACCAAACCCGAAAAAACTTCCTTTGCTCGGAAAGCACGGGCGATTCCACCAGGATAACTTTTCCCTAACGTAGTCAAAAGCCTTAACTAACTAAGCTCATCTGACCGAGCCTGTAAGTCCCATAGTCAGATCAGGGAAAAAGACTGTACTTGGATCGTAGAGACCAATGCTTTTTTCCTCATTGAGAGGCACAGCCATTGATTCTTTTCCATAGAATAATTTTTGTCTGGGATTTACTTCATCTATCGAACTAAACAGAAATTGACTTACGGATCCATCAATCCAGCCTAACCCCATCCAGTCCCACGGGTTAGCCAACCGCCCAACCACTGTAGTGATGGGATCCAATTAGGAATCTGGTTAGGTTTTGTCCCGGGTACCAGGGAAAAGAGTTCCCAGGCTCCCTAGCCGGATGTTCATGCAAACATAAAACTAGTCACACCACTTACACACCCAATATGAAATTGCCTTTTTTTCTCAGCATCAGCTATCTTTAAAACAATCCTTTAATGAAACCATTGTATCACTGATCACAATCCTCCAAAATATCCGGTTGAATCTTAATTTCCAATCATTCCTTCATCGGAGTATCTATGGCATCATTGGCAACCAGAACGCTTACCACCTGTCCACTCAAGGGCCTTTTCAATAGTTCCTAGCTCATAGTACCCGGCAATATAATCACTTATAAAAATCAAGATGGAATCTCCGTTGAAGATCAGCAAGATCAACCAACATATCCATATAAAAGAGCCATGGACTCATCCGTTGAGACCAACAAGGTCAATCAACCAAATCCATGCTCGGTTTCAAAAAACAACTCTTAATCGTTGATTCAATATCTTCCACGATACATGTGTGGGTATCTTTGGTGACCCAGAGCCCGAGCACCGTATGGTCAGCACCCTCTAGGATCCTTCGCATGTCACCTAGCGCTTCACTCATAGGCCGCTTCCTTGGTCCCTCATCCACCGTACTGGAAGCTCACCATTTAAATTGAACCGAGGCTGGTCAAGACCTCGGCCGACCATGCTATGCGAGACGTCCTCCGTTGACTCTCCGTCACCTATTGCAACTTTATCAGTTAAATACCATATTACTGAATTTGGGAATCTTCCAATTTCCATTTTTAAATATTAAAAAAGTAGAACCGGGTTAACATGCCTATAAGTTTCTCAAAATACTATCATGTGACCTATCATTGGAAAGCGCTTGAAAAATGGGATCTAGTGAGCTATAGTGTGCTCAATTTGGAGTATTGGTGTTCAAGTTATAGCAAATCCAAAGTTTTGACCATGTGTCCCAAACTTGTGAGAAATTCCCATATTCCCCAATATAGTGTTGTCAGGTCTCCATGACCTTAATCACAAGACGATCAAAATGCTTCCCCAGCATTCTTGACATAAAACAGTCATTTACGAACTAGTCACAAATACAGTTTCTATAATGAACTCTCGTCTTTCCACATTATCCCTCATCATCAGTCCACATTACTTATTCCACATTCCATTCATATGTGTACTCATTCTCATCCAATCACATCATTTTCCATCTCATCACATCAGATTCATTCACATCACATATCATTTATTCACATCCCAATTCACATGTCATCACATCTCATCCATTCACTCATATTGACGTCTCATCATTTCACATACACATTCGCATTCATTATTCCACATACACATCCACATTCGTACATCCAATTTCACATCCACATTCATACATATACATCCATATCCATATCCATACATCCACATTCATACATTCATATCCACATCCACATCCATACATTCATTTCCACATCTACATCCACATCCATACATCCATTTCCACATCCACTTCATACATCCATATCCACATCCACATTCATACATCCACATCCACATTCCATATTTACATCCATACATCCACATTCATACATCCACATCTACATCCACATCCATACATCCATATCCACCTTCCACATTCATACATCCATATCCACATTCCACATTCACATTCACATCCATTCCTACTTTCGAAATAAAAATAAATCTTTTATGCATTTTACTATGCATAAATTCCATTTTAACGAGAATAACACTTTCAAAATAAAAATAAATCTTTTATACATCTCACTATGCATTAATTTTAATTTCAATGAAAAAAATAAATCTTTTATGGATCTTTCTATGCATAAAATCAATATTGATAAGATAACTCTTTTTAAATAAATATAAAATTCTTTATGCATCTATCTATGCATAAAATAAAAATTGATGAAAATAACTCTTTTAAAATAAAAATAAAATTCTTTATGCATCTATTTATGCATAAAATCAAAATTGATGAGAATAACACTTTTGGATTAAAATAAATTCTTTATGCATCTTTCCATGCATAAATCCAATTTAGTAGGAATTACACTTTTAGAATAAAAGAATTTCTCTTATGCATCTAATTTATGCATAAAATCCATTTATGATGAAAATCACACTTTTAATATAAAAAATTATCTTTTATGCATACAAATTATTTATGATGAAAATCACTCTTTTAATATAAAAGAATTTCTTTTATGAATCTATTTATGCATATAAATCATTTATGAAAATCAGACTTTTAATATAAAAAATTATCTTTTATGCATATGTTTATGCATACAAATCATTTATGATGAAAATCACTCTTTTAATATAAAATAATTTCTTTTATGCATCTATTTATGCATAAAAATCATTTATGATGAAAATCACACTTTTATAATCAAAATAACAATTTCAATATACTTCCTTCTATGCATGGAATTTCATTCTAAAGAAAGTAATACTTTTTTAATAAAATATTTTTAGTATGCATTTCTTATACCTAGGATGAAAATTAACACTTTAAGAATACATATACGATGGGAATTACTCTTTTTGAATTAAAAAAAATCAAACTTATTTTTCACAATTTTAGAAAATTTCACCATAACCTCCTTTGTATGGCAATTTTTAAGTCTCTAAAATTAATTGGAAGTTCACCAAGAGTATTTAAATCATTCTAATGTAAACATTTTCTACTTATCAAAGCGAAACATTATGAAAAACTTGATTTTATCCATTAATCATTCATCTAGGATAAAGAATGGTTGGATTTACTAAAGAAGAGAGAGGAATGCCTTTTTTCAATGAGGCATAACATCATATTCAATTTAGAGAAGACAAAAATCATAAAAAAAACCATAAAAATTAAGCATACATGGGAATTTATGTATTTCCTTACTTCCATTTATCAATTAACTTCAATAGCATTAAAAAGCCATTCCAATTAAGCTTCTCAAGCTTAAGAGGGGTTGAGAAGAGAGAAACATTGAGAAATTATGGAAAAAGATCAAAATTCACACTTTACCTTACAAATTGCTTAATTCTTTGATCACGGTAGAGGCCCCCAACCAATCAATTGGTTTGGTATGCTGATGGAGCCACCAATGGAGATTGACAAAGGAGGGAAGCTCCAATTTCTTCAATTTGTACAGAATTTTAGAGAATAGTAAAAATTATCATTATTTCAGCATAATTCTGGCATAGTATAATTCTCCTATTTTTTTACAAAGGGCTCAGGTTCTATTTATAGGAGAGAGAGGCTCTAACCAAGACCGACTAATTTCTAGAATTTTCTAGATTCAATTTGGTTGAATTTGGACCAGATTTGGACCTAGTTTGGTTCCTTTTTTATTTGGTTTGATCCAAGAGAGAGGAGAGATCAAAATATCACATTATTTTTGAGTTTAAAACTCATTCAAGCATGTGAAGTAGGCGCCTCCTTGAAGGGACTCCCCTTCCTTACACATGTGTCAAAATGGAATCATTATACCCAAAATATCTCATTTTTTACTCATACTTTTCTACTAATAAACCTTGTACATAGTCAACTTTTCATCATCTTATGTGAGCATTTACTCATTTTTGGGGGGATTTCCTTTATTTCTTCCATTTTTCTCCTTCACATATTTGGATGAATCTTATTGGCCCATAGGAACCTTAATTTAAAATTTTGAAAAAATCTTGACCCTCAAGATAAGGCCTCTTGAACAGATTATACTTGATTTCTAAATCTTTTTGAACTTCTGTTTCGGGGGAACTTATTTTAATAAGAAGAGATATTTTTTCATCCAAAAATATTTAAAAACTGAATTACCACTCTCTAGAAGATTTTCTCTCTCTAGGCCAAAACTGGTAGAAACAAGATCTTTTATATTTCTGAAGAGGGATTTGACTACAGGGGAAGATGCTGGACATCCTGAGAGGCTAGGGAGGAATCTTACATTCTACCCCACTTAAAAAACGCGAGATGTCATCTCACAGGTGGAGTATGATCTCTTTCATCTTCTTCTTCTTCTTCAATCACTTCCAGCATTACTACCTTGGAAGTGGACGGTCGATTTGGGAACAACTCTCTTTGACTTCCTCTATTCTGAGGTGGAGGTCTTGCATTACCTTGGATTGAAACTGCAGGTTGGATAGAGAGTCTACCTCTGGGATTTCCCTGATTTTGGCGAATAGAACCCTGATTACTCTGGAGGGAAGGGGCTGGAGTCTGGAATCTTGATCCCTGATTTTCTTGCCCTAAAAACCTTGATCCAAAAGGAGTTAAGCAATTCATGCTGCGATGTCCAAAAGGAGTTGGGCAATTCATGCTACGATGTCCAAACCCTTGACAGTTATAGCATTTCACTCTCTTGTTCAAGGGTGGAACTTCTGAAGTTGAAATCCAAGGGATTGAGTTTCGAGAAAAGGACATTTCTTCCATTCAGAAACTTCCCATATCTTGGGTTTGACCCTCATATCTCTTAGGCGGAGGAAGGTTGGAATCACCTTCTGGGAATAAAAACCTTTTGAAAGGTGATGGTGCTGGCTTTGGCGGGACTTTGACATCAAAGGCCTTGGCAAAATCCTTCGCCATCCGAACTGCTTCGGCCATGGAAACTGGCTTGGCATTCTTCACCAGGATATTCAAAGGTTCATTCAGTCCCCAAGAGAACCTGGCCATCAGCTGTTCTTCATCCAACGGAGGCGAGTATTAGAGGAGGAGGGCGAATGCTTGGTGATATACTTCAATAGTTCTACTCCCCTGGGTTAACTCTAAGAATTCGTTCATCTTTGTTTCTAAAAAGCCAGGAGGACAGAACCTCGTCCTTAGGTAAATTTTGAGATCAGTCCAGGTTTGGGTATTTCGGTCGAGACGGTTTATCTCGCAGTGGTTTCTCCATGCCACTCTAGCTGACTCCACTATCTTTAGCCTTGCAAGAGCCATTTTGCTCTTCTCATTGTACCCGGTGACATTGAGGTATTCTTCCATTGTTTGATCCACTTCTCCAAAGTCTCGCCCAAGTTTTCCCCTGCTCCCTTGGAAGGTCCAGGCTATGAACTATGAAGAGTTTTACGAACATCTAGGTCGAGCTCTTCTTTATCGAGTTGGGGGTTAACATTTCTACCACGACGACCTCGATCCATGTTCCTATCAATACGAAAATTCTTGTTAAGTCTCTTTATTTATGATTCAATCCGATTTTTGATTCAACTGATTCCGGGGTTCTCTAAATAGGTCGGCTCTCCACAGAATCAAGGGATAAAGATACTCATATAGAACGCATTATCAGTTTGTAATTCATTCAAAATATTTCATTCATATCTTTAACACAATAATGGTCCATCAGACTGAATTTTTCCATCTGAACAGTCCTCCATCGGGATTTTAATTTTTTAGATTTTTAATTTATCATCCCTTAACTTGATCCACTGATCATCAAAAGTTAACAGTAGTAATCTGCCAGCACAATCCACTAATCTCATAGTGATTTGCTGTAGTCATTAACGTCATTCCAGTTATGAACATCATCACAGGGACTCGTCCCATTCATCCTCATTGTGGTTTTGCTCAGTTTATTACATTTCAACTAAATTTGAGGAATCATTGTTTTTCAATCAGAATCCAAATCAACTCATCAGTTCACTGACCAGAACTTAAAAATCATATCAACCACATTCAAATTCATCATCTGGATAGCATTAATGCTTATAATTTCAAGTCTTAGATTTACTCGTATATACTGCCAGTAAAGAGCTGCAGTTATACCCTCAGTATATATGGGTAGTCACGGTTCTTGAAACTATAAGGTAAATACCATCATGTCTAGGCCTCAAGCAGTCAGGGATTCCATACAATTGTGGTACTTCCATCTGAAGACCCAATTACCAATTTATAAATTTCAGTTTAAATATCAAATTGTATAAATTTTATCACACAATTACAACCTTTTAGTGCTTCTTGATAAATTTTTGACATATTTGGCTTCTCGGTTGATCCTCATTAGCCAAATAGCTCTGATACCAAGTGTGAGATCCCTGTCCCGCAACAATTTCAAGGGTGCTAGCAGCGGAAGTAGCACTTCTTCCACGAGGCAAGGTCCCACACTCGGGGCCTCGCCCACGGATATCCAGACAGAGACTAATCCATCGGTTTTTCCAAAACTGAACCCGAAAAAACTTCCTTTGCCCGGAAAGCACGGGCGATTCCACCAGGATAACTTTTCCCTAACGTAGTCAAAAGCCTTAACTAACTGAGCTCATCTGACCGAACCCGTAAGTCCCATAGTCAGATCAAGGAAAAAGACTGTACCACACTTAAGCAAGTGCAAAATAAATTATTATGGAAAAGTGTCAAAGGTGAAACACACTTTGAACGCAAATTATAGCCATCAAAAGAAATTAAGGAACATGTCCAAAAAGAATGGCTAAACAAAGGTAAAAAATCACGCAAACATCGTTTAGAATTAATCCAAACAGAAATAACTATTAATAGAGATATAATCGTATTAATAATATGCGAATAACCCGCATCTATCTAATGTCAGCATGAGAAAACGTACTTCAATATTAAATAACCCTCAAAAATATTTAATTCTTGAGAGAAAAAAAATCATGATTTTTTCCTACTTTTTCCTAATTTTATAGGGCCTTAAAATTATAAGAACTCGAGATGAGGATAGGAAGAAGCGTATGCGCTTTCTGGTGGAGATGATAAATCTCACCCACAAGCCATATTGCATGTCGAGGAAAGCCATATTGCATGTCCAGGAAAGCCTTTGGATTGGTAAAGGTAGGGGAGGCATGGATGAAGGTGGCTTAGGTAGAGGTGCTTTTTTATAATAACCTAAAAGACCAGATCAGGAAGGTCACCCACCCAAACACCGAGACAAAGATCGGCCCTTTAAACCACAACTAGGAGCTGTAAAGGAGGAGGAGAGCCAAAAGGAGGAGGCAAGTAACAAAGAAGATGCAGGGAAAAGGGCAGATACACAGGTAAGATCCTAGTAAGAAGGGAGCTTTGGATAGCCAATGTCTAGAAAGAAGAGGATTTTTGAGTTCAAGGAAAAAGGGCAAGAAGAGAAAGTTAGTGGAAGAAAAGAGTAGCAAAAAGTTAAAAGAGGACTTTGCTGACATTGGCAAGTCAATACTTACATAAAAGCTAGAAAGGCAACATGAAACAACAGCCTGGGAATGCCTGTGGCCCGAATAGACATAGCAGGAGGCCATAGGCACATAACACCTGCAATTGGGATAGGCACCACAAAAGATTGTGGTCATGGAACCATTGCAAACGGAAGAACAAGTAGAGCTCCTTGCACCCTATCCTGTAAATTTTCTAGAGTCCTTTGACATAGATTGGATGCCTCAATTATTTGCAAAGATGTATGGCAGATGGACTGAAGGAAATTCCTAACCTCCTGCAGGTAGTGGTGGTCAGCAATAAGATTTAATCATCCAAGCGATGAGAAACCACTAGGAGCCTCTGCAGCAAGAGGAATTAAATAAAAGGAGGGCAACACCATATTAGATAATTTGGGAAAAAATCCCATCCCCATTTGAAAAAATGGGATCATGGGTGGGTTCACCTATCCACGATTTTGTCAAAACCCCCTCATGTGACATATCCACGATTTTGTCAAAACCCCCTCATGTGACATATCCCTAGAAATATATTTAAGAGTAGAATTGAAATCTATAATCTCTGACAAATTTGGAGTTAAAAAGCTCAAGATATGGCCAAAACTATATTGAGACGTTGATTCCCAAAGTATGAGATTTTTCCCCTAGGGAGAAGCAAGAAAGATTGAGGAAATGAAAAGATAGTTGTTGACGCTCCACAAAGAGGAAAAAGAGACAAAAAGAGAGATGGCAATGAAAAAAGGGGCTCTAGCCAGGAATGAGGAGCCCAATAGGCATTTGACGAGATGGATAGGGCCAAAAGAAATCAAGATAGGATTGAGGGCCAGATCCTCTTGCTTAGAGAAGAGCACGTCATAATCATTAGAGAAGTGAAGGCTAGGGCAAATAGGGATAAAGTGGAGCTAGTCAAGGAAGAAGCTTGACTAAGAGCCCTGGATGCCGAGGAGTTCCAAGAAGTTTATGAACTAGAAGCAAAAAAAGTGGAACAGTGGGAGGCCATGCCATGGAGGACCCAAAGGAGGTGTGGGGTGAATATTCGAAGAAGGTGACAGCGGCAATGCAATCCTCCACACCTAACTGTAGGCAGATAGTTTCCTCCCCAAAGGCAAGATGAAAATCCGGAGGGAGGATCCAAAAATCTGGACATGGGAAAGCTAACAAGAGCTGTCCCTATGAGAGCCTTGAAGATTGTCCCTATGGAGACCATAAGGAAGGCTCACACTGCCAAAGTGCAAAGCAAAGATAAAATGATTGACGATTTCCAAGGGTGGGAAAAAAGGAAGAAGAAGGAAAAAGAAGCTTGCACAACAAAGGCTCCATGAAGAGAGGAACAAAAGAACATTGCTATTTGGAAGGAAATGGCCCTTTCTCACATGAAAAGCCTGATTCAGGTTTCCAAAAGCAGGCACAAGGCGTGCAACTGTGTAACTGGAATGAAATTGCCAAATTTATGACCCAATTAGACATGTCACAGACATAAAAACAAGGGCAGAGTAACTCCCAAGCAACATAGTTTAAGGGCGAGGAAAAAGCCCCTCATCTAGATCCTGAGAAGTGCAAGGAAACTGCAGAATCTTATGACATGAGGATCTAGGTGAGGAGGCAATAACCCATGCACAGGGCAGGATTGCCACTTCCCCTTGCCAACGGAGTCACCTGCAAAAGAAGAAAGGGCACATCCTAGATTAGAACCAACACGGAAACCACCGTATGGGTGGAGGTATAGTCAAGGGGGAAAAATGAGACCAAGAGGGCCCTAGAAGACGGTGTTTGAAAACACACCAATCATCTCAAGGCAGAGAGAGCCACATGCCTTTGCAGAGCAAGGATGGCCATTGATGTGATGGAAAGGGCCACGAAAACGTACCCCTATGCCAAGCTCATTGAGGGGCAGATGAAGGATAGGAGTCAGACATGCAGGGGTGAGTAGTAGGAAGAGAGCTTAGAAGCCTAGGTACGCCCAAGACAAGCCAATAAAGTTTGTCTCTGGAGGCCTCGCCCCACGGAGGAAGGACCGAATGAAAGGGACTGGCATAGGCCTTAAGATTTTTGTTTTTATTTTCAAATAACTGAAGTGGTCTAGAGGGAAAAGGAGCCAAGTGGGCTTCACCTGCTAGTGTAGCATCCACCATGATCGCTAGGTATTGGGTGTCATCTAGCCATTAGCTAGCATGCCAGTTGGCTGTCTCAGCCACCGCAAGCATGCCCAATATATCTATTGGGCAACAAACTCTCGGGACATTAATCTTCTTTCTTGTAAAAACCTTGTGAGTGAATCTTGCCAATGGTGGGTAGTACCCATGATGTAGATGTAAAAGGGAAAAGGGAAACTATCGAGAAAAGAGATATAGGATATAGAAGAGAGTAGACAAGACAACTGAGAGTGTGCTATTGGGCTAAGCCTTTGATCTAGTGATACAAGTGATTTTTCTGTGCAATTCTTCATTTTCTATACTTTATAAGTCTATTTTATTCCTTGTCGTGTTAAGCTCTTTCTTGTTATGATATGACTTTGTTAAATTTGCAACAATGTGGAGCTATGGTGGATCAAATGCTAGAATCAACATCATTAACAAAAGAGATTAGATGATAATTAAGATGTGATTAGTGAGCAATTTCACTGATAATTAAGATGTGATTAGTGAGTAATTTAACTAATAATTAAGATATGATTAGACAATAATTAAGATGTGATTAGTGAGCAATTTAACTCATAGCTTAATGTAGGCATGGATAATGAAAAACCAGCAAATTCTCATTAGGCCAATGCCTCAATTTATAGGGTTTACATCCAAGCATCTAATCCCACTGATTTCTCCTTGATTCACTCCACCTCTTTTGCTTGATTCTCTCCCAGAATATCTCCACCTCTTCTCCTTGATTCTTTCCACCTCTCTCAGAATATCTCCACACCTCTCCTAAATCTCCTCATGCCACCCTTTATTCTCTCCCAGTAGATACTTCTCACCTTTTCACAGGTTCTCTCACATTTACAGATTCTCTTTTATAGCCTCTTGCCAAGGGCTTGTTCCCGCACACACTCTATTCACTTGTATATTTCAACATCTCCCCTCAAGTGAATACTCCTAGCACACCTGGACCCTATAGCAAGTTTCCCTCTTACTTGATAGTTCGCGACCAGTGCCTCAAGTCCCTAAACTCATAGTCCTTGACACTCTCTCTCTCTATATGTCCAAGGCTACTACAAGTGCCCGTGACCTTGACTAAAGTGCCCACACATACATCTACCACATGGCCTACATCATCGGTGGCTCAGAGGATTACTCTATTGGGGCAAGTTACGTTGGGTTTTAGGGTTTCTCTCCCTCTCTCTCTCTCTCTCAGAAAAGATGACTAAGTCCACTTCCTTAGGAGCCTACATGAAGTTTGCCGATGTCGTTCCTTCTCCTCTGGGTTTGCTGTAGTAGCAGTCTCTTGCCATGTGTCCTGGCTTTCCACAGTTGTGGAAACAAGTGAAGTTCCTTCCTCCTACTTTGCCTCTTCCTCATCCTCGTCCTCGAGAGAATCCTCCTCGGGTGAAGAATGCTTTTTTTTCTCCTGCTGCTGTCGAGTCCAGCCATTTCTTCTCTTTACCTCTGGTCTCTTGCTCTAGTAGAGCTCCTTCTATCTCGTGTAGCTTCAATTCAGGTACATTCTTTAGTGTTGCTACAATGTTTTCATATTCACCTTTGTCCACACTCTTTAGAAGCATTGCTAGTGCCTCATCATTTTCTACCTTTTTGCCAATAGCTGAGTTGTTGCTTAATGCTTTTATATCTGTTCAAGTGTGTGATTAAAGGTTCACTTTCCTTCATATCCAATTTGTAGAACTGCATTAATAGATTTATCTTTGAATTTTTAGCTTGTGTGCCAAATAATTTATTAAGTTCATCCCATGCATCTTTTGCCCACTGTTTCCCTGTGATGTGATGAATGATTTCATCATTTAAACTGAGTGCGATAAGTCCCCAATGCTTTTTCATTCCTTCTCTTCCACTCATTTTTCCCTCTCACCTCTGGGCGTTCATCTCTTCCCTCAACTAGCCCCCACAGATTTTTCCTCCTCATCATGAGCAGATACATGGTTTTTGTCTGCCATGTGTAAAACTGATCCCTATTAAATTTGGCTATCTCTTGTGGCCGTACTCATGATAATGTGAAGGGGGTCTTACCTCTCGATCCAATTTCAAGATTCAAGGGCAGTGTCTATCCTTTATAACTCAATCTGGTGTTTAGGTGATGATTATAATAGATTTATCAGCATAAATTTACCAGAAATTACATTAAACCAAGGGTAACAAATCTGTATGGAATGGTTGGAGTATCAAACCATCTCCGAGTTGCAATCTCAATTTATAGAGATCTGCATTAGATACCTAATGGTTAATTTGAACCCTCAATCGCACCAAAATATAGTGATTAGTACTAATTAATCACTGATTAGCAAATCCTCTATTTTGTGTGCAAAAAACAGAGTATGCGGGAGTCCAGATCTGAGGCCATAGAGTTCAAATGAGCTCAAATCCTTTCAAGGCCATCAATAGCAATTAGTCTAGTAGAGGATTAAGCTAAGAAACATAAGATTTGACCAAATATTGAATGCTTAGACTCTGTTTTACCAAAGTCACCTGCAGATTTGATGAAGAGCTTGGATCTCACTGTAGACTTGATCAAATCAAAATCTGTCTTCACCAGCTTGTAGGGCACCCTTGAAAACCCCTAGGGCCAATAGGAATTGGATCTATTTCATCTGGTACAAAAGAAATCTCAGTTTGCTTAAAAAAGTGACACCTGCAAAATCGCGAATTTTTGCAACTGTAGAAGGTGGTTTGGCATGCGGATTGGATAGGCTCAATGGTGGGGAGTACAACTATGTTTGGCTAAAGGCTTCTGCTCTAATATTTCTCCTGGAGGGAGATCAAGCCCCTCCACTGGCTGTTGGGGGTGCAGAGACTACTTGAAAAAGAGGTAAAAAAATCTAATTATCTACTAATCCTAGTTAGCCAGGTGATTAGCAAGATAATGGGCTCACAAATTGATGGATTCTAGGCTAGGATCTTATACCATGTTAAATTTGCAGCAATGTGATGAGCTTTGGTGGATCAAATGCTAGAAAAAATATCATTAACAAAGAGATTAGATGATAATTAAGACATGATCAGTGAGCAATTAACTGATAGCTTAATGTAGTCATGGATAATAAAAAACGAGCAAATTCTCATTAGGCCAATGCCTCAATTTATAGGGTTTACATCCAAGCATCTAATCCCACTGATTTCTCCTTGATTCACTCCACCTCTTTTGCTTGATTCTCTCCACCTCTCCCACAATATCTCCACACCTCCTAAATCTCCTGATGCTACCTTTTATTCTCTCCCAGTAGATACTTCTCACCTTTTCACAAGTTCTCTGACATTTACAGATTCTCTTTTACAGCCTCTTGCCAAGGGCTTGTTCCTGCACACACCCTATTCACTTGTATATTTCAACAGCCTTCTCATTAGGAATTGCACTCATAGTCGTTCCTATTTGGATGTGGCTCCCATCTAGAAACAGAATCAAGAGTCATGTAAGGGATCCCGACAGATGCAAGAACCAACCTCTTTGGCTAGCATGACAAACTCTCTTAGCCTAGTCAATTGGTGGTGCAATGCATTAGCGTTATCTTATCTCATTGGGCATAGTTTCATTAGTCGCGTCTCCTTCAGAGCTGACTAGGTGGTCCGGAACCACGCAAGTACAAAGTCTCGACCAAAAAACGACAACATGCATAATCTTTATACATGCTTAGAGCATGCATACTCTATGCATACATAAATCATGCTCTCCTTATGCATGCCTATAGTATAGAGCATAGAGTATGCATGCATAGATCTTGCATACTCTATGTCTATGCATGCATAAACCATGCTCTCTTTATGCATGCCTAAATCATAGAGCATGGAGTATACATGCATAGACCTGGCACACTCTATACTCTATGCATGTATAAAGAGTATAGAGCATGGATACATAAAGATTATAGATGTTAGACTATACTCTATGCATGTATAAAGAGCATCAAGCGTATGCATACATAAGAGTATAGATGCACACAAAGAGTATGCATAGAGCATGCATGCTATGTATGCATAGAGCATGCATACTCTTTTCATGCATAGAGCATAAGTATAAATATATATAGTATGCATAGAGTATGTATAGAGAATACTTTTCTTAGCATTTCTCTCATGATTACCTCATTTTCTTGTATTGTAGGTCTCTTATCTTTTTTGAGCCATTAGCTCTTCTAGACCACTCGAGGTAAGCTCTTACACACAAGGTCTTTTTTTATTTATGCTTTTGTATGTATGAGTATATCTTGTTTTGAGCCTTATCTATGTTTTGTTTAAAAAAGTAGCCATATCTAGTAATCCATGACACTTCCACTATGTAAACACTACCTATAGCACATGTGTTTAAGGGGTATTTAAAAATAACCTTATTAAAAAATTTTGTATATTAAAGATACCCCTTATTTATGGAGTTTTGTAATAAAACTAACCCTTATGTATGGATTTTTTCACTTTTCAATTTAAAAAACACTTATGTATGTAAATATTTATGTACGTCCATCCAAGAAAAAACCCCTTCTGTTGAATGCACGTGCTATCTTACATATTATTTAGTGGACCCCCTAGGGACTACATGGAAGATAAGATCCAGAATTTCTTCTAGATACTTTGCCCTAATCAACATGACATAGCTAGGTTGGAGCTTACTTCACATGTTCTCGGGTCATCGAGTCCCGCCACCCTGAGTACTTGGAATAGTGCTAGTGGTGTAGAGAGTTCACAACATAGGTCTCATAGCATCCATAGTGCTGGTAGTAGTGCTAATGGCAGTAGCGATTCACTCCAAGCATCACTTTGTCACACTCTCCTTTTGTTCATACTCCCTTCACTCCTTGCTCTCCAGCATAATCAAGGCTAGAGCCACTCTAGTTGGTAGGCACTCCTTTTTCTCATACTCCCTTTACTCGCTCTGCAAAGCAACATCAAGGTACCTATACTCTTATAGATGCTATGATGAAGGATACATCACTACAAGGGATCGGGCTCATACCCGCACTCCTAGCTGCTAAAAATGACTTGTGAAAAAAAGTAGCGGGCTCGTGTATCAGCGCGTGTATAATCGCAGCCAGAGACATGCGTGTAAAAGCGCGTGTATAGGAATGTTCAGACGCGCTGATACACGAGCATATACACGCGTTCTGTCAGTTTAGCTGTGCTTAGACGCGCTGATAGAAGGGTGTATACATGCATTTTGTCAGTTTAGCTGCGCTTATACACGCGTATTTCATAGATTTGACGCGTCTATACACGCGTGTTTTACAGATTATCCGTGTATATACACGTGAATTTTTACAGAGTTGACGCGTCTATACACGCGAACAGAGAGCAAAAAAAAATCCAGAGAGTGCTTTTTGGTACCTGAATGCTGTTCCAGCATTCCAGCACCCAATAACACTCTCTGGATTTTTTTTTGGGTGCATTGGACCATCCACGAGGAAGATATCCACGAGGAAGATTTAAGACAAGAACGACATGAATGCATACATTGTCAATACACGATTCAAGACAGACATGAATGCAATACTATCGATTCATGATTCAATATTACTCTATCAAAATTTTATGTGTACACATATATACAAGGGAGTCCATATGTCAAAGTAGCCCATGGCTTCAGTTACAAAAATATATATACAACCACATCCTTAATATGGAATGTGATACTATAAGTCTAAGTACTACTCAGACCCAGATGATGACTCGCTGCTCCCTCCATGCTCAGATGAGCTCACATCGGTTGGAATGTCCGATGAGTAGTGCTCAAGTCCACCCTCTGCAGTGGCGGCGGGTGGATCATCAGCAGCTTGTGCCTGTTCAAGTAATATATAGTATATAAGTATATATATATGTAATTCAATAAACCAAAATCATTCGTTTAGAGTTTTCAAGTACCTGTCGACCGTATGGTCTCATGGCCATCTCAAACTGCACATCCGTAATACGTCCCTCAGCTCTGAAGAGGGCCCACGTGTCACGTCTGCTATGCCGGCGAGCATACCCAGTATCGTGGGCTGTGGGCTTCCTCCCCGTAACCCGTCGCTGTATCATAATCAACACAATTTGTAAGATTAAAACAATCATAGAATCAATGAATTAAGTAAACAATCAAATAAAGTGGCAAGATACTTACGAACTCTGCCTCCCATGACTCAACGCCGCCAGATCCGAAATGCGAAGATCCAATGGTGCCCATCTGGATCCGTCGTGCCTCCACATGCTGCCTGCTCTTCACGCCACTCTCTGCTCGTTTCTTTGCCTCCTTCCACTCACGTTTGTGCACAGTGGGGTGGTAGGTTTCTCGGCAGGATAGCCACCCGCAACTACATTTAGCCCATCATCGTACGCGAGTTTTTTAAGGTGAGATCTTTTACTACTTAAGATCTCCCTTATTCGTGTCCTTCCCCATACATCCGAGAATGTAGCATGTGGGGGATTGGGGTTTCGACTATGTACAGCCTCTATCACCTCCCCAACTAATCGGCTATTTTGATCTTTAAATCTAATAAAACAATTTCTATACAAGTTTGATACTACCCCACGCATGTACTCCATTACCTCTTTCCCCCTCGCATCCATCACTATCCCGCCCCTATCCGTCACATCATAGCAGATCACTCCCTCCACCTGGCTCATCTCCTCCTCATCCTCACTGTCTCCTCTAACTCTTCTCCCTCTATCTCCTCTCTCACCGCGTGCCCTACTACCTCCCCCACCAAAGCACCCGCCCCATCCTCCACTCCCACTCTTCCTACTGCTGTGCGGGTGGAGTCACGACTGGGGGATTGTCTACGTGATGGTGGCTATGAGCCCTGACGTGACGGTGGCTCTGAGAGTACGTGATGGTGGCTGTGAGCCCTACATGACGGTGCTTGGGAGGGTGTGCGTGAGTGTGTCTAGGACGAGGTATGTCTCCTCGGTGGGCATGGAAGAGGAGAAGCTGCATGCCATCTCGTCGGACTCGCAGGCACAGACGGTAGTGGAGTGCCTTGGATACTTGTGGTAGGGGTATAGACACCAGGCATGGAAGGAGGGGGATGGGCATACATGTACTCTGTAAGCTCAACTGGACCAGGATGGCGCCCAAAATGATTTAGCATCTCCATCAGTCAATTGCTGTACGCAAATGGATCGGATGAAGAACCTGGATCCATAAAGAATCTGCAAAAATAAAAGTATATACATGATTGCATCAAAGCACAAATGCAAGCTAGCACATATGATTTTCCACCATCAAACTGACATCACTATCTAGAGAATTCACATCTTCAACAACACTCAGAACTATAGAGTTATCCTCCTACAACTCTTCAAAAACTACATCACTATCACCACAACATCCATCTTGTGTGGTTATCTTCAAAGGTTGCACACACATTATTGCATGCATGACTATCACCATCCTCATGTACATCATGGGCTGTCTCTTGACTCACATCGAGAGATAAGTCATCATGATAGCATACTTGTATTCATCACATAAGCCATAGATCACCTCCACATTAGTACCAAGTGAATCAGCACAAACACAAATACCATCATCCAAGCCACCCATCAGCTCTAAGACCATAGTATGGGGTAAACACAGTCGCGTGTATACACCCGTCCAAAAATGTGTGTATATGCGTGTGAACCGTTTGTGCAGACAGGATACACGCAGACATACACGCATTCCTACGCGCGGCCTGCGAAATTTTTTTTTTGAAAGCGACCGACCTCCGACAAATCGTCCTTATAAAAAGCCCACTGTCGCCCCCTGTCACAATCGTTCACCAGATGGCAACCAGAGAAGGAGAAGGATGGAGACAAACCCATAAAGGAAAGAGACAATAGCATAAACAAATGGAAGGAAAGAGACAGGGCAAAGGACAAACTGACTCACCTCTGAAAAAGTGAGTCTTCTTTTTGGCTAGTTTCCTTCACCCGTGTGTGCTCTTTGTCTGCTCCTTGTACTTAGGTTTAGTGCTCTGTTGGAAGAGGCGACGACGAAGGAGAGCAGATCTATATTTTGAAAATGTTTGTGCAAAAGATTGGAAGCGTATTTGGGAGTCTACAAATATTCTTCCTCCAGATGGCATGAATAGGTATAGTAATGTTTTTCAATCTTGTTTTGTGTAGTCTCTAATTGGATTAAAGGTCACATAGAGCAATCCCTTGTGTAGGTACTCCATTTTTTTCGGCTACCATATTGGACCCATCTTAAGATCAACCATCTTCTTGGTCCCATGCACATCTTCAAGAATGTGGGATCTGGTATTTGGGAACATGTTATTGGTAAACAAGACAATGTTAGCGTACAGGAGGACTTGTGGGTCGCAGGATGTATGCATCAAGCTTGGCCACGAGAGGAGGGTGGGCACGTTCGTCTTCCGCCTGCACCATGGATTATATCAAAGAAAGAGGAGAAGCATGTAAAGCAGGCCATCACCACTTTACATACTCCCACTGGATGCATGAGATCATTGAAGGGAGCCTTTACAACCACTAAGAAAAGAGGCGTTGAGCAACTATATGGGTTTGAAGTCCCACGATTGGCACAAGATGCTCCAAGTAAGTGTTTTCCAAGTCTTGTACGTTGAAATTAAATTTTGTAATGCCATAAACCATACATACATGTGCTCTTATGTGTGCAGTTCATACTACCTACTAGCATCGACCATTGTGCAAATAAGAGTTTGAAAAAATGTATTTATAAGATGGACGAGCTTGCCATGTAAAACCCATTTTAGCATTTCAACTTGAGATTGCAATAAGACACTCTTTATTAAGGTATATGTTATTGTTTAAAAGAATACAAAATTTAAATAGTAAATCAATCAAATAGATCACTAATTAACAATTAATAGAGAAGCCGGGGCCATACCTCAACTCTTAAGAATGATATATAATTGAAAAACAAAATATGTATATACCTTATAGAAATTTGTCGTTTATCGTTGCCTTTGCTCGTTACAAGAGCTTTAGAACTTGACATATGAGAATAGAGTCTTCTAATACCTTATCTTACGATTGAGATCATCCTATCATCCCCAAGCTTTGTCTCCTCTTACTTGTACTGTGACGCTTCTCTCTTTCTAAGGTCTATGGCAAAATAGCCTTCTCTTACAGGACTACGGCATACTATTCTTTCTCTAAAAGAAAAGCTATGGAGTTTTGGTCTCTTCCTCCGAAAGACCATAGCAATCTAAGCTTCTTTTCTAAGATATTAGATAAGAATGAAGGGATATATACATCTCAAACTCTAGGATTACCTTGAGGCTACTTGCTGCCTTCTCATAGTTTTCTCTGTGTAGAGACCCTGATAGAAACAGCAAATTGTTTTGGCCATAACTCTCTGATAAAAACTCAGAATATAGTCATATAACCAATCAAAAGAACGGGAAGGCATCCGGTCTACAAGCCAACGCGGGCAGAAAAGGCAAAAACGTCTGTATATAGCCACAAACGCACCATCTTTAGAAACACGTTGTTTTTTCACGTTTTTAGTATGCATGGACTCTAAATGTGTAAAAGTACTCTAAATGTGTAAAAGTACTCTAAATATGACCTCTTATCACCTAAATTCGAAATTCTATTTTTGGGGATACTTATCTCTCAATAAAACTATTCTTATGTTCTTATTTTTTTAGGATTTTTGGAGCTAATATTTTTATTCTAACACTTTCATTATGTTTCTAGCCTTGTTGTCTCACTCTTGTCTAATTACACTCTCTTTCCTTATTGAAATCTATATTAAAAGAGACACATACATACATGGCTTGGGAGGGACCTTACAGATGGATTCTGTGAAGAGAATCATCCTTTTCCCTTCACCTATCATTAATATGTCTTAAAGAAGGAAGAAAAGATACTCAATAAAGGAACCTAAGGACATAATTGTGAAGTCTTGAACAATGGCTTAACTCAACATCAACTCAGAGTAAACGTACAATGTACATAAGTAGGGATTGATCTATTATTCAACTCTCATTCTAGAGCCATGGATCTAGTGGGAATCACTCATAAACGCACTAGAGAAATAGAGGAACAAATCATGCGTCTATGATGCTTCCACACCACCACACCCAATGTTGCACGGAACACCCTCGAAAGGGTTACACTTATGTAAGCATGATCTTGGTAGAGTCAAGTTTAGACTCTTGATCTTCATTATCAGAGTCATTTAGATTACTTTGTATATGCAAGGATGGCCTCCTTTTTTTACAATTAACTCACTAAGGTGTTTCATATCAGTAACCCAGTTCAGGCAAGTCATCAATAGTATAGCTTAGCAAAGTCAATCACTTGTGCACACACTTATCTCATAACCTCTATATTGCTCAATGTCAAAAATGACTTAACTCACTAAGGTGTTTCATATCAGTAACCCAATTTAGGCAAGTCATCAATAGTATAGCTCAGCAAAGCCAATCACTTGTTCACACACTTATCTCATAACTTCTATATTGTTCAATATAAAAAATGACTTATACAAATGACTATCTTTCACACTAGGTTGGACAAAACAAGAAAATAGTCCCGGGCCACTAGTTCTAGTCAAAAGCAACACAAAGTTTGTGCCTTCTCTATTTGGCATCAAGCTCATGGTAAGACCACTTTACAGATTCCAACACCATCTAGGCCGATGAGGGTGTTGAGACGGTACACGTGGGATGTGAGGTGTAGGGAGCTAGATGGGACACATGCATCGGGTTGTGGGTGTGTAGTTAGGTAGGGAGCGTGAGGGCAGGAGCACTACAAGGGAGCCAATGGCATGGGTGGCATAGTCTTTAAGGTAACGAGAATGAGTGCAGCTAGGTTAGACATGAGTGTTATCAAAGGCTTTTGGGGTGACAGCTGGTAGCCAAGGGATTATACATGAGTGTGAGCACTTAACGTGGGCACGTAGGTCAACACATGATGGCAAGGGAAGAGATGACACCTGGAGAGGCCCATGCATGAGATGTATGTGGTTCGTCCCTCCCATGCGTGGGCATGGGTAATCATCCCCATGACATGGTTCCCCTATACAGTACGGCCACACAGGAGAAAGGGGGCTTAGGCAGGGTTGATAGTGGTCATCAAAAGCATGATAGCATGGGGGCCTATAGAGTGATAGGATCAAAGGGAGGAGCGTGTGGGAGACGCTCCTGGAGGGGCCTCATGCATGGGTGTCATTAGGGTTTGAAAGTACAAGCTTAATGAAAGTGAGTAAGTGGTTGAGGTAAATGCTCAAACTAATAAGGCACGTCATTCTTAGCTCAAGAGGTGAGGGCATGGCTCATAATGTTGCCTATGCCTCTTACAAATACAATGCCAAGAAACATTTATCAAAAACATGACCATCAACAAGGTAGAGCACTTAGGGATGCTATGCTCAAACTTAAAACTCATCTTAGAAGATGAAAATGCTGAGTATGCAGCGGAATAACATGCCTTGGGCTTGGGAAATGAGAGCATATGGCTTATGACATGCCTATGCCTCTTACAAACAAGAGCCTCAAGGGTGATATACAAAAACATTAAAGATGAGCACTTAGTGTACATGTGCCCAACTTTAAACCACTCAAGGAACTGAGTTTGATGATAAAAAACCAGAAAACTTCAACCTCTTTGGCTTATGGGATGAAGACAATAATGGCTTATGGTTACTCCATTTCTCCTTGAAATCTTGCCAAGGTAAGCATAGATGCGGGTTGATGAAGACTTATAATGTGGCACTTATGGTGTGTGCCCGGCCTCCAATATTGATGAAGAAGAGCCTCCTTAGTGTTAAAGACCTCCTCCTTTGATGGTTATGACCACTATTAGTGTTAAGCAACACTATCAGTGTTTATGAACACTATTAACAAACTTGAGCAAGCTTTCATAGAGAAAAAACAGTATAGGTGCCTGGTTTTTCAACTCCCACGATCGATTCAGCCTACCATTAGGGCTGAGATTTGAGATCCTAAGCCCTTAGGTCATGGGCTTCAAAAGCCCTAACTTACCTCAGGCCTATGGTGCCCACAGGCGGGTGCCCACAAGTGGTGTATTGGTGTACGACAGTAGCAGCGTAGAAGAAACGGTGCCGGCCTGCTTAGAGCTCAATGCCGCGGCCTCCTAAGAGTAAATCTAGCAATTGATGGTACGAAGCTCAGCGCCTAGGATTCTTCTTCAACTTCCTAGTTGAAAGCACGCTGAGATTCGTCCTCTTCAAGCTATTGGAAGGCCTCCACTCGTTGGGGGTAGATGAGATGCACTCTAAAAACCACTCTTTTGACTATTCTACACCTTGCAAGTTGCCTAGCTCTAGCTCTAGATTCGTCCTCTTCAAGTTGTTGGAAGGCCTCCACTCACTGGGGTAGATGAGATGCACTCTAAAAACCACTTTTTGACCTATTCTACACCTTGCAAGTTGCCTAGCTCTAGATACCATGATAGAATTCGTGGTGCTTATACTAGATCAAAAAGATGTGGAGGAGAGAGAGACCCAAAATACAAGAAAAGATCTTGCTTATTAAGTTGCTCAAAATACAACTAAGCTTCATGCTCATACAAATGCTTTTGGCATGTGCCTTTAAATAGGCTTGCTAGTGGCCTAGGGTTAGGTGGCTCCCTTAGGACCATTCACACCCACACACCTTCTACACCCTTGTTCACTAAGGCTCCAAGGCCTATATCTTAATAGTTATCCCCATGGGTTGGCCCCCCATAGTATGGCCACACATGAGAAAGGGGGGCTTGGGGAGGGTTGATAGTGGTCGTCGAAAGCGACCGTGGGCACATGGTGTTGGCGGCCAAGAGATGCATGGTTTGAACATGAGGGGAAGCCCATGTACATGAGAGCGAAGGAGAAGAAGATGGCATAGGGCATGAACCTGGGTGATTTAAGCCCATGGGTGCTAAGGAAGGAGGGGATACATGTGGAGACATAAGAGTGTTGAACTGCATGAGTGAAGCATGATTGGGGCCGGCAGCAGCAGCGGCGGCGGGCACAAGCGAAGGGGGAGGGGGCAGTGGGTGCAAGGGTATCCCCCCCCATGCGGGTACAATCCCCTCGCCCCCTTAGTGTGGCCATACACAAGAGGTAGCCAAAAAGGGTCGGGCAATTGGGCTAGGCAGTTCGGCTGGCCATGTTTTGTTTGTTCTCGAGAAAAAATGTTGGGGGGGTTAATAATTAAGTGGAAAAAGTAGGAGGTTTGTAATAAAGTAAAAATTATATAGACGAAAGGGTTAAATTATTTTTTTTGGGGGAGGGGGGTAGAAAATTAAAAGAAGAAGGGGGTTAGATAAAGAGGGGGTGGAGAAAATAAAAAAAAAGACTTGGTTTCTGTTTTGTGAATGTGTGTGTGCACATGTATTTTGTATATGTGAATGTGTGTGCCACATGCATTTTATGTGTGTGAATGTGTGTATGCAAATGTGTGTGTGCACATTCGGGTGTGCGTACATTGTGTGCACGTGTATGTGTTTTTGTTTTTTATAGTTTTTTTTAAAAACTTTGTTTTAAATTTTAAGTTTTCAATCATTCTTATTTATATTTGCATGTACAATTGAGAGGGTGTGCTATGTTACATATGCACCAACTGGGGTTTAATGAGGGATCAATGAGTGAAGGAAGAAAATTGCTTGCCCATCCAACAACAAAAGCTTGGATGTCGTGGCGCTGGATTTGTTGGTGCACTTGATTGAACTTTGGCCTTCTAGTTGGTGAGTTGGTGTTGTAGTGTAGCGCACGTAGGTGTTGTGGGACCTTGGTGATCGCTTTGAGCTATCAGATTTCTTGGCACGCACCTTGGTCACTTTTGAGCCGTTAGACCGCTTGCGGAAGCAAAGGTAGTGTGTGCACTACTTTGTTGGGGTTTTGACACTATGGGTTGCTCTTGTTTTTTATTAGAACTGACAAGGTTATGGCCATCACGCCACACATAGCCATGGTGATACACCCATTAACTCTTCTGACTGCTTTAATGGTAGTGTTGGCACGTGAGTCTAGGAAGAAGCTACTACTCTCCACTCTTGCTTAATCTTTGGGGGTGGTGTTGGAGCATGGCTTTGGGTCTCCACTCTATCTTGGATTTGACATTTGGGTGTATGTAGAGGCCTATGACACGAGTTTCTTTGACCTTGGAACCCAAATGTAGGGGTTCCCTTTGTAGAAATCTTGATCTTCCTAACAACGCAGTGTTGATTATTGGGGCCACCATCACTTGCTCTCTTTGGCTAAGGGAGTTGTGGTGTGGATGGTGAGGTTTTGGGACCCAAGACGAGTTCCCCTTGTAGAAGCCTTGAGCTTCTAACATCTCGAGGGGGGGAGGGGGAGGGGGAGGGGGGAGGGTTGTGGGTAAGCCTCTTTTGTGTGAGGCTCTCACTTGGAAGATTTGTGCTCATAGGTAGGATTTTGGACAAAATATGGCTGTTAAAACTTTGCTTTAGCATCATACATTCCTTGGCTAGGTAGGGTAATCTTAGGTACCCATTCTTTCTTGGTGACCTCCTTGAAGGCTTGTTGAGTTTGTCATTGTTGTGGGGGTGGTCTTTGTCTCTGTTGTTGGTAAGGCTTTGTAAAGATCTCCATAAAAAGGGGATGGTGGTGTAAATTGATGATAAGGCTTAGGATGGTCTAGAGTTTATCCACCAAGGCTACAAGTATCATTCTGTGGGGTAGATTAAGTTGTGGTTCACTTTTTCCAAATAATGATACTTTCAGTGGTGGTTGCAATCCATCTCCTTTCAAGGATGATATATTATTTGACTGTACATGCGGGGGTCATATAAAACTTGCAAGATGGAGATTTAGATCCAATGAAAAACTCTGCTTCAAAACAATTGGCAGTCATGGACTAATAATTATTTACTGTAGTAATTATTACAATAATGGTAGTTGTGGTTGCCTAATAATTATCTACTATGGTAATGGTAGCTGTGAATGGTGTGAGGGGTGGGTGGCCTAACAAGTCCATGTCTCTTGTAAGACAAAAGATTGTGACTAGCCCTGATATCGAGGCTGATCAACCCAAAGGATCCACTCATACTTGGGTTTTCCTTTCTTACTTATCTCTAAGGTAATGGAGGCTTGATTTTCTTCTTTCTTTATTATCTCCTTTTACTCGAAGCAAACACTATAACTAGCAACAACCACCTTCTCTACTATCAAACTCTTAGCTTCAAGTGGTAGTTCATCAATCTAAAAAGGTCCATTCAAAGAAGCTACGAGTAGTCTTGGGGGATGCACTACTAGAAAACCCTAGGTATCACGTGCATTCAAGAGGTATTTTAAGAACCCCTTAACTAAAATTTTTCCCCCAATAAAACAACCCCTCTTTACTTATGAACTAAATGATTTTTTTTCTAAAATTGAATTGAAAAACCCCTCCTGTTAATGTAATTGTATTAATTTTTCTCAATGTATCTAAATAAAAAACCCCTCCTGTTCAACTCACGTGGTACACTAACATTTTTTGAGTTGAACCCCCACCCCACCCCCCCCGCGAGTGAGCAGTATAGCAATTTGGCAAGAAAGTGAAAAATCTAGCTCTTCCTTCTATAGGGCTTCCTGTAAGGGAACTTTTGGATGAGAATGAGTACACATATGAATGGAATGTGGAATAAGTAATGTGGAATGATGAGGGATAATGTGGAAAGACGAGAGTTCATTATAGAAACTGTATTTGTGACCTGTTTGTAAATGATTGTTTTATGTCAAGAATGTTGGGGAAGCATTTTGACCGTCTTGTGATTAAGGTCGTGGAGACCTAACTGATAAAGTTTCAACAGCTGAGACGGAGACTCAACGGAAGACATCTCGCGTAGCATGGTTGGCCGAGGTCTTGACCAGCCTCGGTTCGAGGATCCTAGAGGGTGCTGACCATATGGTGCTCGGGCTCTGGGTCGCCGAAGATACCCACACGTGTGTCGTGAAAGATATTGAATCAAGGAGTAAGAGTTGTTTTCTGAAACCGGGCATGGATCTGGTTGATTGACCTTGCTGGTCCTCAACGGATGAGTCCATGGCTCTTTTATATGGATCTATTGGTTGATTCCATCTTGATTTTTATAAGTGATTATATTGCCGGGTACTATGAGCTAGGAACTATTGAAAAGGCCCCTAAACTGGACAGGTGGTGAGCGTTCTAGTTGCCAATGATGCCATAGATACTCCGATGAACGAATGATTGGAAATTAAGATTCAACCGGATATTTTGGAGGATTGTGATCAGTGATACAATGGTTTCATTAAAAGATTGTTTTAAAGATAGCTAATGCTGAGAAAAAAAGACAATTTCATATTGGGTGTGTAAGTGGTGTGAGTAGTTTTATGTTTGCATGAACATCTGGCTAGGGGGCTTGGGAACTCATTTCCTTGGTACCCGGGACAAAACCTAACCAAATTCCTAATTGGATCCCATCACTACAGTGGTTGGGCGATTCGCTAACCCATGGGACTGGATGGGGTTAGGCTGGACTGATGGATCCGTAAATCGAGATTCAATTTCTGTTTAGTTCGATAGATGAAGTAAATCCCGGATAAAAATTGTTCCATGGAAAAGAATCAATGGTTGTGCCTCTCAATGAGGAAAAAAGCGTTGGTCTCTATGATCCAAGTACAGTCTTTTTCCTTGATCTGACTATGGGACTTATGGGTTCGGTCAGATGAGCTCAGTCAGTTAAGGCTTTTGACTATGTTAGGGAAAAGTTATCCTGGTGGAATCGCCCGTGCTTTCCGGGCAAAGGAAGTTTTTTCGGGTTCGGTTTTGGAAAAACCGATGGATTAGTCTCTGTCTGGATATCCGTTGCAGAGTTATTTGGCTAATGAGGATCAACCGAGAAGCCAAATATGTCAAAAATTTATCAAGAAGCACTAAAAGGTTGTAATTGTATGATAAAATTTATACAATTTGATATTCAAACTGAAATTCATAAATTGGTAATTAGGTCTTCAGATAGAAGTACCGCAATTGTATGGAATCCCTGACTGCTTGAGGCCTAGACATGATGGTATTTACCTTATAGTTCTAAGACTTGTGACTACCCGTATATACGGAGGGTATAACTGCAGCTCTTTACTGGCAGTATATACGGAAATGGATGTATGGATATGGATGTAGATGTGGAAATGAATGTATGGATGTGGATGTGGATATGGATGTATTTATTTTTTAGTGATGTGGAAATGAATGTATGGATATGGATGTATTTATTTTTTAGTGAATGTATGGATGTGGATATGGATGTATATGTATGAATGTGGATGTGGAATTGGATGTACGAATGTGGATGTGTATGTGGAATAATAAATGCGAATGTGTATGTGAAATGATGAGACGTCAATATGAGTGAATGGATGAGATGTGATGACATGTGAATTGGGATGTGAATAAATGATATGTGATGTGAATGAATCTGATGTGATGAGATGGAAAATGATGTGATTGGATAAGAATGAGTACACATATGAATGGAATGTCAAATAAGTAATGTGGACTGATGAGGGATAATGTGGAAAGACGAGAGTTCATTATAGAAACTGTATTTGTGACCTGTTTGTAAATGATTGTTTTATGTCAAGAATGTTGGGAAAGTATTTTAACCGTCTTGTGATCAAGGTCATGGAGACCTAACTGATAAAGTTGCAATAGCTGACGGAGAGTTAACAGAGGACGTCTCGTGTAGCATGGTCGACCGAGGTCTTGACCAGCCTCGGTTCGATTTAAATGGTGAGCTTTCGGTACGGTGGATGAGGGACCAAGGAAGCGACCTATGAGTGAAGCGCTAGGTGACCTGCGAAGGATCCCAGAGGGTGTTGACCATATGGTGCTCGGGCTCTGGGTCGCTGAAGATACCCACACGTGTGTCGTGGAAGATATTGAATCAAGGAGTAAGAGTTGTTTTTTGAAACTGGGCATGGATCTGGATGATTGACCTTGCTTGTCCTCAACAACGGATGAGTTCATGGCTCTTTTATATGGCTCTTTCATGGCTCTTTTATATGGATCTGTTGGTTGATCTTGCTGATCTTCAATAGAGATTCCATCTTGATTTTTATAAGTGATTATTTTGCCGGGTACTATAAGCTAGAAACTATTGGTGGTGAGAGCGTTCTGGTTGCAAATGATGCCATATATACTCCGATGAAGAAATGATTGAAAATTAAGATTCAACCGGATATTTTGGAGGATTGTGATCAGTGATACAATGGTTTCATTAAAGGATTGTTTTAAAGATAGTTGATGCTGAGAAAAAAAGACAATTTCATATTGGGTGTGTAAGTGGTGTGACTAGTTTTATGTTTGCATGAACATCCGGCTAGGGGGCCTGGGAACTCTTTTCCTTAGTACCCGAGACAAAACCTAACCAAATTCCTAATTGGATCCCATCACTACAGTGGTTGGGCGATTCGCTAACCCATGGGACTGGATGGGGTTAGGCTGGATTTATGGATCCGTAAATCGAGACTCAATTTTTGTTTAGTTCGATAGATGAAGTAAATCCCGGACAAAAATTGTTCTAAGGAAAAGAATCAAGAAAAGAATCAACGGCTGTGCCTCTCAATGAGGAAAAAGGCATTCGTCTCTATAATCCAAGTACAGTCTTTTTCCTTGATCTGACTATGGGACTTACGGGTTCGGTCAGATGAGCTCAGTTAGTTAAGGCTTTTGACTACGTTAGGGAAAAGTTATCCTGGTGGAATCGCCCGTGCTTTCCGGGCAAAGGAAGTTTTTCCGGGTTCGGTTTTGGAAAAACCGATGGATTAGTCTCTGTCTGGATATCCGTGGGCGAGGCCCCGAGTGTGGGACCTTGCCTCGTGGAAGAAGTGCTACTTCCGCTGCTAGCACCCCTGAAATTGTTGCGGGACAGGGATCTCACACTTGGTATCAGAGCTATTTGGCTAATGAGGATCAACCGAGAAGCCAAATATGTCAAAAATTTATCAAGAAGCACTAAAAGGTTGTAATTGTGTGATAAAATTTATACAATTTGATATTCAAACTGAAATTTATAAATTGGTAATTGGGTCTTCAGATGGAAGTTCCACAATTGTATGGAATCCCTGACTGCTTGAGGCCTAGACATGATGGTATTTACCTTATAGTTTCAAGAACCGTGACTACCCGTATATACTGAAGGTATAACTGCAGCTCTTTACTGGCAGTATATACGAGTAAATCTAAGACTTGAAATTATAAGCATTAATGCTATCCAGATGATGAATTTGAATGTGGTTGATATGATTTTTAAGTTGTGGTCAGTGAACTGATGAGTTGATTTGGATTCTGATTGAAAAACAATGATTCCTGAAATTTAGTTGAAATGTAATAAACTGAGCAAAACCACAATGAGGATGAATGGGACGAGTCCCTGTGATGATGTTCATAACTGGAATGACGTTAATGACTATAGCAAATCACTATGAGATTAGTGGATTGTGCTGGCAGATTACTACTGTTAACTTTTGATGATCAGTGGATCAAGTTAAGGGATGATAAATTAAAAATCTAAAAAATTAAAATCCCGATGGAGGACTGTTCAGATGGAAAAATTCAGTCTGATGGACCATTATTGTGTTAAAGATATGAATGAAATATTTTGAATGAATTACAAACTGATAATGCATTCTATATGAGTATCTTTATCCCTTGATTTTGTGGAGAGCCGACCTATTTAGAGAACCCCGGAATCAGTTGAATCAAAAATCGGATTGAATCATAAATAAAGAGACTTAACAAGAATTTTCATATTGATAGGAACATGGATCGAGGTCGTCGTGGTAGAAATGTTAACCCCCAACTCGATAAAGAAGAGCTCGACCTAGATGTTCGTAAAACTCTTCATAGTTCATAGCCTGGACCTTCCAAGGGAGAAGGGGAAAACTTGGGCGAGACTGTGGAGAAGTGGATCAAACAATGGAAGAATACTTCAATGTCACCGGGTACAATGAGAAGAGCAAAATGGCTCTTGCAAGGCTAAAGATAGTGGAGTCAGCTAGAGTGGCATGGAGAAACCACTGCGAGACAAACCGTCTCGACCGAAATACCCAAACCTGGACTGATCTCAAAATTTACCTAAGGACGAGGTTCTGTCCTCCTGGCTTTTTAGAAACAAAGATGAATGAATTCTTAGAGTTAACCCAGGGGAGTAGAACTATTGAAGTATATCACCAAGCATTCGCCCTCCTCCTCAAATACTCGCCTCCGTTGGATGAAGAACAGCTGATGGCCAGGTTCTCTTGGGGACTGAATGAACCTTTGAATATCCTGGTGAAGAATGCCAAGCCAGTTTCCATGGCCGCCGAAGCAGTTCGGATGGCGAAGGATTTTGCCAAGGCCTTTGATGTCAAAGTCCCGCCAAAGCCAGCACCATCACCTTTCAAAAGGTTTTTATTCCCAGAAGGTGATTCCAACCTTCCTCCGCCTAAGAGATAGGAGGGTCAAACCCAAGATATGGGAAGTTTCAGAATGGAAGAAATGTCCTTTTCCCGAAACTCAATCCCTTGGATTTCAACTTCAGAAGTTCCACCCTTGAACAAGAGAGTGAAATGCTATAACTGTCAAGGGTTTGGACATCGTAGCATGAATTGCCCAACTCCTTTTGGACATCGCAGCATGAATTGCTTAACTCCTTTTGGATCAAGGTTTTTAGGGCAAGAAAATCAGGGATCAAGATTCCAGACTCTAGCCCCTTCCCTCCAGAGTAATCAGGGTTCTATTCGCCAAAATCAGGGAAATCCCAGAGGTAGACTCTCTATCCAACCTGTAGTTTCAATCCAAGGTAATGCAAGACCTCCACCTCAGAATAGAGGAAGTCAAAGAGAGTTGTTCCCAAATCGACCGTCCACTTCCAAGGTAGTAATGCTGGAAGTGATTGAAGAAGAAGAAGAAGATGAAAGAGATCATACTCCACCTGTGAGATGACATCTCGCGTTTTTTAAGTGGGGTAGAATGTAAGATTCCTCCCTAGCCTCTCAGGATGTCCAGCATCTTCCCCTGTAGTCAAATCCCTCTTCAGAAATATAAAAGATCTTGTTTTCCCACCCTTGGAAATCGTCAATCATTTTATCTTTGCTCTGCACTTTGGCAGTGTGGGCCTTCCTTATGGTCTCCACGTGCTCTTGTCTTTTCTTGAGTTTAGAGATGGATGCCTTCATCTCTTTCGCGTGTGTTCTCCTTGTGGCATCTAGCTGATCTTGTCTTTTGTTTAGATTAGCATGGGTTGTCAGGGCGATGTTCAGCTCATTGACTGTCATTTTGCCTCCTTTTCCTCTTGTGTTCTTGGCAGGGGTTGTGGACTCAATCTCGTTCTTGAGGGCTTTTATTGTCAATTCATCTTGCCTTTGTTCACCTTGTACTCTAGCACCAGACTGTCCATCTCTTCAATCCGTGCTCTAAGAGAGGCCTCATCTCTAGCTCTTTCTTCCAGCTTTTTTGTGGCTTCCCACGCATGCTCTCGTAGCTCATCATTGGGGATTATACCATTGACACTCCTTTTTTATAATACTAGCTCCTTTCCATTTCCCTCACGCTGCTCCTGCATCCTCTTCCCATCACCTTTCTGCTGGGTGAATCTTTTCTTCCATGTCTCTACTTCTAGTCTAAGCTGCTCATTTTGAGCTTGCGGCTCCTTTTCCTTGTTGGTGTGTGCTCCGCTGGGTTCTGCTTACTTGTCTCCTTGGTTGTGGGAAGCAATCTTCAAGGCTCTCATAGGGACAGCTCTTGTTAGCTTTCCCATGTCCAGATTTTTGGATCCTCCCTCCGGATTTTCATCTTGCCTTTGGGGAGGAAACTATCTGCCTGCAGTTAGGTGTGGAGGATTGCATTGCCGCTGTCACCTTCTTCGAATATTCACCCCACACCTCCTTTGGGTCCTCCATGGCATGGCCTCCCACTGTTCCACTTTTTTTGCTTCTAGTTCATAAACTTCTTGGAACTCCTCGGCATCCCCAGGGCTCTTAGTCAAGCTTCTTCCTTGACTAGCTCCACTTTATCCCTATTTGCCCTAGCCTTCACTTCTCTAATGATTATGACGTGCTCTTCTCTAAGCAAGAGGATCTGGCCCTCAATCCTATCTTGATTTCTTTTGGCCCTATCCATCTCGTCAAATGCCTATTGGGCTCCTCATCCCCTTTTTTCATTGCCATCTCTCTTTTTGTCTCTTTTTCCTCTTTGTGGAGCCTCAACAACTATCTTTTCATTTCCTCAATCTTTCTTGCTTCTCCCTAGGGAAAAAATCTCATACTTTCTACTAGTTTTGGCCTAGAGAGAGAAAATCTTCTAGAGAGTGGTAATTCAGTCTTTAAATATTTTTGGATGAAAAAATATCTCTTCTTATTAAAATAAGTTTCCCCGAAACAGAAGTTCAAAAAGATTTAGAAATCAAGTATAATCTGTTCAAGAGGCCTTATCTTGAGGGTCAAGATTTTTTCAAAATTTTAAATTAAGGTTCCTATGGGCCAATAAGATTAATCCAAATATGTGAAGGAGAAAAATGGAAGAAATAAAGGAAATCCCCCCAAAAATGAGTAAATGCTCACATAAGATGATGAAAAGTTGACTATGTACAAGGTTTATTAGTAGAAAAGTATGAGTAAAAAATGAGGTATTTTGGGTATAATGATTCCATTTTGACACATGTGTAAGGAAGGGGAGTCCCTTCAAGGAGGCGCCTACTTCACATGCTTGAATGAGTTTTAAACTCAAAAATAATGTGATATTTTGATCTCTCCTCTCTCTTGGATCAAACCAAATAAAAAAGGAACCAAACTAGGTCCAAATCTGGTCCAAATTCAACCAAATTGAATCTAGAAAATTCTAGAAATTAGTTGGTCTTGGTTAGAGCCTCTCTCTCCTATAAATAGAACCTGAGCCCTTTGTAAAAAAATAGGAGAATTATACTATGCCAGAATTATGCTAAAATAATGATAATTTTTACTATTCTCTAAAATTCTATCCAAATTGAAGAAATTGGAGCTTCCCTCCTTTGTCAATCTCCATTGGTGGCTCCATCAGCATACCAAACCAATTGATTGGTTGGGGGCCTCTACCGTGATCAAAGAATTAAGCAATTTGTAAGGTAAAGTGTGAATTTTGATCTTTTTCCATAATTTCTCAATGTTTCTCTCTTCTCAACCCCTCTTAAGCTTGAGAAGCTTAATTGGAATGGCTTTTTAATGCTATTGAAGTTAATTGATAAATGGAAGTAAGAAAATACATAAATTCCCATGTATGCTTAATTTTTATGGTTTTTTTTTATGATTTTTGTCTTCTCTAAATTGAATATGATGTTATGCCTCATTGAAAAAAGGCATTCCTCTCTCTTCTTTAGTAAATCCAACCATTCTTTATCCTAGATGAATGATTAATGGATAAAATCAAGTTTTTCATAATGTTTCGCTTTGATAAGTAGAAAATGTTTACATTAGAATGATTTAAATACTCTTAGTGAACTTCCAATTAATTTTAGAGACTTAAAAATTGCCATACAAAGGAGGTTATGGTGAAATTTTCTAAAATTGTGAAAAATAAGTTTGATTTTTTTAATTCAAAAAGAGTAATTCCCATCGTATATGTATTCTTAAAGTGTTAATTTTCATCCTAGGTATAAGAAATGCATACTAAAAATATTTTATTAAAAAAGTATTACTTTCTTTAGAATGAAATTCCATGCATAGAAGGAAGTATATTGAAATTGTTATTTTGATTATAAAAGTGTGATTTTCATCATAAATGATTTTTATGCATAAATAGATGCATAAAAGAAATTATTTTATATTAAAAGAGTGATTTTTATCATAAATGATTTGTATGCATAAACATATGCATAAAAGATAATTTTTTATATTAAAAGTCTGATTTTCATAAATGATTTATATGCATAAATAGATTCATAAAAGAAATTCTTTTATATTAAAAGAGTGATTTTCATCATAAATAATTTGTATGCATAAAAGATAATTTTTTATATTAAAAGTGTGATTTTTATCATAAATGGATTTTATGCATAAATTAGATGCATAAGAGAAATTCTTTTATTCTAAAAGTGTAATTCCTACTAAATTGGATTTATGCATGGAAAGATGCATAAAGAATTTATTTTAATCCGAAAGTGTTATTCTCATCAATTTTGATTTTATGCATAAATAGATGCATAAAGAATTTTATTTTTATTTTAAAAGAGTTATTTTCATCAATTTTTATTTTATGCATAGATAGATGCATAAAGAATTTGATTTTTATTTAAAAAGAGTTATCTTATCAATATTGATTTTATGCATAGAAAGATCCATAAAAGATTTATTTTTTTCATTGAAATTAAAATTAATGCATAGTGAGATGTATAAAAGATTTATTTTTATTTTGAAAGTGTTATTCTCGTTAAAATGGAATTTATGCATAGTAAAATGCATAAAAGATTTATTTTTATTTCGAAAGTAGGAATGGATGTGAATGTGAATGTGGATGTATGAATGTGGAATGTGGATATGGATGTATGAATGTGGAAGGTGGATATGGATGTATGGATGTGGATGTAGATGTGGATGTATGAATGTGGATGTATGGATGTAAATATGGAATGTGGATGTGGATGTATGAATGTGGATGTGGATATGGATGTATGAAGTGGATGTGGAAATGGATGTATGGATGTGGATGTAGATGTGGAAATGAATGTATGGATGTGGATGTGGATATGAATGTGGATGTATGGATATGGATATGGATGTATATGTATGAATGCGGATGTGAAATTGGATGTACGAATGTGGATGTGTATGTGGAATAATGAATGCGAATGTGTATGTGAAATGATGAGACGTCAATATGAGTGAATGGATGAGATGTGATGACATGTGAATTGGGATGTGAATAAATGATATGTGATGTGAATGAATCTGATGTGATGAGATGAAAAATGATGTGATTGGATGAGAATGAGTACACATATGAATGGAATGTGGAATAAGTAATGTGGACTGATGATGAGGGATAATGTGGAAAGACGAGAGTTCATTATAGAAACTGTATTTGTGACTAGTTCGTAAATGACTGTTTTATGTCAAGAATGCTGGGGAAGCATTTTGACCGTCTTGTGATTAAGGTCATGGAGACCTGACAACACTATATTGGGGAATATGGGAATTTCTCACAAGTTTGGGACACATGGTCAAAACTTTGGATTTGCTATAACTTGAACACCAATACTCCAAATTGAGCCCACTATAGCTAACTAGATCCCATTTTTCAAGTGCTTTCCAATGATAGGTCACATGATAGGATTTTGAGAAACTTATAGGCATGTTAACCCGGTTCTACTTTTTTAATATTTAAAAATGGAAATTGGAAGATTTCCAAATTCAGTAATATGGTATTTAACTGATAAAGTTGCAATAGCTGACGGAGAGTCAACGGAGGACGTCTCGCATAGCACGGTCGGCCGAGGTCTTGACCAGCCTCGGTTCAATTTAAATGGTGAGCTTCCAGTACGGTGGATGAGGGACCAAGGAAGCGGCCTATGAGTGAAGCGCTAGGTGACATGCGAAGGATCCTAGAGGGTGCTGACCATACGGTGCTCGGGCTCTAGGTCACCGAAGATACCCACACATGTATCGTGGAAGATATTGAATCAAGGATTAAGAGTTGTTTTTTGAAACCGAGCATGGATTTGGTTGATTGACCTTGTTGGTCTCAACGGATGAGTCCATGGCTCTTTTATATGGATATGTTGGTTGATCTTGCTGATCTTCAACGGAGATTCCATCTTGATTTTTATAAGTGATTATATTGCCGGGTACTATGAGCTAAGAACTATTGAAAAGGCCCTTGAGTGGACAGGTGGTAAGCGTTCTGGTTGCCAATGATGCCATAGATACTCCGATGAAGGAATGATTGGAAATTAAGATTCAACCGGATATTTTGGAGGATTGTGATCAGTGATACAATGGTTTCATTAAAGGATTGTTTTAAAGATAGCTGATGCTGAGAAAAAAAGGCAATTTCATATTGGGTGTGTAAGTGGTGTGACTAGTTTTATGTTTGCATGAACATCCGGCTAGGGAGCCTGGGAACTCTTTTCCCTGGTACCCGGGACAAAACCTAACCAAATTCCTAATTGGATCCCATCACTACAGTGGTTGGGCGGTTGGCTAACCCGTGGGACTGGATGGGGTTAGGCTAGATTGATGGATCCGTAAGTCAATTTCTGTTTAGTTCGATAGATGAAGTAAATCTGGGACAAAAATTATTCTATGGAAAAGAATCAACGGCTGTGCTTCTCAATGAGGAAAAAAGCATTGGTCTCTACGATCCAAGTACAGTCTTTTTCCCTGATCTGACTATGGGACTTACAGGCTCGGTCAGATGAGCTTAGTTAGTTAAGGCTTTTGACTACGTTAGGGAAAAGTTATCCTGGTGGAATCGCCCGTGCTTTCCGAGCAAAGGAAGTTTTTTCGGGTTTGGTTTTGAAAAAACCGATGGATTAGTCTCTTGTCCGGATATCCATTGGCGAGGCCCCGAGTGTGGGACCTTGCCCCGTGCAAGAAGTGCTACTTCCACTGCTAGTACCCGTGAAATTGTTGCGCGGTGGGGACAGGGATCTCACGCCTGCTTCCTATCATACCTGGACTTCGCAGAAGGTATTGTAGGTTTTATGTAACCATCCGTTCCAACTTTGCTCCACCAGTGTTTGTTGGTTAGGAACACCCTTTGTTGTTTATCGTACATATCGATCTCCAGCTTTAAGGACGGTAAGGGGATTTTATAAGACTGGATGGAGCTTATGGGTTCTTCCTTATTACAGATGAGCAATAGAGATGATAGGGGTTCTCTTAGGGATCCAGACTTGTTTGGGTGATGGTGTGTGAAGGTTTATCTATAATAGTCTAGATTTCTCTAGGGAAACCAATGTGGTTTGGGCTTGGATAACCAACAAGGGTTTTGTAACATCTTGTGAAGTAGAAGCTTTCGCATCAATCATCCTACCTCTTGTGAGATAGGGGTTCTCTTAGGGATCTAGACTTGTTTAGGTGATGGTAGTGAAGGTTCATCTACAATAGTCATCCCTTTATTTGAGTTTAAGCCTATGAAGCTTTTGTCTACCACTAAGGAGACTTTGGAATTGGCAAGAGGTGGTAGTGAGGTTGGTGGTATATATTTTTATTTTGGGATCGAAATACAATGGTTACCCTCATAGTATCCTTGAGCTTTCAATAAGCATTTAGGTATCCATTTGGGGCTAACCTATAGTTTGGACTTTTTGCACCGATTATTTCATTGTTGAGGCCTCCTTTGCTTGGTTGGTTGAGGTGGTACGGGTGGAGAAATCTTGGAAATCCATTTCAAGGTAAATTTGGGTTGCCACTTTTTAGCCTATTGTATGAGCTGGTATTTTTGACATGGAGGTGTTAGCCATGTGGAGGGAAATTAATCAACAATCCTTTGAATAGTAGATGATGAGGTGGAGGGGATTTCTTTAGATTTTGTTGATGCTGAAGCTTCCTCCTCATTGCAACTTTTGATAAGAGTGAGAGATGGCTAGGGATTATGAGTAGAATGTTTAGTCGTGTGGGGATTAAGGATTTACTTACAGAGACACACCCCGTTGGCCAGTCAATCATACATCATGTAGCCTTTATCCATGTGTGACCAAGTATTAATGATTCAAGTAATGTTGTTGTAGGTATAACTAGGAAGTCTCCCACTAGGTGCTTGTTATCACAATATGTATGTTTCAATTTGTAGTAGCCCAAGCCTTGGTGTTCCTACCATTGATATCTTTCACCTTCAAAGAGGTGTCTAAAAGTTGAGGTTTTCTCAACTAGTTCTATAAATTGAAGAAAATGAAATTATGCAAACTAGTCCCCCCCCCCCCCCCCCCCCCCGCTGTGTCAAAGCATTGCATTATAGAGCACTTTACTATAAGGGCTAGGCAATTGAATGGATGTTCGTAGAGGTGCTATATGCTCATCCGTGTCTCCTTAAACCTCTTCAACAAAAGCTTGTGTAGATCCAAGGATAGCTTCTCGTCGTTGTTGTTGTCGTATTTGCCTTTCTTTAGCTTCTTATCGAGCTTGAGATTTCTTTAATCCTCTTTTTCCTTGGGTTGCCTTCTTATCATGTGTAGCTTGTAAGGCATCCTTGATAAGAGGACCATAATACTTCTTGAGTTTACTGCCATTAAATAAGCCTACGATTTTAACCCCGTCAAGGGTTTCAATAGGCATGGTACCTTGAAGTGTTATTTCACAGACTTGAAATGGTCCTTTTTTGGTATACTTGAGTTTCTTTTTCTCGCTGCTGTGCTGCTATAGACTCCGTACACAAGTACAAGGTATCCCTCATTAATTTCCTTATCCTTTAGATTGTTATTAAATCACTTTTTTTGACGATCCTTTTCTATCAACATGTTTTGTATAGTAATTTGTCTTTCTTCCTCAAGCTTTTCAAGAATGAACAATCGGTTGGTCAACATGTTATCCTCAAGTCTCTCAACCATTATGCTTGGTGATGCATTAAGGTGGAAATGGTAATGTGTAGACTTGATATGGAAAAACATGATGATGTGGTGATAGAAGTGGTTAAAGTTATCGTTTACCTTTGAATGCTTATGAACTTGGTGGCTTATTTGATATGTTAAAAACATTAATCATGTAAGGTCATATATTGTAAACATTTGAAATAACCCTCCACTAAGCATGTTCTTTAAGGCATGATTTATATACTCAAATATAGCGTTAACCTTTCTAAGGCTTCTTCTCATGTGTTGATGGTCAACATGTGTATCCTATATTGTAGCCATGTGGAAAGAAGATGGAGATGTGTGTATGATCTATTGTTTTCAGGTGGACCCCTTCTACCATAATCTTCTTGTATATATAGTTACCCAAAAGGTTGACTTGGCATGATTTATATACTCAAATATAGCGTTAACCTTTCTAAGGCTTCTTCTCATGTGTTGATGGTCAACATGTGTATCCTATATTGTAGCCATGTGGAAAGAAGATGGAGATGTGTGTATGATCTATTGTTTTCAGGTGGACCCCTTCTACCATAATGTTCTTGTATATATAGTTACCCAAAAGGTTGACTCGGCTTCCTAGCTCGTGCTCTTATCGATCCTCTTACTCTTCTTCCCCTCCTTTGACATATGGATTGTAGAAATGGGTTATCATGTGATCCATTGAGCGCTTTGTGATATTTGATGCTTTTATAATACTGCTCTCATGTTCATGGCTGGCTTCCATGATGTGGGTGACAGTCCCCTACTTTGGTGCCATGGACACTTGGTTTCCAAAAAAGAGGAAGAAAGAAGAAGTCTTCATATATGTGATAGTTTGTAGGTAGGGCATGAAGGTCCTAAGCCTTTAGTCGATGTAACACCTTGGAAGTTAGGCCTAGGGCCACATACATGAGCTTGTGTCGTGTGGATGCCCTTTGACTTTATGTGTATACTCAAGTAGTCCCATGAAGGTAAAGGAGTAGGGTTGCACGTTGAACGGAAGTATCATATAGATGCAGATGTGGATCAACTTCCTTCAAGCGTTGACCCATAAGCCTAGTTAGTGCTGCCAAATCACTAGGTTTAGCGTTGCATTATGCGAATCCTGCCAAATCCGCAAAAGAACAAACAGAGAAAGCTTCCCCAATTGCTACAAAAAGCCTGCGCAGATGGTTACACAAGTTCAAGCAGCTTGCTTTCTCTCTTGGAAAGTTTTTGTTTTTGCTTTTCGAGCCGAGGTCAGAGACGAGCAAGCTTGCTCTCTTGGAAAGCTAACGCAAGAATGGCTCAAGAAGATCGACGTTCCAATAGCTCAGCAGAAGGTATTCTTCCTTTCTTTTGATCAATGGTCGGCTCTAGCTCAAAACATAGCATGATTTTTCCTGTGATGCTTAATTATTGATACAAATAATCAATACTGTGCGCCTCTTGGCAGCTTATCCAATGCCAGAGTCGGATCTGTCGGGACTGGTAGGCAAGCACGTGATCTACACATACAACAATGGGTGGCAATACGAGGTCTTTTACAAGAACGAGGACACCATAGACTATCGTGTTCTGTCCGGGCTGGTGGCGGGACGGTGGGTGAAAGGCCAGAAGGTTCATATGAGGCAGCTAGCGAAGGGTGAGAAGCGTTACATGGTGAACTGGACGGAGCCCACGGGCACCTGTGTGAGCAAGGTGGTGGACGTTGAGAAGCAGGAGCTGAACGCCGTCATCTTCTTCCCCCGCTGGGTGCCCAACGATCCTCACAAGACCGTCTGCTTCCAAAACGACCACCTCGATCTCATGCATTCCTACCGTGATGCCGGCCCAACCTACCCCATCGAAGTGGTCAACCAATACGGCCGCATGCACTTCATGGAAGATTGTGACCCTGACAACGACGACGTGATTAGCTAGAGCTTAATCTCTTCTTTGCACTAGATAACTTTGCATTAATCATCTTGTAGATCTTCTTTGAACCTGGTAGCTTTCAATAGAACAGATTTTACTCTTTTTTTTTTTGTCATTGACATATTACCATTGGATTCAATTATGGCGTGGAAAGCTTGCTTCTTGTATTACATTTACCTTTCTACAAGAAGAAGTGAGCAGACTGCATATACTTAATCTAGGCGCCAGTCCCTATCCATAATATTTGAAGGAGGTGTTCTACCCTTGATAAGAAGGTGAATATATCCCAGGTTATTTATGCGTGACTATCTTTTTGAATTTTATACCATGATTATCTTTTGAAGTAACCTATTTATAAATGATACCTAGTCTAGCCAACCAAGGCTAGGTTTTCAAGAAAACCAAAAAGTGTACTCTTCATTCAAAAGACACCTAGATTTAAATTGAAAGAAGGGTACATTGAAATTTACACTTCAAAGTGAGATTATGGGTTGCTTTTCAAATTCTAGGCTTGAGATAATAACAATTGGTAATATTTCTACATATAACTTTTCTCTAGGCAAATGTGAGGATTCCCAAAAAAAATTCATGTTAAAATTTCAAATGTTAGCTTTAAAAAAAGCATACTAAGTTTTGTAAAGTTTTTCATAAAAAGAGTACTTTGATCTACATAGTGAAAATAACACTCATTTTTTCAACATATGGCAAGATATAAAATTTCAACTACTTATAATAAAAATAGTGGAAATTCTATATTAGTTTGTGGGGTACCTAATTGAAAAACATTCAAAGCTAGTTCATCATGCTATGTCACCAATCCATTATACATATGTGTAAAAGTGAGCAAGCTAATAAACACTCTAAAGAGAGATTTTCCAATGATAACAAGAAGAAACCTAGCATGGTATATTTTTTTCAACCACCCAACGAATATATATATATATATATATATATATATATATATATATATATATAGAGAGAGAGAGAGAGAGAGAGAGAGAGAGAGAGAGAGAGAGAGAGAGAGTATGCAAGTTCTAAGGCTACATAGAGCATGCATAGCTCTTTATGCATACTCTATGTGTACTCTTTATGTAGCCATAGAGCTTGCATGTTGTTTATGCATGCTTGTTATCCATAGAGCGTGCATACTCTTTATTCATACCCTTTATATAGCCATAGATAAAGCATGCATAAAGAGTATGCATGCTCTAACTATATACATAGAGAATACATGCATAAAGCGTGCTCTCTTTATGTATGCATAAAGACAGAAAGCATTATACATGCATAATCTATGCATGGAGTTAGAGCATATATACTCTTTATGCTCTATTTATAAAGCTCGCTCTCTTTATCCATGCATAGAGTATGCAATCTCTAAGCATGTATAAAGAGTATGCTTTGTGCATGCATAGAGCTTGACCTATGCAAGCTCTTTGTTCTCTAATCCTAAACCCTACTACCCAAGGATGCAAATAAGAAAAGCATAAATAGCAAAAACATAATACAGAGATTATGCATAAAACATAGAGCATAGATCATAAAGAGTATGTATGATCTATCTCTTTATGCATGAATAAAGAGAGAAAGCTTTATGAATGCATACTCTATGCATGGACTTAGATCATACATACTCTTTATGCTCTATGCATAAACCTTGATCCCTTTATGCATGCATAGAGTATGCAAGCTCTAAGCATGCATAAAGAGTATGCTTTATGCATGCATAGAGCATGCTCTCTCTCTCTCTCTCTCTCTCTTCCTAAGCCCTAGCATGGAGTATGCAAGCTCCACAAGCACGCATAGAGTATGTAAGCTTGTATGTATAGAGTATGTAAGATCCAAGCATGTCTAAAGATTATGCTTTATACATGCTCTAAAAATTCTCTCTCTCTATATTCCTAAACCCTAGCTTAGAGCATAGACCAATGAATACAATATACAACATATGGGATAGAGCATATGGCAAGCATAAAAATGAGACCATAGAGCATAAAGAGTATGCATGCTCTAACTCTTTATTTATGCGTAAAGAGAGAAAGCTTTATGTATGCATACCCTATGCATAGAGTTGGATAATACATACTCTTTATGCTCTATGTATAAACCTCGCTCTCTTTATGCATGCATAGAGTATTACATGGGTACACAGATGTTGATTGGGCTCGTAGTATCTCAGATAGAAGATCTACTAGTGGCTTCATGTTTTCTTTGGGGAGTGATGCTGTGATTTGGAGTAGCAAGAAGCAACTTACGGTTGCTCTACCAGTACAGAGGCCGAGTACAGAGGTGCTACTATGTCAGCATGTGAGGTAGCTTGGTTGAGAAAGCTACTTGCAGATTTGGGTCTATCAGTGGATAGACAAGTTGTCATTTTTCAGTATATAGTTGGCCAGGAACCCAGTTTTTCATGCTCGCACAAAGCATATAGAGGTCCACTACCATTTTGGCAGGAGACGTTGACCTTGTTTATGTCAGCACACAGGATCAGGTCGCTGACATCTTCACTCACCAAAGCATTGGGTATACAGAGAAGCTCCGTAGATTTAGGGCTTCGCTTGGTGTACATGAGATGGAGTTGAGCTCAAGGAGGAGTGTTGAGATGGAGTTGAGCTCAAGGAGGAGTGTTGAGATATCGAGCTCATCTAGTGAGGCGGTGGACACTGATGACCCACCTGGGGGATAGGCCCCACACTTACACCACTGGCATGGTTGGTGAGATCATGGGTGATATGCAGCCAGTGGGATGATAGGCTGTGTGTGACAGCCATTCTAGAAACTGGCATAGTTATAGCGCCAGCTCATTTAGTTGGGTTCACACTATAAAGAACCCTAGTATGTATTTGGTTAAGTACCTTTTCATATTTTGTGTACTCTTATCTTTGTATATGGTGTGTTGAGTGTTGTGCGAAGAAGAAGAAGATTTTCAGACTCTCACCTTGTGTATTCTCTTTTAGGGTTTTGTGAGTGTGTGTGTGCTTGCAAGAGCTCAAGCTCTCTTCTCCGCTGCATCTTCTCATACGTTTTGTCCAAAAGCTCAACTACTTGTCTAGGTCTTGTTATATGCTTTTGGAGCATGTTCAACCTTTATAGAAAGCTAGTCAATATATGATCCTTTTATGTGGAGTCAAGTGGAGATTCTGCCTTTTAGAACATCAAGAATATGCTTTCTATTCTTCCTATCATGATGCCCTAAGATTGAAGCTAGATATTCTATTTGAGCCTCAGTGTTAGAAAGCATGCAGTAGGGGCAATACTTATGCAAAAAGGCACAAAGTAGTCATACATGGGGCTTGTCTACTACATTAGTAGGATAATGAGTGAGATAGAGAGGTAATGGAATAAAGTGGAATTACTGATTTGGAATCTTGATTATGCTACTAAAATACAAAAGTCTTATTTGATTTACAGATCTTTAAATTATGGTACTTAACTCTTGTAGCCTTTTTGCCTCATGTCATGAGATAGCGAGGTGATAATCCTAAAGTGCAGAGGTGGATTATGTCTCTTCAAGAATTTGATATGAGTTTCATCAAATAAGATAGTGTGAGAGCTTGCATGAATGATATGCTCACCTATAGATAAATTTAATTAAAGCCCAAGCCTTTCAGCGATGTTGAGAAGTAGATTGTACCTAGTCCTAACCTGCATGAGAAGCTATGGGACATTGATGGCATATTGTTTTTTGATGGAGCTTTCAAGAGAAGTTTGGGAAAAGGAGCAACAAGATTTGTTTTCTTTTAGGGAGAAAGGAAAAGAGCTATGGTATGGATGTCAAGAGAAAGAGTAATAATGAATCTGAATATTTGAACCTATGCTTGGGTCTTGAAGAATGTAGAAGAAGAGGAGTGAAAAGGCTGATCATGAAAGGTGAAGGTATGCTCATCATAAGGCAAGCACAAGGAACTTGGAGGTCAACAAGGATGAAATGAAGGGATGGTAGGTAAGAAGTCTTCTTAACATTTTTCAAGCTTTTCAAATATGGCATGTGTCCCAGTGATGACAATAAGAGAGACCATGAGTTGGTAGAGAAATACTTTACCAAGGATATGCATGATATAAAGGTCCAAGAGCCTTTGTATATTAAGGTGGAGAGTCACTTCATGAGGAAGAGTATGTTCTTCTTACAGGTTTTGCAAGAAAAAGCTTGGATTTTAAAGAGTAAAGCAATTGCTAAGAAAGCCACTGGAGGTATGTTCTGATTGGTGATCACAAAGGGGCTGGTGGTGTTATTAGAAGAGTTTTATGTCATGAGATGAGATTCAAGATTTCTTAAAGGCTTATCACGAGAGATGTGGAGGCCATTATGGAGTTGGTATAACAAAGAGGAAGATCTTGAAAGCCAAGCTGATGTGGCCAAGCATGAGCCGGGATGTTAATTTCATTAGTGCATGAGTTGTCATGAGTGCTAGGGCATTTGAGAAAAGGGTGCGAATTCTAGAACCTATATGTCATATCATGAGCTATGGAGATTTTGAAAATGGGGTATGGATGTGATAGGAACCTTCGAGGGACCAAAAACAAGATTTTGTTTATAATTACCAAACTTAGAAAAATTCTAGAAATTATTTTAGAAATCCTAGAAATTGGTATTTTTGAAATATCAATTGTATTTTGGTAAATTTCATTGCTAAAAGTTTCTAGAGAAATTTAGATTTGGAGTGTCATAAGATAGAATTCAGTGGATTTCAAAACTAGTAAATTTTCAAACCCTAGAAAAATGGAGAAAATTAGGAAAAAATCATGATAATTCTTTTTTCTCGAGAATGTTATATTTTTAGGAGTTATTTAGTGTTGAAGTACATTTTTTACATGTAGACATTACATAGATGTGGATTATTCACATATTATTGACATGAGTGTTGCTTGTATTAGTAGTTATTTTTGTTTAGATTGATTTTAGATGTTGTTTGCATGATTTTTTTTTACTATTGTTTAGCCACTAAATGCTAATTCAAGCATTTTTCTTATGTGCGGATAGTTCTAGCGAATTGATTTGCTAAATCATTTTGGTTAAGGGTGGGCAAGTAAAGTTGGTTCGAGTGAATCATGATTTTCTGAACAACCTTATTACCATGGATCATATTGACTTCTTAGTCAATGATAATGTCGATGAAATGATCATCCCAACTCAAGTAGACAAGATCTTAAATTCTAAGTTGAAGAAGTGTAGGTTGTTGAAAAGAGTGAATTTTTGGAAGTGACAGAGCGTCTAAAGGCAACTATTGCTGCCAAATGCCATGACGAGATGGAGTCACTCAAGATGTAGATCTTGACTTTACAAAAAGCTCTTTTGGTGGCACTTCCTTCTCCTACCAAAGTAGTTGCTCTGTCGTTTGCACCAAAGGTGTATGGAAGTGAGAAAAAGGAGAAGATTCAGGAATGTGTAGATGCCTAGCTCAATAGGGGGACTTCACACTTTGCCTTTCATCCATTCACTGATGCACAAAAGCTACAGATCACGTAGAGATTATTGAAAGGGAAGGCATTAACTTGGTGTAAGGATCTCAAAGAAGATTCCATTCCTACCACTTGGCAAAGTTTCGAGGAAGCTTTCATAGAAGAGTTTGTCTAACTAGAGGATGAATTTGAAATAATTGCCAAGCTTGTTAAAAATAGCATGGGAAATAAATCTTTTGATAATTATGTGCAAAAGTTTAGACAATTGGCTACCAAAGCCAAGTCTAATGATCATACCTTGTGTAGCATTTTAATCCATGGTCTAACTTGTGACTATCAATATACGAGGTAAAAAAATGCAAGGTCAAAACAATTGAGGATGCTATTCAAGCAGCTAAGGTTTTTCATAAGACGATGGTTGGCACCAACACTTCAAAACCATCGTCTAATGAAAAGAAATCCATTTTCAGTTTTTCAAATACTGGACAAAAAAGAAAGTTGGTTTTCACACCAAAACCAAAAAATTCTGACAATGCCAAGAAGAAGAAATTTGTGAGCAAGGATAATATCACATGTTTCAAATGCAAGGAAAAGGGACACACGAAGAAATTATGTCCTTTGAATGAAGCTACATCACCTTTGACACTTGGACAACAAAAGGCGACAGCGAAGAAGTTTATAACAAAGAAATCTATGCACATTACAGAACTTCAAGGTAAATTTTTTTGAAGTCAATATCAGGCATCATGAAGAAAGCTAATGTTCATATTATACTTTCAGTAAAGACATTTTTGGTCCAAACAAATTATTTCGTGAATTGGTTATGGATCCAGTGTCTTCATGTGTTCATTTTAATGTGAACACTGTTTCTTTGGATGTTTGGGAAAGTAAAGTGTTAAATTCCATTAAGAGCAAATTTCAGGAAGTATTTCTTGATGAGTTATCTCATAGATTACCTCCTAAATGAGAGGTGGAACATAAAATTGAGCTACTACAGGGTGCAGAATCTGTTAGTATTCTGCCATATCGGCTTAGCAAGACTGAGGAAGATGAGGTAGAAAAACAACTAGTTGAAAACTTGAGGATGGGTCAAATAATTAGACCAAGTAAGTCTCCTTGGGGTACATCAATTCTCCTGGTTAAGAAAAAAGTTCAAGGTACCTGGCAGATGTGTATTAAATACAAACGTCTTAACAAGGTTACAATTAAGAACAAATATCCATTGCCTAGATCAGACAATCTTATTGATAGGTTGCAAGGAGCTAAGAATTTTACAAAGCTTGATTTGTGAACCAGTTATCACCAGATCCGTATTGTAGAGGAAGATGTTCCTAAAACTCCTTTTAGGACACATTATGGCCATTATGAATTTTTAGTGTTACCCTTTGGTCTTACTAATTCACCAACAGATGATGAATCATCAACTAGACTTGAAAGGTAGAAAGGCCAAATGGGCTGAATTGATGCAGGACTTTAATTGATTAAATATAGAAAAGGTCGCTTGAATAGCATTGCTAATGCGTTAAGTCAAATTGGTGAAGTTAATGAACTTAGCTTTACAAAAATTACTTCTAACTTGTATGATTCACTTAGAGAAAAATGCAGTGCATACATTGTCTTTGGAAAATATTGGAATTTGGCAAATTTAGGGTCCAACTCTAGGGTAGATAAAAATCTAGTGAAGGAAGGAAAAGCTAACCAATTTTAATTAAGAATGGTCTAATATTACTAAATAATAAGGTTTGCGTGCTGGATGTGCTGAAAATTAAACTCAGGATCCTATTTGAGTGTTATGATACACCATCGGTAGTAGGACATCCGGGCATATAGCGTACCTTGGCTTTGGTTAGAAGGATTTTTTATTGGCCAAAAATGAAGGATTTTATTCAGACTTATGTGGTCAAGTGTTTATCAGTGTCAGATTAATAAGGTAGAGCACCTTAAATCTATTGGGTTATTACATCCTTTGGATATTCCGCCTCGAAAGTGAAAAAATATTTCTATGGATTTCATTACAAGACTTCCACGTAAAGACTTCCACGTACCAACAGGGGTCATGATGCCATTTGGGTAGTCGTGGGGATATAATGAAAAAGATGGCTAGGTTTTTATCCACAAAGACAATAGTTAAAGCGTTGAAATTGGCTTACCAATTTGTCAAGAAACTATTTAGACTATATGGTCTACCTTTTGATATTGTGAGTGATTAAGACTCTAAGTTCACCGCTCATTTTTGGGAGGAAGTTTTCAAGAAATTGGAAACTACTTTGAGTATGAATTCCTTTGATCTTCGCAGTCTGATGGGCAAACAGAGCGTGTAAATTAGATTTTATAGGATATGCTTTGTGCATATGTCTCTGGAAAACCATCAAGTTGGGAAAAATATCTTCCAATGATGGAATTTGCCTATAACAGTTCTAAGCATATGACGCCTCTACTGGTTATAGTCCATTCATGCCTATGTATGGGTATCAACCCAGGGCACCTGTTGATGTCGTTCTTAAGGACATTCAACTTGATGCATCAAGGGATTTCTTGCAAGATATGAAGAAAATGCTGACCCAAGCTCATGATTCTATCAGGAGTGCTCCGGATAGAGCATGGTTTTATGCTGATATGGGATGCTCACCTCGGTATTTTGAGCCGCCAGGAGCATTGGTTTATTTGGAAGTTCCTAAATATTCTCATACTTTGTCAACACACGAAAGTGATAAAAATTATCTCCTAGATATTGTGGTCCATTCCAAGTTATACGTCGAATTGGCACAGTTGCGTATGAGCTAAAACTACCTCCACATGTCAGAGTTCATCTAGTCTTTCATGTCAAGAGAAAGAGAAGTTGGGAGGTGAGGATAACACAATTACTCCCTCAAGAACTCGTTGAAGTCGAAGATTTATCTTATGTTCCACACGAACCTAAAAAGGTACTTGACTTCAGGGAAAGAAAACTTTATAGTCCCTTAATCCCTGCGGTTAAAATTAAGTGAAAAGACAGGGAAATTGAGGATTCGACTTGGGAGTTAGTTGAGAATGTTCAACATAGTTTTCCTTCTTTTCATTTCAAGAGTGCAATGTTTTAAGAGAGGGGAAGTATGTTATGTGCACATTATATGTGCATATACTAGGAGGCTAACCCACCCTAGGCATGTGAGCATGGGAGCATGGGAACACACTCTAGTAGGGCAAGGGTTAGGTCTAACTTAAGGTCAAGAAACCAAGGGTCACACATGGAACTTAAGGGCCCTCCTATATAAGAGGGGCATGGGGCACTCTCAAGGGATGTTCTCTTGTGTAGAGCATTGTATCTACTCTCTTGCCATTTCATGTTAGAGCTATGTGCTGCTAGAATGAAGCCATATCTCTTGGTAGTATGGGACACCAAGGTAAGGTATGTGGTACTTCATTGTATTTATGTGTGCACCCTTGGGATCGGGGGTGGTTGAGTGGATGAGTATATGCCTACTTTATACATGTTTATGCATAGTGATTAGCTCGAGAGATCTTTAGGGTTTTAACACTATGTATGCATAGAGCATGCATACTCTTATGTATGCATAAAGCAAGCATACTCTTTGCATGCATAGAGAATAAATATACATATATAGAGTATGTATAGCATATGTATAGAACATATTTTTCTTAGCATTTCTCTCATGCTTACCTTATTTTCTTATATTATAGGTATCTTACCTTTTTTAGTCATTATCTTATCTTGACTACTTAAGGTAAGCTCTTACACATAAGGTCTTTTTCTATTTATTTTTTTGTATATATGGATTTTCTTTTGTAAGTCCTCTATGCATAGAGCTTAATCTATGAATACAGCTCTAATCATAGAGCTTAATCTATGCATTAAGATCTATTTGTAGAGCTTAATGTATAGATTAAGCTCTATGCATGCATTCATAATGCATAGAGATCTATGCATAGATTAAGCTCTCTGCATAGAGCTTTATGCATGCATAGAGATTAATCTATGCATGTATGCTTAATGCATAGTGCCGGGGTACGGTTTAGTTTAGGCTAGTGTGGCTTGCATAGTGCTTTATGCATAAGCCTCATGCATAGATTTATGCAGAAGGCCTCATGTATAGCTTTATGCATAGGCTTTATGCATAAGGCCTCATGCATGATTTATGCATAAGCCTTATGCATAGGCTTTATGCATAAGGCCTCATGCATGATTTATGCATAAGCCTTATGCATAATGATTTATGCATAAGGCCTCATGCATGCTTTATGCATAAGCTTTTGTATGTATCCTTTCCTCACTCTTTTCTGTTGGTTTTGTAGGTCCTCTAATCCTCTCTTTAAACATCATGAAAAAGAGGTAAGTGCTTTTCTATCTTTCCTCTATTATTGGTGCCTTTCTAATGATAACTACCCAATAAACACGATAAAGCTGGGGTAGAAAAAATAACTCACCTAGATAAATAAACAATTAGGTATCCAAGTTGGAATATGTACAAGAGTACAAGGAACATAGTCCAAAATTATATGTAAAAAAATAAAGGCAAATGCTACCTTCAAAGCACATAAAATTATCCAAAAGATCCTTATGAAACCATGGATAAAAGCATAGAAGCTCCTCGAGTCCATGAAAATCATAGTTGATCATAAAAATCAATGCATACCATCTAATGAACATTAACCATGCCAAAAGAAGCATTAAAATTTGTGGCCAACTCCTCAATCTGGAGTATATGAACATGGTGTCGTTCAAGCAAAACTCCAAAGTAAGCAAGTGAAACACATATGTGTAGCACTCATTAAAAAAAATCCTAGACACAAGTGATCTAGGCAAAACCTGGTGAGTCCATATAAAACTTGGAAAACATCCAATAAAATCCACCAAAACAAACCGATCAACTAACCCATGATAGAATTTATCTTAGGCTTAGGAAATTAAGCATAGACCACACTTAAGCAAGTGCAAAATAAATTATTATGGAAAAGTGTCAAAGGTGAAACACACTTTGAACGCAAATTATAGCCATCAAAAGAAATTAAGGAACATGTCCAAAAAGAATGGCTAAACAAAGGTAAAAAATCACGCAAACATCGTTTAGAATTAATCTAAACAAAAATAACTATTAATAGAGATATAATCGTATTAATAATATGCGAATAACCCGCATCTATCTAATGTCAGCATGAGAAAACGTACTTCAATATTAAATAACTCTCAAAAATATTTAATTCTTGAGAGAAAAAAATATCATGATTTTTTCCTACTTTTTCCTAATTTTATAGGGCCTTAAAATTATAAGAACTCGAGATGAGGATAGGAAGAAGCGTATGCGCTTTCTGGTGGAGATGATAAATCTCATCCACAGGCCATATTGCATGTCGAGGAAAGCCATATTGCATGTCCAGGAAAGCCTTTGGATTGGTAAAGGTAGGGGAGGCATGGATGAAGGTGGCTTAGGTAGAGGTGCTTTTTTATAATAAGCTAAAAGACCGGATCAGGAAGGTCACCCACCCAAACACCGAGACAAAGATCGGCCCTTTAAACCACAACTAGGAGCTGTAAAGGAGGAGGAGAGCCAAAAGGAGGAGGCAAGTAACAAAGAAGATGCAGGGAAAAGGGCAGATACACAGGTAAGATCCTAGTAAGAAGGGAGCTTTGGATAGCCAATGTCTAGAAAGAAGAGGATTTTTGAGTTCAAGGAAAAAGGGCAAGAAGAGAAAGTTAGTGGAAGAAAAGAGTAGCAAAAAGTTAAAAGAGGACTTTGCTGACATTGGCAAGTCAATACTTACATAAAAGCTAGAAAGGCAACATGAAACAACAACCTGGGAATGCCTGTGGCCCGAATAGACATAGCAGGAGGCCATAGGCACATAACACCTGCAATTGGGATAGGCACCACAAAAGATTGTGGTCATGGAACCATTGCAAACGGAAGAACAAGCAGAGCTCCTTGCACCCTGTCCTGTAAATTTTCTAGAGTCCTTTGACATAGATTGGATGCCTCAATTATTTGCAAAGATGTATGGCAGATGGACTGAAGGAAATTCCTAACCTCCTGCAGGTAGTGGTGGTCAGCAACAAGATTTAATCATCCAAGCGATGAGAAACCACTAGGAGCCTCTGCAGCAAGAGGAATTAAATAAAAGGAGGGCAACACCATATTAGATAATTTGGGAAAAAATCCCATCCCCATTTGAAAAAATGGGATCATGGGTGGGTTCACCTATCCACGATTTTGTCAAAACCCCCTCATGTGACATATCCACGATTTTGTCAAAACCCCCTCATGTGATATATCCCTAGAAATATATTTAAGAGTAGAATTGAAATCTATAATCTCTGACAAATTTGGAGTTAAAAACCTCAAGATATGGCCAAAACTATATTGAGACGTTGATTCCCAAAGTATGAGATTTTTCCCCTAGGGAGAAGCAAGAAAGATTGAGGAAATGAAAAGATAGTTGTTGAGGCTCCACAAAGATGAAAAAGAGACAAAAAGAGAGATGGCAATGAAAAAAGGGGCTCTAGCCAGGAATGAGGAGCCCAATAGGCATTTGACGAGATGGATAGGGCCAAAAGAAATCAAGATAGGATTGAGGGCCAGATCCTCTTGCTTAGAGAAGAGCACGTCATAATCATTAGAGAAGTGAAGGCTAGGGCAAATAGGGATAAAGTGGAGCTAGTCAAGGAAGAAGCTTGACTAAGAGCCCTGGATGCCGAGGAGTTCCAAGAAGTTTATGAACTAGAAGCAAAAAAAGTGGAACAGTGGGAGGCCATGCCATGGAGGACCCAAAGGAGGTGTGGGGTGAATATTCGAAGAAGGTGACAGCGGCAATGAAATCCTCCACACCTAACTGCAGGCAGATAGTTTCCTCCCCAAAGGCAAGATGAAAATCCGGAGGGAGGATCCAAAAATCTGGACATGGGAAAGCTAACAAGAGCTGTCCCTATGAGAGCCTTGAAGATTGCTTCCCACAACCAAGGAGACAAGTAAGCAGAACCCAGCGGAGCACACACCAACAAGGAAAAGGAGCCGCAAGCTCAAAATGAGCAGCTTAGACTAGAAGTAGAGACATGGAAGAAAAGATTCACCCAGCAGTGGGAAGAGGATGCAGGAGCAGCGTGAGGGAAATGGAAAGAAGCTAGTATTATAAAAAAGGAGTGTCAATGGTATAATCCCCAATGATGAGCTACGAGAGCATGCGTGGGAAGCCACAAAAAAGCTGGAAGAAAGAGCTAGAGATGAGGCCTCTCTTAGAGCACGGATTGAAGAGATGGACAGTCTGGTGCTAGAGTACAAGGTGAACAAAGGCAAGATGAATTGACAATAAAAGCCCTCAAGAACGAGATTGAGTCCACAACCCCTGCCAAGAACACAAGAGGAAAAGGAGGCAAAATGACAGTCAATGAGCTGAACATCGCCCTGACAACCCATGCTAATCTAAAGAAAAGACAAGATCAGCTAGATGCCACAAGGAGAACACACGCGAAAGAGATGAAGGCATCCATCTCTAAACTCAAGAAAAGACAAGAGCACGTGGAGACCATAAGGAAGGCCCACACTGCCAAAGTGCAGAGCAAAGATAAAATGATTGACGATTTCCAAGGGTGGGAAAAAAGGGAGAAGAAGGAAAAAGAAGCCTGCACAACAAAGGCTCCATGAAGGGAGGAACAAAAGAACATTGCTATTTGGAAGGAAATGGCCCTTTCTCACATGAAAAGCCTGATTCAGGTTTCCAAAAGCAGGCACAAGGCGTGCAACTGTGTAACTGGAATGAAATTGCCAAATTTATGACCCAATTAGACATGTCACAGACATAAAAACAAGGGCAGAGTAACTCCCAAGCAACACAGTTTAAGGGCGAGGAAAAAGCCCCTCATCTAGATCCTGAGAAGTGCAAGGAAGCTGCAGAATCTTATGACATGAGGATCTAGGTGAGGAGGCAATAACCCATGCACAGGGCAGGATTGCCACTTCCCCTTGCCAACGGAGTCACCTGCAAAAGAAGAAAGGGCACATCCTAGATTAGAACCAACACGAAAACCACCGTATGGGTGGAGGTATAGTCAAGGGGGAAAAATGAGACCAAGAGGGCCCTAGAAGACGGTGTTTGAAAACACGCCAATCATCTCAAGGCAGAGAGAGCCACATGCCTTTGCAGAGCAAGGATGGCCATTGATGTGATGGAAAGGGCCACGAAAACGTACCCCTATGCCAAGCTCATTGAGGGGCAGATGAGGATAGGAGTCAGACATGCAGGGGTGAGTAGTAGGAAGAGAGCTTAGAAGCCTAGGTACGCCCAAGACAAGCCAATAAAGTTTGTCTCTGGAGGCCTCGCCCCACGGAGGAAGGACCGAATGAAAGGGACTGGCATAGGCCTTAAGATTTTTGTTTTGATTTTCAAATAACTGAAGTAGTCTAGAGGGAAAAGGAGCCAAGTGGGCTTCACCTGCTAGTGTAGCATCCACCATGATCGCTAGGTATTGGGTGTCATCTAGCCATTAGCTGGCATGCCAGTTGGCTGTCTCAGCCACCGCAAGCATGCCCAATATATCTATTGGGCAACAAACTCTCGGGACATTAATCTTCTTTCTTGTAAAAACCTTGTGAGTGAATCTTGCCAATGGTGGGTAGTACCCATGATGTAGATGTAAAAGGGAAAAGGGAAACTATCGAGAAAAGAGATATAGGATATAGAAGAGAGTAGACAAGACAACTGAGAGTGTGCTATTGGGCTAAGCCTTTGATCTAGTGATACAAGTGATTTTTCTGTGCAATTCTTCATTTTCTATACTTTATAAGTCTATTTTATTCCTTGTCGTGTTAAGCTCTTTCTTGTTATGATATGACTTTGTTAAATTTGCAACAATGTGGAGCTATGGTGGATCAAATGCTAGAATCAACATCATTAACAAAAGAGATTAGATGATAATTAAGATGTGATTAGTGAGCAATTTCACTGATAATTAAGATGTGATTAGTGAGTAATTTAACTGATAATTAAGATATGATTAGATAATAATTAAGATGTGATTAGTGAGCAATTTAACTCATAGCTTAATGTAGGCATGGATAATGAAAAACCAGCAAATTCTCATTAGGCCAATGCCTCAATTTATAGGGTTTACATCCAAGCATCTAATCTCACTGATTTCTCCTTGATTCACTCCACCTCTTTTGCTTGATTCTCTCCCAGAATATCTCCATCTCTTCTCCTTGATTCTCTCCACCTCTCCCAGAATATCTCCACACCTCTCCTAAATCTCCTCATGCCACCCTTTATTCTCTCCCAGTAGATACTTCTCACCTTTTCACAGGTTCTCTCACATTTACAGATTCTCTTTTATAGCCTCTTGCCAAGGGCTTGTTCCCGCACACACTCTATTCACTTGTATATTTCAACACCTCCTCTCAAGTGAATACTCCTAGCACACCTGGACCCTATAGCAAGTTTCCCTCGACCAGTGCCTCAAGTCCCTAAACTCATAGTCCTTGACACTCTCTCTCTCTATGTGTCCAAGGCTACTACAAGTGCCCGTGACCTTGACTAAAGTGCCCACACATACATCTACCACATGGCCTACATCATCGGTGGCTCAGAGGATTACTCTATTGGGGCAAGTTACGTTGGGTTTTAGGGTTTCTCTCCCTCTCTCTCTCTCTCTCAGAAAAGATGACTGACTCCACTTCCTTAGGAGCCTCCATGAAGTTTGCCGATGTTGTTCCTTCTCCTCTGGGTTTGCTGTAGTAGCAGTCTCTTGCCATGTGTCCTGGCTTTCCACAGTTGTGGAAACAAGTGAAGTTCCTTCCTCCTACTTTGCCTCTTCCTCATCCTCGTCCTCGAGAGAATCCTCCTCGGGTGAAGAATGCTTTTTTTTCTCCTGCTGGGGCTGCTGTCGAGTCCAGCCATTTCTTCTCTTTACCTCTGGTCTCTTGCTCTAGTAGAGCTCCTTCTATCTCGTGTAGCTTCAATTCAGGTACATTCTTTAGTGTTGCTACAATGTTTTCATATTCACCTTTGTCCACACTCTTTAGAAGCATTGCTAGTGCCTCATCATTTTCTACCTTTTTGCCAATAGCTGAGTTGTTGCTTAATGCTTTTATATCTGTTCAAGTGTGTGATTAAAGGTTCACTTTCCTTCATATCCAATTTGTAGAATTGCATTAATAGATTTATCTTTGAATTTTTAGCTTGTGTGCCAAATAATTTATTAAGTTCATCCCATGCATCTTTTGCCCACTGTTTCCCTGTGATGTGATGAATGATTTCATCATTTAAACTGAGTGCGATAAGTCCCCAACCAATGCTTTTTCATTCCTTCTCTTCCACTCATTTTCCCCTCTCACCTCTGGGAGTTCATCTCTTCCCTCAACTAGCCCCCACAGATTTTTCCTCCTCATCATGAGCAGATACATTTTTGTCTGCCATGTGTAAAACTGATCCCTATTAAATTTGGCTATCTCTTGTGGCCGTACTCATGATAATGTGAAGGGGGTCTTACCTCTCGATCCAATTGCAAGATTCAAGGGCAGTGTCTACCCTTTATAACTCAATCTGGTGTTTAGGTGATGATTATAATAGATTTATCAGCATAAATTTACCAGAAATTACATTAAACCAAGGGTAACAAATCTGTATGGAATGGTTGGAGTATCAAACCATCTCCGAATTGCAATCTCAATTTATAGAGATCTGCATTAGATACCTAATGGTTAATTTGAACCCTCAATCGCACCAAAATATAGTGATTAGTACTAGATTAGCAAATCCTCTATTTTGTGTGCAAAAAACAGAGTATGCGGGAGTCCAGATCTGAGGCCATAGAGTTCAAATGAGCTCAAATCCTTTCAAGGCCATCAATAGCAATTAGTCTAGTAGAGGATTAAGCTAAGAAACACAAGATTTGACCAAATATTGAATGCTTAGTTTCTATTTTACCAAAGTCACCTGCAGATTTGATGAAGAGCTTGGATCTCACTGTAGACTTGATCAAATCAAAATCTGTCTTCACCAGCTTGTAGGGCACCCTTGAAAACCCCTAGGGCCAATAGGAATTGGATCTATTTCATCTGGTACAAAAGAAATCTCAGTTTGCTTAAAAAAGTGACACCTGCAAAATCGCAAATTTTTGCAACTGTAGAAGGCGGTTTGGCATGCCGATTGGATAGGCTGAATGGTGGGGAGTACAGCTATGTTTGGCTAAAGGCTTTTGCTCTAATATTTCTCCTGGAGGGAGATCAAGCCCCTCCACTGGCTGCTGGGGGTGCAGAGACTACTTGAAAAAGAGGTAAAAAAATCTAATTATCTACTAATCCTAGTTAGCCAGGTGATTAGCAAGATAATGGGCTCACAAATTGATGGATTCTAGGCTAGGATCTTATACCATGTTAAATTTGCAGCAATGTGATGAGCTTTGGTGGATCAAATGCTAGAAAAAATATCATTAACAAAGAGATTAGATGATAATTAAGATATGATTAGTGAGCAATTAACTGATAGCTTAATGTAGTCATGGATAATAAAAAACGAGCAAATTCTCATTAGGCCAATGCCTCAATTTATAGGGTTTACATCCAAGCATCTAATCCCACTGATTTCTCCTTGATTCACTCCACCTCTTTTGCTTGATTCTCTCCACCTCTCCCACAATATCTCCACACCTCCTAAATCTCCTGATGCTACCCTTTATTCTCTCCTAGTAGATACTTCTCACCTTTTCACAAGCTCTCTGACATTTACAGATTCTCTTTTACAGCCTCTTGCCAAGGGCTTGTTCCTGCACACACCCTATTCACTTGTATATTTCAACAGCCTTCTCATTAGGAATTGCACTCATAGTCGTTCCTATTTGGATGTGGCTCCCATCTAGAAACAGAATCAAGAGTCATGTAAGGGATCCCGACAAATGCAAGAACCAACCTCTTTGGCTAGCATGACAAACTCTCTTAGCCTAGTCAATTGGTGGTGTAATGCATTAGCGTTATCTTATCTCATTGGGCATAGTTTCATTAGTCGCGTCTCCTTCAGAGCTGACTAGGTGGTCCGGAACCACGCAAGTACCAAGTCTCGACCAGAAAACGACAACATGCATAATCTTTATGCATCCTTAGAGCATGCATACTCTATGCATACATAAATCATGCTCTCCTTATGCATGCCTATAGTATAGAGCATAGAGTATGCATGCATAGATCTTGCATACTCTATGTCTATGCATGCATAAACCATGCTCTCTTTATGCATGCCTAAATCATAGAGCATGGAGTATACATGCATAGACCTGGCACACTCTATACTCTATGCATGTATAAAGAGTATAGAGCATGGATACATAAAGATTATAGATGTTAGACTATACTCTATGCATGTATAAAGAGCATCAAGCGTATGCATACATAAGAGTATAGATGCACACAAAGAGTATGCATGCTATGTATGCATAGAGCATGCATACTCTTTTCATGCATAGAGCATAAGTATAAATATATATAGTATGCATAGAGTATGTATAGAGAATACTTTTCTTAGCATTTCTCTCATGATTACCTCATTTTCTTGTATTGTAGGTCTCTTATGTTTTTTGAGCCGTTAGCTCTTCTAGACCACTCGAGGTAAGCTCTTACACACAAGGTCTTTTTTTATTTATGCTTTTGTATGTATGAGTATATCTTGTTTTGAGCCTTATCTATGTTTTGTTTAAAAAAGTAGCCATATCTAGTAATCCATGACACTACATCCTGAGGGGTCCACTATGTAAACACTACCTATAGCACATGCGTTTAAGGGGTATTTAAAAATAACCTTATTAAAAAATTTTGTATATTAAAGATACCCCTTATTTATGGAGTTTTGTAATAAAACTAACCCTTATGTATGGATTTTTTCACTTTTCAATTTAAAAAACACTTATGTATGTAAATATTTATGTACGTCCATCCAAGAAAAAACCCCTTCTGTTGAATGCACGTGCTATCTTACATATTCTTTAGTGGACCCCCTAGGGACTATATGGAAGATAAGATCCAGAATTTCTTCTAGATACTTTGCCCTAATCAACATGACATAGCTAGGTTGGAGCTTACTTCACATGTTCTCGGGTCATCGAGTCTCGCCACCCTGAGTACTTGGAATAGTGCTAGTGGTGCAGAGAGTTCACAACATAGGTCTCATAGCATCCATAGTGCTGGTAGTAGTGCTAATGGCAGTAGCGATTCACTCCAAGCATCACTTTGTCACACTCTCCTTTTGTTCATACTCCCTTCACTCCTTGCTCTCCAGCATAATCAAGGCTAGAGCCACTCTAGTTGGTAGGCACTCCTTTTTCTCATACTCCCTTTACTCGCTCTGCAAAGCAACATCAAGGTACCTATACTCTTATAGATGCTATGATGAAGGATATATCACTACAAGGGATCGGGCTCATACCCGCGCTCCCAGCTGCTAAAAATGACTTGTGAAAAAAAGTAGCGAGCCCATGTATCAGCGCGTGTATAATTGCGGCCAGAGACATGCGTGTAAAAGCGCGTGTATAGGAATGTTCAGACGCGCTGATACACGGGCATATACACGCGTTCTGTCAGTTTAGCTGTGCTTAGACGCGCTGATAGAAGGGTGTATACATGCATTTTGTCAGTTTAGCTGCACTTATACACGCGTATTTCATAGATTTGACGCGTCTATACACGCGTGTTTTACAGATTATCCGTGTATATACACGTGAATTTTTACAGAGTTGACGCGTCTATACACGCGAACAGAGAGCAAAAAAAAATCCAGAGAGTGCTTTTTGGTACCTGAATGCTGTTCCAGCATTCCAGCACCCAATAACACTCTCTGGATTTTTTTTTGGGTGCATTGGACCATCCACGAGGAAGATATCCACGAGGAAGATTTAAGACAAGAACGACATGAATGCATACATTGTCAATACACGATTCAAGATAGACATGAATGCAATACTATCGATTCACGATTCAATATTACTGCATGCCATCTCGTCGGACTCGCAGGCACAGACGGTAGTGGAGTGCCCTGGATACTCGTGGTAGGGGTATAGACACCAGGCATGGAAGGAGGGGGATGGGCATACATGTACTCTGTAAGCTCAACTGGACCAGGATGGCGCCCAAAATGATTTAGCATCTCCATCAGGCAGTCAATTGCTGTACGCAAATGGATCGGATGAAGAACCTGGATCCATAAAGAATCTACAAAAATAAAAGTATATACATGATTGCATCAAAGCACAAATGCAAGCTAGCACATATGATTTTCCACCATCAAACTGACATCACTATCTAGAGAATTCACATCTTCAACAACACTCAGAACTATAGAGTTATCCTCCTACAACTCTTCAAAAACTACATCACTATCACCACAACATCCATCTTGTGTGGTTATCTTCAAAGGTTGCACACACATTATTGCATGCATGACTATCACCATCCTCATGTACATCATGGGCTGTCTCTTGACTCACATCGAGAGATAAGTCATCATGATAGCATACTTGTATTCATCACATAAGCCATAGATCACCTCCACATTAGTACCAAGTGAATCAGCACAAACACAAATACCATCATCCAACCCACCCATCAGCTCTAAGACCATAGTATGGGGTAAACACAGTCGCGTGTATACACCCGTCCAAAAATGTGTGTATATGCGTGTGAACCATTTGCGCAGACATACACGCATTCCTACGCGCGGCCTGCGAAATTTTTTTTTTGAAAGCGACCGACCTCTGACAAATCGTCCTTATAAAAAGCCCACTGTCGCCCCCTGTCACAATCGTTCACCAGATGGCAACCAGAGAAGGAGAAGGATGGAGACAAACCCATAAAGGAAAGAGACAATAGCATAAACAAATGGAAGGAAAGAGACAGGGCAAAGGACAAACTGACTCACCTCTGAAAAAGTGAGTCTTCTTTTTGGCTAGTTTCCTTCACCCGTGTGTGCTCCTTGTCTGCTCCTTGTACTTAGGTTTAGTGCTCTGTTGGAAGAGGCGATGACGAAGGAGAGCAGATCTATATTTTGAAAATGTTTGTGCAAAAGATTGGAAGCGTATTTGGGAGTCTATAAATATTCTTCCTCCAGATGGCATGAATAGGTATAGTAATGTTTTTCAATCTTGTTTTGTGTAGTCTCTAATTGGATTAAAGGTCACATAGAGCAATCCCTTGTGTAGGTACTCCATTTTTTTCCGCTATCATATTGGACCCATCTTAAGATCAACCATCTTCTTGGTCCCATGCACATCTTCAAGAATGTGGGATCTGGTATTTGGGAACATGTTATTGGTAAACGAGACAATGTTAGCGTACAGGAGGACTTGCGGGTCGCAGGATGTATGCATCAAGCTTGGCCACGAGAGGAGGGTGGGCACGTTCGTCTTCCGCCTGCACCATGGATTATATCAAAGAAAGAGGAGAAGCATGTAAAGCAGGCCATCACCACTTTACGTACTCCCACTGGATGCATGAGATCATTGAAGGGAGCCTTTACAACCACTAAGAAAAGAGGCGTTGAGCAACTATATGGGTTTGAAGTCCCACGATTGGCACAAGATGCTCCAAGTAAGTGTTTTCCAAGTCTTGTACGTTGAAATTAAATTTTGTAATGCCATAAACCATACATACATGTGCTCTTATGTGTGTAGTTCATACTACCTACTAGCATCGACCATTGTGCAAATAAGAGTTTGAAAAAATGTATTTATAAGATGGACGAGCTTGTGAGGTATGTAAAACCCATGTCAGATCACCCTTCATTATACCTTGCAAAATGAACGTACATGAGGTATAACGTACTATTCATTTATTTTTCACATATGTTAGTTCCAAAGCAATTGATCCAGCCACGTTGGATGATGCGCGTGTTATGGCAGTGGAGGTGGTTTGTTTGGTAGAGGAGACTTTTTCGTGAACCATTCTCACAAGTCAACTACATCTCATTGTGCATTTAGTGGACGAAATTGCTTTATGTGGCACTGTGCATGCACGTTGGATGTTCTTCCTAGAGTGCTTCATGAAGACCTTAAAAGACTTTGTGAGGCAAAGTGCAAGGCCCGAAGGAAGCATGGCTGAGGGTTGGTTGATACAAGAGTCTCTTGTATATATTTCAAAATTTCTTGGTCAGGTGGACAGCTCTTTGCCACCACGACTATGGAGCAATGAAGAGGACTTGAGGATGACCTCTATTGTGCCTCAAGGAAAAGGACAGAGTAAAGTAATTGACAGAACATTGATTGATGATCTCAATTTCACTTGCATCCTTAATAGTGATGTGATGAGTAGATGGGTTACAAGATATGAGGATGCAAAGACAAAAAGGCAAGCAGAAAGAGCTCTCTTTCGGAGGCAACATGGCTCTCGTAAGGCGTACCCTAAGCATCTAGCAACACGTCCGAATGATATCCATGTTGATTGGTTGCATGAGGAAATGGAGAGAGCAGAGAGCGACGAGGGGCTGCATATCACGGCGGAAGAATGGGAGTATGCACGAGGATGCATGTTAAAGGTACATAGAACTAATGTTTTGCATTGGTTGTAAGTGATTTGCTTTTAATATTTATTCACATTGCTTACACAAATAATGCTTCTATTTTGGTCCAGTGCACTATGTTCAATGCTATATGGTGTGAAGGCAAGCATTTTCGAACACAAAGAATTGATGAAAAGAGGAATACACAAGATTGCGGTGTCATTAGTTGCTTTGAGGGAGCTAATGGAAAAATGGATGATTATTGTGGCACAATCCAAGACATATTTAGGCTTGACTTTCATCGCTTCTTTGTGTATGTTTTGGATGTCAAATGGCAAATGAACGTGGTGGAAAAAGGGCCTAATGCAATAATAAAACACCATGCAAGTGGCTATGTAACTATTGACTCTATAAAGTTTTGGCAAACAAAGAAAGATAGGCTCCTATTACCACAACAATGTGAGCAGGTATGCATTTTTTTACTAATGTGTTTCATGTACATATATATCTAAGCTCGTGTATAGGCTTGACTTTCGTCGCTTCTTTGTATATGTTTTGGATGTCAAATGGCAAATGAACGTGGTGGAAAAAGGGCCTAATGCAACGATAAAAGGGCCTAATGCAACGATAAAACGCCATGCAAGTGGCTATGTAACTATTGACTCTACAAAGTTTTGGCAAACAAAGAAAGATAGGCTCGTATTGCCACAACAATGTGAGCAGGTATGCATTTTTTTACTAATGTGTTTCATGTACATATATATCTAAGCTCGCGTACCCCTTGACTTTTGATATGCTAATTAATTACTGTAGTATGTGTATTTGAGTAGGTTATCTATCTGCCAATGGTGCATGACATTAAATGGTGGTATGCCATCCCTATTGCACCACGTTCCAAAGTGATGTATAATACATTCACTGATATGGAGCATATGGAGGATGTAACAAGCCGCAATGAAGATGATGTCGAACATGCCAATGAAGATGTTGTGATCGATGATCAAGAAATAAGAGATGATCATGATAATGAGGATGAGCGTGCCATTTCTCATGATCATGAGAATGACCCTACTATTGAGGATGATGGTGATGTTGATGAGGATGATCAGGACATCGATACCATTATCAATGGACAGAATATCGATAGTGGAATAAATTTAATCGTAGCCTTACAAATTGATCAAATGGATATTGATGTTGATCGTTTGGCAAGGATGGATCTTATTGAAGATGAGATCGAACCCTAACCAATCCATCACTGTATCGTTCTAAATTGGTGACATTTCTATTGTATATATTGTCTTTTAATTATCTCATGATTTATTTTTGAATATATTTCATTGTTGTAAATGCATGTAGTGGGATTGTGTAATGATATATACTGTAATGTACTATGAGATGGTTTAAAGAAAATAGTTTTTAATTTTGTAAAGGAATTTAGTTTTTCTTAATAAAGCGTGTATTGATGCATGTATTGATGTGTGTATAATTGTGTGTATATACACGCGCTTATACACGCGTTTCTGAAACCAGTATACACGCGAATTTAGATGCCAATATACACGCGCTAGTAGAGGCCAATATACACGCGAATTTAAATGCCAATATACACGCGCCTGATACTATTCAAATACATGTGCGACCATACACGCGCCCGTAATTTATCGCGTGTATGGAACGCATGTATGGCAGCATTGTCTTGTAGTGCATCATTAAGGATGAGCTAGGTGGAAGGGTATTAATGCGTATGTAGCGTCCTCTCTAGAGATTAATGTTTGGGTATGACATCCTCAGCGAAGTGTTACGACCAACCAAAAGAAAAAAACAATTACATTCTTGAGCAGCTTCATAGAGAGTTCCGAATCTCAACCCTCTCCAAGCAATTCAATAACTAGTGGATGCTTAAGATAATGAGAGATCTTATGAGCCATCAAAGGTCTGAGATCCAAGATGCAATAAAGGAAGGGAAAGACTAAGCCTGTGTATCTCAACACTGAAGGCTAGGGAAAAGCTAAGGTGGAGGTCCGTGACACCCCCGACAAATACAAGCAACAACAAGAGGCTGTGAAAGCATACCTTGAAGGCTCCACGACTTCTTACCTTGGTGATAATGGCACTAGTCTCTTTGATACGTACTTTGTAAGTTTTCATCTCTTTCTTTTTACATACTTTGTAAGTTTTCATCTCTTTCTTTTTCTAATATATTGAATAATGTATGTATGAATTATTAGATATGCTAAATATTCTAACTTCAATGTGTGTAGAGAGAAGTAATCGAACATGGTTATACTCAAGAAGATGAATCAGGAAGGAAATGAGCTCAATTGGACCCACTTTATCAAATATATAAGTATATAATATTATCAAACATTTAAGTTTTTAGTTTTCTAAATTTTACACATAAATCATATTTGAATTCATTTATCTCTTCTGTATCTCTATCTTTTTAATGCTTAATTATCTTGATAAAACTTATAGTTATATTCATGCAAGGACCTCGATAGGAGCCACATGAAGCGGAAGGAGGCAATAATGAGATCATAATCTTATATACGCCTTTTGTTTTTACATGCTCATATTTTTTGTAAGGGCTATGTTCGTTATTTTGGTAAAATCACTAGCTCTACTCATTATTTTCTTTGTAAGAGAACTTTCAAAATCCCCAAAGTATCAAGATTTTTTTAAATTTCCTAATATGGTGATTGGAGTTTTATACTACTTGTGAGGTTCTTAATTGTCAATGAGTTACCATATCTTGAATACCAATATCTATGTACTTTTCAATTTTCTAAATTTTATACATAATTTTGATTATCTGTTCAACATCTTTGTCTTTAATGTATTTAGATTCAAAGTACATGGCTAGATACTATGGGCAAAATGGACCAAGTTGAGGCAAATTGTCCCAATCTATCCCAGAAACTTTCTTTTACCAATGTCAGTATGTATGTTGATATGAAGGTCGATATATATATTGATATATGCAGCATCGACAAATGCTTGGATATGTTTGATATGTTCGATAAATGCTTGATATGTTTGACACATATATCAACATTTGGTTTAAAGGAAAGCATCAGTATAATGGTTGATATACTCTCCCGTGATCAACATGAGATAGTTAGGTTGGTGGATCTTAGCTCACCTATTCTCGGGTCATCGAGTCGTACCACCTCCAATACTTGGACTAGTGCCAATGGTGCACAGAGTTCACGACATAGGTCTCATAGCAGCCTTAGTGTGGTAGTAGTAGTGCTAATTGTGGCGGTGGCAATCGGCAATGGTGGAGGAGGTGGAGGATGCTAGTACTCCATGTCATCTTGCTACACATTCGCTTCTCCGAGCATCACTCTGAGGTTCACTCTGTCAGGAACTCCTTTGTCTCGTACTCCCTTTACTCCTCGCTCTCCGGCGGCATCGAGGCTAGAGCCACTTCGGTTGGTAGGCACTCCTTCTTCTTGTACTCCCTTTACTCCTCACTCTCCAGCGTCAGGACTAGCGCCATTCTGGTTGGCAGGCACTCCTTTTTCTCATACCTCACTCTCCAGCATCAAGGCTAGAGCTACACTCCGGTTGGCAGGCACTCCTTTTCCTCACACTGCCTTTACTTCTTGCTCTCCTCACAGATGCTAAGATGAAGGGTCCCTCATCAAGGATGAGCTACGTAGAAGGGTATTAACGCATACGCAGCGTCAACCCTATCATGTACAGTTTGGCTATGAAATCCTCACCAAGTGGCACGACCAACCACAAGAAAAAAAAAATGAATTACATTCTTGAGCAGCTTCATACAGAGTTCCAAGTGTGAGGCCTTGCCGAACAATGCAATAACAAGTGGATGATCAAGAGATGTTATGATCCATCAAAGATCTGAAATGCGAGATGCAATAAAGGAAGGGAAATACTAAGGTTGTGTATCTCGACATTGAGGACTTGAGAAAAGCTAAGGCTGAGGTCCCTGACACTCCCAACAAGTACAAGCAACAAAGGGAGGCTACTAAAGCATACCTTCAAGGCTCGGGGACTTCTTACCTTGGTGCTTATGGCACTAGGCTCTTTCATACATACTTTGTAAGTTTTCATCTCTTTTTTTTTTGCAATATAATTAATAATATATGTATGAATTACTAAATATGCTAAATATTCTTCCTTAAATGTGTTCACAGAGAAGTATTGGGATGTGGTTATACTCAAGAAGATAAAGCGGGAAGTACATGAGCTCAATTGGGCCCACATCCTCAAATATATAAGTATATAATATCATAAAAAACTAAAGTATTTAGGTTTTTAAATTTTACACATAAACCATATATAAATTCATTTATCTCTTCTATGTCTCTATCTTTTTTATGTTTAATTATCTTGATAAAACTTATGGTTATATTCATGCAAGGACCTCCAAAGGAGCCACAAGAAGTGGAAGGAGGCGTAATGAGATTATACTCTTACATAGGCCTTCTGTTATACATGCTCATACTTTTGTAAGTAAAAGCACTACCTCTACTCACTATTATCTTTGTAAGGCTCTACTTCAATCACCTGTAATCATTCCCTATTTTTGAATACAAGAAAATATTATTTTTTCTTGTTTTTGCCTTGAGAGATGAAAAATTCTAAAAAGTAATAATTCAATATTGAGATATTTTTGGATAAACAAATTCCTCTAATATCAAAAATATATTTTCCTGAAACAGAAAATCAAAATAAATTTTCCAAGGTGCATTAGGAATCAATTAAAAAATTCTCTATTCAAATGATGCTTCTCATGGAGCAGTTCTTAATTCTAAAATCAAACTCTACGCTAGTTAAGCTAGAGGCTAAACAAATAGATTTTTAATGCATTTATGTTACATAAATTACGATGAACTTATGATTTAGATCCACAAATTGGATTTACATCTATTGATAGTTAATCTATCATAATTGTATTACTAAGTTTTATTCTTTTCAAAATTATTCAAAATTATCAATAATAGCACCGGAGCTATGGCAAAATTTTAGAAATTAACACATAAGTCATTTTTATGCATAATGTGAAAAGAGGACTTCCTATCATATTCTAGGATTAGTCATCCTATGTCAAAAGAATAATTCTCATCATATCCATGGAAAATTATTTTTTAATATTTATGCATAAATAGTTAATTAGAGAAAAAGAGAAATTTTTAGTAATTTCATTTTTATGATAAAAGAGGAATTTCTATGATAATGGAGATCTATGTATTTTCAATGGACAAAGAGAAAAATAGGTATATTAAAATAATTAATATTTTTATTTAAAATTAAAGAGAAATTTTAGGTAAATTATTTTTATGCATGAATAAATTTAAATGATGAAAGAGGATTTCCCATCATATTTGGAATTCAATCATTTAAATGGAAGAAGTGGAATTCTTGTCATATTTAAATTAATGGATATTTTTATTTAATTTTTAGGAAAAATTTTAGTCAAAATTAGTTTATGAATGAATAAATTTAAATGATGAAAGAGGAATTTCTATCATATTTGGAATTCAATCATTTAAATAAAAAAAGAGGAATTCTTGTTATATTTGGAATATTGAATATTTTTATTTAATTTAAAGAGGAATTTTAGATAGATTTATTTTATGATAAAAGAGGAATTCCCATGACATTTGGATTGCACTCATTAAATGAGATAAAGAGGAATTTTAATCTTATTTAAAAAATCGATAATTTTATTTAAATAAAAGAAGAATTTTTATGATATTTAAGCAGAGAATGATTTGAATTCATTTTTCATGACAAAAGAGGAATTTTCACCATAATTCCACCTAGGGAAATAAGGTTGAAAAATTAAATGGTAGAAAGAATATCTTTAGATATTTTATGTGGTTAAATCACCAAATTGGTATTTACCCAAAAATAGATTAAATGGAAGAAGGTAATTTCATTAAAACCCAATATCTTCTAATAAAACCATTTCTTAATCTATTATGGAAAAGAAAGAATGAAATTCACAAAGTTGAAATTTCTTTACGATTAGAAGTTCAGTAGTTGTTTATCTAAGAAAATCCTTGTTAGAACTAAACCGAATGATTAGACTACGAGAGGGACGGACAATAAACCTACTTGTCCATCTCTCGATCTGAATCAAGCAAAAACTTCGTGACCAATTCCAGTTCCTAAATACAAAGAATAGAGTACTTGCCGAATTAAACTAGTTTTCCTTTGACCGAAATCACCAAGAATCTAGTTGGACAATCAGTCAAATGATGGGTAGATTACCCTGATGAGAGATCAAGGGTGCTCATTATAAAATTAGAAATTAAGGAAAAACGGGTTTTGTAGAACCAATCTCAAATTGGGAATTTTACTTGCATAGACCTCCGTTTTTCATTTAAAGGACTGTCTTACACCAGAATGTTGGAGGAAGCATTTGGCATGTGTTTTACTCAGAGGAGGTTCATTGTTGCAACAGCTGGCGGGGAGTCATCGAGGGACGTCGATCGTGCGGCAAAGCCTCTCAAGGTCTTGACTAGCCTTGGTACGATTAAAATGGTGTGCTTCCGGTACGATGGGCGAGGACCGACGAAGCGGTCCCTGAGTAAAGTGCTAGGACACCTAGGTAGGATCCTAGAGGGTTCTGACCAGGTGATGCACGGGCTTGTGGTTGCTAGGACACCCATGTGTGCGTCGAGAAAGATTCGGATGGACTAAGAAGAATGACTTTTGTGAATCAAATTTTGATATCAAATCTCGTTGGTTGGCCAGCTGGTCTTGAACGGAGAGTCTAGAGGACACATTTTGTAATACAATGGACTCGGAATTTTGGAGGATGATGATCAGTAATATTATGATTTTCATTGAAGGATTGTTTTAAAGACAGTCGAATCTGTTATAAATGGCAATTTCATATCGGGTGTGTACGTGGTATGCCTACTTTAAATTTTGCTTGAAAGTCGGCTAGGGGGCCTCGAAACTCTTTTCCTCGATACCTGGGCAAAACATAACCAAATCTTTATAAAGGAATCCCACCAAGACAGTGGTCGGTAGGTGGTTGGCTAACCCAAGGGCCGGTTTGGATCGGGGGATTCCTGCGAAACAATTAAGATACGATTAGTTACGTTAGATTAAGTCCTGAGAAGACCCTTGTTCTTTGTGGGAGGGAATCAGCGGATGTGCCTCATTTTAAAGGAGGAAAAAAGCGATGATTCTATGGACCAAGTGCAAGTCTCTTCTTTGATCTGACCATGTGACCTCAGGTTCGGTCGGATCAGTTTAACTAGTTAAGACTTTGACTCGTTAGATTGATTCCCCAGTTAGAAGATTTTCCCATGGTGGAATCGCGCGTGCCTTCCGAGCGAGGGAAGTTTTCCCGGGCTCGTTTTTTTGGAGGAACTGCCAGGCTAGTCTCTTGTCCGGACATCCGCGTGCAAGGCCTCGAGTGTGGATCCCTACCCCGCATGTGAGGCTGACGCTGCTTCCACCGCCAACACCCTCGGAGGGGGTCGGGGATCTCACAGCTGGTATCAAAGCTTTGTTGAGAGCTAATAAGGACAAATGATTTCTTATCCAAAAATTGTAATAAAAACTCACAGAGAGCATTTACATATTGTATTTTCATTCCTTAAGCTTCATTAATTAAGGTTTTTAATCAAAGAATTTGATTTTATAGATGGAAGTTTCACACTTATCTAGTGTGCTTGACCTCACCTAGTCACAAGACATGACTGCATTCGCCTCTTCGATCATCTCATTTCTTCTGCTATAACTTGGACTCGGAGGCCATTTCGAGTATCTATATTTCCCTGAGCCAGTGGAGAGAGAGCAGCACAAGTGGTTTGCAGGGCAGTATGTCTATGACTCTTATGGCCAGCGTTCAATGGTGAGGCAGAATCTCTCATTAACCATGATTTTGATGAGGTTGAAAGTCATACATGGTGTTATTTTCTCACTCAATGCCTCGAAATTTCAGACTTTCCTACCAAATCTATAGACTCCTTAGTCGTTTTATTCCTAAGGACAAGATAGTAACTCCCTTGGCAGTAAAGGAACATTTGTATTAGGGCATGTCTATAGTCCAGTACCGTTGTCTTATGCGTCTCCCTAGGAGAGTTTGACTTCTCGAGCTAAGCTACTCTATGTACATATTGCAACTTTTATATAAATAAAGAAATGTTTTGTGGAAAAATTCCCTGTTGTATATGTGATTGTTTATTGAGACGAATTGATGAAGTAAAATCTATTACCGGACATATGTCATAGATCTCCAATAAGATCATTTATCTTGTTTAAGAAATTATTTTTCAAACCTCTTAAGTCTTAGGATCTCGTTGGACGATATCAAAATAAAAATTTAATAATATATCATTTTTGGCAGAATCATGAAGCGAGGAAACCGTGGCCGTCAGCCAAACCCTCTCTCTGAGATGAAGAAGAGCTTAACCCCGACGTTCGTAAGGCTCTTCACAGAACTTAGCTAGGACCCTTCAAAGGAGAAGGGGAGAACCTGGGCAAGGCTGTGGAGAAATGGGTGGAAGCTATGGAAGAGTATTTCGATGTCACAGGTTACAATGAGCAGAGCAAAATGGCTCTTGCCAGGCTGAAAATTGTGGAAACAGCCAGGGTGGCATAGAGGAACCATTGTGACACCAACCATCTAGACAGGAATACCCAGTCCTTGAACGATCTTAAAGCCTATTTAAGGAAGAGGTTTTGTCCCCCTGGGTTCTTAGAAACCAAAATGAAAATTTTAGAGCTAAACCGGGGGAGAAAAACCATCGAAGATTATCACCAGGCATTTGCTCTTCTACTCAAGTATTCACCACCTCTAGATGAAGAGAAACTTATGGCCAGGTTCATTCGGGGAGTGAACGAACCCGTAGACACACTGGTCAAGAATGCCAAGCCAATGTCCATGGCATAAGCTGTCAGAATGGCGAAGGACTTTGCCAAAGCCTTCATCGTGATAGTCCCACGCCAAAGCCAGCTCCCTCATCCTTCAAAAGATTTTAGACACCGAGAAGTTCTTCCAACCTTCGGCCTCCAAAGAGACACCAAGGTCCCAACCACAATTTGGAGACATGAAGTTTCAAGAATGAAGGTAGACCTTTCCCTCGAAGTTCTTTCTCAAGAACTCCGGCTCTTTCAAGAATGCAAAGGGAAGAGCTTTGAAGTGAGAACAAGTGCTTCGGATGTCAAGGTTTTGGGCACCAGCTCAAGGATTGCCCATCTCCTTCTGTGGGCCAAGGAAGCTAGGGTCCCAGAATTCAGAGATATACTCCTTTCTATCAGTTCAATCGGGGTCCCCCGCACCAAAATCAGGGCAACCCGAGAAGAGTGCCAGCTCAGCTTATAGCCTCCATGCAAAGCAGTCTCCAAACTCCTTCCCAGAATTGGGGTAACCAAAGAGAGAGAGTTCCACCTCAGACTGCAGTAGCTAGAGCAGTCACTATAGCTGAAGAAGTGGAGGAAGAAAAAGGATAGATCTATGCAACAATAGAGCATCAGGGGAATAACCGTCAATTTTCAGTCCTCCAGACTCCAGCAGAGTACCAGGGTAAGCAATTCAAGCTTTTGATTGATTCAAGCAGTACTCATTCTTTTATTTTCCCAAGATGTCTGCGTAAATTAGTCCTAAATCAAAAATCGGGGAAACCTATGCAAGTGGAAAGATTCTTTTCACACACCTTGAGACAGACCTTATTCAATTTAGCCTAGATGGGAACGTAATATAGTGCCAGTTCAGAGTCCTACCCTTGGGAATCTATGATGGAATCCTTGGAATGGATTGGCTCCAAAAGAATCAGGCTGACATTCATTGTCACAAAGGAACCATCTCTTTCCTTGACCTTCACGGGAATAAAGTTCAAGGAACTGAAATTTTCGGATCCCCAGTGCTATAATTAGTCAAGGCTTCTAAATTATTAAAAGGGCTCAAAAAGAGGCAAGCTGTTTATGTCATTAAGATGAATCCCGTAGACATAAAATGCAAGGCTAAAGAACCAGAGTGGTTAAGTGAGTATGCAGATGTGTTTCGTGAAGAGATGACTGAGATGCCTTTGTGTCTCGCTCATCACGAAGTAGATCATGAGATCGAATTAACCCACGGCTCAGTGTGCATACAAAATGCCAGTCCCTCAAGCCATAGAACTTAAGAAGCAGTTAAGACAACTCTTAGAGCAAGGATTCGTCAGACCCAGTGTCTCACCTTGGGGTGTGCCTCTTCTCTTTCAAAAGAAGAAAGATGGAATATTAAGACTCTGTATTGACTACAGAGGATTGAATCAATTAACAATTAAGAATAAGTATCCTATTCCTAGGATTGATGAACTTCTGGATCGGTTAAGTGGGACCCAAATGTTCACAAAGATAGATCTCAAATTCGGGTAGTACCAGATCAGAATCAAGGAGCAAGACATCCCAAAGACAACATTCAATACTCGCTATGGGCATTATGAGTTCACAGTCATGCTATTTGGATTGACTAATGCCCCAGCGATATTTAATCATCTTATGCAGGATATTCTCAGAGAGTACTTGGATCATTTTGTTCTTGTCTTGTTTGATGATATCTTGCTATACTCAAAGAATGCTGCAGATCATGAAGATCATGTGTGCAAGGTCCTGGAAATCAGAAGCAAACACCAACTCTTTGCAAAAAAGAGCAAGCGTTCTTTCTCTGTCGACGACCAAGTGGAATACTTGGGATTCATAGTATCAAAGGATGGGATTTCTCCTGACCCCGCAAAGATCCAAGCAGTAGTAGAATACTTGGGATTCATAGTATCAAAGTATGGGATTTCTCCTGACCCCGCAAAGATCCAAGCAGTAGTAGAATGGCCGGAACCCAAGACAGTAAAGGAAGTCAGTGGATTCCTAGGATTAACTGGATGGTATACGATCTTTATACCCATGTATCCTGCGATAGCATCCCCTTTAACTAACCCTCTCAAGAAGAGTACACTTTTTCAGTGGACTGCAATGTGTCAGAGTGCCTTTGATAAACTGAAGACAGCCTTAGTAACCAACCGGTTTGCCTTAGGTGGTGCTCTAGGCCATGCAATGGCCTATGAATCCAAAAAACTCAGAACACAGGAGAGAAATTATGCCGCCCATGACTTGGAGTTACTCTCAGTAGTTTATGCTCTGAAGTTGTGGAGACATTATCTTTTGGGACAAAGGTTCACCTTGACAGATCATCAAAGTCTGAAGTGGATCTTCACCCAAAGGGATCTCAGCATGCGTCAAAGGAGATGGATGCAGACCCTGCAGGAATTCAATTTTGAAATCAAGTATCAGCCAGGGAAAGAAAATGTGGTGGCAAATGCACCCAGCAGAAAAGCCTCCTTGCTTGCAATTACAGTGGTGTCAAATCCATTAATCAGTGAAGCAAGGGAGAGAATCATGCAGGACAAATTCTTTGCCTCTATTGCTACCCTTCTAATGCAGGAAAGCAAGACTCCTTAGGAAATGAGTCAAGTTCTTGGGTACAAATTGGATGAAGGATACATGTATCATAATAATCGGCTATGTATTCCCAATGATGAGGGAATAAAGGGAAGAATTTTGAGAGAAGCCCATGATAGCCTAATAGTTGGACATCCAAGGTTTATAAAAACCTATATGTCTGTGAAGAAAAGCTTCGTCTGGCCAAGACTCAAAAAGGATGTACTTGATCATGTGTAGAAATGCTTAATGTGTCAGAGAATCAAGGTAGAGAGAGTCAAGATGCTAGGGAAATTGCAGCCTTTAGATGTCAGAGAATCAAGGTAGAGAGAGTCAAGATGCTAGGGAAATTGAAGCCTCTAGACATTCCTCGGATGAAGTGGGAATGTATCAGTATGGACTTTGTCATTGGGTTACCTTCAGTGCAATCAGGTTACAACTCCATTTTTTGGTAGTTGACAGGCTAACCAAAGCTGCCCATTTGATTCCAGTGAAAGAAACATACACTGTAGTGGATGTTGCCAAATTTTTCCTTAAAGAGATCTTCAGATTGCATGGCTTACCCAAGAGGATAGTAAGTGACAGAGATCCCAAATTCACATCGAAATTCTGGACTGCATTCTTCGAAGCAGTAGGAACTTTCTTGGATCTCAAAACAGCCTATCACCCTGAAATAGATGGCCAAACTAAAAGAGTGAACCAGGTAATAGAAGATATCCTTAGGTCATGCTGCAGCGGCAAGGAACCCAAGAAGTGGTTAAGCCATTTGCATCTCGTCAAATTTGCTTACAATGCTTCTTATCATTGAAGCATTGGGATGAGTCCTTTCAAAGCTTCGTATGGGCAAGATTGCCTTACACCGTTGACTTGGTCTCACCCATTGATCAGAGTCAAAATTTTAAGACAAATTCTTGATGACATGGACCAGCAAATGCAGTCCATTCGTAAAGATATAAAGGCAGCCCAAGATAGGCAAAAGCAGTATGCAGATAAAAAGAGATCAGAGAGAGAGTTTGAAGAATCAGATATGGTCTTCATTCGAGTATAACCAAAGAGAAGTTGGGAAGTACAAGAAGCTCTCTCCTAGATCCTATGGGCCGTACGTTGTTATAAAGAAAGTGGGCAATCTAGCCTAAAAACTTCTCTGCCTCCCCATCTCAAGGTACATAATGTATTCCATGTCAGTTTGCTTAAGAAGTATGTACCCAGCCCGAGTCACGTGCTTGATGATGAACAATTGATCTCTCCGACTCAAGGCCAGATGGTACTCCAACCTAAGAAAATCCTTAACGTTCAGGAGAAGATTCTTAGCAGTAAAGTCCTCAGAGAATTTTTAGTAAAGTGGAAGTTTCTCCCTCTAGAAGACGCCACCTCGGAGAAAGAAGAAGAGTTGGCGAAAGATTACCCCCACTTTGCGAGATGAGGACATCTCGCATTTTTCAAGTGGGAGAGGATGTAAGATTCCTCCTGAGACTGAATAATGAATAGGCTCTATTTCAATCCCCTGTAATTCATTCCCTATTTCTGAGTACAAGAAAATATTGTTTTTGCCTAGAGAGATGAAAAATTATAGAGAGTGGTGATTCAATATTGAGATATTTTTGGATAAACAAATTCTCCTAATATCAAAAATATGTTTCCCTGAAACAGAAAATCAAAATAAATTTTCCAAGGTGCATTAGGAATCAATAAAAAATGATTTAAAAAACCTTAGCCTAAGGGTCAAGATTTTCTAAAATTTTTGAATTATGGTCCAATTAAGGTTCCTATAGACCAATAAGATTAATCCAAGTATTGGGATGAGATAAATCCAATGAATAAAAGAAAATACCCAAAAATGAGTAAATGCCCACATAAGATGAAGGGTTGACTGAGTATAAGGTTTATTAGTTAAAAACTATGAGATATTACTAAAAATTTGAGATATTTTAGTTTTAAATAAAAAAATATTAAGATATTTTTATCTCTCCTCTCTTCTGGATCAAACCAAATCAAAAAGGGAGCTAAACTAGTCCGAATCTTGTCCAAATTCAGCCAAACTGAAGCTGAAAAATTTTAGAACTTAGTTAGACTCAGTTAGTGGCCTTCCTCACCTATAAATAGACCTTGGTAAGGAGGGGGGAGACTTCAAGGAGGTGCTTATTTCACACATGTGAATGAGTTTTAAATTCAAAAATATTAAGATATTTTTATCTCTCCTCGATCAAACCAAATCAAAAAGGGAGCTAAATTGGTCCAAATCTTGTCCAAATTTAGCCAAACTGAAGCTGGAAAATTCTAGAACTTAGTTGAACTCAGTTAGTGGCCTCCCTCACCTATAAATAGATCCTTATTCTTTTGTATTCTCATCTATGAACTAGACCATGCTAGTATTACATTAGAATAAGCATATTTTCTATTATCCCCTAAAAATCCTCTACAATTTGGAGAGATTGGAGTTTCTCTCTCTCTTCAACCTTCCTTGGAGCTTTCCTCTCAACATACTAACCAATTGATTGGTTGGGGGCTTCTTCTAAGAGTAGAAATGCAAGCAAATCAAGAGGCAAGATGTCCTTTTATGGTTTTTTCTCTAATATTCTAAATGTTTTCACTTCTCAACCCCTCTCAAGCTTGAGAAGTTTTCAAATGAATGGTTTTTCAATGCGAAGCTCTCTAATGAATTCTAATGATTAATCACAAAGAGATTATCTTTATGCTTAATTTAGGATGTTTTTTAAGTATGTATCTCTCTCTCCCCCAAAGAATGGTCATTCCTATGACCAATTCTCTATTGAAATAATGCTTCTCATGGAGCAATTCTTAATTCTAAAATCAAACTCTATGCTAGTTAAGCTAGAGGCTAAAGAAATGACTTTTTAATGCTTTTACGTTACATAAGTTACAATGAACTTATGATTTAGATCCACAAATTGGATTTACATCTATTGATAGTTAATCTATCATAATTGTATTACTAAGTTTTATTCTTTTCAAAATTATTAAAAATTATCAGTAATAGCACCGGAGCTATGGCAAAATTTTAAAAATTAACACATAAGTCATTTTTATGCATAATGTGAAAAGAGGACTTCCTACCATATTCTAGGATTAGTCATCCTATGTTAAAAGAATATCTCTCATCATATCCATGGAAAATTAATTTTTAATATTTATGCATAAATAATTAATTAGAGAAAAAGAGAAATTTTTAGTAATTTTATTTTTATGATAAAAGAGAAATTTCCATGATAATGGAGATCGATGTATTTTCAATGGAGAAAGAGAAAAATAGGTATATTAAAAAAATGAATATTTTTATTTAAAATTAAAGAGAAAATTCAGGTAAATTTTTTTATGCATGAATAAATTTAAATGATGAAAGAGGAATTTCTATCATATTTGAATTCTTGTCATATTTAAATTAATGGATATTTTTATTTAATTTTTAAGAGAAATTTTAGTTAAAACTAGTTTATGTATGAATAAATTCAAATGATGAAAGAGGAATTTCCATCATACTTGGAATTCAATCATTGAAATGGAAAAAGAGGAATTCTTGGTATATTTGGAATATTGAATATTTTTATTTAATTTAAAGAGGAATTTTAGATAGATTTATTTTATGATAAAAGAGAAATTCCCATGACATTTGGATTGCACTCATTAAATGAGAAAAAGAGAAATTTTAATCTTATTTAATAAAATGGATAATTTTATTTAATTAAAAGAAGAATTTTTTATGATATTTAAGTAGACAATGATTTGAATTCATTTTTCATGACAAAAGAGGAATTTTCACCATAATTCCACCTAGGAAAATAAGGTTGAGAAATTAAATGGTAGAAAGAATATCTTTAGATATTTTATGTGGCTAAATCACCAAATTGGTATTTACCCGAAAATAAATGAAAGAAGGTAATTTCATTAAAACCCAATATTCTCTAATAAAACCTTTTCTTAATCTACTATGGAAAAGAAAGAATGAAATTCACAAAGTTGGAATTTCTTTAGAGATTAGAAGTTCAGTAGTTGTTTATCTAAGAAAATTCTTATTTGAACTAAACTGAATGATTAGACTACGAGAGGGACGGACAATAAACCTACTTGTCTATCTCTCGATTTGACCAATTTCAGTTCCTAAATACAAAGAATAGACTACCATTGAATTAAACTAGTTTTCCTTTTATCAAAATCACCAAGAATCTAGTTGGACAATCACTCAAATGATGGGTAGATTACCCTGATCAGAGATCAAGGATTCTCATTATGAAATTGGGAATTAAGGAAAAAGGAGTTTTGTGGAGCCAATCTCAAACTGGGAATTTTTCTTGCATACAACCTCTATTTTTCAATTAAAGGACTGTCTTAGGCCAGAATGCTGGAGGAAGCATTTGGCATGTTTTTTACTAGGAGGAGCTTTGTTTGCAATAGCTGGTGGGGAGTTGTCGAGGGACGTCGCTCACGGCCAAGCCTGCCGAGGTCTTGACCAGCCTCGGTACGGTTAAAATGGTGCGCTTCCGGTATGATGGGTGAGGACTGACGAAGCGGTCCCTAAGTGAAGTGCTAGGACACCTAAGTAGGATCCTAGAGGGTTCTAACGAAGTGATGCACGGGCTCTCAGTTGCGTGCATCGAGGAAGATTCGGATGGACTAAGAAGAATGACTTTTGTGAATCAAATTTTGATATTGCATCTCTTTGGTTGGCCAGCTGGTCTTTAACGGAGAGTCGAGAGGACACATTTTGTAATACAATGGACTCAAAAATTTGGAGGATGATGATAAGTAATATTATGATTTTCATTGAAGGATTGTTTTAAAGACAGTCGAATCTGTTATAAATGGCAATTTCATATCGGGTGTGTACGTGTGGTATGCCTACTTTAAATTTTTCTTGAAAGCCGGCTAGGGGGCATGGGAACTCTTTTCCTCAGTACGCGGGTAAAACATAACCAAATCTTTATAAAGAAATCCCACCAATATAGTGGTCGGGTGGTTGGCTAACCCATGGGTCGGTCGCTAGATGGGGGGATTCCTGCGAAACAATTAAGATACGATTAGTTACGTTAGTTAGATTAAGTCCTGAGAAGACCCTTGTTCTGTGGGAGGGAATCAACGGCTGTGCCTCGTTAAAGGAGGAAAAAGCGGTGATTCTATGGACCAAGTGCAAGTCTCTTCTTTGATCTGAGCATGTGACCTCAGGCTCAGTTGGATTAGTTTCACTAGTTAAGACTTTGACTCATTAGATTAACTCCCCGTTAAAAGATTTCCCCATGGTGGAATCGCCCGTGCCTTCCGAGCAAGGAAAGTTTTTCCGGGCTTGGTTTTGGTTTCGGAGGAACTGTCGGGCTAGTCTCTTGTCCGGACATCCGTGGCGAGGCCCCGAGTGTGGATCCCTGCCCCGTGCGTGAGAATGACGCTGCTTTCGCCGCCAGTGCCCTTGACGGGGGCACCGCAGAGGGGGTCGGGGATCTCACAAAGATTTTTCCAAATTTCCTAATACGGAATTTAGAGTTTTATACTGCTTGTGGGGTCTTTCAATGAGTTACCATATCTTGAATACAAATATTTTTTTGACTTTAGTTTTCTAAATTTTATACATAATTTTGATTATCTTTTCTGCATCTTTGCCTTTAATGTATTTAGATTTAAAGTACTTGGCTAGATATTGTGGGAAAGATGGACCAAGTTGAGGAAAATTTCCCCAACCTATCTTATTCTATCCAAAACACATTCTTTTACTAGTGTTAGTATACATGTCGATATGAAGGTCTGTATATATCTTGATATATGCATCGATAAACGCTTGATATCCTCGACACATATATCAATATTTTGTTTCAAGGAAAGCATCGGTATATGATGGTTGATAAAGATGTTGTTGTGTGACTGATGAGTATACAAACGATTATATCCATGGTCTTGTATATCGACTATCATATTGATAGTGATACCGACACCTCGGGTAGTTTTAGGCAAATAAACTAACTCTAAATCATCGATATATACAACGAGATTAGGTTGATTTGTTATAGCAACATATTTACACACACACACACACACATATCATCAGTATATACGATGGGATTAGGTTGATCTCTTATAGTGATTTATAAATATATATACATGTGTATATGTAGATATACATATATATGTATATCTATGTAACAAATATATATATATGTATATATATATATATATATATATATATATATATATATACTTGTTGTATATTTACGTACATTGTATAAATATGTATGTGGTGAAAAACGTATTCTTATATGAAGGGAATTGTATCCATTTTTTAAAGGGGCATACATCCCTTCTAGTTGTCTTAATTAAGTGATATAAATTGTAAAGGAGAAGTGTCAAGCACACATTCCTATATGTGAAACCCATTCCTAATGGAAACCAGACAAACGCATCACAAAACATTACTTCTGAAATTATAAAAACTAAAGTCTAAGTTTTCCAAATGATATAATTGTTGCCCATGTGTTTTCCTTTGTAGGGTTGGAGTTTACAAACCTTGGTAATATTTATAGAGTGTTGGAATCATTTAAATAGAGGTACACTGAACAACAAGAAAGTGGAAATGAGCGACACAAAGAACGAGCAAATCCCATCAATTATTGAAGCTTAAAATATAGAGTTGATGGTAATTGAGACCACCGTTTATTAGAATCTTGCCACCATCAAATTTTCGAAGTCCTGCAAGGACCTTTCTAACCAGTGAATGAGGACAAGGAAAATTTTGATGTTCGAACTTTGCAAGCCACAAAATATAGATTTCATGGCACCATTTACTGTTAGTCATCCTCAAAGATATTTCAACAAAGTCCAAATCTAATTTCTAGCCAACCTTTTAAACCAATATTAATACACTTTAAAAAAGTTTTTAATTAGTTCTTCATGCCACAATATATGCAAAATATGCCATCAAGCATATGAACTATAGATCCATCAAGGATCCATTCATATTTGCAACAAAGTATGAGAACCGAGTCGCATAATAAGAATATTTTATGTTCATAACACTACCAAGTAACCATCAACCAAAATAATTGTGGTCCTAAACTCAAATCCTAGTTCAAATCAATGGATTCTCAATCATCATAATTGGACTACTTAGAGTCGTAGAACAAGCAGTGTTTCCGTTGATGCTTATGAGTGTTCCGATTATATCGGGGATCCCCAACCATACACTCTGAGTTCAAGCAATTATGCAATTCACTCACTACACAAGATTCTTTTCAAGAATGTAAATGAAAATGGATGACAAATAAAGCATTGAACCATAGCAAAAAAGGCATAAATAATTGGATATTGTCAAAGCCCTACTGTTAAATCCATGCATAACAAATAAGTAAGAAATTAGTTGAGCCATCAAAATATTATAGTAAGTGAAATCCACAAGTGGTAAATCAAAATCACTATCTCGCAAAGGGAGAACATTAATGTAGGGACAAGCGCTCACAAGTCATCATAGGGCGCTTCCCATACAAGAGCATCAACCTCCTCACCCCTTAAGTGTGTCACCGGATCTCATCTTGCCTAAGATAAGAGGATGAATATATATAGTAATAATAATGTCATCCCCATCCATGGACACATAGATAAACCATGAGTTAGATGAGAAGAAATCAAAATGAGTATAGATGATTTAAACACTTCATTAGGGAAAATATGGACTACAAAAAGGGCCGTATACGTATTATCTTAAATTACTAATTTTTTGGGTTTAGAATGCTAAACTTGGTTCCATAGTGGGGACAAGCTAATGAATGCAGTACTTTGGGTCCCTTTTTAGACTAGTAACCGCTAGATCCTCTCCTATTGTTACTGTAGGGTCCACTCACTTTCTAAAAAAGTTACCACTATTTCTAGAGTCTATTCTCATTTTTTATTTTTTTATGTGTGAGATTCCTTGGACCATATGCCTTTTTTATGTGGTCCCACACTTCTCTCTTCCCCAAATTTGAAAAATGTGAATAAAAGGGACCCTAAAATTAGGTTTCTTTTTTATTTTTAAATTTTAACATTTTTCAATCAAAAAAGGGTCCCTCAATCATATGTAACTCCAAAAGTACCTTTTCAAGGTCACTTTCAGTCAATAACTACCTCTTCAAGTCCCACATCTCTGTCTTTCCCAAATATGAAAAATAAGAGTATAAAGACCCTAAAATTAGGGTTTTTTTAAATTTTTAAATTTTAACATTTTTTAATCAAAAAAGGGTCCCTCAATCATATGTTACCTTCACATAAGTATCTTTTGAAGGTAATTTATAACAATAACTATCTCATTTTCCTTTAATCATCATTTCATCTTACTCTAATCCTTCTTTCATTGTTGTTGACCTTAGTCTAAACCATGCCTCCTTTTTTTAGAAGATATTACAAACACAAGAAAACATAAGATAGATCTTCATATTCATGTAGAAGAGAAATATGCATCAATGAAATGTCCTTGCGTAAGACAACCATTGGATAATGTATCCACTTCTTTTCTTAGGGCTCAGGGAAAGAAACATGTAGACTTATGGGTTGATGGTGCGCTCTATCCATGTGACCCATTAAACTTAGACAACCCACCCTTCAGGGATTTGACTAGTTTAGTACATCACATTGAAAATAAGGTGCTACGAAAAGGCGAATCATGGCAACAAGGTGATTGAAAATAATCGAGTGTTGAATAATTTTAATAATAAGAGTTCTATAACTAACACTTTTCTTCAACATTTATATTTCATGAACTTTCTGGTTGATGCATTAGCGAGGCGGGGAATTCACAAACACATACCTAAAGTCTTTTGAAAGCTTGCATTAGGAAGCAGGATACGCTAGCTATTGTTCATGACTCCAATTACAAGGGATTTGTTGATGTTTTGACAAAAGATATCATGAAGGACATTGAGGGGATTCTGAGTGCAAATGATATTCAAAGTGCTTGTGATGCAGCAGGTATAAGTCGCAAAGTCTATGAGTTCATCCATGCCATCACAAAGGAGGCTCTTCACAAACGATGAATCAAAAGACACTTACTTCCACCTCCATACGAAGTTGGATTGGCAAAGAAGACAAACAATGCACATGTAAGATCACTTGTTGTTTGGTGAGTATTTGCATGTGGAGGGAACAAAAGTATTGGAGGACAAATCAAAGGGTGATATCAAAGTAGATTAGGATGCCTTCAACAACATTTTTGTGGATTTAAAGAGACTTTAACAAGAAATGATCAAATTTTATAAAGTCTCTCATGAAGGTTAATATGAATTAAACTTTCTTATTCGTGAAATCAAATAGCACGTATATCTAATCATGTGTTGCTTTATGATTGTAGAGTCTATGGGGGGAGTGCATTTGCTAAGAAGGCCCCAAGTCACCCCTTGCTGGCCTTGGGCCTTCTAAGTACATGCAGGTCCCAAGTCGCCCACCAGCCAGTCTAGGGCCTCTTGGGCACATGCAGCCTCCCCTAGCACGTATATCTAATCATGTGTTGCTTTATGATTGTAGAGTCTATGGGGGGAGTGCATTTGTTGAGAAGGCCCCAAGTCACCCCGTGCTGGCCTTGGGCCTTCTAAGTACATGCAGGTCCCAAGTCGCCCACGAGTGCCAGTCTAGGGCCTCTTGGGCACATGCAGCCTCCCCTAGGCGTGTCTAGCCCCAGGTCACTAGACTGGGGCCTTCAGTGCACATGCAGCCCCTCCCAAGCCTGGGGGACAGCTTGGAAGGCCCATACAGGCTCTTAAAAAATGTTTCGAAATGTTTTTTTTAAATTGATTTCAAATATAATTATAAAATTTTAGTTAATTAGTACAAACTCCACTACAAAATTAAACTCACTCCATTCAACTACAAATTCATAATGAGCTACAAATTCATATTCAATTGCACAGTTAAAAATCACTTCATGTAAAATTCAACTACAAAAATTAAAATTAGTGTATTTTTATTACTGAAACAAGGGATTACATGATAAGCATTACAATTTACATCGTAGTTTTTTAGGTCTTTTGATTGCTTCTTTTGAGGCCTTGCGTCTTCTTTTATTGAGGGAAAGAGTTCCCACCACCATGATGGAATCCACAATGAATGTGGCATCTCTCTCTCCTACACCTTCGGTGATAGTTGTATTGACAAGGACCTTAGGAGCATAGCCTCCTTGAAAGGTTGCAAAAACAGTCGACTTGCTAATGAGGATAAGTTTCTCCGCATTCTTGGAGATCCTAGACAAGCACAACACCTTGGATAAGGCCTTGAGAGCCAAAAGTTGGAATCCTTCAATAGGGCTAAAAGCATTGTGGACAACCACAATGACTTTTGTTGGAATACGGCCCATGTAATGAGCAAATGCAGAGTTAGTTCCAAAGGGATCCCTTTTGACACCCTTATGATATGCTCAGGCATCCAACTCCATGACATTCTGCATACAAACCACATTTTAGTAATCAATCATGCCATGAATAGGAGTTAAAAATTTGGGATTATTAATTTACCCATGTAATGAGCAAATGCAGAGTTAGTTCCAAAGGGATCCCTTTTGACACCCTTATGATATGCTCAGGCATCCAACTCCATGACATGCTGCATACAAACCACATTTTAGTAATCAATCATGCCATGAATAGGAATTAAAAATGTGGGATTATTAATTTACCGAGTGTAGTTCATCAGATGTTGTCACATTTGGTTGCTCAATGTTAATTGGTACCTTCAGCTGTTTTTGCCTCTTCATGTTGTTGAAGAAGAACCGAGGCCAGAGCTTTCTCCGCCACTTGATCAAGGAGCTCAGGCTTTGGATCTACCTCCTTTCCCTTAACTAAATCGGCTAGGGCAATATCACTGACCTCAACCTCATCATCAGAGTCTTTTTCATTCAACATGAGAATGAATGTTGAGATCCATGACAAAACGTTAGTGCCGATGTTTCCCTTACTAGTTATAAAAGGGAAAGGCAACCATGGAACAAGTTGAATCTAGCAAGCAAGGAAAATCTAGGGCTAGAAGAAGGAAGATTGGTATGGAAGACTTCCAATTGGGAGAGGTATTATCCCCTTATAGTCTCCTGGCATATGTGTGTGTTATAATTGAAGAGGCCATGTATGATCTTGGATTGGAGGTGATAGGGAAGTCTACTTTCAGTGTGAAGATGGCTAATAATTTAAAGGTCAAGTGTCCTGGTGTGGTTAAGGAGATGCAGCTTAATGTTCTTGGGTAGAAAGTAGTGATTGATATGCATGTGATGCTAGTAGGGGTTTGGGCATATCCCATCATTTTTGGAATACCCTAGCTGATTGCTATGAAGTCAAGACAAGACTAGTATAGAGGTTGTATTGATTTGTTTATTGAGAGAGGACTAGTGTGACATGAAAAATTGATATCTTTTATTTTTAATTTTGTGCATATTTTGATGGTTTCTCAATGGTAATAAGGTGGAAGCTTGTCCAAGAAGATTGCAATGCCCACAATGGAATAACGGCGTGGTGATGCGGGGGCCCGGCGGCTACCTTGATAACAACATTCTATCTTCAAATATAATGGTTTTACTTGATTTAGGGTGCACACATTGTAAATGCCACAAGTATGCTTGATAAATACTTTGGTATGGTAGATAGGCTAGTGATGTGGAAAATAAAAGTGGGCCTTCATGCTCACATGGATTTTTATTGTATTATTAATATGGTATTCACCATACCATAAGGATACAAGTTGGGGAGTGTGGAAGGCATGTGGAGGAGTGTGTGTAGGTGCATAATTGGGAAAGATTCTTCTAGAATGCCTACATGGAAGAGCAGAATTCCGCCATGTGTAAGTGGGATCTCCACCTACATGCCACTTAGACTTGGCTATTATCTCATGAATCACACTTTCAAAGTCAAAAAGTCTTCAATTTAATAATCAATAGAAGACTTAGCCTAAGAGGACAATTGATGGTGACATCTACCCTTATGTCACTTAAGGGTTGAAGATTTTTATGTTGTAATTTGTAACAATGGAAGAGAGGGTGATTCTCCACCTATAAAAGGAGCCCTCCTCTCCCTTTCAAATCAAGGAATGAGCCTCCTCAATTGAGCATTTTGTGTCATTGCCATTCTCTTATCTTCAAACCCTTATTCAAACACTCTCTTTACATGTGAATGTCTCATTTAGCATTAGCAACTTATGCTTAACCCAATTTTGGACCTCTTTGATGATTCATGATAAGTGGGATAAGGAGTTATTATCTTGGCGGGCCTGTGACTTCTCAAGGTAGCCCTTGCCTTATTGCCGCCCTCCTTTGGAGGTACCAATGGTTTTAGCGGTAATGAGGATGTGGAAAGACTTTGGGGACCATAGGTAAATCTTTACGATTGTCCACTGAGCAATGTTAACCCTTACCCTCTAGCTTGAATCATGAAGGAGATGAAAGGAAAGAGGCTATGTGAAAATTGAGGTTTCATGCAAAGAGAGAGAAGTGCAGTTTTTGTGGTCCAATACCCAAATTTCAACCGCATCACTCGAGTATTGGTTTCTAAAATTGATCATATGGCTAGGAAGCTCTTTATATGCTCTTTCCACTCATGTAACTAATTTCTTAATCCCTTACTTCATTGATGATCAGAATTTTTCCTTAAGTTGCTAACTTTTAGGCGAATTTGGCAGATTTATAGTCTTGTAGTAAAATGCTCATAACTTTTCGCTCGGTTGCCCGTTTTTGAAAGTTTTTATATAGACGCGAAGCTCTCTTCAAGCTCTACGCACCTATGTTATCCTTTTTTGCACAGTCTATATGGATTTAAAACTGCAATTCTTTGTGTATCTCTGTTTTTATAGACTTTTGGCCAATCTTTCTTCTTAATAATGATTAATTTCTCTTAATCTCTTATCAAAAGGCCAATCCCATGTGTCTTATCCTCTTGTAAGTGATTGCTATATTCATTTGCTTTAGTATGTTCCGACCAAATCGCCCAATTCAAACGGATGAACCTTACCAATATTCCCCGTATGTTTCCGTTCACATAATCCTGAGTCGGAAGATTTTCTTCCAACAAAGAATCGCCCTCTTATTTGAAGTTGCAAGACTGGCAGAAATTCTTGCTTCTCCGGAGCCTTTCATCTTTCCTTTCATGAATTATGATCTCACCTTTGATGTGTATATCTTTATCTTAACCTAGGGAGAGAAAGGAAGGTGAGGAGGCTGTGAGGTTTCATACAAGTGTGTTTTGATTCTAAGAAGTGACCGAAGTCCAAACCCCAACTTCATGTCACACTAGTATAGAGGTTGTATTGATTTGTTTATTGAGAGGACTAAAGAGAAGAGGATAAGATATGATATGAGGATAGGCAAGATTTTAGAGATTGGAGAGGAGTTAGAGATAGACACAAGGGCTGATTGAACTTCTTTTCACAACTATAATCCTTATTCAATAGGATCCTAAGTTGAAGATGATGATGATTTTGATCAAAGCTTGTTAGAGTTGGAGACTCGACATGTGTGGGATACATGTAGGTGAAGTTAAAGAGGTTGATGTGGCTAGACATATGGCTGAACAAGATTGTGTAGAGCCTAATGTGCCAAATGCCAAATTGATGGAGATGCTTGCTAGCAACTTGACTAGTGAGGAAAGAGAGCACTATGGAGCTTTATTTGACAGGTATCCAAAGATATTTTCCAAGAATTACCATGAGATAAGGGGATCTTCAAGTGTGGTTTGTGAGATAAAGCTAAAGGAAGGTGTAAAACTAGTGGCTGAGAAGCTAACGAGGCTAGGTGTTATTCATCAGAGATAGGTGTGGGAGATGGAGGTCACTAAATTGTTACAAGCTAGTTTTATATACCCAATTGATGATATGAAAAATGGGTTTCCCCTATGGGTCATTTCACCTAAGAAGGGTAGTGTGGATTACAAACCTCTAAATGCAGCCACAAAGAGGCATCATTATCATCTCCCATTCTAGAAGATGAGATACTAGACCAAGTTGTAGGACATGAGAGATATTTAATTTTTGATGGATTTAGTGATTATTTTCATATTAGAATAGCCCCAAAATACCAAAAGAAGACCTTCTTTATCAGTCCTTGGGGGGTGTTTTGTTATAGGGTTATGCCCTTTGGGCTTCTCATTCTCAGGGGGGTTTACCTAAAAATATGTAAGTATACCACTTGAGTTTAAATAAAGAGGTTTTTAATTCAAACTTTTAAGGTAAATTTATAGAAATACATTTACAGAATGGATTTTTTTAAAATCAATTTTGAAAAAAAAAACCCGTAAGTTCATAAAGAGAAAGGGGCCCTTTTGTTCATGAAAAATTTAAAGGTAAGGAGTTTTTTAAATACCTCTTGAATGCACATAATACATAGGGTTTCTTAGTAGTGAACCCCCTGAGTTCTTAATGTATATGCCATCTTTCAAAGCCGGATGAATAGGATTCTTGGCCCATATATTAGATCCTTTGTTAGAGTTTTCATGGACACTTTTTGTGTTTATATAGTTACAGATGGATACATGTGGAGAGGTTGGACATGGTGTTTAAAGAAATTGATGAAGATGGAGGCCAAGTCAATCTAGCTAAGTGCAGATTAACAAGGGCCAGGGTAATATTCTTGGGTCATGAAGTGAGTGAAAATGTTATAGCTCTAGATCCTACAAAAGTGGGAAGTTTCTTGCAAATGGATATCCATTCACATCATTCGATATCCATTCACATCCATTCACATCATATCGCATCCATTCACATCCATTTATCTAAATGAATCATTTCCATAATTCTCATACATTAAATGATTCTAAAAAATTCATGCATAACCTTCTTTATTTTTCTAACAATTGAATAATGCTCAAAACTTCACTTTTAGCATAAAATTTATTATGCATAAATTCATTCTCTAATGATATAAAATTTTCCATAGCTTCCCCATATTTTCTAAGAAATGATAATACTCAAAATTCAACTTTTAAATAAATAAAAAATACCCATGTTTTGAAATATGCCAAAAATTTCTCTTTTAATATTCAAAATGTTTGTACCTAGAATATCATGGAAATTCCTCTTTTTGCATCTAAATTTTTATGCATTGCCTTTTTGCATAAGTACTGTCCCTACTGCATAAGTACTGTCCCTACTGCTGCATGCTTTTTAACACTGAGGCTCAAATAGAATATGTGGCTCCAATCTAGGGGAATCATGATAGGAAGAATAGAAAGCATATCCTTGATGTTCTTAAGGGTAGTCTCTCCACTTGACTCCACATAAAAGGATCATATTGACTAGCTTTCTCTACAAAGGGTAAACATGCTCCACAAACATATAAAAAGACACAGACAAGTACTTGAGCTTTTGGACAAAACTTATATGCTCCTTGGTTGAGTTTAAAATATGATGTGAATGGATGTGATTAGATATGGAATGGTGTGAATGGATGTAGGATGATGTGAATGGATGTGGAATGATGCATCATGAATTGAAGTAGAAGAATGTGGAATAATCAGAAATGACATGGAATAATGGGAGTTTGTTGGAAACTATATTTGTATATGAAATCTGTTTTTAAAGATTGTTTTATGTCAAGAAATGCTGGGGAAGCATTTTGACTATCTCATCACAAAAGGTTGTGGGGACCTAAGTGAAAAGGTTGCAAAGCGGACGGAGAGTCAATGAAGGACATCTCGTGTGGCAAGGTCGGCTGAGGTCTTGAGTAGCCTCGGTTTGATTAAAATGGTGAGCTTCCACCAGTGTACATTGGATAACGGACCAAGGAAGTGGCCTATGAGTGAAGCGCCACTAAGTGACCTATGAAGGAGCCTAGAGGGTGCTGACCATATGGTGCTCGGGCTCTGTGTGGCCCAGGATACCCACATGTGTGTTGGGGAAGAAAATGAGTTAGAGTTTTTATCTTGAACATGGGTATAGATCTGGTTGATTGAACTTGCTGGTCTTCAACGAAGGAGTTCATGGCTCTTTTACATGGATCTTGTTGTTTGATCTAGCTGATCTTCAACAGAGAGTCCATATATATTTTATGTGATTATATTCTTAGGTACTATGGGCTAGGGACTATTGAAAAAAGGCCCCTATATGTGAGCAGGTGGTGAGAATCTGCATCAATGTATCCATACACTCGCAACTTTATAAGCCTCATAGAAGAGGCCATAATCCACTATGGACCTCATGTAGCATAGTGTGCACCTCACACTATTCAAATGCACTTTTTGAGATGAACCTACATAAAGTGGCTCTCCAACCCAACTATGTAGTTCATGTTTGGCCTAGTGATCGTCATGATCAAACTGCCCACTATCTTCCTACACATAGTGGCATTCTCCAAAATCTCACTTGCGTGTACACTCAGCTTGCCATTTTGATCTAACGGTATAGAAATGGGCTTATAGTTAGCTATACCATATTTAGACAACATGTCCAATGCATATACTATCTTTGTGAGATAGCCATATGCCCTTAGGTTTCATGATGACCTCAATGCCAAGAAATTATCTCAGCTAGCTCTTTCTTGTTACGATATGCCTTCTCATCAGGAATTGCACTCATAGTCGTTCCTATTTGGATGTGACTCCCATCTGGAAATAGAATCAAGAGTCATGTCACGGATCCTAATAGATGCAAGAACCAACCTCTCTATTGGCATGACAAACTCTCTTAGCCTAGTCAATTGGTGGTGCAATGCATTAGCATTAGCTTATCTCATTGGGCATAGTTTCATTAGTCGCATCTCCTTCGGAGCCGACTAGGTGGTCCGAAACCCCACAAGTACCGAGTCTCAACTGAACAACGACAACATGCGTAATCTTTATGCATACTTAGAGCATACATACTCTATGCATACATAAATCATGCTCTCTTTATGTATGCCTACACTATAGAGCATAGAGCATGCATGCATAGAGCTTGCATACTCTATACTCTATGCATGCATAAACCATGATCTCTTTATGCATGCCTAAATCATAGAGCATAGAGTATACATGCATAGATCTTGCACACTCTATACTCTATGCATGTATAAAGAGTATAGAGGGCTTCTTGAGGGAAGGTATTTTTTCTTGTTTACATGGATTATGCCACTAGGTGGGTAGAGGCCAAAACAAGCCACTTCAAATGCTAAGGAGGAGTTGACATCTCTACTCATTTTGGTTGCCCATTAGAAATCCCCTCTGATTGGAGACTAGAATTCAGAGGGAAGTTTTTAGAGGGTTTGATGGCTCAACTCAAAGTACAACATAGACATTGTCATCCTTATTATCCTTAATGTATTAGCCTTATTGTTGAGAATACCACAATGATACTTTGCCTAAGTCTTATTTATGAAAGGTATATGTTCTTATCGCCACAGACTATGCCACTAGGTGGGCAGAGGCCAAAGCCACTCCAAATGCTAAGGAGAACTAGACTACGGCTACATTAGGGGAAATATGGACTACCAAAAGGGCCCTTTAGTATTAAACTTATCATAAAAAAAGTCTTTAGTTCTTCATGATGAGCATGCAAAGAGATTCCATAAACTTCTGCATAGCTAGACCTAGAGTCAGATTTAGATTCATACTTAGAGGGAGAATGCGAGGATTCCCATGTTCAAATTTCAAACTTTAGCTTTAGAGAAAAGCACAATAAGTTTTGTAAAGTTTTTCATAAGATTCAGAGTACTTTAATCTACATACAGAAAATAGCACTCATTTTTTCAACACATGGCAAGATATAAAATTTAATCTACTTATAAAAAAAGAGTGGAAATCCCATATCATGTCGTGGGGTACCTAATTTAAAAACATTCAAAGCTAGTTCATCATGTTATATTGTCACCAATCCATTCTACGACATATGTGTAAAAGTGAGCAAGATGATAAAGACTCTAGAGAGAGAGCTTTCCCAATGATAACAAGAAGAAACATAGCATGGTATATTTTTTTCAACCACCCAACGAATATATATCTTTCACTGGATATGGGCATTTCGGTTATACCTTCTCGATCCCACACTATAGGCTCGTTGTTATATCAACTTGGAATGCCCCACGCTACACATCATTGGTGGGTTTTTGTTCTAACAACTATCACCCAAGCATGTTACTTGATCATGTTTGATCACATTAATGCTAATGTGGAATCATATGTTGCCATTGGGTATCACACAACATCATCATATCTCATGCTTTTTTGGTGTTTTTTAAAAATCAAAAGACCCCTTCATTTGAACTCACGTGGTATACTTACATATTTTTAGGTGAACCTTCCAATGTTTATCATTGATTTTCAAGGAATGAGATGCTTGACCAGCTTAATTATAGTACCTATGCCCTTCCATACCCAGGATACATTGAGACCATAGCCTACTCAATAGAAGATTATGTTTTAGGAAACCTAAGCAAGGGGGAAAATCAACCTAGTGACATTGAATAAAAGCTTGCTTATTATCTAGAGCTTGCCATATAGGATTGTTTTATAGATTATCAAGTTGCAGTACATAAATTTCCATTGTTAGATACTAAATCCATATTTTTTGACTTGAAAATGCCATGTAGGAGACATGTAACCTCAATTTAGACCAAATTCTTTGTAAGATTCCTCCCCCACCCCCTTTTTGATGTCTAGTATCTTTCCCTGTAATCAACCCCTCTTCAGAAATATAAAGACCTTGTTTCTAACTATTTTAACCTAGAGAGAGAAAATATTCTAGAGAGAGAATATTTAGATTTTGAATATTTTTAGATAGAAAAATATCTCTTATAATCAAGATGAATTTTCTTGAAACAAAAATTCAAAAAGAATTTTTCAATGTGCAATTGGAATTAATTGGAAATGTGTATAAAGGACCTTAGCCTAAGGGTCTAGATTTTCAGAAATTTTTGGATTATGGTCCAATTAAGGTTCCTATGGGCCAATAGCATCAATCCATGTGTAGAGAGGAGATAAATCCAATTTGTAAAAGAAGATACCCAAAAATGAGTAAATGCTCACATAAGATGAAGAGTTGAAAATGTACAAGGTTTATTAGTAAAAAAATATGAGCAATATTAAAAATATGAGATATTTTGGGTATCCAAAAATGAGCAAATGCTCACATAAGATGAAGAGTTGAAAATGTACAAGGTTTATTAGTAAAAAACTATGAGCAATATTAAAAATATGAGATATTTTCGGTATAATGATTCCATTTTGACACATATGTAAGGAAGGGGAGTTCTTTAAAGGAGGTGCATATTTCACATAAGATGAAGAGTTGAAAATGTACAAGGTTTATTAGTAAAAAAACTATGACACATATGTAAGGAAGAGGAGTTCTTTAAAGGAGGTGCATATTTCACATAAGATGAAGAGTTGAAAATGTACAAGGTTTATTAGTAAAAAACTATGAGCAATATTAAAAATATGAGATATTTGGGTATAATGATTCCATTTTGACACATATGTAAGGAAGGGGAGTTCTTTAAAGGAGGTGCATATTTCACATGCTTGAATGAGTTTTAAACTCATAAAAATTGAGATATTTCATCTCTCCTCTCTCCTCATTCAAGTCTAGTTCCAAAAAGTTAGCTTAACTGACCTAAAATGGTCAAAAATTGACCAAACTGATTTGGAAAATTCTAGAATCAGTTTGTTTGGTTAGGAGCTCAATTTTTCCTATAAATAGAAGCCTACCCCTTGTTGAAAAATATATAGTGTTTATGCATCGTTACTCTACTCCACCTAAGCCAAGAACTGTGAATTCATTAATAATTCACTAGTTTTTGGAGCTTCCCTCTTTCTTCAATCCCCATTGGTGGCTCCATCAACATACTTAACCAATTGATTGGTTGGGGGCCTCTACCGTGAACAAAGAATCAAGCAATTTGTAAGGTAATTAGTGAATTTTGATCATTTTCTATAATTTCTCAATGTTTCTCTCTTCTCAACCTCTCTCAAGCTTGAGAAGCTTTATTAGAATGGTTTTTGAATGTTATTGAAGTTAATTGATGAATGGTAGTGAAGAGTTACATAATTTGATGAATGCTATTGAAGTTAATTGATTAATGATAGTTAAGAATTACATAAATTTCTATTTATGCTTAATTCAAATGGTTTTTATGAAATTTCTCTCTCTCACTCAAGAAATGGTCATACTCATGACCCATTCTCAATCCAAATGAAGCTTTTCATAAAGCTTTTTCTTAATCCAAGATTAATCTATACTTGAGGTCAAATTAATGGCTTTTTTCTATGCTTTTAGTTTATGTATTTCATGAATATTAATGATTCAATCCATTATGGATTATTGATCCAATTAGGGATCATTCTAATTAATTCTTAATGATAAGCTTTATCCCTTAGAAAAAATTGAGATTTATCAGTCATAGTAGCGGAGCTATGGCAAAATTTTTATAAAAATTACGCATAAAATAAATTCATTCAAAGCATGAAAAGAGGACTTCCTACCATATTCTAGGAATTATCATCCTAGATTAATTGAAGATATTCATAGAGAAATTGATTTTTATATTATGCATATTTGATTTTCATGCATAGAGGTATGCATAATAGATTATTATTTTAACATAAAAGTGTTACTTTTATCATAATTAGATTTCATGCATAGAGGTATGCATAAAAGATTATTATTTTAATGTAAAAGTGTTACTTTTAGCACAATTGAATTTCATGCATAGAAGTATGCATAAGAGTTGATTATTTTATTATAAAAGTGTTATTTTTATCACAATTGAATTTCATGCATAGAAGTGTGCATAAGAGTTGATTATTTTATTATAAAAGTGTTACTTTTATCATATTTGAATTTCATGCATAAAAGTATGCATAAAAGTTGATTATTTTATTATAAAAGTGTTACTTTTATCATATTTGGATTTCATGCATAGACGTATGCATAAAAGATGATTATTTTATTATAAAAGTGTTACTTTTATTATAATTGGATTTTATTATAAAAGTGTGACTTTTATTATATTTGAATTTCATGCATAAAGGTATGCATAAAAGTTGATTATTTTATTTTAAAAGTGTGACTTTTATTATATTTGGATTTCATGCATAGAGGTATGCATAAAAGATATTCTTTTATACTAAAAGTGTGATTTTCATCATAAATGGATTTTATGCATAACTTAGATGCATAAGAGAAATTCTTTTATTCTAAAAGTGTAATTCCTACCAAATTGAATTTATGCATAAGAAGATGCATAAAAGATTGATTTTTACTTCGAAAGTATTAATCTCCTTAAATAGAATTTATGCATAAATAAATGTGTAAAGAAATCTTATATCAAATATAAGAATTCTCTTGTATTCTATAAATAGATATGAGATGTGATAGGATGTGATAAGAGGTGTATAAGATGTGACAAGAGGTGATAAGATGCTTATGAAATAAGTTATGAGGTGATAAGATGAATTAATATTTGATAAGATGTGTATGGGATGAGGTAAGAAGTGTATGTGATAGGATAAGATGTATATGGGTTGTGATAGGGCGAGAATGGATGTGATGTAAAAGATTAGATGTGAAGGCATATGGGGTTATGTGAATGGGAATGTGGAAATGGATGTATGTATGTGGATGTGTGGATGTGGAGATGGGAGTGTGGATGTGTGGATGTGGAGATGGGAGTGTGGATGTATGAATGTGAAAAGGGATGTATGCATGAAGATGTTTATGCATAGATGTGAATGTGGATGTAGATGTGGCTGTATAGATGTGAATGTGGAATGTGGATGTGGATGTATGTATGTATGTGGATGTAGATGTGTATGTATGTGGATGTAGATGTGGATGTATAGAAGTGAATGGGAAGGTGGATGTGGATGTATGTGAATGTGGATGTAGATGTGGATGTATAGATGTGAATGTGGATGTAGATGTGGCTGTATAGATGTGAATGTGGAATGTGGATGTGGATGTAGATGTGGATGTATAGATGTGAATGGGAATGTGGATGTGGATGTATGTATGTATGTGGATGTGGATGTATGAATGAGGACGTGATAGTAGATGTATGCATGTGGATGTGGATGTATGGATGTGGATATGGATGTGTATGTATGAATGTGGATGTATAAATGAGGATGTGAAAATGGAGGTAAGCATGTAGATGTGGATGTATGGATGTGAATGTGGATGTGGATGTGTATGTATGAATGTGGATATGGGATGTGGATGTATAAATGAGGATGTGAAAATGGAGGTAAGCATGTAGATGTGGATGTATGGATGTGAATGTGGATGTGGATGTGGATGTATGGATGTGGATGTGGATGTATGGATGTGGATATGGATGTATGGATGTGGATGTGGATGTGGATGTATGGATGTGAATGTGGATGTGGATGTGGATGTATGGATGTGGATATGGATGTGAATATATGATATGTGAAGTGAAGGAATCTGAAGTGAAGAGATGGAAAATGATGTGATTGGATGAGTACACATATAATGATTGTTTTTTAAATTAGGTACCCCATGACATGATATGGGATTTCCACTATTTTTTTTGTAAGTGGATAAAATTTTATATCTTGCCATGTGTTGAAAAAATGAGTGCTATTTTCTGTATGTAGATTAAAGTACTCTTCTTATGAAAAACTTTACAAAACTTATTGTGCTTTTCTCCAAAGCTAAAGTTTGAAATTTGAACATGGGAATCCTCGCATTCTCCCTCTAAGTATGAATCTAAATTTGACTCTGGGTCTAGCTATGCAGAAGTTTATGAAATCTCTTTGCATGCTCATCATGAAGAGCTAAAGACTTTTTTTATGATAAGTTTAATCCCAAAGGGCCCTTTTGGTAGTCCATATTTCCCCTAATGTAGCCGTAGTAGTCTAGTCCTCCTTAGCATTTGGAGTGGCTTTGGCCTCTGCCCACCTAGTGGCATAGTCTATGGCAATAAGAACATATACCTTTCCTAAATAAGACTTAGGAAAAGTATCATTGGTATTCTCAACAAGACTAATACATTAAGGACTCATTAAGGATAATAAGGATAACAATGCCTATGTTGTACTTTGAGTTGAGCCATCAAACCCTCTAAAAACTTCCCTTTAAATTCTAGTCTCCAATCAAAAAAGATTTCTAATGGGCAACCAAAACGAGTATAGATGTCAACTCCTCCTTAGCAATTGAAGCGGCTTGCTTTGGCCGCTACCCACCTATTGGCATAATCGATGTAAACAAGAACAAATACCTTCCCTGAAGAAGCCTTGGGCAAAAGGTCAAAGAAATCAAGGCCCCATCATGATTCCTTTGTTGAACAAGGTGTGTAAGTACACACCTTTGCTAAACAAGGTGTGTGAGTGCATACTCATGGAATTCTAAGAATGCTTGTAGGCCTTGTGCCGACAACTTCATTACTAGTAAGGGGAGGTATGTCTTTAGAGGCTTGAAATGGTACCTAGGATAATGTAGCAGGGAGAGAATTACATAAAAGTCTACTTAACACTAGTACATGGGGAGCATGAATTGAAACAGACATGAATAGTATGGGATGCATCTGTTGTCTACTCTCTTAGGTGTTGAAGGAAAACAAGGACCTACAAGGTCAAAGAAAATCTTGTTGACATGGAAGTGACTATAAATTAATGAATTAATTGGCTTTGTAGTAGATCTAGCTAATCATAAATTATATTTGATTTTAGAATGAAGAATAGGATGATTGTGATATCATACTCTTAAATATTCCTTGTTATTTTTGTGACATTGATCCTTGAGAGTTTGTGTTCAAGGTAGAAAAATTATATTACAGGCCTTACAAGTACATGATGGTAGAAAAGAAACTGATAGGCTTTTTGAGCATGGGATACACCAGAAAAGCATGAGATATGATGATGTTGTGTGATACCCAATGGCAACATATGATTCCACATTAGCATTTATGTGATCAAACATGATCAAGTAACATGCTTGTGTGATGGTTGTTCGATCAAAAACCCACCTATTAACCCATGGAGGACATTGAGACGTACTATGTTTTACGTCATTAATTTAAATATTCTGGGTCATGGGCCGGGGTTGTCGGCACCATATGTTAAGGATAAAGGGATTGGGTGATCGCCGATGAGAGGCGCACCTTGAATATCAGTAGGATAAGGGTTAGGATTGGCCGGCCATGTATGGGCACCCAAGTGTGAACGGCCAAGTCACCTATAAGAGTCAAATGTAACCCTAAAATCCTCATTCTCATGTGTTGTGAATAGAAGAGTGCTCTTGCCTTATCTCTTGGGTTTTCTTCTCCTGCGTGTGTGTGTGTGAGAGAGAGAGAGTGAGAGAGCGATCGAGCACTGTGTAGCGGCACGGCGGCGGTGGAGAGGCGGTAGAGCGGCCGACGGCGGCGGCTCCTTCTTCATTGCGACGCGGGAATCCTTCAAGGCAGTGGTTGAGCGGTGAGTGACACATCATTTGCATTCTGTTTGAGCTTCCTTCCCTGGTTGTATGCTTGCAGCCATTCGTGGCTCGCATACGGTGTTTGGCAAGTCCCCAGCTACGACCTGTGCGGCAAAAGTGCACATTTTTGGCGCCATTGCCGGGGAGTTGCCCTGCACCAAGCTCCAGTTTGCAGCTCGACTGCTGCGTGAAGTTTAATCTACACTGCAGGAAAGCGATTGTGTGTTTGTTGTTGAGGTGTTTCCGTGTTTTGCAATCTATCTTCTGCAATTTGTCTTCTGCATTTCTGTTTCTTTTGTTATTTTTCCGCTCCGCGTGTGGGCGTGTGTTCTGTTATCTGGTTATCTGAGTGCGAGAGGGATTTCTGAATCCCCAGATCTGTGCTGTGTGCGAACTGCGCCGCGGCCAAGGCTGAACCCCAAAGAAACCCTAGAAAACCTATCTTTAAAAAAAAATACAGAAAATAAAAATTTACAAAAATATAAAAAATAAAAAATAAAAAATAAAATTTTATTTTTAAAGAAAGAACCAAACGTGTGGAGAGGAAAGATTTTCTAATTGGAGAAAAAAATTTTGAAAAGAAAGAACCCCAATCGACCCACGGCCCCGGCCTCGGTCTCGGTCTTTTGATATATATATATAGGAGAGTGAGCCTCCATAGCTTTCTTTCAAGTGAGAGCTTATGGAAAGTCGTGCCCTATATGTAGCCCACTCTCCAAGGAGTAAAGTGAGCATGTGGGATAAAGCCCTCACCCTTTCCTTCACAAGCAAATAGGCTTTTTGCCCCTTCCCCCCATAGGGAAACGGACTGTTTTGAGGACCACGAGAGCTCCGGATAGGCAAACACGGTGCTGTAAAGCACGCTAGGACCCTTTGAACGATACGCTCGTTTCGAGCTATCACACGTCCTAGTCCAAGTTCGACCGTAAGTAAGGGGGTCAAAAACGAGTTAAAAACAATCTAAAAACAAGTAAAAACGGGGTGCGAAACACCTAAGAAACCACTTGTGTGAGTTTCAAGGATAGTTACCAACGCACGTAGGGTACCCACGTCACATGCATCTACGTTCTGGTCGGGTGCTAGAGTTTGAGCCACTAGAAAGTGTTTCAGTTTACGCAGGCTCACACCATCCCTCCACGTTAGCATCTTGGCCTTCGGTTGGAACCCAAGGGAGTGCAACCCAAGATCCACGAATAGTGGATAGTGACTCGTCCTTTGACTCAGAAGCCATGGAAGGGCACCCTACCAAGAACCCTGAGGAGACAAGCCAAAACATGCCAGTGTGGGCCCCACAACCCGGATCTAGCATGTTTAGTCGTCTAATAGAGACCTTTAGTAGAGCTACACGCTCTGAGCATGCGACAAGCGAAGTAAATGAAGAAGGAGGGGTAGTAGATTCACCATTCACATCTTATGTAGACCCTACCCTCCCAAAGAGTGTCCATGTGGATATTCTACCCACTTCGTTTAATGAGGGCCCTACTGAGCTACCAACTTCCGATGCTCTTCCTAAAGTAGAGGTCCCTAGAAGCCAACCCATAAGAAGTGACATTGCGTCCACTTCAAGAGAACCGTTTGGCACACCAAGCCTGGATGGGATATTTATCAATGAGAATTGGAAATATGATCTACACACAGAGACTCTAACGGACCTATACATGGGTTACACATACCATGTGGGTTGGTTAGAAGTCCTACGATCTACATCTAGTGCCACTAATCTAGAAGAGCAACAGCAAATGATATGTGAGGTTATTCATAGGATTATCCAAATTGAGAGGCAAAATAGGGGAGTGAACCTAGTTTCCACTGGCCCTATGAGGTTTTTGGATACGGGCAAGGCCAAACAACCAACCCTTTCACAATTGGAGATTCCCTCGGTGAGTCCCATAGACCCTTCATATGTTGTTTCACCTGGAGTCTCAATGCAGGTTGAGCCCACGAGTAGTAACTTTAGCTTTCCAACCTTGGCTCAACTTTCCATTAGGGAATCCACAATGCCTACCCCAATGATGAGCATGACAGAAAGCGCACCTGTTACCGCTGTAGTTAGTACGACATCGCTACCTAGTGGAACAGTACCTACAACAGTGCGTGGCAATGCCTATCGGCCTTATGTACCTATTGCTACTCATGCTCATGTAGCTCCTACGCCTCCTAGTATGCCAATGGCGTATGCTCCAAGACCGCCTTATCACAACCCTTATCCAAGAGGAGCTAGGCCTAGCCACATATCATATCCTACATCATTTGCCAACATACTCAGACCAACGCCAACTCCTATCAGCCAGGCTATTCCAGAAGTGCCTCCACCAGCTATGCCTGCTCACCTAGGTGATCTCGCAGCGTTTGCTCAGACGATCGGACGATCCATTGCGGAAAACATGCGGGGCATGCCTGAGAGAGAACCTAGAAGCAAGGCAGTACAAGTGGCTAAGCTCACTCAAAACTTCAGTGGTAACGAGGACGTTAGGAAGCACATTGAAGTGTTTGAACACGTGTGTGATTCCTTGGAAGAGCACAATGAGCTGCATAAATGTAAAGCCTTAGGCTTAACCTTGAGTGGGAAGGCCGGAGATTGGTATCGAACCTTAAGGGTTGAAGAGCGCACTCACTACCCCACTCTCAAGAGATTGTTCTTGAAAGAATACATACGTGAGGGTGTGCTTTGGGGAGTAGCATCTCAACTCCAAAAAGCTGAACGCGAGGAAGGGGAGTCAGTGAGAGACTTTATAAGTCGATTGAAGCATCTAAATTCTCGCTGCACTCCCGATGAACGCTTCAATAACAACCAACTCCTCGATAGATTCATCCGAGGATTGCGCCACGCGAGGACATTTACAATGGCCTAGTCATTCGAGGTCTTACAACGTGGGAAGCAGTCACTACCAATGCAATCCAGTTAGAAGACAACTTAATGATTGCAGGTAAAAAGGTGTCTTCGGAAACAAAATCCGTTAGTTCGCAAGTATCTGGGCACAAGCCAATGACGGTGAAACCTATTGCCAAGGAGCCCAAGATATCTGAAATGTCCGTGACCGACCTTACTAAGGCTCTCCAAGAATACTTTAGGGGTAATCGAGCTCCTCAGAATAGCCATATGTACCCAAGAAGAGAGCAACAATGGTGTTCGGTGTGCTTAGGACCACATAGCACGAGTGAATGTCCCACATTCAGAGTCAAATTCAATGGGAATTGCAATGCATGTGGTAAGTACGGCCATCAATCTAAAGATTGCCTAATACTTAAGCGAATGTTGGCAAATCAGGCACCACTAGCCTGGTCAAACACACCTCAAGTACCCGCGCTAATGCCTGCACAACCTGTCGAGCAACCGTCACAGCACATAGTTCCAAGGAATCCGAATGTAGTCCAGCCTGTGCCATTACCACCGCCAGTGCTAGGACCACAACCTCCACATCCAAGGATTACCCCAATAAACCAGATGGGTTGTGATTCACATAGTGCGTGTGGGGATTATGAAGAGGAGATAGACCCCACTGCTCCATATGGAATTGAACGTTTGAAATGATTTCCCAGTACTACATGGAGGATTATTTCGGGCAAGTCAAGCCTGTATATCAAGCGGCTGCTCTCGCCACAAGAGGGCAAAACCTTAATACCTTGGCGAGGAGACCACCTCTTCAATGCTATGATTGTGGTGGACCGCATCGTGTAGCGGAGTGCCCTAATAGGCTACAGAAGATCGCTACTCAAATGCAACCAAATCAAGGGAGCACATCAGGAATGCCGGTACTTACATGTAATCGTTGTGGCATAGATCATTTGATCGCTCAATGTCCACATAATCCTAATGCACCCAAGATTACGCCATTGAATTTGGTTGAGGTCACCAACCAAGCACGAGGAACCACACCTGTTGTACCCGCGAATGTAGTTACACGGTCAATGCTTCAAAATCAAAACTACATTCTTGAAGAGAGGGATACTGCATCAATCGCTCAGGCAAAGAAAAAGAAAACACGGTGAAAGAGATCTCTTAATGCCACGAGCTCCAAGCCTAGTTCAAAGACTAACATAGGGACAGGAGACGACCCCGTGTATATGAATGATCCTGAAGATGATTCTGATTCAATAGAAACCATGGGGACCAAAGCCACTACCTTAAGGGAGGAACCCACTTGGGAGCTCAACGAAGGAGAATCAAGCAAGTACATAAATAAGGGGAAACAGAAGGGAACTTCCTCGGCCCCACAACCAAGTCAGTTAATTCCCTCTCGACCACCCAAACTGACTGAGACTCCCCAAGACAAGCCACGTGGGCTAAAAACCCTCAAGAAAAAGATTGGAACTTACCCAAACCCAGTTGAGGAGATTAAACAAGTGCAACACTTAAGGGGTTTGGTGGAAGAGACACAAAGAGAACTGGAGCCAAACCCGAGAAAAATCAAAATTCCAGACACAGTGTTTCCTACGCAAGTTTAGCCTCACAGGAACCATAAACCGTTAGCTATTCCTAGTATCATTCGGGAAGAAAGTGAGGATAGGACATCAGGAAGTGGGCAAACACCCTTTTTGCGTGAAAGAATGTTTAGTGAGGGAATGCCTGACCCCATCGGAGAGGAAGTGATTCCATCTTCACCAATCCCTAGTCAAGGGGCGATGTCTCGAAAAGTACCCTTGAATGTGTCTAAGCTAATAGATTTCATGTCCTCTGAAATCAGAACCACGATCATATCCAAATTATACGGAGATCCTAAGCTATTCTTAGCTCTTCGAGCATTTCTCAATGGAGAACTAAAGGTGGGGCTACCACAATTTGCAAATATGGATAGACCTGACACGCTTCAAGAGGAAGGGGAGCATTGGGATCTACAACCCAACCCAAATGAAGATTCGGTCGTTGAAATACCTGTGAACAAGTTGGGACAGTACTTTGAAGGTGATGAATCTAATGCCACCCTCCCCATTACTACCAAGGGATTAACTCTAAAGGGAATCCTTGATGGTGGCGCTGGAGTGAGCATTGTGACTAAAAACTGTTGGGAATCTATGGGAAAACCTCACCTCGAAGTCACAAACATAGTGGTTAAGATGGCAAACGGAACCATAGCTAAACCTATTGGAATGTTAAGGGACCTTAAGATCAAGGTCCTGGGATACAAGGTAAAACATACCTTCATTGTAATGGATTTCTCCAAGCATCCTATGTCATATCAAATGATCTTAGGACGTCCTTTCATGAGGGAAGCACAAATGGTGCATGATTGGTCGAAAAACCATGTCTACCTACAATTCTAGGACTCTGTCATTCGAGTTGATCTTGAGAATGGTCGTGCACATCCTTTGGGAAGCAAGGTTATTATTGATAATCGATCGGATACCACTATTCACTCCGCCCCATTAAGGTATTGCTATACATGCAAAAAAGAGACTGATGATGGGAAAGATTCTCCTTATATGGATGTCCTATCGGGTATGACTGAGTCTGATAACGTGGATTGGGTACACCTAGCGGCAACCATAGACACATGGGGAAATAGAGGCACAAGTTGGGTAACACCTGAGGGGCAAGATATGCCACCGTTAGTGCCAATCAACATGATAGGTGTTATGCACTTGACTCCTGATGGCGAGAAAGTGGCAAACTCCACTGACACTGAAAGTAGCGAAGACTCTGACCAATGCAACTCTGAGTATGAATCTCAAGAAGAAACTGACCCTGAGCCTGAAGGGAAAAATGAATCAAATATTCACCCAAATGTGGAAGCAAGGTGCTCAAGGCCTAGGACAGTGACCTCCTGCAGTTCATCCGAAAGTGAGGGGGACACAAGTGAAGATCGACCAAGTGAGTTCGAATCTGACAGAAACAAAAATCAAAAACTTGGTAAGAAGAAAACGAGACATAAGCGCCAACGCTATCGAGCTAATGTACGCACTGCAATAAACAAGGAAAGATCCACTCTGCAGAATGGCTTAGTTATGTAGGAGCCATTGATGCTCATCGGAAGATAGCGGATAATTGGGGACAATACCTCCAAAGTGTCATGTGGTGTATTCCGCAACCTCATGACGTCGCCCAATTAGAAATTGATGAGAAGCCAAAACTAAGTCGTACTACAAGAAGGCGGCAAAACCAAGAGTTGGCTCAGCAACAAAAGGAAGCGGAATTGAAAGAAAAAAGCCTGGCACAACAAGAACCAATAGACTTACACCCCGCACCCGAGCATTTCAAATCATTTACCACAGGGGAACGTAAAGTGGTCTACACAAAAGCCCAACGAACGCCTACCAATGGGAGTAGCGGTGTCTACGATGGCCCTGCGGTAGTTAAGGAGATAGACTTAGCAGATCCGGGTGAGGAGTCTAAACCAGTTTTTATTGCTCAAGACCTCACCAAGGCGGAAGAAGTTGCACTTACGAAGCTTCTTAAAGAATTCAAGGACATATTTGCTTGGACATATCATGATATGAAGGGTGTTCCACCCTCGGTGGTGCAACACATGATTCCAATGATTAGCACTGCTAAACCAGTCCAGCAACGTCCCTACCCAATGAATCCTAAGTATGCAAAGATTGTACAAGAGGAAATTGAAAAGCTTGTAAAATGTGGATTCATATATCCTATTGAGCACTCAGAATGGGTTTCTCCAATAGTCATCGTACCAAAGAAGAATGGGAAACTCAAAGTGTGCGTTGATCTCAAAAAGGTTAATCCAGCCACCAGAAGGGATCATTACCCCTTGCCATATTCTGAACATGTGCTTGAAAGAGTGGCAGGCAAGGAGGCATATAGCTTTTTAGATGGGTACTCGGGTTACAATCAGATCACAATTGCAGTCGAGGACCAAGCTAAAACAGCATTTATCACACGGAGTTTGGAGTGTTTGCCTTTCGCGTCATGGCCTTTGGCTTGACCAATGCACCTGCAACATTCCAACGATTGATAAACACGGCCTTTAAGGAATATCTAAGGGACTTCTGTGAAGCTTTCTTAGATGATCTTTATGTTCATTCCTCTTGGGATGAGCACTTGATGTGTTTACGAAAAATATTTGAAAGGTGTAGATTATATCACATCTCATTGAATCCTTTCAAATGCCAATTCTGGGTTAAACACGGAGTTATCTTAGGGCATATAGTGTCCAAAAATGGGATTTCCACAGACGAGAGTAAAATCAAGGTCATTCTGGAATTGCCACCACCCACCAACTACAAGGGAGTCCAACGCTTTATGGGCCACGTTGGTTATTATCGAAGGTTTATTCTCTTCTTCGCCGAGATAGCTCGACCATTGTATAAGCTTCTCATCGAGTTTATTTGGACCGAAGAATGTGACCGTGCCTATGAGCTATTAAAGAAAGCCTTGGCGAGTGCTCCAATCTTGAGAATGCCTAACTGGGATTTACTAAAAGTGTGATTTTCATCATAAATGATTTTTATGCATAAATAGATGCATAAAAAAAATTATTTTATATTAAAAGAGTGATTTTCATCATAAATGATTTGTATGCATAAAAGATAATTTTTTATATTAAAAGTCTGATTTTCATAAATGATTTATATGCATAAATAGATTCATAAAAGAAATTCTTTTATATTAAAAGAGTGATTTTCATCATAAATGATTTGTATGCATAAAAGATAATTTTTTAAATTAAAAGTGTGATTTTCATCATAAATGGATTTTATGCATAAATTAGATGCATAAGAGAAATTCTTTTATTCTAAAAGTGTAATTCCTACTAAATTGGATTTATGCATAGAAAGATGCATAAAGAATTTATTTTAATCCAAAAGTGTTATTCTCATCAATTTTGATTTTATGCATAAATAGATGCATAAAGAATTTTATTTTTATTTTAAAAGAGTTATTTTCATCAATTTTTATTTTATGCATAGATAGATGCATAAAGAAAAAAGAGTTATCTTATCAATATTGATTTTATGCATAGAAAGATCCATAAAAGATTTATTTTTTTCATTGAAATTAAAATTAATGCATAGTGAGATGTATAAAAGATTTATTTTTATTTTGAAAGTGTTATTCTCGTTGAAATGGAATTTATGCATAGTAAAATGCATAAAAGATTTATTTTTATTTCGAAAGTAGGAATGGATGTGAATGTGAATGTGGATGTATGAATGTGGAATGTGGATATGGATGTATGAATGTGGAAGGTGGATATGGATGTATGGATGTGGATGTAGATGTGGATGTATGGATGTAAATATGGAATGTGGATGTGGATGTATGAATGTGGATGTGGATATGGATGTATGAATGTGGATGTGGAAATGGATGTATGGATGTGGATGTAGATGTGGAAATGAATGTATGGATGTGGATGTGGATATGGATGTATGAATGTGGATGTATGGATATGGATATGGATGTATATGTATGAATGCGGATGTGAAATTGGATGTACGAATGTGGATGTGTATGTGGAATAATGAATGCGAATGTGTATGTGAAATGATGAGACGTCAATATGAGTGAATGGATGAGATGTGATGACATGTGAATTGGGATGTGAATAAATGATATGTGATGTGAATGAATCTGATGTGATGAGATGGAAAATGATGTGATTGGATGAGAATGAGTACACATATGAATGGAATGTGGAATAAGTAATGTGGACTGATGATGAGGGATAATGTGGAAAGACGAGAGTTCATTATAGAAACTGTATTTGTGACTAGTTCGTAAATGACTGTTTTATGTCAAGAATGCTGGGGAAGCATTTTGACCGTCTTGTGATTAAGGTCATGGAGACCTGACAACACTATATTGGGGAATATGGGAATTTCTCACAAGTTTGGGACACATGGTCAAAACTTTGGATTTGCTATAACTTGAACACCAATACTCCAAATTGAGCACACTATAGCTCACTAGATCCCATTTTTCAAGCGCTTTCCAATGATAGGTCACATGATAGGATTTTGAGAAACTTATAGGCATGTTAACCCGGTTCTACTTTTTTAATATTTAAAAATGGGAATTGGAAGATTCCCAAATTCAGTAATATGGTATTTAAGTGATAAAGTTGCAATAGCTGACGGAGAGTCAACGGAGGACGTCTCGCATAGCATGGTCGGCCGAGGTCTTGACCAGCCTCGGTTCAATTTAAATGGTGAGCTTCCAGTACGGTGGATGAGGGACCAAGGAAGCGGCCTATGAGTGAAGCGCTAGGTGACATGCGAAGGATCCTAGAGGGTGCTGACCATACGGTGCTCGGGCTCTGGGTCACCGAAGATACCCACACGTGTATCGTGGAAGATATTGAATCAAGGATTAAGAGTTGTTTTTTGAAACCGAGCATGGATTTGGTTGATTGACCTTGCTGGTCTCAACGGATGAGTCCATGGCTCTTTTATATGGATCTGTTGGTTGATCTTGCTGATCTTCAACGGAGATTCCATCTTGATTTTTATAAGTGATTATATTGCCGGGTACTATGAGCTAGGAACTATTGAAAAGGCCCTTGAGTGGACAGGTCTCAACGGATGAGTCCATGGCTCTTTTATATGGATCTGTTGGTTGATCTTGCTGATCTTCAACAGAGATTCCATCTTGATTTTTATAAGTGATTATATTGCCGGGTACTATGAGCTAGGAACTATTGAAAAGGCCCTTGAGTGGACAGGTGGTAAGCGTTCTGGTTGCCAATGATGCCATAGATACTCCGATGAAGGAATGATTGGAAATTAAGATTCAACCGGATATTTTGGAGGATTGTGATCAGTGATACAATGATTTCATTAAAGGATTGTTTTAAAGATAGCTGATGCTGAGAAAAAAAGGCAATTTCATATTGGGTGTGTAAGTGGTGTGACTAGTTTTATGTTTGCATGAACATCCGGCTAGGGAGCCTGGGAACTCTTTTCCCTGGTACCCGGGACAAAACCTAACCAAATTCCTAATTGGATCCCATCACTACAGTGGTTGGGCGGTTGGCTAACCCGTGGGACTGGATGGGGTTAGGCTGGATTGATGGATCCGTAAGTCAATTTCTGTTTAGTTCGATAGATGAAGTAAATCCCGGACAAAAATTGTTCTATGGAAAAGAATCAACGGCTGTGCCTCTCAATGAGGAAAAAAGCATTGGTCTCTACGATCCAAGTACAGTCTTTTTCCCTGATCTGACTATGGGACTTACAGGCTCGGTCAGATGAGCTTAGTTAGTTAAGGCTTTTGACTACGTTAGGGAAAAGTTATCCTGGTGGAATCGCCCGTGCTTTCCGAGCAAAGGAAGTTTTTTCGGGTTTGGTTTTGAAAAAACCGATGGATTAGTCTCTTGTCTGGATATCCGTTGGCGAGGCCCCGAGTGTGGGACCTTGCCCTGTGCAAGAAGTGCTTCTTCCACTGCTAGCACCCCTGAAATTGTTGCGCGGTGGGGACAGGGATCTCACACCTGCTTCCTATCATACCTGGACTTCGCAGAAGGTATTGTAGGTTTTATGTAACCATCCATTCCAACTTTGCTCCATTAGTGTTTGTTGGTTAGGAACACCCTTTGTTGTTTATCGTAGCATATCGATCTCCAGCTTTAAGGACGGTAAGGGGATTTTATAAGACTGGATGGAGCTTATGGGTTCTTCCTTATTACAGATGAGCAATAGAGATGATAGGGGTTCTCTTAGGGATCCAGACTTGTTTGGGTGATGGTGTGTGAAGGTTTATCTATAATAGTCTAGATTGCTCTAGGGAAACCAATGTGGTTTGGGCTTGGATAACCAACAAGGGTTTTGTAACATGTTGTGAAGTAGAAGCTTTCGCATCAATCATCCTACCTCTTGTGAGATAGGGGTTCTCTTAGGGATCTAGACTTGTTTAGGTGATGGTAGTGAAGGTTCATCTACAATAGTCATCCCTTTATTTGAGTTTGAGCCTATGAAGCTTTTGTCTACCACTAAGGAGACTTTGGAATTGGCAAGAGGTGGTAGTGAGGTTGGTGGTATATATTTTTATTTTGGGATCGAAATACAATGGTTACCCTCATAGTATCCTTGAGCTTTCAATAAGCATTTAGGTATCCATTTGGGGCTAACCTATAGTTTGGACTTTTTGCACCGATTATTTCATTGTTGAGGCCTCCTTTGCTTGGTTGGTTGAGGTGGTACGGGTGGAGAAATCTCGGAAATCCATTTCAAGGTAAATTTGGGTTGCCACTTTTTAGCCTATTGTATGAGCTGGTATTTTTGACATGGAGGTGTTAGCCATGTGGAGGGAAATTAATCAACAATCCTTTGAACAGTAGATGATGAGGTGGAGGGGATTTCTTTAGATTTTGTTGATGCTGAAGCTTCCTCCTCATTGTAACTTTTGATAAGAGTGAGAGATGGCTAGGGATTATGAGTAGAATGTTTAGTCGTGTGGGGATTAAGGATTTACTTACAGAGACACACCCCGTTGGCCAGTCAATCATACATCATGTAGCCTTTATCCATGTGTGACCAAGTATTAATGATTCAAGTAATGTTATTGCAGGTATAACTAGGAAGTCTCCCACTAGGTGCTTGTTATCACAATATGTATGTTTCAATTTGTAGTAGCCCAAGCCTTGGTGTTCCTACCATTGATATCTTTCACCTTCAAAGAGGTGTCTAAAAGTTGAGGTTTTCTCAACTAGTTCCATAAATTGAAGAAAATGAAATTTTGCAAACTAGTCCCCCCCCCCCCCCCCCCCGCTGTGTCAAAGCATTGCATTATAGAGCACTTTACTATAAGGGCTAGGCAATTGAATGGATGTTCATAGAGGTGCTATATGCTCATCCGTGTCTCCTTAAACCTCTTCAACAAAAGCTTGTGTAGATCCAAGGATAGCTTCTCGTCGTTGTTGTTGTCGTATTTGCCTTTCTTTAGCTTCTTATCGAGCTTGAGATTTCTTTAATCCTCTTTTTCCTTGGGTTGCCTTCTTATCATGTGTAGCTTGTAAGGCATCCTTGATAAGAGGACCATAATACTTCTTGAGTTTACTGCCATTAAATAAGCCTACGATTTTAACCCCGTCAAGGGTTTCAATAGGCATGGTACCTTGAAGTGTTATTTCACAGACTTGAAATGGTCCTTTTTTGGTATACTTGAGTTTCTTTTTCTCGCTGCTGTGCTGCTACAGACTCCGTACACAAGTACAAGGTATCCCTCATTAATTTCCTTATCCTTTAGATTGTTATTAAATCACTTTTTTTGACGATCCTTTTCTATCAACATGTTTTGTATAGTAATTTGTCTTTCTTCCTCAAGCTTTTCAAGAATGAACAATCGGTTGGTCAACATGTTATCCTCAAGTCTCTCAACCATTATGCTTGGTGATGCATTAAGGTGGAAATGGTAATGTGTAGACTTGATATGGAAAAACATGATGATGTGGTGATAGAAGTGGTTAAAGTTATTGTTTACCTTTGAATGCTTATGAACTTGGTGGCTTATTTGATAAGTTAAAAACATTAATCATGTAAGGTCATATATTGTAAACATTTGAAATAACCCTCCACTAAGCATGTTCTTTAAGGCATGATATATATACTCAAATATAGCGTTAACCTTTCTAAGGCTTCTTCTCATGTGTTGATGGTCAACATGTGTATCCTATATTGTAGCCATGTGGAAAGAAGATGGAGATGTGTGTATGATCTATTGTTTTCAGGTGGACCCCTTCTACCATAATCTTCTTGTATATATAGTTACCCAAAAGGTTGACTTGGCTTCCTAGCTCGTGCTCTTATCGATCCTCTTACTCTTCTTCCCCTCCTTTGACATATGGATTGTAGAAATGGGTTATCATGTGATCCATTGAGCGGTTTGTGATATTTGATGCTTTTATAATATTCCTCTCATGTTCATGGCTGGCTTCCATGATGTGGGTGACAGTCCCCTACTTTGGTGCCATGGACACTTGGTTTCCAAAAAAGAGGAAGAAAGAAGACTTCATATATGTGATAGTTTGTAGGTAGGGCATGAAGGTCCTAAGCCTTTAGTCGATGTAGCACCTTGGAAGTTAGGCCTAGGGCCACATACATGAGCTTGTGTCGTGTGGATGCCCTTTGACTTTATGTGTATACTAAAGTAGTCCCATGAAGGTAAAGGAGTAGGGTTGCACGTTGAACGGAAGTATCATATAGATGCAGATGTGGATCAACTTCCTTCAAGCGTTGACCCATAAGCCTAGTTAGTGATGCCGCAACCCACCAAATCACTAGGTTTAGCGTTGCATTATGCGAATCCTGCCAAATCCGCAAAAGAACAAACAGAGAAAGCTTCCCCAATTGCTACAAAAAGCCTGCGCAGATGGTTACACAAGTTCAAGCAGCTTGCTTTCTCTCTTGGAAAGTTTTTGTTTTTGCTTTTCGAGCCGAGGTCAGAGACGAGCAAGCTCGCTCTCTTGGAAAGCTAACGCAAGAATGGCTCAAGAAGATCGACGTTCCAATAGCTCAGCAGAAGGTATTCTTCCTTTCTTTTGATCAATGGTCGGCTCCAGCTCAAAACATAGCATGATTTTTCCTGTGATGCTTAATTATTGATACAAATAATCAATACTGTGCGCCTCTTGGCAGCTTATCCAATGCCAGAGTCGGATCTGTCGGGACTGGTAGGCAAGCACGTGATCTACACATACAACAATGGGTGGCAATACGAGGTCTTTTACAAGAACGAGGACACCATAGACTATCGTGTTCTGTCCGGGCTGGTGGCGGGACGGTGGGTGAAAGGCCAGAAGGTTCATATGAGGCAGCTAGCGAAGGGTGAGAAGCGTTACATGGTGAACTGGACGGAGCCCACGGGCACCTGTGTGAGCAAGGTGGTGGACGTTGAGAAGCAGGAGCTGAACGCCGTCGTCTTCTTCCCCCGCTGGGTGCCCAACGATCCTCACAAGACCGTCTGCTTCCAAAACGACCACCTCGATCTCATGCATTCCTACCGTGATGCCGGCCCAACCTACCCCATCGAAGTGGTCAACCAATACGGCCGCATGCACTTCATGGAAGATTGTGACCCTGACAACGACGACGTGATTAGCTAGAGCTTAATCTCTTCTTTGCACTAGATAACTTTGCATTAATCATCTTGTAGATCTTCTTTGAACCTGGTAGCTTTCAATAGAACAGATTTTACTCTTTTTTTTTTTGTCATTGACATATTACCATTGGATTCAATTATGGCGTGGAAAGCTTGCTTCTTGTATTACATTTACCTTTCTACAAGAAGAAGTGAGCAGACTGCATATACTTAATCTAGGCGCCAGTCCCTATCCATAATATTTGAAGGAGGTGTTCTACCCTTGATAAGAAGGTGAATATATCCCAGGTTATTTATGCGTGACTATCTTTTTGAATTTTATACCATGATTATCTTTTGAAGTAACCTATTTATAAATGATACCTAGTCTAGCCAACCAAGGCTAGGTTTTCAAGAAAACCAAAAAGTGTACTCTTCATTCAAAAGACACCTAGATTTAAATTGAAAGAAGGGTACATTGAAATTTACACTTCAAAGTGAGATTATGGGTTGCTTTTCAAATTCTAGGCTTGAGATAATAACAATTGGTAATATTTCTACATATAACTTTTCTCTAGGCAAATGTGAGGATTCCCAAAAAAAATTCATGTTAAAATTTCAAATGTTAGCTTTAAAAAAAGCATACTAAGTTTTGTAAAGTTTTTCATAAAAAGAGTACTTTAATCTACATAGTGAAAATAACACTCATTTTTTCAACATATGGCAAGATATAAAATTTCAACTACTTATAATAAAAATAGTGGAAATTCCATATTAGTTTGTGGGGTACCTAATTGAAAAACATTCAAAGCTAGTGATTTGCTAAATCATTTTGGTTAAGGGTGGGCAAGTAAAGTTGGTTCGAGTGAATCATGATTTTCTGAACAACCTTATTACCATGGATCATATTGACTTCTTAGTCAATGATAATGTCGATGAAATGATCATCCCAACTCAAGTAGACAAGATCTTAAATTCTAAGTTGAAGAAGTGTAGGTTGTTGAAAAGAGTGAATTTTTGGAAGTGACAGAGCGTCTAGAGGCAACTATTGCTGCCAAATGCCATGACAAGATGGAGTCACTCAAGATGTAGATCTTGACTTTACAAAAAGCTCTTTTGGTGGCACTTCCTTCTCCTACCAAAGTAGTTGCTCCGTCGTTTGCACCAAAGGTGTATGGAAGTGAGAAAAAGGAGAAGATTCAGGAATGTGTAGATGCCTAGCTCAATAGGGGGACTTCACACTTTGCCTTTCATCCATTCACGGATGCACAAAAGCTACATATCACGTAGAGATTATTGAAAGGGAAGGCATTAACTTGGTGTAAGGATCTCAAAGAAGATTCCATTCCTACCACTTGGCAAAGTTTCGAGGAAGCTTTCATAGAAGAGTTTGTCTAACTAGAGGATGAATTTGAAATAATTGCCAAGCTTGTTAAAAACAGCATGGGAAATAAATCTTTTGATAATTATGTGCAAAAGTTTAGACAATTGGCTACCAAAGCCAAGTCTAATGATCATACCTTGTGTAGCATTTTAATCCATGGTCTAACTTGTGACTATCAATATACGAGGTAAAAAAATGCAAGGTCAAAACAATTGAGGATGCTATTCAAGCAGCTAAGGTTTTTCATAAGACGATGGTTGGCACCAACACTTCAAAACCATCGTCTAATGAAAAGAAATCCATTTTCAGTTTTTCAAATATTGGACAAAAAAGAAAGTTGGTTTTCACACCAAAACCAAAAAATTCTGACAATGCCAACAAGAAGAAGAAATTTGTGAGCAAGGATAATATCACATGTTTCAAATGCAAGGAAAAGGGACACACGAAGAAATTATGTCCTTTGAATGAAGCTACATCACCTTTGACACTTGGACAACAAAAGGCGACAGCAAAGAAGTTTATAACAAAGAAATCTATGCACATTACAGAACTTCAAGGTAAATTTTTTTGAAGTCAATATTAGGCATCATGAAGAAAGCTAATGTTCATATTATACTTTCAGTAAAGACATTTTTGGTCCAAACAAATTATTTCGTGTTTATGGATCAATAAATGGACATTAGGTTCATATTTTGTTTGATCCTGATAGTACTCACAATTTTATTGACAACATTGTGGTAGAGAGGATGAAGCTGGAAACCACACAAAATGATCACATGTACAAGTGTAGGATGGCCAGAGGACAAGTCCAATTCTAGGACAAGAAGGTATCAAAACTACCGTTAGATATCTAGTTGTACACAAATAATGCAAATAGACTTGATTTTCATGTCATGAGCTTGGGTCATGTAGACATCATTTTAGGGATGGAATGGTTTCATAAAAAAAATAAGGATTTTTCTGTTGATTGGGTTGGACATTTGATGTCTTTCCATCACAATAGAAACCTTGTTACTCTTAAGGGAAAAATTATTATACCCAAGGAAACTTTTATTGAGCTTGAGTTAATGGAAAATCGTTTTAACTATGAACTTTTCCAATTGGTTATGGATCCAGTGTCTTCATGTGTTCATTTTAATGTGAACATTGTTTCTTTGGATGTTTGGGAAAGTAAAGTGTTAAATTCCATTAAGAGCAAATTTCAGGAAGTATTTCTTGATGAGTTATCTCATAGATTACCTCCTAAGTGAGAGGTGGAACATAAAATTGAGCTACTACAGGATGCAGAATCTGTTAGTATTCTGCCATATCGGCTTAGCAAGACTGAGGAAGATGAGGTAGAAAAACAACTAGCTGAAAACTTGAGGATGGGTCAAATAATTAGACCAAGTAAGTCTCCTTGGGGTACACCAATTCTCCTGGTTAAGAAAAAAGTTCAAGGTACCTGGCAGATGTGTATTAAATACAAACGTCTTAACAAGGTTACAATTAAGAACAAATATCCATTGCCTAGATCAGACAATCTTATTGATAGGTTGCAAGGAGCTAAGAATTTTACAAAGCTTGATTTGTGAACCAGTTATCACCAGATCCGTATTGTAGAGGAAGATGTTCCTAAAACTCCTTTTAGGACACATTATGGCCATTATGAATTTTTAGTGTTACCCTTTGGTCTTACTAATTCACCAACAACTTTCCAACAGATGATGAATCATCAACTAGACTTGAAAGGTAGAAAGGCCAAATGGGCTGAATTGATGCAGGACTTTAATTGATTAAATATAGAAAAGGTCGCTTGAATAGCATTGCTAATGCGTTAAGTCAAATTGGTGAAGTTAATGAACTTAGCTTTACAAAAATTACTTCTAACTTGTTTGATTCACTTAGAGAAAAATGCAGTGCATACATTGTCTTTGGAAAATATTGGAATTTGGCAAATTTAGGGTCCAACTCTAGGGTAGATAAAAATCTAGTGAAGGAAGGAAAAGCTAACCAATTTTAATTAAGAATGGTCTAATATTACTAAATAATAAGGTTTGCGTGCTGGATGTGCTGAAAATTAAACTCAGGATCCTATTTGAGTGTTATGATACACCATCGATAGTAGGACATCCGGGCATATAGCGTACCTTGGCTTTGGCTAGAAGGATTTTTTATTGGCCAAAAATGAAGGATTTTATTCAGACTTATGTGGTCAAGTGTTTATCAGTGTCAGATTAATAAGGTAGAGCACCTTAAATCTATTGGGTTATTACATCCTTTGGATATTCCGCCTCGAAAGTGAAAAAATATTTCTATGGATTTCATTACAAGACTTCCACGTAAAGACTTCCATGTACCAACAGGGGTCATGATGCCATTTGGGTAGTCGTGGGGATATAATGAAAAAGATGGCTAGGTTTTTACCTACAAAGACAATAGTTAAAGCGTTGAAATTGGCTTACCAATTTGTCAAGAAACTATTTAGACTATATGGTCTACCTTTTGATATTGTGAGTGATCAAGACTCTAAGTTCACGGCTCATTTTTGGGAGGAAGTTTTCAAGAAATTGGAAACTACTTTGAGTATGAATTCCTTTGATCTTCGCAGTCTGATGGGCAAACAGAGCGTGTAAATTAGATTTTAGAGGATATGCTTTGTGCATATGTCTCTGGAAAACCATCAAGTTGGGAAAAATATCTTCCAATGATGGAATTCGCCTATAACAGTTCTAAGCATACGACGCCTACTGGTTATAGTCCATTCATGCCTATGTATGGGTATCAACCCAGGGCACCTGTTGATGTCATTCTTAAGGACATTCAGCTTGATGCATCAAGGGATTTCTTGCAAGATATGAAGAAAATGCTGACCCAAGCTCATGATTCTATCAGGAGTGCTCCGGATAGAGCATGGTTTTATGCTGATATGGGATGCTCACCTCGGTCTTTTGAGCCGCCAGGAGCATTGGTTTATTTGAAAGTTCCTAAATATTCTCATACTTTGTCAACACACGAAAGTGATAAAAATTATCTCCTAGATATTGTGGTCCATTCCAAGTTATACGTCGAATTGGCACAGTTGCGTATGAGCTAAAACTACCTCCACATGTCAGAGTTCATCTAGTCTTTCATGTCAAGAGAAAGAGAAGTTGGGAGGTGAGGATAACACAATTACTCCCTCAAGAACTCGTTGAAGTCGAAGATTTATCTTATGTTCCACATGAACCTAAAAAGGTACTTGACTTCAGGGAAAGAAAACTTTATAGTCCCTTAATCCCTGCGGTTAAAATTAAGTGAAAAGACAGGGAAATTGAGGATTCGACTTGGGAGTTAGTTGAGAATGTTCAACATAGTTTTCCTTCTTTTCATTTCAAGAGTGCAATGTTTTAAGAGAGGGGAAGTATGTTATGTGCACATTATATGTGCATATACTAGGAGGCTAACCCACCCTAGGCATGTGAGCATGGGAGCATGGGAACACACTCTAGTAGGGCAAGGGTTAGGTCTAACTTAAGGTCAAGAAACCAAGGGTCACACATGGAAATGAAGAGTCAAGAGTCACTTAAGGGCCCTCCTATATAAGAGGGGCATGGGGCACTCTCAAGGGATGTTCTCTTGTGTAGAGCATTGTATCTACTCTCTTGCCATTTCATGTTAGAGCTATGTGCTGCTAGAATGAAGCCATATCTCTTGGTAGTATGGGACACCAAGGTAAGGTATGTGGTACTTCATTGTATTTATGTGTGCACCCTTGGGATCGGGGGTGGTTGAGTGGATGAGTATATGCCTACTTTATACATGTTTATGCATAGTGATTAGCTCGAGAGATCTTTAGGGTTTTAACACTATGTATGCATAGAGCATGCATACTCTTATGTATGCATAAAGCAAGCATACTCTTTGCATGCATAGAGAATAAATATACATATATAGAGTATGTATAGCATATGTATAGAACATATTTTTCTTAGCATTTCTCTCATGCTTACCTTATTTTCTTATATTATAGGTATCTTACCTTTTTTAGTCATTATCTTATCTTGACTACTTAAGGTAAGCTCTTACACATAAGGTCTTTTTCTATTTATTTTTTTGTATATATGGATTTTCTTTTGTAAGTCCTCTATGCATAGAGCTTAATCTATGAATACAGCTCTAATCATAGAGCTTAATCTATGCATTAAGCTCTATTTGTAGAGCTTAATGTATAGATTAAGCTCTATGCATGCATTCATAATGCATAGAGATCTATGCATAGATTAAGCTCTCTGCATAGAGCTTTATGCATGCATAGAGATTAATCTATGCATGTATGCTTAATGCATAGTGCCGGGGTACGGTTTAGTTTAGGCTAGTGTGGCTTGCATAGTGCTTTATGCATAAGCCTCATGCATAGATTTATGCAGAAGGCCTCATGTATAGCTTTATGCATAGGCTTTATGCATAAGGCCTCATGCATGATTTATGCATAAGCCTTATGCATAGGCTTTATGCATAAGACCTCATGCATGATTTATGCATAAGCCTTATGCATAATGATTTATGCATAAGGCCTCATGCATGCTTTATGCATAAGCTTTTGTATGTATCCTTTCCTCACTCTTTTCTGTTGGTTTTGTAGGTCCTCTAATCCTCTCTTTAAACATCATGAAAAAGAGGTAAGTGCTTTTCTATCTTTCCTCTATTATTGGTGCCTTTCTAATGATAACTACCCAATAAACACAATAAAGCTGGGGTAGAAAAAATAACTCACCTAGATACATAAACAATTAGGTATCCAAGTTGGAATATGTACAAGAGTACAAGGAACATAGTCCAAAATTATATGTAAAAAATAAAGGCAAATGCTACCTTCAAAGCGCATAAAATTATCCAAAAGATCCTTATGAAACCATGGATAAAAGCATAGAAGCTCCTCGAGTCCATGAAAATCATAGTTGATCATAAAAATCAATGCATACCATCTAATGAACATTAACCATGCCAAAAGAAGCATTAAAATTTGTGGCCAACTCCTCAATCTGGAGTATATGAACATGGTGTCGTTCAAGCAAAACTCCAAAGTAAGCAAGTGAAACACATATGTGTAGCACTCATTAAAAAAAATCCTAGACACAAGTGATCTAGGCAAAACTTGGTGAGTCCATATAAAACTTGGAAAACATCCAATAAAATCCACCAAAACAAACCGATCAACTAACCCATGATAGAATTTGTCTTAGGCTTAGGAAATTAAGCATAGACCACACTTAAGCAAGTGCAAAATAAATTACTATGGAAAAGTGTCAAAGGTGAAACACACTTTGAACGCAAATTATAGCCATCAAAAGAAATTAAGGAACATGTCCAAAAAGAATGGCTAAACAAAGGTAAAAAATCACGCAAACATCGTTTAGAATTAATCCAAACAGAAATAACTATTAATAGAGATATAATCGTATTAATAATATGCGAATAACCCGCATCTATCTAATGTCAGCATGAGAAAACGTACTTCAATATTAAATAACCCTCAAAAATATTTAATTCTTGAGAGAAAAAAATATCATGATTTTTTCCTACTTTTTCCTAATTTTATAGGGCCTTAAAATTATAAGAACTCGAGATGAGGATAGGAAGAAGCGTATGCGCTTTTTGGTGGAGATGATAAATCTCACCCACAAGCCATATTGCATGTCGAGGAAAGCCATATTGCATGTCCAGGAAAGCCTTTGGATTGGTAAAGGTAGGGGAGGCATGGATGAAGGTGGCTTAGGTAGAGGTGCTTTTTTATAATAACCTAAAAGACCAGATCAGGAAGGTCACCCACCCAAACACCGAGACAAAGATCGGCCCTTTAAACCACAACTAGGAGCTGTAAAGGAGGAGGAGAGCCAAAAGGAGGAGGCAAGTAACAAAGAAGATGCAGGGAAAAGGGCAGATACACAGGTAAGATCCTAGTAAGAAGGGAGCTTTGGATAGCCAATGTCTAGAAAGAAGAGGATTTTTGAGTTCAAGGAAAAAGGGCAAGAAGAGAAAGTTAGTGGAAGAAAAGAGTAGCAAAAAGTTAAAAGAGGACTTTGCTGACATTGGCAAGTCAATACTTACATAAAAGCTAGAAAGGCAACATGAAACAACAGCCTGGGAATGCCTGTGGCCCGAATAGACATAGCAGGAGGCCATAGGCACATAACACCTGCAATTGGGATAGGCACCACAAAAGATTGTGGTCATGGAACCATTGCAAACGGAAGAACAAGTAGAGCTCCTTGCACCCTATCCTGTAAATTTTCTAGAGTCCTTTGACATAGATTGGATGCCTCAATTATTTGCAAAGATGTATGGCAGATGGACTGAAGGAAATTCCTAACCTCCTGCAGGTAGTGGTGGTCAGCAACAAGATTTAATCATCCAAGCGATGAGAAACCACTAGGAGCCTCTGCAGCAAGAGGAATTAAATAAAAGGAGGGCAACACCATATTAGATAATTTGGAAAAAAATCCCATCCCCATTTGAAAAAATGGGATCATGGGTGGGTTCACCTATCCACGATTTTGTCAAAACCCCCTCATGTGACATATCCACGATTTTGTCAAAACCCCCTCATGTGACATATCCCTAGAAATATATTTAAGAGTAGAATTGAAGTCTATAATCTCTGACAAATTTGGAGTTAAAAAGCTCAAGATATGGCCAAAACTATATTAAGACGTTGATTCCCAAAGTATGAGATTTTTCCCCTAGGGAGAAGCAAGAAAGATTGAGGAAATGAAAAGATAGTTGTTGAGGCTCCACAAAGAGGAAAAAGAGACAAAAAGAGAGATGGCAATGAAAAAAGGGGCTCTAGCCAGGAATGAGGAGCCCAATAGGCATTTGACGAGATGGATAGGGCCAAAAGAAATCAAGATAGGATTGAGGGCCAGATCCTCTTGCTTAGAGAAGAGCACGTCATAATCATTAGAGAAGTGAAGGCTAGGGCAAATAGGGATAAAGTGGAGCTAGTCAAGGAAGAAGCTTGACTAAGAGCCCTGGATGCCGAGGAGTTCCAAGAAGTTTATGAACTAGAAGCAAAAAAAGTGGAACAGTGGGAGGCCATGCCATGGAGGACCCAAAGGAGGTGTGGGGTGAATATTCGAAGAAGGTGACAGCGGCAATGCAATCCTCCACACCTAACTGCAGGCAGATAGTTTCCTCCCCAAAGGCAAGATGAAAATCCGGAGGGAGGATCCAAAAATCTGGACATGGGAAAGCTAACAAGAGCTGTCCCTATGAGAGCCTTGAAGATTGCTTCCCACAACCAAGGAGACAAGTAAGCAGAACCCAGCGGAGCACACACCAACAAGGAAAAGGAGCCGCAAGCTCAAAATGAGCAGCTTAGAGTAGAAGTAGAGACATGGAAGAAAAGATTCACCCAGCAGAAAGGTGATGGGAAGAGGATGCAGGAGCAGCGTGAGGGAAATGGAAAGGAGCTAGTATTATAAAAAAGGAGTGTCAATGGTATAATCCCCAATGATGAGCTACGAGAGCATGCGTGGGAAGCCACAAAAAAGCTGGAAGAAAGAGCTAGAGATGAGGCCTCTGTTAGAGCACGGATTGAAGAGATGGACAGTCTGGTGCTAGAGTACAAGGTGAACAAAGGCAAGATGAATTGACAATAAAAGCCCTCAAGAACGAGATTGAGTCCACAACCCCTGCCAAGAACACAAGAGGAAAAGGAGGCAAAATGACAGTCAATGAGCTGAACATCGCCCTGACAACCCATGCTAATCTAAAGAAAAGACAAGATTAGCTAGATGCCACAAGGAGAACACACGCGAAAGAGATGAAGGCATCCATCTCTAAACTCAAGAAAAGACAAGAGCATGTGGAGACCATAAGGAAGGCCCACACTGCCAAAGTGCAGAGAAAAGATAAAATGATTGACGATTTCCAAGGGTGGGAAAAAAGGGAGAAGAAGGAAAAAGAAGCCTGCACAACAAAGGCTCCATGAAGAGAGGAACAAAAGAACATTGCTATTTGGAAGGAAATGGCCCTTTCTCACATGAAAAGCCTGATTCTGGTTTCCAAAAGCAGGCACAAGGCGTGCAACTGTGTAACTGGAATGAAATTGCCAAATTTATGACCCAATTAGACATGTCACAGACATAAAAACAAGGGCAGAGTAACTCCCAAGCAACACAGTTTAAGGGCGAGGAAAAAGCCCCTCATCTAGATCCTGAGAAGTGCAAGGAAGCTGCAGAATCTTATGACATGAGGATCTAGGTGAGGAGGCAATAACCCATGCACAGGGCAGGATTGCCACTTCCCCTTGCCAACGGAGTCACCTGCAAAAGAAGAAAGGGCACATCCTAGATTAGAACCAACACGGAAACCACCGTATGGGTGGAGGTATAGTCAAGGGGGAAAAATGAGACCAAGAGGGCCCTAGAAGACGGTGTTTGAAAACACGCCAATCATCTCAAGGCAGAGAGAGCCACATGCCTTTGCAGAGCAAGGATGGCCATTGATGTGATGGAAAGGGCCACGAAAACGTACCCCTATGCCAAGCTCATTGAGGGGCAGATGAAGGATAGGAGTCAGACATGCAGGGGTGAGTAGTAGGAAGAGAGCTTAGAAGCCTAGGTACGCCCAAGACAAGCCAATAAAGTTTGTCTCTGGAGGCCTCGCCCCACGGAGGAAGGACCGAATGAAAGGGACTGGCATAGGCCTTAAGATTTTTGTTTTGATTTTCAAATAACTGAAGTGGTCTAGAGGGAAAAGGAGCCAAGTGGGCTTCACCTGCTAGTGTAGCATCCACCATGATCGCTAGGTATTGGGTGTCATCTAGCCATTAGCTGGCATGCCAATTGGCTGTCTCAGCCACCGCAAGCATGCCCAATATATCTATTGGGCAACAAACTCTCGGGACATTAATCTTCTTTCTTGTAAAAACCTTGTGAGTGAATCTTGCCAATGGTGGGTAGTACCCATGATGTAGATGTAAAAGGGAAAAGGGAAACTATCGAGAAAAGAGATATAGGATATAGAAGAGAGTAGACAAGACAACTGAGAGTGTGCTATTGGGCTAAGCCTTTGATCTAGTGATACAAGTGATTTTTCTGTGCAATTCTTCATTTTCTATACTTTATAAGTCTATTTTATTCCTTGTCGTGTTAAGCTCTTTCTTGTTATGATATGACTTTGTTAAATTTGCAACAATGTGGAGCCATGGTGGATCAAATGCTAGAATCAACATCATTAACAAAAGAGATTAGATGATAATTAAGATGTGATTAGTGAGCAATTTCACTGATAATTAAGATGTGATTAGTGAGTAATTTAATTGATAATTAAGATATGATTAGACAATAATTAAGATGTGATTAGTGAGCAATTTAACTCATAGCTTAATGTAGGCATGGATAATGAAAAACCAGCAAATTCTCATTAGGCCAATGCCTCAATTTATAGGGTTTACATCCAAGCATCTAATCCCACTGATTTCTCCTTGATTCACTCCACCTCTTTTGCTTGATTCTCTCCCAGAATATCTCCACCTCTTCTCCTTGATTCTTTCCACCTCTCCCAGAATATCTCCACACCTCTCCTAAATCTCCTCATGCCACCCTTTATTCTCTCCCAGTAGATACTTCTCACCTTTTCACAGGTTCTCTCACATTTACAGATTCTCTTTTATAGCCTCTTGCCAAGGGCTTGTTCCCGCACACACTCTATTCACTTGTATATTTCAACACCTCCCCTCAAGTGAATACTCCTAGCACACCTGGACCCTATAGCAAGTTTCCCTCTTACTTGATAGTTCGCGACCAGTGCCTCAAGTCCCTAAACTCATAGTCCTTGACACTCTCTCTCTCTATGTGTCCAAGGCTACTACAAGTGCCTGTGACCTTGACTAAAGTGCCCACACATACATCTACCACATGGCCTACATCATCGGTGGTTCAGAGGATTACTCTATTGGGGCAAGTTACGTTGGGTTTTAGGGTTTCTCTCCCTCTCTCTCTCTCTCAGAAAAGATGACTGACTCCACTTCCTTAGGAGCCTCCATGAAGTTTGCCGATGTCGTTCCTTCTCCTCTGGGTTTGCTGTAGTAGCAGTCTCTTGCCATGTGTCCTGGCTTTCCACAGTTGTGGAAACAAGTGAAGTTCCTTCCTCCTACTTTGCCTCTTCCTCATCCTCGTCCTCGAGAGAATCCTCCTCGGGTGAAGAATGCTTTTTTTTCTCCTGCTCTGCTGTCGAGTCCAGCCATTTCTTCTCTTTACCTCTGGTCTCTTGCTCTAGTAGAGCTCCTTCTATCTCGTGTAGCTTCAATTCAGGTACATTCTTTAGTGTTGCTACAATGTTTTCATATTCACCTTTGTCCACACTCTTTAGAAGCATTGCTAGTGCCTCATCATTTTCTACCTTTTTGCCAATAGCTGAGTTGTTGCTTAATGCTTTTATATCTGTTCAAGTGTGTGATTAAAGGTTCACTTTCCTTCATATCCAATTTGTAGAACTGCATTAATAGATTTATCTTTGAATTTTTAGCTTGTGTGCCAAATAATTTATTAAGTTCATCCCATGTATCTTTTGCCCACTGTTTCCCTGTGATGTGATGAATGATTTTATCATTTAAACTGAGTGCGATAAGTCCCCAATGCTTTTTCATTCCTTCTCTTTCACTCATTTTTCCCTCTCACCTCTGGGCGTTCATCTCTTCCCTCAACTAGCCCCCACAGATTTTTCCTCCTCATCATGAGCAGATACATGGTTTTTGTCTGCCATGTGTAAAACTGATCCCTATTAAATTTGGCTATCTCTTGTGGCCGTACTCATGATAATGTGAAGGGGGTCTTACCTCTCGATCCAATTTCAAGATTCAAGGGCAGTGTCTACCCTTTATAACTCAATCTGGTGTTTAGGTGATGATTATAATAGATTTATCAGCATAAATTTACCAGAAATTACATTAAACCAAGGGTAACAAATCTGTATGGAATGGTTGGAGTATCAAACCATCTCCGAATTGCAATCTCAATTTATAGAGATCTGCATTAGATACCTAATGGTTAATTTGAACCCTCAATTGCACCAAAATATAGTGATTAGTACTAATTAATCACTGATTAGCAAATCCTCTATTTTGTGTGCAAAAAACAGAGTATGTGGGAGTCCAGATCTGAGGCCATAGAGTTCAAATGAGCTCAAATCCTTTCAAGGCCATCAATAGCAATTAGTCTAGTAGAGGATTAAGCTAAGAAACACAAGATTTGACCAAATATTGAATGCTTAGACTCTGTTTTACCAAAGTCACCTGCAGATTTGATGAAGAGCTTGGATCTCACTGTAGACTTGATCAAATCAAAATGTGTCTTCACCAGCTTGTAGGGCACCCTTGAAAACCCCTAGGGCCAATAGGAATTGGATCTATTTCATCTGGTACAAAAGAAATCTCAGTTTGCTTAAAAAAGTGACACCTGCAAAATCGTGAATTTTTGCAACTGTAGAAGGTGGTTTGGCATGCCGATTGGATAGGCTGAATGGTGGGGAGTACAGCTATGTTTGGCTAAAGGCTTCTGCTCTAATATTTCTCCTGGAGGGAGATCAAGCCCCTCCACTGGCTGCTGGTGGGGGTGTAGAGACTACTTGAAAAAGAGGTAAAAAGTCTAATTATCTACTAATCCTAGTTAGCCAGGTGATTAGCAAGATAATGGGCTCACAAATTGATGGATTCTAGGCTAGGATCTTATACCATGTTAAATTTGCAGCAATGTGATGAGCTTTGGTGATCAAATGCTAGAAAAAATATCATTAACAAAGAGATTAGATGATAATTAAGACATGATTAGTGAGCAATTAACTGATAGCTTAATGTAGTCATGGATAATAAAAAACGAGCAAATTCTCATTAGGCCAATGCCTCAATTTATAGGGTTTACATCCAAGCATCTAATCCCACTGATTTCTCCTTGATTCACTCCACCTCTTTTGCTTGATTCTCTCCACCTCTCCCACAATATCTCCACACCTCCTAAATCTCCTGATGCTACCCTTTATTCTCTCCTAGTAGATACTTCTCACCTTTTCACAAGTTCTCTGACATTTACAGATTCTCTTTTACAGCCTCTTGCCAAGGGCTTGTTCCTGCACACACCCTATTCACTTGTATATTTCAACAGCCTTCTCATTAGGAATTGCACTCATAGTCGTTCCTATTTGGATGTGGCTCCCATCTAGAAACAGAATCAAGAGTCATGTAAGGGATCCTGACAGATGCAAGAACCAACCTCTTTGGCTAGCATGACAAACTCTCTTAGCCTAGTCAATTGGTGGTGCAATGCATTAGCGTTATCTTATCTCATTGGGCATAGTTTCATTAGTCGTGTCTCCTTCAGAGCTGACTAGGTGGTCCGGAACCACGCAAGTACCAAGTCTCGACCAGAAAACGACAACATGCATAATCTTTATGCATGCTTAGAGCATGCATACTCTATGCATACATAAATCATGCTCTCCTTATGCATGCCTATAGTATAGAGCATAGAGTATGCATGCATAGATCTTGCATACTCTATGTCTATGCATGCATAAACCATGCTCTCTTTATGCATGCCTAAATCATAGAGCATGGAGTATACATGCATAGACCTGGCACACTCTATACTCTATGCATGTATAAAGAGTATAGAGCATGGATACATAAAGATTATAGATGTTAGACTATACTCTATGCATGTATAAAGAGCATCAAGCGTATGCATACATAAGAGTATAGATGCACACAAAGAGTATGCATGCTATGTATGCATAGAGCATGCATACTCTTTTCATGCATAGAGCATAAGTATAAATATATATAGTATGCACAGAGTATGTATAGAGAATACTTTTCTTAGCATTTCTCTCATGATTACCTCATTTTCTTGTATTGTAGGTCTCTTATGTTTTTTGAGCCGTTAGCTCTTCTAGACCACTCGAGGTAAGCTCTTACACACAAGGTCTTTTTTTATTTATGCTTTTGTATGTATGAGTATATCTTGTTTTGAGCCTTATCTATGTTTTGTTTAAAAAAGTAGCCATATCTAGTAATCCATGACACTTCCACTATGTAAACACTACCTATAGCACATGCATTTAAGGGGTATTTAAAAATAACCTTATTAAAAAATTTTGTATATTAAAGATACCCCTTATTTATGGAGTTTTGTAATAAAACTAACCCTTATGTATGGATTTTTTCACTTTTCAATTTAAAAAACACTTATGTATGTAAATATTTATGTACGTCCATCCAAGAAAAAACCCCTTCTATTGAATGCACGTGCTATCTTACATATTCTTTAGTGGACCCCCTAGGGACTACATGGAAGATAAGATCCAGAATTTCTTCTAGATACTTTGCCCTAATCAACATGACATAGCTAGGTTGGAGCTTACTTCACATGTTCTCGGGTCATCGAGTCCCGCCACCCTGAGTACTTGGAATAGTGCTAGTGGTGCAGAGAGTTCACAACATAGGTCTCATAGCATCCATAGTGCTGGTAGTAGTGCTAATGGCAGTAGCGATTCACTCCAAGCATCACTTTGTCACACTCTCCTTTTGTTCATACTCCCTTCACTCCTTGCTCTCCAGCATAATCAAGGCTAGAGCCACTCTAGTTGGTAGGCACTCCTTTTTCTCATACTCCCTTTACTCGCTCTGCAAAGCAACATCAAGGTACCTATACTCTTATAGATGCTATGATGAAGGATACATCACTACAAGGGATCGGGCTCATACCCGCACTCCTAGCTGCTAAAAATGACTTGTGAAAAAAAGTAGCGGGCCCGTGTATCAGTGCGTGTATAATCGCGGCCAGAGACATGCGTGTAAAAGCGCGTGTATAGGAATGTTCAGACGCGCTGATACACGAGCATATACACGCGTTCTGTCAGTTTAGCTGTGCTTAGACGCGCTGATAGAAGGGTGTATACATGCATTTTGTCAGTTTAGCTGCGCTTATACACGCGTATTTCAGAGATTTGACGCGTCTATACACGCGTGTTTTACAGATTATCCGTGTATATACACGTGAATTTTTACAGAGTTGACGCGTCTATACACGCGAACAGAGAGCAAAAAAAAATCCAGAGAGTGCTTTTTGGTACCTGAATGCTGTTCCAGCATTCCAGCACCCAATAACACTCTCTGGATTTTTTTTTGGGTGCATTGGACCATCCACGAGGAAGATATCCACGAGGAAGATTTAAGACAAGAACGACATGAATGCATACATTGTCAATACACGATTCAAGACAGACATGAATGCAATACTATCGATTCACGATTCAATATTACTCTATCAAAATTTTATGTGTACACATATATACAAGGGAGTCCATATGTCAAACTAGCCCATGGCTTCAGTTATAAAAATATATATACAACCACATCCTTAATATGGAATGTGATACTATAAGTCTAAGTACTACTCAGACCCAGATGATGACTCGCTGCTCCCTCCATGCTCAGATGAGCTCACATCGGTTGGAATGTCCGATGAGTAGTGCTCACGTCCACCCTCTGCAGTGGCGGCGGGTGGATCATCAGCAGCTTGTGCCTGTTCAAGTAATATATAGTATATAAGTATATATATATGTAATTCAATAAACCAAAATCATTCGTTTAGAGTTTTCAAGTACCTGTCGACCGTATGGTCTCATGGCCATCTCAAACTGCACATCCGTAATACGTCCCTCGGCTCTGAAGAGGGCCCACGTGTCACGTCTGCTATGCCGGCGAGCATACCCAGTATCGTGGGCTGTGGGCTTCCTCCCCGTAACCCGTCGCTGTATCATAATCAACACAATTTGTAAGATTAAAACAATCATAGAATCAATGAATTAAGTAAACAATCAAATAAAGTGGCAAGATACGAACTCTGCCTCCCATGACTCAACGCCGCCAGATCCGAAATGCGAAGATCCAATGGTGCCCATCTGGATCCGTCGTGCCTCCACATGCTGCCTGCTCTTCACGCCACTCTCTGCTCTTTTCTTTGCCTCCTTCCACTCGCGTTTGTGCACAGTGGGGTGGTAGGTTTCTCGGCAGGATAGCCACCCGCAGCTACATTTAGCCCATCATCGTACGCGAGTTTTTTAAGGTAAGATCTTTTATTACTTAAGATCTCCCTTATTCGCATCCTTCCCCATACATCCGAGAATGTAGCATGTGGGGGATTGGGGTTCCGACTATGTACAGCCTCTATCACCTCCCCAACTAAGCGGCTATTTTGATCTTTAAATCTAATAAAACAATTTCTATACAAGTTTGATACTACCCCACGCATGTACTCCATTACCTCTTTCCCCCTCGCATCCATCACTATCCCGCCCCTATCCGTCACATCATAGCAGATCACTCCCTCCACCTGGCTCATCTCCTCCTCATCCTCACTGTCTCCTCTAACTCTTCTCCCTCTATCTCCTCTCTCACCGCGTGCCCTACTACCTCCCCCACCAAAGCACCCGCCGTTTCCTCCACTCCCACTCTTCCTACTGCTGTGGGTGGAGTCACGACTGGGGGATTGTCTACGTGATGGTGGCTATGAGCCCTGACGTGACGGTGGCTCTGAGAGTACGTGATGGTGGTTGTGAGCCCTACATGACGGTGCTTGGGAGGGTGTGCGTGAGTGTGTTTGGGACGAGGTATGTCTCCTCGGTGGGCGTGGAAGAGGAGAAGCTGCATGCCATCTCGTCGGACTCGCAGGCACAGACGGTAGTGGAGTGCCCTGGATACTCGTGGTAGGGGTATAGACACCAGGCATGGAAGGAGGGGGATGGGCATACATGTACTCTGTAAGCTCAACTGGACCCGGATGGCGCCCAAAATGATTTAGCATCTCCATCAGTCAATTGCTGTACGCAAATGGATCAGATGAAGAACCTGGATCCATAAAGAATCTGCAAAAATAAAAGTATATACATGATTGCATCAAAGCACAAATGCAAGCTAGCACATATGATTTTCCACCATCAAACTGACATCACTATCTAGAGAATTCACATCTTCAACAACACTCAAAACTATAGAGTTATCCTCCTACAACTCTTCAAAAACTACATCACTATCACCACAACATCCATCTTGTGTGGTTATCTTCAAAGGTTGCACACACATTATTGCATGCATGACTATCACCATCCTCATGTACATCATGGGCTGTCTCTTGACTCACATCGAGAGATAAGTCATCATGATAGCATACTTGTATTCATCACATAAGCCATAGATCACCTCCACATTAGTACCAAGTGAATCAGCACAAACACAAATACCATCATCCAAGCCACCCATCAGCTCTAAGACCATAGTATGGGGTAAACACAGTCACGTGTATACACCCGTCCAAAAATGTGTGTATATGCGTGTGAACCGTTTGTGCAGACAGGATACACGCAGACATACACGCATTCCTACGCGCGGCCTGCGAAATTTTTTTTTTGAAAGCGACCGACCTCCGACAAATCGTCCTTATAAAAAGCCCAATGTCGTCCCCTGTCACAATCGTTCACCAGATGGCAACCAGAGAAGGAGAAGGATGGAGACAAACCCATAAAGGAAAGAGACAATAGCATAAACAAATGGAAGGAAAGAGACAGGGCAAAGGACAAACTGACTCACCTCTGAAAAAGTGAGTCTTCTTTTTGGCTAGTTTCCTTCACCCGTGTGTGCTCCTTGTCTGCTCCTTGTACTTAGGTTTAGTGCTCTGTTGGAAGAGGCGACGACGAAGGAGAGCAGATCTATATTTTGAAAATGTTTGTGCAAAAGATTGGAAGCATATTTGGGAGTCTACAAATATTCTTCCTCCAGATGGCATGAATAGGTATAGTAATGTTTTTCAATCTTGTTTTGTGTAGTCTCTAATTGGATTAAAGGTCACATAGAGCAATCCCTTGTGTAGGTACTCCATTTTTTTCGGCTACCATATTGGACCCATCTTAAGATCAACCATCTTCTTGGTCCCATGCACATCTTCAAGAATGTGGGATCTGGTATTTGGAAACATGTTATTGGTAAACGAGACAATGTTAGCGTACAGGAGGACTTGCGGGTCGCAGGATGTATGCATCAAGCTTGGCCACGAGAGGAGGGTGGGCACGTTCGTCTTCCGCCTGCACCATGGATTATATCAAAGAAAGAGGAGAAGCATGTAAAGCAAGCCATCACCACTTTACGTACTCCCACTGGATGCATGAGATCATTGAAGGGAGCCTTTACAACCACTAAGAAAAGAGGCGTTGAGCAACTATATGGGTTTGAAGTCCCACGATTGGCACAAGATGCTCCAAGTAAGTGTTTTCCAAGTCTTGTACGTTGAAATTAAATTTTGTAATGCCATAAACCATACATACATGTGCTCTTATGTGTGCAGTTCATACTACCTACTAGCATCGACCATTGTGCAAATAAGAGTTTGAAAAAATGTATTTATAAGATGGACGAGCTTGCCATGTAAAACCCATTTTAGCATTTCAACTTGAGATTGCAATAAGACATTCTTTATTAAGGCATATGTTATTGTTTAAAAGAATACAAAATTTAAATAGTAAATCAATCAAATAGATCACTAATTAACAATTAATAGAGAAGTCGGGGCCATACCTCAACTCTTAAGAATGATATATAATTGAAAAACAAAATATGTATATACCTTATAGAAATTTATCGTTTATCGTTGCCTTTGCTCGTTACAAGAGCTTTAGAACTTGACATATGAGAATAGAGTCTTCTAATACCTTATCTTACGATTGAGATCATCCTATCATCCCCAAGCTTTGTCTACTCTTATTAGTACTGTGATGCTTCTCTCTTTCTAAGGTCTATGGCAAAATAGCCTTCTCTTACAGGACTACGGCATACTATTCTTTCTCTAAAAGAAAAGCTATGGAGTTTTGGTCTCTTCCTCCGAAAGACCATAGCAATCTAAGCTTCTTTTCTAAGATATTAGATAAGAATGAAGGGATATATACATCTCAAACTCTAGGATTACCTTGAGGCTACTTGCTGCCTTCTTATAGTTTTCTCTGTGTAGAGACCCTGATAGAAACAGCAAATTGTTTTGGCCATAACTCTCTGATTAAAACTCAGAATATAGTCATATAACCAATCAAAAGAACGGGAAGGCATCCGGTCTACAAGCTAACGTGGGCAGAATAGGCAAAAACGTCTGTATATAGCCACAAACGCGCCATCTTTAGAAACACGTTGTTTTTTCACGTTTTTAGTATGCATGGACTCTAAATGTGTAAAAGTACTCTAAATGTGTAAAAGTACTCTAAATATGACCTCTTATCACCTAAATTCGAAATTCTATTTTTGGGGATACTTATCTCTTGATAAAACTATTCTTATGTTCTTATTTTTTTAGGATTTTTGGAGCTAATATTTTTATTCTAACACTTTCATTATGTTTCTAGCCTTGTTGTCTCACTCTTGTCTAATTACACTCTCTTTCCTTATTGAAATCTATATTAAAAGAGACACATACATACATGGCTTGGGAGAGACCTTACAGATGGATTCTGTGAAGAGAATCATCCTTTTCCCTTCACCTATCATTAATATGTCTTAAAGAAGGAAGAAAAGATACTCAATAAAGGAACCTAAGGACATAATTGTGAAGTCTTGAACAATGGCTTAACTCAACATCAACTCACAGTAAATGTACAATGTACATAAGTAGGGATTGATCTATTATTCAACTCTCATTCTAGAGCCATGGATCTAGTGGGAATCACTCATAAACGCACTAAAGAAATAGAGGAACAAATCATGCGTCTATGATGCTTCCACACCACCACACCCAATGTTGCACCGAACACCCTCGAAAGGGTTACACTTATGTAAGCATGATCTTGGTAGAGTCAAGTTTAGACTCTTGATCTTCATTATCAGAGTCATTTAGATTACTTTGTATATGCAAGGATGGCCTCCTTTTTTTACAATTAACTCACTAAGGTGTTTCATATCAGTAACCCAGTTCAGGCAAGTCATCAATAGTATAGCTTAGCAAAGCCAATCACTTGTGCACACACTTATCTCATAACCTCTATATTGCTCAATGTCAAAAATGACTTAACTCACTAAGGTGTTTCATATCAGTAACCCAATTTAGGCAAGTCATCAATAGTATAGCTCAGCAAAGCCAATCACTTGTTCACACACTTATCTCATAACTTCTATATTGTTCAATATAAAAAATGACTTATACAAATGACTATCTTTCACACTAGGTTGGACAAAACAAGAAAATAGTCCTGGGCCACTAGTTCTAGTCAAAAGCAACACAAAGTTTGTGCCTTCTCTATTTGGCATCAAGCTCATGGTAAGACCACTTTATAGATTCCAACACCATCTAGGCCGATGAGGGTGTTGAGACGGTACACGTGGGATGTGAGGTGTAGGGAGCTAGATGGGACACATGCATCGGGTTGTGGGTGTGTAGTTAGGTAGGGAGCGTGAGGGCAGGAGCACTACAAGGGAGCCAATGGCATGGGTGGCATAGTCTTTAAGGTAACGAGAATGGGTGCAGCTAGGTTAGACATGAGTGTTATCAAAGGCTTTTGGGGTGACAGCTGGTAGCCAAGGGATTATACATGAGTGTGAGCACTTAACGTGGGCACGTAGGTCAACACATGATGGCAAGGGAAGAGATGACACTTGGAGAGGCCCATGCATGAGATGTATGTGGTTCGTCCCTCCCATGTGTGGGCATGGGTAATCATCCCCATGACATGGTTCCCCTATACAGTACGGCCACACAGGAGAAAGGGGGCTTAGGCAGGGTTGATAGTGGTCATCAAAAGCATGATAGCATGGGGGCCTATAGAGTGATAGGGTCAAAGGGAGGAGCGTGTGGGAGACGCTCCTGGAGGGGCCTCATGCATGGGTGTCATTAGGGTTTGAAAGTACAAGCTTAATGAAAGTGAGTAAGTGGTTGAGGTAAATGCTCAAACTAATAAGGCATGTCATTCTTAGCTCAAGAAGGTGAGGGCATGGCTCATAATGTTGCCTATGTCTCTTACAAATACAATGCCAAGAAACGTTTATCAAAAACATGACCATCAACAAGGTAGAGCACTTAGGGATGCTATGCTCAAACTTAAAACTCATCTTAGAAGATGAAAATGTTGAGTATGCAGCGGAATAACATGCCTTGGGCTTGGGAAATGAGAGCATATGGCTTATGACATGCCTATGCCTCTTACAAACAAGAGCCTCAAGGGTGATATACAAAAACATTAAAGATGAGCACTTAGTGTACATGTGCCCAACTTTAAACCACTCAAGGAACTGAGTTTGATGATAAAAAACCAGAAAACTTCAACCTCTTTGGCTTATGGGATGAAGACAATAATGGCTTATGGTTGCTCCATTTCTCCTTGAAATCTTGCCAAGGTAAGCATAGATGCGGGTTGATGAAGACTTATAATGTGGCACTTATGGTGTGTGCCCGGCCTCCAATATTGATGAAGAAGAGCCTCCTTAGTGTTAAAGACCTCCTCCTTTGATGGTTATGACCACTATTAGTGTTAAGCAACACTATCAGTGTTTATGAACACTATTAACAAACTTGAGCAAGCTTTCATAGAGAAAAAACAGTAGGTGCCTGGTTTTTCAACTCCCACGATCGATTCAGCCCGCCATTAGGGCTGAGATTTGAGATCCTAAGCCCTTAGGTCATGGGCTTCAAAAGCCCTAACTTACCTCAGGCCTATGGTGCCCACAGGTGGTGTATTGGTGTACGACAGTAGCAGCGTAGAAGAAACGGTGCCGGCCTGCTTAGAGCTCAATGCCGCGGCCTCTTAAGAGTAAATCTAGCAATTGATGGTACGAAGCTGAGCGCCTAGGAGTCTTCTTCAACTTCCTAGTTGAAAGCACGCTGAGATTCGTCCTCTTCAAGCTGTTGGAAGGCCTCCACTCGCTGGGGGTAGATGAGATGCACTCTAAAAACCACTTTTTTGACTATTCTACACCTTGCAAGTTGCCTAGCTCTAGCTCTAGATTCGTCCTCTTCAAGCTGTTGGAAGGCCTCCACTCGCTGGGGGTAGATGAGATGCACTCTAAAAACCACTTTTTGACCTATTCTACACCTTGCAAGTTGCCTAGCTCTAGATACCATGATAGAATTCGTGGTGCTTATACTAGATCAAAAAGATGTGGAGGAGAGAGAGACCCAAAATACAAGAAAAGATCTTGCTTATTAAGTTGCTCAAAATACAACTAAGCTTCATGCTCATACAAATGCTTTTGGCATGTGCCTTTAAATAGGCTTGCTAGTGGCCTAGGGTTAGGTGGCTCCCTTAGGACCATTCACACCCACACACCTTCTACACCCTTGTTCACTAAGGCTCCAAGGCCTATATCTTAATAGTTATCCCCATGGGTTGGCCCCCCATAGTATGGCCACACATGAGAAAGGGGGGCTTGGGGAGGGTTGATAGTGGTCGTCGAAAGCGACCGTGGGCACACGGTGTTGGCGGCCAAGAGATGCATGGTTTGAACATGAGGGGAAGCCCATGTACATGAGAGCGAAGGAGAAGAAGATGGCATAGGGCATGAACCTGGGTGATTTAAGCCCATGGGTGCTAAGGAAGGAGGGGATACATGTGGAGACATAAGAGTGTTGAGCTGCATGAGTGAAGCATGATTGGGGCCGGCAGCAGCGGCGGTGGGCACAAGCGAAGGGGGAGGGGGCAGTGGGTGCAAGGGTATCCCCCCCCATGCGGGTACAATCCCCTCGCCCCCTTAGTGTGGCCATACACAAGAGGTAGCCAAAAAAGGGTCGGGCAATTGGGCTAGGCAGTTCGGCTGGCCATGTTTTGTTTGTTCTCGAGAAAAAATGTTGGGGGGGTTAATAATTAAGTGGAAAAAGTAGGAGGTTTGTAATAAAGTAAAAATTATATAGACGAGAGGGTTAAATTATTTTTTTGGGGGGAGGGGGGTAGAAAATTAAAAGAAGAAGGGGGTTAGATAAAGAGGGGGGTGGAGAAAATTAAAAAAAGACTTGGTTTCTGTTTTGTGAATGTGTGTGTGCACATGTATTTTGTATATGTGAATGTGTGTGCCACATGCATTTTATGTGTGTGAATGTGTGTATGCAAATGTGTGTGTGCACGTTCGGGTGTGCATACATTGTGTGCACGTTCGGGTGTGCATACATTGTGTGCACGTGTATGTGTTTTTGTTTTTTATAGTTTTTTTTAAAAACTTTGTTTTAAATTTTAAGTTTTCAATCATTCTTATTTATATTTGCATGTACAATTGAGAGGGTGTGCTATGTTACATATGCACCAACTGGGGTTTAATGAGGGATCAATGAGTGAAGGAAGAAAATTGCTTGCCCATCCAACAACAAAAGCTTGGATGTCGTGGCGCTGGATTTGTTGGTGCACTTGATTGAACTTTGGCCTTCTAGTTGGTGAGTTGGTGTTGTAGTGTAGCGCACGTAGGTGTTGTGGGACCTTGGTGATCGCTTTGAGCTATCAGATTTCTTGGCACGCACCTTGGTCACTTTTGAGCCGTTAGACCGCTTGCGGAAGCAAAGGTAGTGTGTGCACTACTTTGTTGGGGTTTTGACACTATGGGTTGCTCTTGTTTTTTATTAGAAATGACAAGGTTATGGCCATCACGCCACACATAGCCATGGTGATACACCCATTAACTCTTCTGACTGCTTTAATGGTAGTGTTGGCACGTGAGTCTAGGAAGAAGCTACTACTCTCCACTCTTGCTTAATCTTTGGGGGTGGTGTTGGAGCATGGCTTTGGGTCTCCACTCTATCTTGGATTTGACATTTGGGTGTATGTAGAGGCCTATGACACGAGTTTCTTTGACCTTGGAACCCAAATGTAGGGGTTCCCTTTGTAGAAATCTTGATCTTCCTAACAACGCAGTGTTGATTATTGGGGCCACCATCACTTGCTCTCTTTGGCTAAGGGAGTTGTGGTGTGGATGGTGAGGTTTTGGGACCCAAGACGAGTTCCCCTTGTAGAAGCCTTGAGCTTCTAACATCTCGAGGGGGGGGAGGGGGGAGGGGGGAGGGGGAGGGGGAGGGGGAGGGGGGGAGGGTTGTGGGTAAGCCTCTTTTGTGTGAGGCTCTCACTTGGAAGATTTGTGCTCATAGGTAGGATTTTGGACAAAATATGGCTGTTAAGACTTTGTTTTAGCATCATACATTCCTTGGCTAGGTAGGGTAATCTTAGGTACCCATTCTTTCTTGGTGACCTCCCTGAAGGTTTGTTGAGTTTGTCATTGTTGTGGGGGTGGTCTTTGTCTCTGTTGTTGGCAAGGCTTTGTAAAGATCTCCATAAAAAGGGGATGGTGGTGTAAATTGATGATAAGGCTTAGGATGGTCTAGGGTTTATCCACCAAGGCTACAAGTATCATTTTGTGGGGTAGATTAAGTTGTGGTTCACTTTTTCCAAATAATGATACTTTCAGTGGTGGTTGCAATCCATCTCCTTTCAAGGATGATATATTATTTGACTGTACATGCGGGGGTCATATAAAACTTGCAAGATGGAGATTTAGATCCAATGAAAAACTCTGCTTCAAAACAATTGGCAGTCATGGACTAATAATTATTTACTGTAGTAATTATTACAATAATGGTAGTTGTGGTTGCCTAATAATTATCTACTATGGTAATGGTAGCTGTGAATGGTGTGAGGGGTGGGTGGCCTAACAAGTCCATGTCTCTTGTAAGACAAAAGATTGTGACTAGCCCTGATATCGAGGCTGATCAACCCAAAGGATCCACTCATACTTGGGTTTTCCTTTCTTACTTATCTCTAAGGTAATGGAGGCTTGATTTTCTTCTTTCTTTATTATCTCCTTTTACTCGAAGCAAACACTATAACTAGCAACAACCACCTTCTCTACTATCAAACTCTTAGCTTCAAGTGGTAGTTCATCAATCTAAAAAGGTCCATTCAAAGAAGCTACGAGCAGTCTTGGGGGGTGCACTACTAGAAAACCCTAGGTATCACGTGCGTTCAAGAGGTATTTTAAGAACCCCTTAACTAAAATTTTTCCCCCAATAAAACAACCCCTCTTTACTTATGAACTAAATGATTTTTTTTCTAAAATTGAATTGAAAAACCCCTCCTGTTAATGTAATTGTATTAATTTTTCTCAATGTATCTAATTAAAAAACCCCTCCTGTTCAACTGACGTGGTACACTAACATTTTTTGAGTTGAACCCCCACCCCACCCCACCCCCCCCCCCGCGACGAGTGAGCAGTATAGCAATTTGGCATAAGCAGTTTGGCAAGAAAGTGAAAAATCTAGCTCTTCCTTCTATAGGGCTTCCTGTAAGGGAACTTTTGGATGAGAATGAGTACACATATGAATGGAATGTGGAATAAGTAATGTGGACTGATGAGGGATAATGTGGAAAGACGAGAGTTCATTATAGAAACTGTATTTGTGACCTGTTTGTAAATGATTGTTTTATGTCAAGAATGTTGGGGAAGCATTTTGACCGTCTTGTGATTAAGGTCGTGGAGGCCTAACTGATAAAGTTTCAACAGCTGACGGAGACTCAACGGAAGACATCTCGCGTAGCATGGTCGGCCGAGGTCTTGACCAGCCTCGGTTCGAGGATCCTAGAGGGTGCTGACCATATGGTGCTCGGGCTCTGGGTCGCTGAAGATACCCACACGTGTGTCGTGAAAGATATTGAATCAAGGAGTAAGAGTTGTTTTCTGAAACCGGGCATGGATCTGGTTGATTGACCTTGCTGGTCCTCAACGGATGAGTCCATGGCTCTTTTATATGGATCTATTGGTTGATTCCATCTTGATTTTTATAAGTGATTATATTGCCGGGTACTATGAGCTAGGAACTATTGAAAAGGCCCCTAACTGGACAGGTGGTGAGCGTTCTAGTTGCCAATGATGCCATAGATACTCCGATGAACGAATGATTGGAAATTAAGATTCAACTAGATATTTTGGAGGATTGTGATCAGTGATACAATGGTTTCATTAAAAGATTGTTTTAAAGATAGCTAATGCTGAGAAAAAAAGACAATTTCATATTGGGTGTGTAAGTGTTGTGAGTAGTTTTATGTTTGCATGAACATCTGGCTAGGGGGCTTGGGAACTCCTTTCCTTGGTACCCGGGACAAAACCTAACCAAATTCCTAATTGGATCCCATCACTACAGTGGTTGGGCGATTCACTAACCCATGGGACTGGATGGGGTTAGGCTGGACTGATGGATCCGTAAATCGAGATTCAATTTCTGTTTAGTTCGATAGATGAAGTAAATCCCGGATAAAAATTGTTCCATGGAAAAGAATCAATGGTTGTACCTCTCAATGAGGAAAAAAGCGTTGGTCTCTATGATCCAAGTACAGTCTTTTTCCCTGATCTGACTATGGGACTTACGGGTTCGGTCAGATGAGCTCAGTCAGTTAAGGCTTTTGACTATGTTAGGGAAAAGTTATCCTGGTGGAATCGCCCGTGCTTTCCGGGCAAAGGAAGTTTTTTCGGGTTCGGTTTTGGAAAAACCGATGGATTAGTCTCTGTCTGGATATCCGTGGGCGAGGCCCCGAGTGTGGGACCCTGCCCCGCGGAAGAAGTGCTACTTCCGTTGCTAGCACCCTTGAAATTGTTGTGCGGTGGGGGCAGGGATCTCACAGTTGGTATCAGAGCTATTTGGCTAATGAGGATCAACCGAGAAGCCAAATATGTCAAAAATTTATCAAGAAGCACTAAAAGGTTGTAATTGTGTGATAAAATTTATACAATTTGATATTCAAACTGAAATTCATAAATTGGTAATTAGGTCTTCAGATAGAAGTACCGCAATTGTATGGAATCCCTGACTGCTTGAGGCCTAGACATGATGGTATTTACCTTATAGTTCTAAGAACTGTGGCTACCCGTATATACGGAGGGTATAACTGCAGCTCTTTACTGGCAGTATATACGGAAATGGATGTATGGATATGGATGTAGATGTGGAAATGAATGTATGGATGTGGATGTGGATATGGATGTATTTATTTTTTAGTGATGTGGAAATGAATGTATGGATATGGATGTATTTATTTTTTAGTGAATGTATGGATGTGGATATGGATGTATATGTATGAATGTGGATGTGGAATTGGATGTACGAATGTGGATGTGTATGTGGAATAATAAATGCGAATGTGTATGTGAAATGATGAGACGTCAATATGAGTGAATGGATGAGATGTGATGACATGTGAATTGGGATGTGAATAAATGATATGTGATGTGAATGAATCTGATGTGATGAGATGGAAAATAATGTGACTGGATGAGAATGAGTACACATATGAATGGAATGTCAAATAAGTAATGTGGACTGATGAGGGATAATGTGGAAAGACGAGAGTTCATTATAGAAACTGTATTTGTGACCTGTTTGTAAATGATTGTTTTATGTCAAGAATGTTGGGAAAGCATTTTGACCGTCTTGTGATTAAGGTCATGGAGACCTAACTGATAAAGTTGCAATAGCTGACGGAGAGTTAACGGAGGACGTCTCGTGTAGCATGGTCGACCGAGGTCTTGACCAGCCTCGGTTCGATTTAAATGGTGAGCTTTCGGTATGGTGGATGAGGGACCAAGGAAGCGACCTATGAGTGAAGCGCTAGGTGACCTGCGAAGGATCCCAGAGGGTGTTGACCATATGGTGCTCGGGCTCTGGGTCGCCGAAGATACCCACACGTGCATCGTGGAAGATATTGAATCAAGGAGTAAGAGTTGTTTTTTGAAACTGGGCATGGATCTGGATGATTGACCTTGCTTGTCCTCAACGGATGAGTTCATGGCTCTTTTATATGGCTCTTTCATGGCTCTTTTATATGGATCTGTTGGTTGATCTTGCTGATCTTCAACAGAGATTCCATCTTGATTTTTATAAGTGATTATTTTGCCGAGTACTATGAGCTAGAAACTATTGAAATGGCCCCTGAGTGGACAGGTGGTGAGAGCGTTCTGGTTGCAAATGATGCCATATATACTCCGATGAAGAAATGATTGAAAATTAAGATTCAACCGGATATTTTGGAGGATTGTGATCAGTGATACAATGGTTTCATTAAAGGATTGTTTTAAAGATAGTTGATGCTGAGAAAAAAAGACAATTTCATATTGGGTGTGTAAGTGGTGTGACTAGTTTTATGTTTGCATGAACATCCGGCTAGGGGGCCTGGGAACTCTTTTCCTTAGTACCCGAGACAAAACCTAACCAAATTCCTAATTGGATCCCATCACTACAATGGTTGGGCGATTCGCTAACCCATGGGACTGGATGGGGTTAGGCTGGATTTATGGATCCGTAAATCGAGACTCAATTTTTGTTTAGTTCGATAGATGAAGTAAATCCCGGACAAAAATTGTTCTAAGGAAAAGAATCAACGGCTATGCCTCTCAATGAGGAAAAAGGCGTTCGTCTCTATAATCCAAGTACAGTCTTTTTCCTTGATCTGACTATGGGACTTACGGGTTCGGTCAGATGAGCTCAGTTAGTTAAGGTTTTTGACTATGTTAGGGAAAAGTTATCCTGGTGGAATCGCCCGTGCTTTCCGGGCAAAGGAAGTTTTTCCGGGTTCGGTTTTGGAAAAACCGATGGATTAGTCTCTGTCTGGATATCCGTGGGCGAGGCCCCGAGTGTGGGACCTTGCCTCGTGGAAGAAGTGATTCTTCCGCTGCTAGCACCCCTGAAATTGTTGCGAGACAGGGATCTCACACTTGGTATCAGAGCTATTTGGCTAATGAGGATCAACCGAGAAGCCAAATATGTCAAAAATTTATCAAGAAGCACTAAAAGGTTGTAATTGTGCGATAAAATTTATACAATTTGATATTCAAACTGAAATTTATAAATTGGTAATTGGGTCTTCAGATGGAAGTACCACAATTGTATGGAATCCCTGACTGCTTGAGGCCTAGACATGATGGTATTTACCTTATAGTTTCAAGAACTGTGACTACCCGTATATACTGAGGGTATAACTGCAGCTCTTTACTGGCAGTATATATGAGTAAATCTAAGACTTGAAATTATAAGCATTAATGCTATCCAGATGATGAATTCGAATGTGGTTGATATGATTTTTAAATTCTGGTCAGTGAACTGATGAGTTGATTTGGATTCTGATTGAAAAACAATGATTCCTGAAATTTAGTTGAAATGTAATAAACTGAGCAAAACCACAATGAGGATGAATGGGACGAGTCCCTGTGATGATGTTCATAACTGGAATGACGTTAATGACTACAGCAAATCACTATGAGATTAGTGGATTGTGCTGGCAGATTACTACTGTTAACTTTTGATGATCAGTGGATCAAGTTAAGGGATGATAAATTAAAAATCTAAAAAATTAAAATCCCGATGGAGGACTGTTCAGATGGAAAAATTCAATCTGATGGACCATTATTGTGTTAAAGATATGAATGAAATATTTTGAATGAATTACAAACTGATAATGCGTTCTATATGAGTATCTTTATCCCTTGATTCTGTGGAGAGCCGACCTATTTAGAGAACCCCGGAATCAGTTGAATCAAAAATCGGATTGCATCATAAATAAAGAGACTTAACAAGAATTTTCGTATTGATAGGAACATGGATCGAGGTCGTCGTGGTAGAAATGTTAACCCCCAACTCGATAAAGAAGAGCTCGACCTAGATGTTCGTAAAACTCTTCATAGTTCATAGCCTGGACCTTCCAAGGGAGAAGGGAAAAACTTGGGCGAGACTGTGGAGAAGTGGATCAAACAATGGAAGAATACTTCAATGTCACCGGGTACAATGAGAAGAGCAAAATGGCTCTTGCAAGGCTAAAGATAGTGGAGTCAGCTAGAGTGGCATGGAGAAACCACTGCGAGACAAACCGTCTCGACCGAAATACCCAAACCTGGACTCATCTCAAAATTTACCTAAGGACGAGGTTCTGTCCTCCTGGCTTTTTAGAAACAAAGATGAACGAATTCTTAGAGTTAACCCAGGGGAGTAGAACTATTGAAGTATATCACCAAGCATTCGCCCTCCTCCTAAAATACTCGCCTCCGTTGGATGAAGAACAGCTGATGGCCAGGTTCTCTTGGGGACTGAATGAACCTTTGAATATCCTGGTGAAGAATGCCAAGCCAGTTTCCATGGCCGAAGCAGTTCGGATGGCGAAGGATTTTGCCAAGGCCTTTGATGTCAAAGTCTCGCCAAAGCCAGCGCCATCACCTTTCAAAAGGTTTTTATTCCTAGAAGGTGATTCCAACCTTCCTCCGCCTAAGAGATATGAGGGTCAAACCCAAGATATGAGAAGTTTCAGAATGGAAGAAATGTCCTTTTCCCGAAACTCAATCCCTTGGATTTCAACTTCAGAAGTTCCACCCTTGAACAAGAGAGTGAAATGCTATAACTGTCAAGGGTTTGGACATCGTAGCATGAATTGCCCAACTCCTTTTGGACATCGCAGTATGAATTGCTTAACTCCTTTTGGATCAAGGTTTTTAGGGCAAGAAAATCAGGGATCAAGATTCCAGACTCCAGCCCCTTCCCTCCAGAGTAATCAGGGTTCTATCCGCCAAAATCAGGGAAATCCCAGAGGTAGACTCTCTATCCAACCTGCAGTTTCAATCCAAGGTAATGCAAGACCTCCACCTCAGAATAGAGGAAGTCAAAGAGAGTTGTTCCCAAATCGACCGTCCACTTCCAAGGTAGTAATGCTGGAAGTGATTGAAGAAGAAGAAGAAGATGAAAGAGATCATACTCCACCTGTGAGATGACATCTCGCGTTTTTTAAGTGGGGTAGAATGTAAGATTCCTCCCTAGCCTCTCAGGATGTCCAGCATCTTCCCCTGTAGTCAAATCCCTCTTCAGAAATATAAAAGATCTTGTTTCTACCAGTTTTGGCCTAGAGAGAGAAAATCTTCTAGAGAGTGGTAATTCAGTTTTTAAATATTTTTGGATGAAAAAATATCTCTTCTTATTAAAATAAGTTCCCCTGAAACAGAAGTTCAAAAAGATTTAGAAATCAAGTATAATCTGTTCAAGAGGCCTTATCTTGAGGGTCAAGATTTTTTTAAAATTTTAAATTAAGGTTCCTATGGGCCAATAAGATTCATCCAAATATGTGAAGGAGAAAAATGGAAGAAATAAAGGAAATCCCCCCAAAAATGAGTAAATGCTCACATAAGATGATGAAAAGTTGACTATGTACAAGGTTTATTAGTAGAAAAGTATGAGTAAAAAATGAGATATTTTGGGTATAATGATTCCATTTTGACACATGTGTAAGGAAGGGGAGTCCCTTCAAGGAGGCGCCTACTTCACATGCTTGAATGAGTTTTAAACTCAAAAATATTGTGATATTTTGATCTCTCCTCTCTCTTGGATCAAACCAAATAAAAAAGGAACCAAACTAGGTCCAAATCTGGTCCAAATTCAACCAAAATGAACCTAGAAAATTCTAGAAATTAGTTGGTCTTGGTTAGAGCCTCTCTCTCCTATAAATAGAACCTGAGTCCTTTGTAAAAAAATAGGAGAATTATACTATGCCAGAATTATGCTGAAATAATGATAATTTTTACTATTCTCTAAAATTCTGTCCAAATTGAAGAAATTGGAGCTTCCCTCCTTTGTCAATCTCCATTGGTGGCTCCATCAGCATACCAAACCAATTGATTGGTTGGGGGCCTCTACCGTGATCAAAGAATTAAGCAATTTGTAAGGTAAAGTGTGAATTTTGATCTTTTTCCATAATTTCTCAATGTTTCTCTCTTCTCAACCCCTCTTAAGCTTGAGAAGCTTAATTGGAATGGCTTTTTAATGCTATTGAAGTTAATTGATAAATGAAAGTAAGGAAATACATAAATTCCCATGTATGCTTAATTTTTATGGTTTTTTTTATGATTTTTGTCTTCTCTAAATTGAATATGATGTTATGCCTCATTGAAAAAAGGCATTCCCCTCTCTTCTTTAGTAAATCCAACCATTCTTTATCCTAGATGAATGATTAATGGATAAAATCAAGTTTTTCATAATGTTTCGCTTTGATAAGTAGAAAATGTTTACATTAGAATGATTTAAATACTCTTGGTGAACTTCCAATTAATTTTAGAGACTTAAAAATTCAAAAATGGTCAGCCATACAAAGGAGGTTATGGTGAAATTTTCTAAAATTGTGAAAAATAAGTTTGATTTTTTTTAATTCAAAAAGAGTAATTCCCATCGTATATGTATTCTTAAAGTGTTAATTTTCATCCTAGGTATAAGAAATGCATACTAAAAATATTTTATTAAAAAAGTATTACTTTCTTTAGAATGAAATTCCATGCATAGAAGGAAGTATATTGAAATTGTTATTTTGATTATAAAAGTGTGATTTTCATCATAAATGATTTTTATGCATAAATAGATGCATAAAAGAAATTATTTTATATTAAAAGAGTGATTTTCATCATAAATGATTTGTATGCATAAACATATGCATAAAAGATAATTTTTTATATTAAAAGTCTGATTTTCATAAATGATTTATATGCATAAATAGATTCATAAAAGAAATTCTTTTATATTAAAAGAGTGATTTTCATCATAAATGATTTGTATGCATAAAAGATAATTTTTTATATTAAAAGTGTGATTTTCATCATAAATGGATTTTATGCATAAATTAGATGCATAAGAGAAATTCTTTTATTCTAAAAGTGTAATTCCTACTAAATTGGATTTATGCATGGAAAGATGCATAAAGAATTTATTTTAATCCAAAAGTGTTATTCTCATCAATTTTGATTTTATGCATAAATAGATGCATAAAGAATTTTATTTTTATTTTAAAAGAGTTATTTTCATCAATTTTTATTTTATGCATAGATAGATGCATAAAGAATTTTATTTTTATTTAAAAAGAGTTATCTTATCAATATTGATTTTATGCATAGAAAGATCCATAAAAGATTTATTTTTTTCATTGAAATTAAAATTAATGCATAGTGAGATGTATAAAAGATTTATTTTTATTTTGAAAGTGTTATTCTCGTTAAAATGGAATTTATGCATAGTAAAATGCATAAAAGATTTATTTTTATTTCGAAAGTAGGAATGGATGTGAATGTGAATGTGGATGTATGAATGTGGAATGTGGATATGGATGAATGAATGTGGAAGGTGGATATGGATGTATGGATGTGGATGTAGATGTGGATGTATGAATGTGGATGTATGGATGTAAATATGGAATGTGGATGTGGATGTATGAATGTGGATGTGGATATGGATGTATGAATGTGGATGTGGAAATGGATGTATGGATGTGGATGTAGATGTGGAAATGAATGTATGGATGTGGATGTGGATATGGATGTATGAATGTGGATGTATGGATATGGATATGGATGTATATGTATGAATGCGGATGTGAAATTGGATGTACGAATGTGGATGTGTATGTGGAATAATGAATGCGAATGTGTATGTGAAATGATGAGACGTCAATATGAGTGAATGGATGAGATGTGATGACATGTGAATTGGGATGTGAATAAATGATATGTGATGTGAATGAATCTGATGTGATGAGATGGAAAATGATGTGATTGGATGAGAATGAGTACACATATGAATGGAATGTGGAATAAGTAATGTGGACTGATGATGAGGGATAATGTGGAAAGACGAGAGTTCATTATAGAAACTGTATTTGTGACTAGTTCGTAAATGACTGTTTTATGTCAAGAATGCTGGGGAAGCATTTTGACCATCTTGTGATTAAGGTCATGGAGACCTGACAACACTATATTGGGGAATATGGGAATTTCTCACAAGTTTGGGACACATGGTCAAAACTTTGGATTTGCTATAACTTGAACACCAATACTCCAAATTGAGCACACTATAGCTCACTAGATCCCATTTTTCAAGCGCTTTCCAATGATAGGTCACATGATAGGATTTTGAGAAACTTATAGGCATGTTAACCCGGTTCTACTTTTTTAATATTTAAAAATGGGAATTGGAAGATTCCCAAATTCAGTAATATGGTATTTAACTGATAAAGTTGCAATAGCTGACGGAGAGTCAATGGAGGACGTCTCGCATAGCATGGTCGGCCGAGGTCTTGACCAGCCTCGGTTCAATTTAAATGGTGAGCTTCCAGTACGGTGGATGAGGGACCAAGGAAGCGGCCTATGAGTGAAGCGCTAGGTGACATGCGAAGGATCCTAGAGGGTGCTGACCATACGGTGCTCGGGCTCTGGGTCACCGAAGATACCCACACGTGTATCGTGGAAGATATTGAATCAAGGATTAAGAGTTGTTTTTTGAAACCGAGCATGGATTTGGTTGATTGACCTTGTTGGTCTCAACGGATGAGTCCATGGCTCTTTTATATGGATCTATTGATTGATCTTGCTGATCTTCAATGGAGATTCCATCTTGATTTTTATAAGTGATTATATTGCTGGGTACTATGAGCTAGGAACTATTGAAAAGGCCCTTGAGTGGACAGGTGGTAAGCGTTCTGGTTGCCAATGATGCCATAGATACTCCGATGAAGGAATGATTGGAAATTAAGATTCAACCGGATATTTTGGAGGATTGTGATCAGTGATACAATGGTTTCATTAAAGGATTGTTTTAAAGATAGCTGATGCTGAGAAAAAAAGGCAATTTCATATTGGGTGTGTAAGTGGTGTGACTAGTTTTATGTTTGCATGAACATCCGGCTAGGGAGCCTGGGAACTCTTTTCCCTGGTACCCGGGACAAAACCTAACCAAATTCCTAATTGGATCCCATCACTACGGTGGTTGGGCGGTTGGCTAACCCGTGGGACTGGATGGGGTTAGGCTGGATTGATGGATCCGTAAGTCAATTTCTGTTTAGTTCTTGCCGGATATCCGTTGGCGAGGCCCCGAGTGTGGGACCTTGCCCCGTGCAAGAAGTGCTACTTCCACTGCTAGCACCCCTGAAATTGTTGCGCGGTGGGGACAGGGATCTCACACCTGCTTCCTATCATACCTGGACTTCGCAGAAGGTATTGTAGGTTTTATGTAACCATCCGTTCCAACTTTGCTCCATCAGTGTTTGTTGGTTAGGAACACCCTTTGTTGTTTATCGTAGCATATCGATCTCCAGCTTTAAGGACGGTAAGGGGATTTTATAAGACTGGATGGAGCTTATGGGTTCTTCCTTATTACAGATGAGCAATAGAGATGATAGGGGGTTCTCTTAGGGATCCAGACTTGTTTGGGTGATGGTGTGTGAAGGTTTATCTATAATAGTCTAGATTGCTCTAGGGAAACCAATGTGGTTTGGGCTTGGATAACCAACAAGGGTTTTGTAACATCTTGTGAAGTAGAAGCTTTCGCATCAATGTTAAAAACATTAATCATGTAAGGTCATATATTGTAAACATTTGAAATAACCCTCCACTAAGCATGTTCTTTAAGGCATGATATATATACTCAAATATAGCGTTAACCTTTCTAAGGCTTCTTCTCATGTGTTGATGGTCAACATGTGTATCCTATATTGTAGCCATGTGGAAAGAAGATGGAGATGTGTGTATGATCTATTGTTTTCAGGTGGACCCCTTCTACCATAATCTTCTTGTATATATAGTTACCCAAAAGGCTGACTTGGCTTCCTAGCTCGTGCTCTTATCGATCCTCTTACTCTTCTTCCCCTCCTTTGACATATGGATTGTAGAAATGGGTTGTCATGTGATCCATTGAGCGCTTTGTGATATTTGATGCTTTTATAATATTCCTCTCATGTTCATGGCTGGCTTCCATGATGTGGGTGACAGTCCCCTACTTTGGTGCCATGGACACTTGGTTTCCAAAAAAGAGGAAGAAAGAAGACTTCATATATGTGATAGTTTGTAGGTAGGGCATGAAGGTCCTAAGCCTTTAGTCGATGTAGCACCTTGGAAGTTAGGCCTAGGGCCACATACATGAGCTTGTGTCGTGTGGATGCCCTTTGACTTTATGTGTATACTAAAGAGTCCCATGAAGGTAAAGGAGTAGGGTTGCACGTTGAACGGAAGTATCATATAGATGCAGATGTGGATCAACTTCCTTCAAGCGTTGACCCATAAGCCTAGTTAGTGCTGCCGCAACCCACCAAATCACTAGGTTTAGCGTTGCATTATGCGAATCCTGCCAAATCCGCAAAAGAACAAACAGAGAAAGCTTCCCCAATTGCTACAAAAAGCCTGCGCAGATGGTTACACAAGTTCAAGCAGCTTGCTTTCTCTCTTGGAAAGTTTTTGTTTTTGCTTTTCGAGCCGAGGTCAGAGACGAGCAAGCTCGCTCTCTTGGAAAGCTAACGCAAGAATGGCTCAAGAAGATCGACGTTCCAATAGCTCAGCAGAAGGTATTCTTCCTTTCTTTTGATCAATGGTCGGCTCCAGCTCAAAACATAGCATGATTTTTCCTGTGATGCTTAATTATTGATACAAATAATCAATACTGTGCGCCTCTTGGCAGCTTATCCAATGCCAGAGTCGGATCTGTCGGGACTGGTAGGCAAGCACGTGATCTACACATACAACAATGGGTGGCAATACGAGGTCTTTTACAAGAACGAGGACACCATAGACTATCGTGTTCTGTCCGGGCTGGTGGCGGGACGGTGGGTGAAAGGCCAGAAGGTTCATATGAGGCAGCTAGCGAAGGGTGAGAAGCGTTACATGGTGAACTGGACGGAGCCCACGGGCACCTGTGTGAGCAAGGTGGTGGACGTTGAGAAGCAGGAGCTGAACGCCGTCGTCTTCTTCCCCCGCTGGGTGCCCAACGATCCTCACAAGACCGTCTGCTTCCAAAACGACCACCTCGATCTCATGCATTCCTACCGTGATGCCGGCCCAACCTACCCCATCGAAGTGGTCAACCAATACGGCCGCATGCACTTCATGGAAGATTGTGACCCTGACAACGACGACGTGATTAGCTAGAGCTTAATCTCTTCTTTGCACTAGATAACTTTGCATTAATCATCTTGTAGATCTTCTTTGAACCTGGTAGCTTTCAATAGAACAGATTTTACTCTTTTTTTTTTGTCATTGACATATTACCATTGGATTCAATTATGGCGTGGAAAGCTTGCTTCTTGTATTACATTTACCTTTCTACAAGAAGAAGTGAGCAGACTGCATATACTTAATCTAGGCGCCAGTCCCTATCCATAATATTTGAAGGAGGTGTTCTACCCTTGATAAGAAGGTGAATATATCCCAGGTTATTTATGCGTGACTATCTTTTTGAATTTTATACCATGATTATCTTTTGAAGTAACCTATTTATAAATGATACCTAGTCTAGCCAACCAAGGCTAGGTTTTCAAGAAAACCAAAAAGTGTACTCTTCATTCAAAAGACACCTAGATTTAAATTGAAAGAAGGGTACATTGAAATTTACACTTCAAAGTGAGATTATGGGTTGCTTTTCAAATTCTAGGCTTGAGATAATAACAATTGGTAATATTTCTACATATAACTTTTCTCTAGGCAAATGTGAGGATTCCCAAAAAAAATTCATGTTAAAATTTCAAATGTTAGCTTTAAAAAAAGCATACTAAGTTTTGTAAAGTTTTTCATAAAAAGAGTACTTTAATCTACATAGTGAAAATAACACTCATTTTTTCAACATATGGCAAGATATAAAATTTCAACTACTTATAATAAAAATAGTGGAAATTCCATATTAGTTTGTGGGGTACCTAATTGAAAAACATTCAAAGCTAGTTCATCATGCTATGTCACCAATCCATTATACATATGTGTAAAAGTGAGCAAGCTAATAAACACTCTAAAGAGTATATATATATATATATATATATATATATAGAGAGAGAGAGAGAGAGAGAGAGTATGCAAGTTCTAAGGCTACATAGAGCATGCATAGCTCTTTATGCATACTCTATGTGTACTCTTTATGTAGCCATAGAGCTTGCATGTTGTTTATGCATGCTTGTTATCCATAGAGCGTGCATACTCTTTATTCATACCCTTTATATAGCCATAGATAAAGCATGCATAAAGAGTATGCATGCTCTAACTATATACATAGAGAATACATGCATAAAGCGTGCTCTCTTTATGTATGCATAAAGACAGAAAGCATTATACATGCATAATCTATGCATGGAGTTAGAGCATATATACTCTTTATGCTCTATTTATAAAGCTCGCTCTCTTTATCCATGCATAGAGTATGCAATCTCTAAGCATGTATAAAGAGTATGATTTGTGCATGCATAGAGCTTGACCTATGCAAGCTCTTTGTTCTCTAATCCTAAACCCTACTACCCAAGGATGCAAATAAGAAAAGCATAAATAGCAAAAACATAATACAGAGATTATGCATAAAACATAGAGCATAGATCATAAAGAGTATGTATGATCTATCTCTTTATGCATGCATAAAGAGAGAAAGCTTTATGAATGCATACTCTATGCATGGACTTAGATCATACATACTCTTTATGCTCTATGCATAAACCTTGATCCCTTTATGCATGCATAGAGTATGCAAGCTCCAAGCATGCATAAAGAGTATGCTTTATGCATGCATAGAGCATGCTCTCTCTCTCTCCCTCTCTCTCTCTTCCTAAGCCCTAGCATGGAGTATGCAAGCTCCACAAGCACGCATAGAGTATGTAAGCTTGTATGTATAGAGTATGTAAGATCCAAGCATGTCTAAAGATTATGCTTTATACATGCTCTAAAAATTCTCTCTCTCTATATTCCTAAACCCTAGCTTAGAGCATAGACCAATGAATACAATATACAACATATGGGATAGAGCATATGGCAAGCATAAAAATGAGAGCATAGAGCATAAAGAGTATGCATGCTCTAACTCTTTATTTATGCGTAAAGAGAGAAAGCTTTATGTATGCATACCCTATGCATAGAGTTGGATAATACATACTCTTTATGCTCTATGTATAAACCTCGCTCTCTTTATGCATGCATAGAGTATTACATGGGTACACAGATGTTGATTGGGCTCGTAGTATCTCAGATAGAAGATCTACTAGTGGCTTCATGTTTTCTTTGGGGAGTGATGCTGTGATTTGGAGTAGCAAGAAGCAACTTACGGTTGCTCTACCAGTACAGAGGCCGAGTACAGAGGTGCTACTATGGCAGCATGTGAGGTAGCTTGGTTGAGAAAGCTACTTGCAGATTTGGGTCTATCAGTGGATAGACAAGTTGTCATTTTTCAGTATATAGTTGGCTAGGAACCCAGTTTTTCATGCTCGCACAAAGCATATAGAAATCCACTACCATTTTGGCAGGAGACGTTGACCTTGTTTATGTCAGCACACAGGATCAGGTCGCTGACATCTTCACTCACCAAAGCATTGGGTATACAGAGAAGCTCCGTAGATTTAGGGCTTCGCTTGGTGTACATGAGATGGAGTTGAGCTCAAGGAGGAGTGTTGAGATGGAGTTGAGCTCAAGGAGGAGTGTTGAGATATCGAGCTCATCTAGTGAGGCGGTGGACACTGATGACCCACCTGGGGGATAGGCCCCACACTTACACCACTGGCATGGTTGGTGAGATCATGGGTGATATGTAGCCAGTGGGATGATAGGCTGTGTGTGACAGCCATTCTAGAAACTGGCATAGTTATGGCGCCAGCTCATTTAGTTGGGTTCACACTATAGAGAACCCTAGTATGTATTTGGTTAAGTACCTTTTCATATTTTGTGTACTCTTATCTTTGTATATGGTGTGTTGAGTGTTGTGCGAAGAAGAAGAAGATTTTCAGACTCTCACCTTGTGTATTCTCTTTTAGGGTTTTGTGAGTGTGTGTGTGCTTGCAAGAGCTCAAGCTCTCTTCTCCGCTGAATCTTTTCATACGTTTTGTCCAAAAGCTCAACTACTTGTCTAGGTCTTGTTATATGCTTTTGGAGCATGTTCAACCTTTATAGAAAGCCAGTCAATATATGATCCTTTTATGTGGAGTCAAGTGGAGATTCTGCCTTTTAGAACATCAAGAATATGCTTTCTATTCTTCCTATCATGATGCCCTAAGATTGAAGCTAGATATTCTATTTGAGCCTCAGTGTTAGAAAGCATGCAGTAGGGGCAATACTTATGCAAAAAGGCACAAAGTAGTCATACATGGGGCTTGTCTACTACATTAGTAGGATAATGAGTGAGATAGAGAGGTAATGGAATAAAGTGGAATTACTGATTTGGAATCTTGATTATGCTACTAAAATACAAAAGTCTTATTTGATTTACAGATCTTTAAATTATGGTACTTACCTCTTGTAGCCTTTTTGCCTCATGTCATGAGATAGCCAGGTGATAATCCTTAAGTGCAGAGGTGGATTATGTCTCTTCAAGAATTTGATATGAGTTTCATCAAATAAGATAGTGTGAGAGCTTGCATGAATGATATGCTCACCTATAGATAAATTTAATTAAAGCCCAAGCCTTTCAGCGATGTTGAGAAGTAGATTGTACCTAGTCCTAACCTGCATGAGAAGCTATGGGACATTGATGGCATATTGTTTTTTGATGGAGCTTTCAAGAGAAGTTTGGGAAAAGGAGCAACAAGATTTGTTTTCTTTTAGGGAGAAAGGAAAAGAGCTATGGTATGGATGTCAAGAGAAAGAGTAATAATGAATCTGAATATTTGAACCTATGCTTGGGTCTTGAACAATGTAGAAGAAGAGGAGTGAAAAGGCTGATCATGAAAGGTGAAGGTATGCTCATCATAAGGCAAGCACAAGGAACTTGGAAGGTCAACAAGGATGAAATGAAGGGATGGTAGGTAAGAAGTCTTCTTAACATTTTTCAAGCTTTTCAAATATGGTATGTGTCCCAGTGATGACAATAAGAGAGACCATGAGTTGGTAGAGAAAGACTTTACCAAAGATATGCATGATATAAAGGTCCAAGAGCCTTTGTATATTAAGGTGGAGAGTCACTTCATGAGGAAGAGTATGTTCTTCTTACAGGTTTTGCAAGAAAAAGCTTGGAGGTTTTGCAAGAAAAAGCTTGGATTTTAAAGAGTAAAGCAATTGCTAAGAAAGCCATGAGGTATGTTCTGATTGGTGATCACAAAGGGGCTGGTGGTGTTATTAGAAGAGTTTTATGTCATGAGATGAGATTCAAGATTTCTTAAAGGCTTATCAGGAGAGATGTGGAGGCCATTATGGAGTTGGTATAACAAAGAGGAAGATCTTGAAAGCCAAGCTGATGTGGCCAAGCATGAGCCGGGATGTTAATTTCATTAGTGCATGAGTTGTCATGAGTGCTAGGGCATTTGAGAAAAGGGTGCGAATTCTAGAACCTATATGTCATATCATGAGCTATGGAGATTTTGAAAAGTGGGGTATGGATGTGATAGGAACCTTCGAGGGACCAAAAACAAGATTTTGTTTATAATTACCAAACTTAGAAAAATTCTAGAAATTATTTTAGAAATCCTAGAAATTGGTATTTTTGAAATATCAATTGTATTTTGGTAAATTTCATTGCTAAAAGTTTCTAGAGAAATTTAGATTTGGAGTGTCATAAGATAGAATTCAGTGGATTTCAAAATTAGTAAATTTTCAAACCCTAGAAAATGGAGAAAATTAGGAAAAAATCATGATAATTCTTTTTTCTCGAGAATGTTATATTTTTAGGAGTTATTTAGTGTTGAAGTACATTTTTTACATGTAGACATTACATAGATGTGGATTATTCACATATTATTGACACGAGTGTTGCTTGTATTAGTAGTTATTTTTGTTTAGATTGATTTTAGACGTTGTTTGCATGATTTTTTTTACTATTGTTTAGCCACTAAATGCTAATTCAAGCATTTTTCTTATGTGCGGATAGTTCTAGCGAATTGATTTGCTAAATCATTTTGGTTAAGGGTGGGCAAGTAAAGTTGGTTCGAGTGAATCATGATTTTCTGAACAACCTTATTACCATGGATCATATTGACTTCTTAGTCAATGATAATGTCGATGAAATGATCATCCCAACTCAAGTAGACAAGATCTTAAATTCTAAGTTGAAGAAGTGTAGGTTGTTGAAAAGAGTGAATTTTTGGAAGTGACAGAGCGTCTAGAGGCAACTATTGCTGCCAAATGCCATGACGAGATGGAGTCACTCAAGATGTAGATCTTGACTTTACAAAAAGCTCTTTTGGTGGCACTTCCTTCTCCTACCAAAGTAGTTGCTCCGTCGTTTGCACCAAAGGTGTATGGAAGTGAGAAAAAGGAGAAGATTCAGGAATGTGTAGATGCCTAGCTCAATAGGGGGACTTCACACTTTGCCTTTCATCCATTCACTGATGCACAAAAGCTACATATCACGTAGAGATTATTGAAAGGGAAGGCATTAACTTGGTGTAAGGATCTCAAAGAAGATTCCATTCCTACCACTTGGCAAAGTTTCGAGGAAGCTTTCATAGAAGAGTTTGTCTAACTAGAGGATGAATTTGAAATAATTGCCAAGCTTGTTAAAAACAGCATGGGAAATAAATCTTTTGATAATTATGTGCAAAAGTTTAGACAATTGGCTACCAAAGCCAAGTCTAATGATCATACCTTGTGTAGCATTTTAATCCATGGTCTAACTTGTGACTATCAATATACGAGGTAAAAAAATGCAAGGTCAAAACAATTGAGGATGCTATTCAAGCAGCTAAGGTTTTTCATAAGACGATGGTTGGCACCAACACTTCAAAACCATCGTCTAATGAAAAGAAATCCATTTTCAGTTTTTCAAATATTGGACAAAAAAGAAAGTTGGTTTTCACACCAAAACCAAAAAATTCTGACAATGCCAACAAGAAGAAGAAATTTGTGAGCAAGGATAATATCACATGTTTCAAATGCAAGGAAAAGGGACACACGAAGAAATTATGTCCTTTGAATGAAGCTACATCACCTTTGACACTTGGACAACAAAAGGCGACAGCAAAGAAGTTTATAACAAAGAAATCTATGCACATTACAGAACTTCAAGGTAAATTTTTTTGAAGTCAATATTAGGCATCATGAAGAAAGCTAATGTTCATATTATACTTTCAGTAAAGACATTTTTGGTCCAAACAAATTATTTCGTGTTTATGGATCAATAAATGGACATTAGGTTCATATTTTGTTTGATCCTGATAGTACTCACAATTTTATTGACAACATTGTGGTAGAGAGGATGAAGCTGGAAACCACACAAAATGATCACATGTACAAGTGTAGGATGGCCAGAGGACAAGTCCAATTCTAGGACAAGAAGGTATCAAAACTACCGTTAGATATCTAGTTGTACACAAATAATGCAAATAGACTTGATTTTCATGTCATGAGCTTGGGTCATGTAGACATCATTTTAGGGATGGAATGGTTTCATAAAAAAATAAGGATTTTTCTGTTGATTGGGTTGGACATTTGATGTCTTTCCATCACAATAGAAACCTTGTTACTCTTAAGGGAAAAATTATTATACCCAAGGAAACTTTTATTGAGCTTGAGTTAATGGAAAATGGTTTTAACTATGAACTTTTCCAATTGGTTATGGATCCAGTGTCTTCATGTGTTCATTTTAATGTGAACACTGTTTCTTTGGATGTTTGGGAAAGTAAAGTGTTAAATTCCATTAAGAGCAAATTTCAGGAAGTATTTCTTGATGAGTTATCTCATAGATTACCTCCTAAATGAGAGGTGGAACATAAAATTGAGCTACTACAGGATGCAGAATCTGTTAGTATTCTGCCATATCGGCTTAGCAAGACTGAGGAAGATGAGGTAGAAAAACAACTAGCTGAAAACTTGAGGATGGGTCAAATAATTAGACCAAGTAAGTCTCCTTGGGGTACACCAATTCTCTTGGTTAAGAAAAAAGTTCAAGGTACCTGGCAGATGTGTATTAAATACAAACGTCTTAACAAGGTTACAATTAAGAACAAATATCCATTGCCTAGATCAGACAATCTTATTGATAGGTTGCAAGGAGCTAAGAATTTTACAAAGCTTGATTTGTGAACCAGTTATCACCAGATCCGTATTGTAGAGGAAGATGTTCCTAAAACTCCTTTTAGGACACATTATGGCCATTATGAATTTTTAGTGTTACCCTTTGGTCTTACTAATTCACCAACAACTTTCCAACAGATGATGAATCATCAACTAGACTTGAAAGGTAGAAAGGCCAAATGGGCTGAATTGATGCAGGACTTTAATTGATTAAATATAGAAAAGGTCGCTTGAATAGCATTGCTAATGCGTTAAGTCAAATTGGTGAAGTTAATGAACTTAGCTTTACAAAAATTACTTCTAACTTGTATGATTCACTTAGAGAAAAATGCAGTGCATACATTGTCTTTGGAAAATATTGGAATTTGGCAAATTTAGGGTCCAACTCTAGGCTAGATAAAAATCTAGTGAAGGAAGGAAAAGCTAACCAATTTTAATTAAGAATGGTCTAATATTACTAAATAATAAGGTTTGCGTGCTGGATGTGCTGAAAATTAAACTCAGGATCCTATTTGAGTGTTATGATACACCATCGGTAGTAGGACATCCGGGCATATAGCGTACCTTGGCTTTGGCTAGAAGGATTTTTTATTGGCCAAAAATGAAGGATTTTATTAAGACTTATGTGGTCAAGTGTTTATCAGTGTCAGATTAATAAGGTAGAGCACCTTAAATCTATTGGGTTATTACATCCTTTGGATATTCCGCCTCGAAAGTGAAAAAATATTTCTATGGATTTCATTACAAGACTTCCACGTAAAGACTTCCACGTACCAACAGGGGTCATGATGCCATTTGGGTAGTCGTGGGGATATAATGAAAAAGATGGCTAGGTTTTTACCTACAAAGACAATAGTTAAAGCGTTGAAATTGGCTTACCAATTTGTCAAGAAACTATTTAGACTATATGGTCTACCTTTTGATATTGTGAGTGATCAAGACTCTAAGTTCACGGCTCATTTTTGGGAGGAAGTTTTCAAGAAATTGGAAACTACTTTGAGTATGAATTCCTTTGATCTTCGCAGTCTGATGGGCAAACAGAGCGTGTAAATTAGATTTTAGAGGATATGCTTTGTGCATATGTCTCTGGAAAACCATCAAGTTGGGAAAAATATCTTCCAATGATGGAATTTGCCTATAACAGTTCTAAGCATACAACGCCTACTGGTTATAGTCCATTCATGCCTATGTATGGGTATCAACCCAGGGCACCTGTTGATGTCGTTCTTAAGGACATTCAGCTTGATGCATCAAGGGATTTCTTGCAAGATATGAAGAAAATGCTGACCCAAGCTTATGATTCTATCAGGAGTGCTCCGGATAGAGCATGGTTTTATGCTGATATGGGATGCTCACCTCGGTCTTTTGAGCCGCCAGGAGCATTGGTTTATTTGAAAGTTCCTAAATATTCTCATACTTTGTCAACACACGAAAGTGATAAAAATTATCTCCTAGATATTGTGGTCCATTCCAAGTTATACGTCGAATTGGCACAGTTGCGTATGAGCTAAAACTACCTCCACATGTCAGAGTTCATCTAGTCTTTCATGTCAAGAGAAAGAGAAGTTGGGAGGTGAGGATAACACAATTACTCCCTCAAGAACTCGTTGAAGTCGAAGATTTATCTTATGTTCCACATGAACCTAAAAAGGTACTTGACTTCAGGGAAAGAAAACTTTATAGTCCCTTAATCCTTGCGGTTAAAATTAAGTGAAAAGACAGGGAAATTGAGGATTCGACTTGGGAGTTAGTTGAGAATGTTCAACATAGTTTTCCTTCTTTTCATTTCAAGAGTGCAATGTTTTAAGAGAGGGGAAGTATGTTATGTGCACATTATATGTGCATATACTAGGAGGCTAACCCACCCTAGGCATGTGAGCATGGGAGCATGGGAACACACTCTAGTAGGGCAAGGGTTAGGTCTAACTTAAGGTCAAGAAACCAAGGGTCACACATGGAAATGAAGAGTCAAGAGTCACTTAAGGGCCCTCCTATATAAGAGGGGCATGGGGCACTCTCAAGGGATGTTCTCTTGTGTAGAGCATTGTATCTACTCTCTTGCCATTTCATGTTAGAGCTATGTGCTGCTAGAATGAAGCCATATCTCTTGGTAGTATGGGACACCAAGGTAAGGTATGTGGTACTTCATTGTATTTATGTGTGCACCCTTGGGATCGGGGGTGGTTGAGTGAATGAGTATATGCCTACTTTATACATGTTTATGCATAGTGATTAGCTCGAGAGATCTTTAGGGTTTTAACACTATGTATGCATAGAGCATGCATACTCTTATGTATGCATAAAGCAAGCATACTCTTTGCATGCATAGAGAATAAATATACATATATAGAGTATGTATAGCATATGTATAGAACATATTTTTCTTAGCATTTCTCTCATGCTTACCTTATTTTCTTATATTATAGGTATCTTACCTTTTTTAGTCATTATCTTATCTTGACTACTTAAGGTAAGCTCTTACACATAAGGTCTTTTTCTATTTATTTTTTTGTATATATGGATTTTCTTTTGTAAGTCCTCTATGCATAGAGCTTAATCTATGAATACAGCTCTAATCATAGAGCTTAATCTATGCATTAAGCTCTATTTGTAGAGCTTAATGTATAGATTAAGCTCTATGCATGCATTCATAATGCATAGAGATCTATGCATAGATTAAGCTCTCTGCATAGAGCTTTATGCATGCATAGAGATTAATCTATGCATGTATGCTTAATGCATAGTGCCGGGGTACGGTTTAGTTTAGGCTAGTGTGGCTTGCATAGTGCTTTATGCATAAGCCTCATGCATAGATTTATGCAGAAGGCCTCATGTATAGCTTTATGCATAGGCTTTATGCATAAGGCCTCATGCATGATTTATGCATAAGCCTTATGCATAGGCTTTATGCATAAGACCTCATGCATGATTTATGCATAAGCCTTATGCATAATGATTTATGCATAAGGCCTCATGCATGCTTTATGCATAAGCTTTTGTATGTATCCTTTCCTCACTCTTTTCTGTTGGTTTTGTAGGTCCTCTAATCCTCTCTTTAAACATCATGAAAAAGAGGTAAGTGCTTTTCTATCTTTCCTCTATTATTGGTGCCTTTCTAATGATAACTACCCAATAAACACAATAAAACTGGGGTAGAAAAAATAACTCACCTAGATACATAAACAATTAGGTATCCAAGTTGGAATATGTACAAGAGTACAAGGAGCATAGTCCAAAATTATATGTAAAAAAATAAAGGCAAATGCTACCTTCAAAGCACATAAAATTATCCAAAAGATCCTTATGAAACCATGGATAAAAGCATAGAAGCTCCTCTAGTCCATGAAAATCATAGTTGATCATAAAAATCAATGCATACCATCTAATGAACATTAACCATGCCAAAAGAAGCATTAAAATTTGTGGCCAACTCCTCAATCTGGAGTATATGAACATGGTGTCGTTCAAGCAAAACTCCAAAGTAAGCAAGTGAAACACATATGTGTAGCACTCATTAAAAAAAATCCTAGACACAAGTGATCTAGGCAAAACTTGGTGAGTCCATATAAAACTTGGAAAACATCCAATAAAATCCACCAAAACAAACCGATCAACTAACCCATGATAGAATTTGTCTTAGGCTTAGGAAATTAAGCATAGACCACACTTAAGCAAGTGCAAAATAAATTACTATGGAAAAGTGTCAAAGGTGAAACACACTTTGAACGCAAATTATAGCCATCAAAAGAAATTAAGGAACATGTCCAAAAAGAATGGCTAAACAAAGGTAAAAAATCACGCAAACATCGTTTAGAATTAATCCAAACAGAAATAACTATTAATAGAGATATAATCGTATTAATAATATGCGAATAACCCGCATCTATCTAATGTCAGCATGAGAAAACGTACTTCAATATTAAATAACCCTCAAAAATATTTAATTCTTGAGAGAAAAAAATATCATGATTTTTTCCTACTTTTTTCTAATTTTATAGGGCCTTAAAATTATAAGAACTCGAGATGAGGATAGGAAGAAGCGTATGCGCTTTCTGGTGGAGATGATAAATCTCACCCACAAGCCATATTGCATGTCGAGGAAAGCCATATTGCATGTCCAGGAAAGCCTTTGGATTGGTAAAGGTAGGGGAGGCATGGATGAAGGTGGCTTAGGTAGAGGTGCTTTTTTATAATAACCTAAAAGACCAGATCAGGAAGGTCACCCACCCAAACACCGAGACAAAGATCGGCCCTTTAAACCACAACTAGGAGCTGTAAAGGAGGAGGAGAGCCAAAAGGAGGAGGCAAGTAACAAAGAAGATGCAGGGAAAAGGGCAGATACACAGGTAAGATCCTAGTAAGAAGGGAGCTTTGGATAGCCAATGTCTAGAAAGAAGAGGATTTTTGAGTTCAAGGAAAAAGGGCAAGAAGAGAAAGTTAGTGGAAGAAAAGAGTAGCAAAAAGTTAAAAGAGGACTTTGCTGACATTGGCAAGTCAATACTTACATAAAAGCTAGAAAGGCAACATGAAACAACAGCCTGGGAATGCCTGTGGCCCGAATAGACATAGCAGGAGGCCATAGGCACATAACACCTGCAATTGGGATAGGCACCACAAAAGATTGTGGTCATGGAACCATTGCAAACGGAAGAACAAGTAGAGCTCCTTGCACCCTATCCTGTAAATTTTCTAGAGTCCTTTGACATAGATTGGATGCCTCAATTATTTGCAAAGATGTATGGCAGATGGACTGAAGGAAATTCCTAACCTCCTGCAGGTAGTGGTGGTCAGCAACAAGATTTAATCATCCAAGCGATGAGAAACCACTAGGAGCCTCTGCAGCAAGAGGAATTAAATAAAAGGAGGGCAACACCATATTAGATAATTTGGGAAAAAATCCCATCCCCATTTGAAAAAATGGGATCATGGGTGGGTTCACCTATCCACGATTTTGTCAAAACCCCCTCATGTGACATATCCACGATTTTGTCAAAACCCCCTCATGTGACATATCCCTAGAAATATATTTAAGAGTAGAATTGAAATCTATAATCTCTGACAAATTTGGAGTTAAAAAGCTCAAGATATGGCCAAAACTATATTAAGACGTTGATTCCCAAAGTATGAGATTTTTCCCCTAGGGAGAAGCAAGAAAGATTGAGGAAATGAAAAGATAGTTGTTGAGGCTCCACAAAGAGGAAAAAGAGACAAAAAGAGAGATGGCAATGAAAAAAGGGGCTCTAGCCAGGAATGAGGAGCCCAATAGGCATTTGACGAGATGGATAGGGCCAAAAGAAATCAAGATAGGATTGAGGGCCAGATCCTCTTGCTTAGAGAAGAGCACGTCATAATCATTAGAGAAGTGAAGGCTAGGGCAAATAGGGATAAAGTGGAGCTAGTCAAGGAAGAAGCTTGACTAAGAGCCCTGGATGCCGAGGAGTTCCAAGAAGTTTATGAACTAGAAGCAAAAAAAGTGGAACAGTGGGAGGCCATGCCATGGAGGACCCAAAGGAGGTGTGGGGTGAATATTCGAAGAAGGTGACAGCGGCAATGCAATCCTCCACACCTAACTGCAGGCAGATAGTTTCCTCCCCAGAGGCAAGATGAAAATCCGGAGGGAGGATCCAAAAATCTGGACATGGGAAAGCTAACAAGAGCTGTCCCTATGAGAGCCTTGAAGATTGCTTCCCACAACCAAGGAGACAAGTAAGCAGAACCCAGCGGAGCACACACCAACAAGGAAAAGGAGCCGCAAGCTCAAAATGAGCAGCTTAGAGTAGAAGTAGAGACATGGAAGAAAAGATTCACCCAGCAGAAAGGTGATGGGAAGAGGATGCAGGAGCAGCGTGAGGGAAATGGAAAGGAGCTAGTATTATAAAAAAGGAGTGTCAATGGTATAATCCCCAATGATGAGCTACGAGAGCATGCGTGGGAAGCCACAAAAAAGCTGGAAGAAAGAGCTAGAGATGAGGCCTCTCTTAGAGCACGGATTGAAGAGATGGACAGTCTGGTGCTAGAGTACAAGGTGAACAAAGGCAAGATGAATTGACAATAAAAGCCCTCAAGAACGAGATTGAGTCCACAACCCCTGCCAAGAACACAAGAGGAAAAGGAGGCAAAATGACAGTCAATGAGCTGAACATCGCCCTGACAACCCATGCTAATCTAAACAAAAGACAAGATCAGCTAGATGCCACAAGGAGAACACACGCGAAAGAGATGAAGGCATCCATCTCTAAACTCAAGAAAAGACAAGAGCACGTGGAGACCATAAGGAAGGCCCACACTGCCAAAGTGCAGAGAAAAGATAAAATGATTGACGATTTCCAAGGGTGGGAAAAAAGGGAGAAGAAGGAAAAAGAAGCCTGCACAACAAAGGCTCCATGAAGAGAGGAACAAAAGAACATTGCTATTTGGAAGGAAATGGCCCTTTCTCACATGAAAAGCCTGATTCTGGTTTCCAAAAGCAGGCACAAGGCGTGCAACTGTGTAACTGGAATGAAATTGCCAAATTTATGACCCAATTAGACATGTCACAGACATAAAAACAAGGGCAGAGTAACTCCCAAGCAACACAGTTTAAGGGCGAGGAAAAAGCCCCTCATCTAGATCCTGAGAAGTGCAAGGAAGCTACAGAATCTTATGACATGAGGATCTAGGTGAGGAGGCAATAACCCATGACAGGGCAGGATTGCCACTTCCCCTTGCCAACGGAGTCACCTGCAAAAGAAGAAAGGGCACATCCTAGATTAGAACCAACACGGAAACCACCGTATGGGTGGAGGTATAGTCAAGGGGGAAAAATGAGACCAAGAGGGCCCTAGAAGATGGTGTTTGAAAACACGCCAATCATCTCAAGGCAGAGAGAGCCACATGCCTTTGCAGAGCAAGGATGGCCATTGATGTGATGGAAAGGGCCACGAAAACGTACCCCTATGCCAAGCTCATTGAGGGGCAGATGAAGGATAGGAGTCAGACATGCAGGGGTGAGTAGTAGGAAGAGAGCTTAGAAGCCTAGGTACGCCCAAGACAAGCCAATAAAGTTTGTCTCTGGAGGCCTCGCCCCACGGAGGAAGGACCGAATGAAAGGGACTGGCATAGGCCTTAAGATTTTTGTTTTGATTTTCAAATAACTGAAGTGGTCTAGAGGGAAAAGGAGCCAAGTGGGCTTCACCTGCTAGTGTAGCATCCACCATGATCGCTAGGTATTGGGTGTCATCTAGCCATTAGCTGGCATGCCAATTGGCTGTCTCAGCCACCGCAAGCATGCCCAATATATCTATTGGGCAACAAACTCTCGGGACATTAATCTTCTTTCTTGTAAAAACCTTGTGAGTGAATCTTGCCAATGGTGGGTAGTACCCATGATGTAGATGTAAAAGGGAAAAGGGAAACTATCGAGAAAAGAGATATAGGATATAGAAGAGAGTAGACAAGACAACTGAGAGTGTGCTATTGGGCTAAGCCTTTGATCTAGTGATACAAGTGAGGGTGGTTGCAAGATCAGGGTGCCCAGTTTTGTCCACTCAGGTACCCTGTAAACAGTAAAAAAACAGGCATTTGTTTACCTTTAGTGGCTAATCTCTCCTAGTAAATAAAGGAATTTCGTTTCAAGTTCTTTTGTTGGAACATCATATTCAAAGTTGGAAATATAGTTGCATAATTTGATTAAGCATTAGATAGTCAAAAGTCCTCATTTTCTTAGGTACAAAGTCAATGTATACACCCTGTCCCAAATTTGAACTGATTCCATAAAATGCTAATATCTTTTACATATAAACTTATATGAGATTCCCACTTTGTACCTTAGATCTTCACATAATATGGAGCTTAACTTGATTTTTTGAGAAAATTTTAAGATATTTGTCTATTTTCTTTAAATATTTCAAGGTCTTTAAAGTGTTATAATATACGCCACTTTTTGTACCCACAATAGCTACCACTTACAATCCTCAATATTGTAGATCAAAAGAGTGGATAGACACTTAGACATTAGTAGAATGTGGTGGTTAGTAAAAATTACAAATCCAATGGTTGGATTTTTAATGATCTCTTTTTCAAAATTCTTCCAGACTATCAGAAGGCCTGCAAATATTAATAATCTAATTAGTAAAATTACATTTTTGATGTGAATCATCTAAAACCTATAGGGACTAGTGTACTTGTAATGGTGCATCTATGGAAAAATAATTTGGATCACTCTTAGTATGGAAAGATCATTTGTTTATCATTTCATCATATTTTTTATGAATTTTAATTAATTAAACTAATTTATATTAATTTAAGTTATATTGGGTTAATTTAAGGGCAAGCATATTTTCTATTATTTGCTTGATCTCATTTTAAGTACCTTGCCCCCCAAAAGTTTCTCTCCAAGCATTGTCCCAGTCCAGCATAAACTGGATAAAACTGGACACCCTGATCTTGCAACAACCCGTGATTTTTCTGTGCAATTCTTCATTTTCTATACTTTATAAGTCTATTTTATTCCTTGTCGTGTTAAGCTCTTTCTTGTTATGATATGACTTTGTTAAATTTGCAACAATGTGGAGCTATGGTGGATCAAATGCTAGAATCAACATCATTAACAAAAGAGATTAGATGATAATTAAGATGTGATTAGTGAGCAATTTCACTGATAATTAAGATGTGATTAGTGAGTAATTTAATTGATAATTAAGATATGATTAGACAATAATTAAGATGTGATTAGTGAGCAATTTAACTCATAGCTTAATGTAGGCATGGATAATGAAAAACCAGCAAATTCTCATTAGGCCAATGCCTCAATTTATAGGGTTTACATCCAAGCATCTAATCCCACTGATTTCTCCTTGATTCACTCCACCTCTTTTGCTTGATTCTCTCCCAGAATATCTCCACCTCTTCTCCTTGATTCTTTCCACCTCTCCCAGAATATCTCCACACCTCTCCTAAATCTCCTCATGCCACCCTTTATTCTCTCCCAGTAGATACTTCTCACCTTTTCACAGGTTCTCTCACATTTACAGATTCTCTTTTATAGCCTCTTGCCAAGGGCTTGTTCCCGCACACACTCTATTCACTTGTATATTTCAACACCTCCCCTCAAGTGAATACTCCTAGCACACCTGGACCCTATAGCAAGTTTCCCTCTTACTTGATAGTTCGCGACCAGTGCCTCAAGTCCCTAAACTCATAGTCCTTGACACTCTCTCTCTCTATGTGTCCAAGGCTACTACAAGTGCCTGTGACCTTGACTAAAGTGCCCACACATACATCTACCACATGGCCTACATCATCGGTGGTTCAGAGGATTACTCTATTGGGGCAAGTTACGTTGGGTTTTAGGGTTTCTCTCCCTCTCTCTCTCTCTCAGAAAAGATGACTGACTCCACTTCCTTAGGAGCCTCCATGAAGTTTGCCGATGTCGTTCCTTCTCCTCTGGGTTTGCTGTAGTAGCAGTCTCTTGCCATGTGTCCTGGCTTTCCACAGTTGTGGAAACAAGTGAAGTTCCTTCCTCCTACTTTGCCTCTTCCTCATCCTCGTCCTCGAGAGAATCCTCCTCGGGTGAAGAATGCTTTTTTTTCTCCTGCTCTGTCGAGTCCAGCCATTTCTTCTCTTTACCTCTGGTCTCTTGCTCTAGTAGAGCTCCTTCTATCTCGTGTAGCTTCAATTCAGGTACATTCTTTAGTGTTGCTACAATGTTTTCATATTCACCTTTGTCCACACTCTTTAGAAGCATTGCTAGTGCCTCATCATTTTCTACCTTTTTGCCAATAGCTGAGTTGTTGCTTAATGCTTTTATATCTGTTCAAGTGTGTGATTAAAGGTTCACTTTCCTTCATATCCAATTTGTAGAACTGCATTAATAGATTTATCTTTGAATTTTTAGCTTGTGTGCCAAATAATTTATTAAGTTCATCCCATGCATCTTTTGCCCACTGTTTCCCTGTGATGTGATGAATGATTTTATCATTTAAACTGAGTGCGATAAGTCCCCAATGCTTTTTCATTCCTTCTCTTTCACTCATTTTTCCCTCTCACCTCTGGGCGTTCATCTCTTCCCTCAACTAGCCCCCACAGATTTTTCCTCCTCATCATGAGCAGATACATGGTTTTTGTCTGCCATGTGTAAAACTGATCCCTATTAAATTTGGCTATCTCTTGTGGCCGTACTCATGATAATGTGAAGGGGGTCTTACCTCTCGATCCAATTTCAAGATTCAAGGGCAGTGTCTACCCTTTATAACTCAATCTGGTGTTTAGGTGATGATTATAATAGATTTATCAGCATAAATTTACCAGAAATTACATTAAACCAAGGGTAACAAATCTGTATGGAATGGTTGGAGTATCAAACCATCTCCGAATTGCAATCTCAATTTATAGAGATCTGCATTAGATACCTAATGGTTAATTTGAACCCTCAATTGCACCAAAATATAGTGATTAGTACTAATTAATCACTGATTAGCAAATCCTCTATTTTGTGTGCAAAAAACAGAGTATGTGGGAGTCCCGATCTGAGGCCATAGAGTTCAAATGAGCTCAAATCCTTTCAAGGCCATCAATAGCAATTAGTCTAGTAGAGGATTAAGCTAAGAAACACAAGATTTGACCAAATATTGAATGCTTAGACTCTGTTTTACCAAAGTCACCTGCAGATTTGATGAAGAGCTTGGATCTCACTGTAGACTTGATCAAATCAAAATGTGTCTTCACCAGCTTGTAGGGCACCCTTGAAAACCCCTAGGGCCAATAGGAATTGGATCTATTTCATCTGGTACAAAAGAAATCTCAGTTTGCTTAAAAAAGTGACACCTGCAAAATCGTGAATTTTTGCAACTGTAGAAGGTGGTTTGGCATGCCGATTGGATAGGCTGAATGGTGGGGAGTACAGCTATGTTTGGCTAAAGGCTTCTGCTCTTATATTTCTCCTGGAGGGAGATCAAGCCCCTCCACTGGTTGCTGGTGGGGGTGTAGAGACTACTTGAAAAAGAGGTAAAAAGTCTAATTATCTACTAATCCTAGTTAGCCAGGTGATTAGCAAGATAATGGGCTCACAAATTGATGGATTCTAGGCTAGGATCTTATACCATGTTAAATTTGCAGCAATGTGATGAGCTTTGGTGATCAAATGCTAGAAAAAATATCATTAACAAAGAGATTAGATGATAATTAAGACATGATTAGTGAGCAATTAACTGATAGCTTAATGTAGTCATGGATAATAAAAAACGAGCAAATTCTCATTAGGCCAATGCCTCAATTTATAGGGTTTACATCCAAGCATCTAATCCCACTGATTTCTCCTTGATTCACTCCACCTCTTTTGCTTGATTCTCTCCACCTCTCCCACAATATCTCCACACCTCCTAAATCTCCTGATGCTACCCTTTATTCTCTCCTAGTAGATACTTCTCACCTTTTCACAAGTTCTCTGACATTTACAGATTCTCTTTTACAGCCTCTTGCCAAGGGCTTGTTCCTGCACACACCCTATTCACTTGTATATTTCAACAGCCTTCTCATTAGGAATTGCACTCATAGTCGTTCCTATTTGGATGTGGCTCCCATCTAGAAACAGAATCAAGAGTCATGTAAGGGATCCTGACAGATGCAAGAACCAACCTCTTTGGCTAGCATGACAAACTCTCTTAGCCTAGTCAATTGGTGGTGCAATGCATTAGCGTTATCTTATCTCATTGGGCATAGTTTCATTAGTCGTGTCTCCTTCAGAGCTGACTAGGTGGTCCGGAACCACGCAAGTACCAAGTCTCGACCAGAAAACGACAACATGCATAATCTTTATGCATGCTTAGAGCATGCATACTCTATGCATACATAAATCATGCTCTCCTTATGCATGCCTATAGTATAGAGCATAGAGTATCCATGCATAGATCTTGCATACTCTATGTCTATGCATGCATAAACCATGCTCTCTTTATGCATGCCTAAATCATAGAGCATGGAGTATACATGCATAGACCTGGCACACTCTATACTCTATGCATGTATAAAGAGTATAGAGCATGGATACATAAAGATTATAGATGTTAGACTATACTCTATGCATGTATAAAGAGCATCAAGCGTATGCATACATAAGAGTATAGATGCACACAAAGAGTATGCATGCTATGTATGCATAGAGCATGCATACTCTTTTCATGCATAGAGCATAAGTATAAATATATATAGTATGCACAGAGTATGTATAGAGAATACTTTTCTTAGCATTTCTCTCATGATTACCTCATTTTCTTGTATTGTAGGTCTCTTATGTTTTTTGAGCCGTTAGCTCTTCTAGACCACTCGAGGTAAGCTCTTACACACAAGGTCTTTTTTTATTTATGCTTTTGTATGTATGAGTATATCTTGTTTTGAGCCTTATCTATGTTTTGTTTAAAAAAGTAGCCATATCTAGTAATCCATGACACTTCCACTATGTAAACACTACCTATAGCACATGCATTTAAGGGGTATTTAAAAATAACCTTATTAAAAAATTTTGTATATTAAAGATACCCCTTATTTATGGAGTTTTGTAATAAAACTAACCCTTATGTATGGATTTTTTCACTTTTCAATTTAAAAAACACTTATGTATGTAAATATTTATGTACGTCCATCCAAGAAAAAACCCCTTCTATTGAATGCACGTGCTATCTTACATATTCTTTAGTGGACCCCCTAGGGACTACATGGAAGATAAGATCCAGAATTTCTTCTAGATACTTTGCCCTAATCAACATGACATAGCTAGGTTGGAGCTTACTTCACATGTTCTCGGGTCATCGAGTCCCGCCACCCTGAGTACTTGGAATAGTGCTAGTGGTGCAGAGAGTTCACAACATAGGTCTCATAGCATCCATAGTGCTGGTAGTAGTGCTAATGGCAGTAGCGATTCACTCCAAGCATCACTTTGTCACACTCTCCTTTTGTTCATACTCCCTTCACTCCTTGCTCTCCAGCATAATCAAGGCTAGAGCCACTCTAGTTGGTAGGCACTCCTTTTTCTCATACTCCCTTTACTCGCTCTGCAAAGCAACATCAAGGTACCTATACTCTTATAGATGCTATGATGAAGGATACATCACTACAAGGGATCGGGCTCATACCCGCACTCCTAGCTGCTAAAAATGACTTGTGAAAAAAAGTAGCGGGCCCGTGTATCAGTGCGTGTATAATCGGGGCCAGAGACATGCGTGTAAAAGCGCGTGTATAGGAATGTTCAGACGCGCTGATACACGAGCATATACACGCGTTCTGTCAGTTTAGCTGTGCTTAGACGCGCTGATAGAAGGGTGTATACATGCATTTTGTCAGTTTAGCTGCGCTTATACACGCATATTTCAGAGATTTGACGCGTCTATACACGCGTGTTTTACAGATTATCCGTGTATATACACGTGAATTTTTCAGAGTTGACGCGTCTATACACGCGAACAGAGAGCAAAAAAAAATCCAGAGAGTGCTTTTTGGTACCTGAATGCTGTTCCAGCATTCCAGCACCCAATAACACTCTCTGGATTTTTTTTTGGGTGCATTGGACCATCCACGAGGAAGATATCCACGAGGAAGATTTAAGACAAGAACGACATGAATGCATACATTGTCAATACACGATTCAAGACAGACATGAATGCAATACTATCGATTCACGATTCAATATTACTCTATCAAAATTTTATGTGTACACATATATACAAGGGAGTCCATATGTCAAAGTAGCCCATGGCTTCAGTTACAAAAATATATATACAACCACATCCTTAATATGGAATGTGATACTATAAGTCTAAGTACTACTCAGACCCAGATGATAACTCGCTGCTCCCTCCATGCTCAGATGAGCTCACATCGGTTGGAATGTCCGATGAGTAATGCTCACGTCCACCCTCTGCAGTGGCGGCGGGTGGATCATCAGCAGCTTGTGCCTGTTCAAGTAATATATAGTATATAAGTATATATATATGTAATTCAATAAACCAAAATCATTCGTTTAGAGTTTTCAAGTACCTGTCGACCGTATGGTCTCATGGCCATCTCAAACTGCACATCCGTAATACGTCCCTCGGCTCTGAAGAGGGCCCACGTGTCACGTCTGCTATGCCGGCGAGCATACCCAGTATCGTGGGCTGTGGGCTTCCTCCCCGTAACCCGTCGCTGTATCATAATCAACACAATTTGTAAGATTAAAACAATCATAGAATCAATGAATTAAGTAAACAATCAAATAAAGTGGCAAGATACGAACTCTGCCTCCCATGACTCAACGCCGCCAGATCCGAAATGCGAAGATCCAATGGTGCCCATCTGGATCCGTCGTGCCTCCACATGCTGCCTGCTCTTCACGCCACTCTCTGCTCTTTTCTTTGCCTCCTTCCACTCGCGTTTGTGCACAGTGGGGTGGTAGGTTTCTCGGCAGGATAGCCACCCGCAGCTACATTTAGCCCATCATCGTACGCGAGTTTTTTAAGGTAAGATCTTTTATTACTTAAGATCTCCCTTATTCGCGTCCTTCCCCATACATCCGAGAATGTAGCATGTGGGGGATTGGGGTTCCGACTATGTACAGCCTCTATCACCTCCCCAACTAAGCGGCTATTTTGATCTTTAAATCTAATAAAACAATTTCTATACAAGTTTGATACTACCCCACGCATGTACTCCATTACCTCTTTCCCCCTCGCATCCATCACTATCCCGCCCCTATCCGTCACATCATAGCAGATCACTCCCTCCACCTGGCTCATCTCCTCCTCATCCTCACTGTCTCCTCTAACTCTTCTCCCTCTATCTCCTCTCTCACCGCGTGCCCTACTACCTCCCCCACCAAAGCACCCGCCGCATCCTCCACTCCCACTCTTCCTACTGCTGCGGGTGGAGTCACGACTGGGGGATTGTCTACGTGATGGTGGCTATGAGCCCTGATGTGACGGTGGCTCTGAGAGTACGTGATGGTGGTTGTGAGCCCTACATGATGGTGCTTGGGAGGGTGTGCGTGAGTGTGTTTGGGACGAGGTATGTCTCCTCGGTGGGCGTGGAAGAGGAGAAGCTGCATGCCATCTCGTCGGACTCGCAGGCACAGACGGTAGTGGAGTGCCCTGGATACTCGTGGTAGGGGTATAGACACCAGGCATGGAAGGAGGGGGATGGGCATACATGTACTCTGTAAGCTCAACTGGACCCGGATGGCGCCCAAAATGATTTAGCATCTCCATCAGTCAATTGCTGTACGCAAATGGATCGGATGAAGAACCTGGATCCATAAAGAATCTGCAAAAATAAAAGTATATACATGATTGCATCAAAGCACAAATGCAAGCTAGCACATATGATTTTCCACCATCAAACTGACATCACTATCTAGAGAATTCACATCTTCAACAACACTCAAAACTATAGAGTTATCCTCCTACAACTCTTCAAAAACTACATCACTATCACCACAACATCCATCTTGTGTGGTTATCTTCAAAGGTTGCACACACATTATTGCATGCATGACTATCACCATCCTCATGTACATCATGGGCTGTCTCTTGACTCACATCGAGAGATAAGTCATCATGATAGCATACTTGTATTCATCACATAAGCCATAGATCACCTCCACATTAGTACCAAGTGAATCAGCACAAACACAAATACCATCATCCAAGCCACCCATCAGCTCTAAGACCATAGTATGGGGTAAACACAGTCACGTGTATACACCCGTCCAAAAATGTGTGTATATGCGTGTGAACCGTTTGTGCAGACAGGATACACGCAGACATACACGCATTCCTACGCGCGGCCTGCGAAATTTTTTTTTTGAAAGCGACCGACCTCCGACAAATCGTCCTTATAAAAAGCCCAATGTCGTCCCCTGTCACAATCGTTCACCAGATGGCAACCAGAGAAGGAGAAGGATGGAGACAAACCCATAAAGGAAAGAGACAATAGCATAAACAAATGGAAGGAAAGAGACAGGGCAAAGGACAAACTGACTCACCTCTGAAAAAGTGAGTCTTCTTTTTGGCTAGTTTCCTTCACCCGTGTGTGCTCCTTGTCTGCTCCTTGTACTTAGGTTTAGTGCTCTGTTGGAAGAGGCGACGACGAAGGAGAGCAGATCTATATTTTGAAAATGTTTGTGCAAAAGATTGGAAGCATATTTGGGAGTCTACAAATATTCTTCCTCCAGATGGCATGAATAGGTATAGTAATGTTTTTCAATCTTGTTTTGTGTAGTCTCTAATTGGATTAAAGGTCACATAGAGCAATCCCTTGTGTAGGTACTCCATTTTTTTCGGCTACCATATTGGACCCATCTTAAGATCAACCATCTTCTTGGTCCCATGCACATCTTCAAGAATGTGGGATCTGGTATTTGGGAACATGTTATTGGTAAACGAGACAATGTTAGCATACAGGAGGACTTGCGGGTCGCAGGATGTATGCATCAAGCTTGGCCACGAGAGGAGGGTGGGCACGTTCGTCTTCCGCCTGCACCATGGATTATATCAAAGAAAGAGGAGAAGCATGTAAAGCAAGCCATCACCACTTTACGTACTCCCACTGGATGCATGAGATCATTGAAGGGAGCCTTTACAACCACTAAGAAAAGAGGCGTTGAGCAACTATATGGGTTTGAAGTCCCACGATTGGCACAAGATGCTCCAAGTAAGTGTTTTCCAAGTCTTGTACGTTGAAATTAAATTTTGTAATGCCATAAACCATACATACATGTGCTCTTATGTGTGCAGTTCATACTACCTACTAGCATCGACCATTGTGCAAATAAGAGTTTGAAAAAATGTATTTATAAGATGGACGAGCTTGCCATGTAAAACCCATTTTAGCATTTCAACTTGAGATTGCAATAAGACATTCTTTATTAAGGCATATGTTATTGTTTAAAAGAATACAAAATTTAAATAGTAAATCAATCAAATAGATCACTAATTAACAATTAATAGAGAAGTCGGGGCCATACCTCAACTCTTAAGAATGATATATAATTGAAAAACAAAATATGTATATACCTTATAGAAATTTGTCGTTTATCGTTGCCTTTGCTCGTTACAAGAGCTTTAGAACTTGACATATGAGAATAGAGTCTTCTAATACCTTATCTTACGATTGAGATCATCCTATCATCCCCAAGCTTTGTCTCCTCTTACTTGTACTGTGATGCTTCTCTCTTTCTAAGGTCTATGGCAAAATAGCCTTCTCTTACAGGACTACGGCATACTATTCTTTCTCTAAAAGAAAAGCTATGGAGTTTTGGTCTCTTCCTCCGAAAGACCATAGCAATCTAAGCTTCTTTTCTAAGATATTAGATAAGAATGAAGGGATATATACATCTCAAACTCTAGGATTACCTTGAGGCTACTTGCTGCCTTCTTATAGTTTTCCCTGTGTAGAGACCCTGATAGAAACAGCAAATTGTTTTGGCCATAACTCTCTGATAAAAACTCAGAATATAGTCATATAACCAATCAAAAGAACGGGAAGGCATCCGGTCTACAAGCTAACGCGGGCAGAATAGGCAAAAACGTCTGTATATAGCCACAAACGCGCCATCTTTAGAAACACGTTGTTTTTTCACGTTTTTAGTATGCATGGACTCTAAATGTGTAAAAGTACTCTAAATGTGTAAAAGTACTCTAAATATGACCTCTTATCACCTAAATTCGAAATTCTATTTTTGGGGATACTTATCTCTTGATAAAACTATTCTTATGTTCTTATTTTTTTAGGATTTTTGGAGCTAATATTTTTATTCTAACACTTTCATTATGTTTCTAGCCTTGTTGTCTCACTCTTGTCTAATTACACTCTCTTTCCTTATTGAAATCTATATTAAAAGAGACACATACATACATGGCTTGGGAGAGACCTTACAGATGGATTCTGTGAAGAGAATCATCCTTTTCCCTTCACCTATCATTAATATGTCTTAAAGAAGGAAGAAAAGATACTCAATAAAGGAACCTAAGGACATAATTGTGAAGTCTTGAACAATGGCTTAACTCAACATCAACTCACAGTAAATGTACAATGTACATAAGTAGGGATTGATCTATTATTCAACTCTCATTCTAGAGCCATGGATCTAGTGGGAATCACTCATAAACGCACTAAAGAAATAGAGGAACAAATCATGCGTCTATGATGCTTCCACACCACCACACCCAATGTTGCACCGAACACCCTCGAAAGGGTGACACTTATGTCAGCATGATCTTGGTAGAGTCAAGTTTAGACTCTTGATCTTCATTATCAGAGTCATTTAGATTACTTTGTATATGCAAGGATGGCCTCCTTTTTTTACAATTAACTCACTAAGGTGTTTCATATCAGTAACCCAGTTCAGGCAAGTCATCAATAGTATAGCTTAGCAAAGCCAATCACTTGTGCACACACTTATCTCATAACCTCTATATTGCTCAATGTCAAAAATGACTTAACTCACTAAGGTGTTTCATATCAGTAACCCAATTTAGGCAAGTCATCAATAGTATAGCTCAGCAAAGCCAATCACTTGTTCACACACTTATCTCATAACTTCTATATTGTTCAATATAAAAAATGACTTATACAAATGACTATCTTTCACACTAGGTTGGACAAAACAAGAAAATAGTCCTGGGCCACTAGTTCTAGTCAAAAGCAACACAAAGTTTGTGCCTTCTCTATTTGGCATCAAGCTCATGGTAAGACCACTTTATAGATTCCAACACCATCTAGGCCGATGAGGGTGTTGAGACGGTACACGTGGGATGTGAGGTGTAGGGAGCTAGATGGGACACATGCATCGGGTTGTGGGTGTGTAGTTAGGTAGGGAGCGTGAGGGCAGGAGCACTACAAGGGAGCCAATGGCATGGGTGGCATAGTCTTTAAGGTAACGAGAATGGGTGCAGCTAGGTTAGACATGAGTGTTATCAAAGGCTTTTGGGGTGACAGCTGGTAGTCAAGGGTTTATACATGAGTGTGAGCACTTAACGTGGGCACGTAGGTCAACACATGATGGCAAGGGAAGAGATGACACCTGGAGAGGCCCATGCATGAGATGTATGTGGTTCGTCCCTCCCATGCGTGGGCATGGGTAATCATCCCCATGACATGGTTCCCCTATACAGTACGGCCACACAGGAGAAAGGGGGCTTAGGCAGGGTTGATAGTGGTCATCAAAAGCATGATAGCATGGGGGCCTATAGAGTGATAGGGTCAAAGGGAGGAGCGTGTGGGAGACGCTCCTGGAGGGGCCTCATGCATGGGTGTCATTAGGGTTTGAAAGTACAAGCTTAATGAAAGTGAGTAAGTGGTTGAGGTAAATGCTCAAACTAATAAGGCATGTCATTCTTAGCTCAAGAAGGTGAGGGCATGGCTCATAATGTTGCCTATGCCTCTTACAAATACAATGCCAAGAAACGTTTATCAAAAACATGACCATCAACAAGGTAGAGCACTTAGGGATGCTATGCTCAAACTTAAAACTCATCTTAGAAGATGAAAATGCTGAGTATGCAGCGGAATAACATGCCTTGGGCTTGGGAAATGAGAGCATATGGCTTATGACATGCCTATGCCTCTTACAAACAAGAGCCTCAAGGGTGATATACAAAAACATTAAAGATGAGCACTTAGTGTACATGTGCCCAACTTTAAACCACTCAAGGAACTGAGTTTGATGATAAAAAACCAGAAAACTTCAACCTCTTTGGCTTATGGGATGAAGACAATAATGGCTTATGGTTGCTCCATTTCTCCTTGAAATCTTGCCAAGGTAAGCATAGATGCGGGTTGATGAAGACTTATAATGTGGCACTTATGGTGTGTGCCCGGCCTCCAATATTGATGAAGAAGAGCCTCCTTAGTGTTAAAGACCTCCTCCTTTGATGGTTATGACCACTATTAGTGTTAAGCAACACTATCAGTGTTTATGAACACTATTAACAAACTTGAGCAAGCTTTCATAGAGAAAAAACAGTAGGTGCCTGGTTTTTCAACTCCCACGATCGATTCAGCCCGCCATTAGGGCTGAGATTTGAGATCCTAAGCCCTTAGGTCATGGGCTTCAAAAGCCCTAACTTACCTCAGGCCTATGGTGCCCACAGGCGGGTGCCCACAGGTGGTGTATTGGTGTACGACAGTAGCAGCGTAGAAGAAACGGTGCCGGCCTGCTTAGAGCTCAATGCCGCGGCCTCCTAAGAGTAAATCTAGCAATTGATGGTACGAAGCTGAGCGCCTAGGAGTCTTCTTCAACTTCCTAGTTGAAAGCACGCTGAGATTCGTCCTCTTCAAGCTGTTGGAAGGCCTCCACTCGCTGGGGGTAGATGAGATGCACTCTAAAAACCACTTTTTTGACTATTCTACACCTTGCAAGTTGCCTAGCTCTAGCTCTAGATTCGTCCTCTTCAAGCTGTTGGAAGGCCTCCACTCGTTGGGGGTAGATGAGATGCACTCTAAAAACCACTTTTTGACCTATTCTACACCTTGCAAGTTGCCTAGCTCTAGATACCATGATAGAATTCGTGGTGCTTATACTAGATCAAAAAGATGTGGAGGAGAGAGAGACCCAAAATACAAGAAAAGATCTTGCTTATTAAGTTGCTCAAAATACAACTAAGCTTCATGCTCATACAAATGCTTTTGGCATGTGCCTTTAAATAGGCTTGCTAGTGGCCTAGGGTTAGGTGGCTCCCTTAGGACCATTCACACCCACACACCTTCTACACCCTTGTTCACTAAGGCTCCAAGGCCTATATCTTAATAGTTATCCCCATGGGTTGGCCCCCCATAGTATGGCCACACATGAGAAAGGGGGGCTTGGGGAGGGTTGATAGTGGTCGTCGAAAGCGACCGTGGGCACACGGTGTTGGCGGCCAAGAGATGCATGGTTTGAACATGAGGGGAAGCCCATGTACATGAGAGCGAAGGAGAAGAAGATGGCATAGGGCATGAACCTGGGTGATTTAAGCCCATGGGTGCTAAGGAAGGAGGGGATACATGTGGAGACATAAGAGTGTTGAGCTGCATGAGTGAAGCATGATTGGGGCCGGCAGCAGCGGCGGTGGGCACAAGCGAAGGGGGAGGGGGCAGTGGGTGCAAGGGTATCCCCCCCCATGCGGGTACAATCCCCTCGCCCCCTTAGTGTGGCCATACACAAGAGGTAGCCAAAAAAGGGTCGGGCAATTGGGCTAGGCAGTTCGGCTGGCCATGTTTTGTTTGTTCTCGAGAAAAAATGTTGGGGGGGTTAATAATTAAGTGGAAAAAGTAGGAGGTTTGTAATAAAGTAAAAATTATATAGACGAGAGGGTTAAATTATTTTTTTGGGGGGAGGGGGGTAGAAAATTAAAAGAAGAAGGGGGTTAGATAAAGAGGGGGGTGGAGAAAATAAAAAAAAGACTTGGTTTCTGTTTTGTGAATGTGTGTGTGCACATGTATTTTGTATATGTGAATGTGTGTGCCACATGCATTTTATGTGTGTGAATGTGTGTATGCAAATGTGTGTGTGCACGTTCGGGTGTGCATACATTGTGTGCACGTGTATGTGTTTTTGTTTTTTATAGTTTTTTTTAAAAACTTTGTTTTAAATTTTAAGTTTTCAATCATTCTTATTTATATTTGCATGTACAATTGAGAGGGTGTGCTATGTTACATATGCACCAACTGGGGTTTAATGAGGGATCAATGAGTGAAGGAAGAAAATTGCTTGCCCATCCAACAACAAAAGCTTGGATGTCATGGCGCTGGATTTGTTGGTGCACTTGATTGAACTTTGGCCTTCTAGTTGGTGAGTTGGTGTTGTAGTGTAGCGCACGTAGGTGTTGTGGGACCTTGGTGATCGCTTTGAGCTATCAGATTTCTTGGCACGCACCTTGGTCACTTTTGAGCCGTTAGACCGCTTGCGGAAGCAAAGGTAGTGTGTGCACTACTTTGTTGGGGTTTTGACACTATGGGTTGCTCTTGTTTTTTATTAGAAATGACAAGGTTATGGCCATCACGCCACACATAGCCATGGTGATACACCCATTAACTCTTCTGACTGCTTTAATGGTAGTGTTGGCACGTGAGTCTAGGAAGAAGCTACTACTCTCCACTCTTGCTTAATCTTTGGGGGTGGTGTTGGAGCATGGCTTTGGGTCTCCACTCTATCGTGGATTTGACATTTGGGTGTATGTAGAGGCCTATGACACGAGTTTCTTTGACCTTGGAACCCAAATGTAGGGGTTCCCTTTGTAGAAATCTTGATCTTCCTAACAACGCAGTGTTGATTATTGGGGCCACCATCACTTGCTCTCTTTGGCTAAGGGAGTTGTGGTGTGGATGGTGAGGTTTTGGGACCCAAGACGAGTTCCCCTTGTAGAAGCCTTGAGCTTCTAACATCTCGAGGGGGGGGAGGGGGGAGGGGGGAGGGGGAGGGGGAGGGGGAGGGGGGGAGGGTTGTGGGTAAGCCTCTTTTGTGTGAGGCTCTCACTTGGAAGATTTGTGCTCATAGGTAGGATTTTGGACAAAATATGGCTGTTAAGACTTTGTTTTAGCATCATACATTCCTTGGCTAGGTAGGGTAATCTTAGGTACCCATTCTTTCTTGGTGACCTCCCTGAAGGTTTGTTGAGTTTGTCATTGTTGTGGGGGTGGTCTTTGTCTCTGTTGTTGGCAAGGCTTTGTAAAGATCTCCATAAAAAGGGGATGGTGGTGTAAATTGATGATAAGGCTTAGGATGGTCTAGGGTTTATCCACCAAGGCTACAAGTATCATTTTGTGGGGTAGATTAAGTTGTGGTTCACTTTTTCCAAATAATGATACTTTCAGTGGTGGTTGCAATCCATCTCCTTTCAAGGATGATATATTATTTGACTGTACATGCGGGGGTCATATAAAACTTGCAAGATGGAGATTTAGATCCAATGAAAAACTCTGCTTCAAAACAATTGGCAGTCATGGACTAATAATTATTTACTGTAGTAATTATTACAATAATGGTAGTTGTGGTTGCCTAATAATTATCTACTATGGTAATGGTAGCTGTGAATGGTGTGAGGGGTGGGTGGCCTAACAAGTCCATGTCTCTTGTAAGATAAAAGATTGTGACTAGCCCTGATATCGAGGCTGATCAACCCAAAGGATCCACTCATACTTGGGTTTTCCTTTCTTACTTATCTCTAAGGTAATGGAGGCTTGATTTTCTTCTTTCTTTATTATCTCCTTTTACTCGAAGCAAACACTATAACTAGCAACAACCACCTTCTCTACTATCAAACTCTTAGCTTCAAGTGGTAGTTCATCAATCTAAAAAGGTCCATTCAAAGAAGCTACGAGCAGTCTTGGGGGGTGCACTACTAGAAAACCCTAGGTATCACGTGCGTTCAAGAGGTATTTTAAGAACCCCTTAACTAAAATTTTCCCCCCAATAAAACAACCCCTCTTTACTTATGAACTAAATGATTTTTTTTCTAAAATTGAATTGAAAAACCCCTCCTGTTAATGTAATTGTATTAATTTTTCTCAATGTATCTAATTAAAAAACCCCTCCTGTTCAACTGACGTGGTACACTAACATTTTTTGAGTTGAACCCCCACCCCACCCCCCCCCCCCCCGCGACGAGTGAGCAGTATAGCAATTTGGCATAAGCAGTTTGGCAAGAAAGTGAAAAATCTAGCTCTTCCTTCTATAGGGCTTCCTGTAAGGGAACTTTTGGATGAGAATGAGTACACATATGAATGGAATGTGGAATAAGTAATGTGGACTGATGAGGGATAATGTGGAAAGACGAGAGTTCATTATAGAAACTATATTTGTGACCTGTTTGTAAATGATTGTTTTATGTCAAGAATGTTGGGGAAGCATTTTGACCGTCTTGTGATTAAGGTCGTGGAGGCCTAACTGATAAAGTTTCAACAGCTGACGGAGACTCAACGGAAGACATCTCGCGTAGCATGGTCGGCCGAGGTCTTGACCAGCCTCGGTTCGAGGATCCTAGAGGGTGCTGACCATATGGTGCTCGGGCTCTGGGTCGCTGAAGATACCCACACGTGTGTCGTGAAAGATATTGAATCAAGGAGTAAGAGTTGTTTTCTGAAACCGGGCATGGATCTGGTTGATTGACCTTGCTGGTCCTCAACGGATGAGTCCATGGCTCTTTTATATGGATCTATTGGTTGATTCCATCTTGATTTTTATAAGTGATTATATTGCCGGGTACTATGAGCTAGGAACTATTGAAAAGGCCCCTAACTGGACAGGTGGTGAGCGTTCTAGTTGCCAATGATTCCATAGATACTCCGATGAATGAATGATTGGAAATTAAGATTCAACTAGATATTTTGGAGGATTGTGATCAGTGATACAATGGTTTCATTAAAAGATTGTTTTAAAGATAGCTAATGCTGAGAAAAAAAGACAATTTCATATTGGGTGTGTAAGTGGTGTGAGTAGTTTTATGTTTGCATGAACATCTGGCTAGGGGGCTTGGGAACTCCTTTCCTTGGTACCCGGGACAAAACCTAACCAAATTCCTAATTGGATCCCATCACTACAGTGGTTGGGCGATTCGCTAACCCATGGGACTGGATGGGGTTAGGCTGGACTGATGGATCCGTAAATCGAGATTCAATTTCTGTTTAGTTCGATAGATGAAGTAAATCCCGGATAAAAATTGTTCCATGGAAAAGAATCAATGGTTGTGCCTCTCAATGAGGAAAAAAGCGTTGGTCTCTATGATCCAAGTACAGTCTTTTTCCCTGATCTGACTATGGGACTTACGGGTTCGGTCAGATGAGCTCAGTCAGTTAAGGCTTTTGACTATGTTAGGGAAAAGTTATCCTGGTGGAATCGCCCGTGCTTTCCGGACAAAGGAAGTTTTTTCGGGTTCGGTTTTGGAAAAACCGATGGATTAGTCTCTGTCTGGATATCCGTGGGCGAGGTCCCGAGTGTGGGACCCTGCCCCGCGGAAGAAGTGCTACTTCCGTTGCTAGCACCCTTGAAATTGTTGTGCGGTGGGGGCAGGGATCTCACAGTTGGTATCAGAGCTATTTGGCTAATGAGGATCAACCGAGAAGCCAAATATGTCAAAAATTTATCAAGAAGCACTAAAAGGTTGTAATTGTGTGATAAAATTTATACAATTTGATATTCAAACTGAAATTCATAAATTGGTAATTAGGTCTTCAGATAGAAGTACCGCAATTGTATGGAATCCCTGACTGCTTGAGGCCTAGACATGATGGTATTTACCTTATAGTTCTAAGAACTGTGACTACCCGTATATACGGAGGGTATAACTGCAGCTCTTTACTGGCAGTATATACGGAAATGGATGTATGGATGTGGATGTAGATGTGGAAATGAATGTATGGATGTGGATGTGGATATGGATGTATTTATTTTTTAGTGATGTGGAAATGAATGTATGGATATGGATGTATTTATTTTTTAGTGAATGTATGGATGTGGATATGGATGTATATGTATGAATGTGGATGTGGAATTGGATGTACGAATGTGGATGTGTATGTGGAATAATAAATGCGAATGTGTATGTGAAATGATGAGACGTCAATATGAGTGAATGGATGAGATGTGATGACATGTGAATTGGGATGTGAATAAATGATATGTGATGTGAATGAATCTGATGTGATGAGATGGAAAATAATGTGATTGGATGAGAATGAGTACACATATGAATGGAATGTCAAATAAGTAATGTGGACTGATGAGGGATAATGTGGAAAGACGAGAGTTCATTATAGAAACTGTATTTGTGACCTGTTTGTAAATGATTGTTTTATGTCAAGAATGTTGGGAAAGCATTTTGACCGTCTTGTGATTAAGGTCATGGAGACCTAACTGATAAAGTTGCAATAGCTGACGGAGAGTTAACGGAGGACGTCTCGTGTAGCATGGTCGGCCGAGGTCTTGACCAGCCTCGGTTCGATTTAAATGGTGAGCTTTCGGTATGGTGGATGAGGGACCAAGGAAGCGACCTATGAGTGAAGCGCTAGGTGACCTGCGAAGGATCCCAGAGGGTGTTGACCATATGGTGCTCGGGCTCTGGGTCGCCGAAGATACCCACACGTGCATCGTGGAAGATATTGAATCAAGGAGTAAGAGTTGTTTTTTGAAACTGGGCATGGATCTGGATGATTGACCTTGCTTGTCCTCAACGGATGAGTTCATGGCTCTTTTATATGGCTCTTTCATGGCTCTTTTATATGGATCTGTTGGTTGATCTTGCTGATCTTCAACAGAGATTCCATCTTGATTTTTATAAGTGATTATTTTGCCGGGTACTATGAGCTAGAAACTATTGAAATGGCCCCTGAGTGGACAGGTGGTGAGAGCGTTCTGGTTGCAAATGATGCCATATATACTCCGATGAAGAAATGATTGAAAATTAAGATTCAACCGGATATTTTGGAGGATTGTGATCAGTGATACAATGGTTTCATTAAAGGATTGTTTTAAAGATAGTTGATGCTGAGAAAAAAAGACAATTTCATATTGGGTGTGTAAGTGGTGTGACTAGTTTTATGTTTGCATGAACATCCGGCTAGGGGGCCTGGGAACTCTTTTCCTTAGTACCCGAGACAAAACCTAACCAAATTCCTAATTGGATCCCATCACTACAATGGTTGGGCGATTCGCTAACCCATGGGACTGGATGGGGTTAGGCTGGATTTATGGATCCGTAAATCGAGACTCAATTTTTGTTTAGTTCGATAGATGAAGTAAATCCCGGACAAAAATTGTTCTAAGGAAAAGAATCAAGAAAAGAATCAACGGCTATGCCTCTCAATGAGGAAAAAGGCGTTCGTCTCTATAATCCAAGTACAGTCTTTTTCCTTGATCTGACTATGGGACTTACGGGTTCGGTCAGATGAGCTCAGTTAGTTAAGGCTTTTGACTATGTTAGGGAAAAGTTATCCTGGTGGAATCGCCCGTGCTTTCCGGGCAAAGGAAGTTTTTCCGGGTTCGGTTTTGGAAAAACCGATGGATTAGTCTCTGTCTGGATATCCGTGGGCGAGGCCCCGAGTGTGGGACCTTGCCTCGTGGAAGAAGTGATTCTTCCGCTGCTAGCACCCCTGAAATTGTTGCGGGACAGGGATCTCACACTTGGTATCAGAGCTATTTGGCTAATGAGGATCAACCGAGAAGCCAAATATGTCAAAAATTTATCAAGAAGCACTAAAAGGTTGTAATTGTGTGATAAAATTTATACAATTTGATATTCAAACTGAAATTTATAAATTGGTAATTGGGTCTTCAGATGGAAGTACCACAATTGTATGGAATCCCTGACTGCTTGAGGCCTAGACATGATGGTATTTACCTTATAGTTTCAAGAACTGTGACTACCCGTATATACTGAGGGTATAACTGCAGCTCTTTACTGGCAGTATATACGAGTAAATCTAAGACTTGAAATTATAAGCATTAATGCTATCCAGATGATGAATTCGAATGTGGTTGATATGATTTTTAAATTCTGGTCAGTGAACTGATGAGTTGATTTGGATTCTGATTGAAAAACAATGATTCCTGAAATTTAGTTGAAATGTAATAAACTGAGCAAAACCACAATGAGGATGAATGGGACGAGTCCCTGTGATGATGTTCATAACTGGAATGACGTTAATGACTACAGCAAATCACTATGAGATTAGTGGATTGTGCTGGCAGATTACTACTGTTAACTTTTGATGATCAGTGGATCAAGTTAAGGGATGATAAATTAAAAATCTAAAAAATTAAAATCCCGATGGAGGACTGTTCAGATGGAAAAATTCAGTCTGATGGACCATTATTGTGTTAAAGATATGAATGAAATATTTTGAATGAATTACAAACTGATAATGCGTTCTATATGAGTATCTTTATCCCTTGATTCTGTGGAGAGCCGACCTATTTAGAGAACCCCGGAATCAGTTGAATCAAAAATCGGATTGAATCATAAATAAAGAGACTTAACAAGAATTTTCGTATTGATAGGAACATGGATCGAGGTCGTCGTGGTAGAAATGTTAACCCCCAACTCGATAAAGAAGAGCTCGACCTAGATGTTCGTAAAACTCTTCATAGTTCATAGCCTGGACCTTCCAAGAGAGAAGGGAAAAACTTGGGCGAGACTGTGGAGAAGTGGATCAAACGATGGAAGAATACTTCAATGTCACCGGGTACAATGAGAAGAGCAAAATGGCTCTTGCAAGGCTAAAGATAGTGGAGTCAGCTAGAGTGGCATGGAGAAACCACTGCGAGACAAACCGTCTCGACCGAAATACCCAAACCTGGACTCATCTCAAAATTTACCTAAGGACGAGGTTCTGTCCTCCTGGCTTTTTAGAAACAAAGATGAACGAATTCTTAGAGTTAACCCAGGGGAGTAGAACTATTGAAGTATATCACCAAGCATTCGCCCTCCTCCTAAAATACTCGCCTCCGTTGGATGAAGAACAGCTGATGGCCAGGTTCTCTTGGGGACTGAATGAACCTTTGAATATCCTGGTGAAGAATGCCAAGCTAGTTTCCATGGCCGAAGCAGTTCGGATGGCGAAGGATTTTGCCAAGGCCTTTGATGTCAAAGTCCCGCCAAAGCCAGCGCCATCACCTTTCAAAAGGTTTTTATTCCTAGAAGGTGATTCCAACCTTCCTCCGCCTAAGAGATATGAGGGTCAAACCCAAGATATGAGAAGTTTCAGAATGGAAGAAATGTCCTTTTCTCGAAACTCAATCCCTTGGATTTCAACTTCAGAAGTTCCACCCTTGAACAAGAGAGTGAAATGCTATAACTGTCAAGGGTTTGGACATCGTAGCATGAATTGCCCAACTCCTTTTGGACATCGCAGCATGAATTGCTTAACTCCTTTTGGATCAAGGTTTTTAGGGCAAGAAAATCAGGGATCAAGATTCCAGACTCCAGCCCCTTCCCTCCAGAGTAATCAGGGTTCTATCCGCCAAAATCAGGGAAATCCCAGAGGTAGACTCTCTATCCAACCTGCAGTTTCAATCCAAGGTAATGCAAGACCTCCACCTCAGAATAGAGGAAGTCAAAGAGAGTTGTTCCCAAATCGACCGTCCACTTCCAAGGTAGTAATGCTGGAAGTGATTGAAGAAGAAGAAGAAGATGAAAGAGATCATACTCCACCTGTGAGATGACATCTCGCGTTTTTTAAGTGGGGTAGAATGTAAGATTCCTCCCTAGCCTCTCAGGATGTCCAGCATCTTCCCCTGTAGTCAAATCCCTCTTCAGAAATATAAAAGATCTTGTTTCTACCAGTTTTGGCCTAGAGAGAGAAAATCTTCTAGAGAGTGGTAATTCAGTTTTTAAATATTTTTGGATGAAAAAATATCTCTTCTTATTAAAATAAGTTCCCCTGAAACAGAAGTTCAAAAAGATTTAGAAATCAAGTATAATCTGTTCAAGAGGCCTTATCTTGAGGGTCAAGATTTTTTTAAAATTTTAAATTAAGGTTCCTATGGGCCAATAAGATTCATCCAAATATGTGAAGGAGAAAAATGGAAGAAATAAAGGAAATCCCCCCAAAAATGAGTAAATGCTCACATAAGATGATGAAAAGTTGACTATGTACAAGGTTTATTAGTAGAAAAGTATGAGTAAAAAATGAGATATTTTGGGTATAATGATTCCATTTTGACACATGTGTAAGGAAGGGGAGTCCCTTCAAGGAGGCGCCTACTTCACATGCTTGAATGAGTTTTAAACTCAAAAATATTGTGATATTTTGATCTCTCCTCTCTCTTGGATCAAACCAAATAAAAAAGGAACCAAACTAGGTCCAAATCTGGTCCAAATTCAACCAAATTGAACCTAGAAAATTCTAGAAATTAGTTGGTCTTGGTTAGAGCCTCTCTCTCCTATAAATAGAACCTGAGCCCTTTGTAAAAAAATAGGAGAATTATACTATGCCAGAATTATGCTGAAATAATGATAATTTTTACTATTCTCTAAAATTCTGTCCAAATTGAAGAAATTGGAGCTTCCCTCCTTTGTCAATCTCCATTGGTGGCTCCATCAGCATACCAAACCAATTGATTGGTTGGGGGCCTCTACCGTGATCAAAGAATTAAGCAATTTGTAAGGTAAAGTGTGAATTTTAATCTTTTTCCATAATTTCTCAATGTTTCTCTCTTCTCAACCCCTCTTAAGCTTGAGAAGCTTAATTGGAATGGCTTTTTAATGCTATTGAAGTTAATTGATAAATGAAAGTAAGAAAATACATAAATTCCCATGTATGCTTAATTTTTATGGTTTTTTTTATGATTTTTGTCTTCTCTAAATTGAATATGATGTTATGCCTCATTGAAAAAAGGCATTCCCCTCTCTTCTTTAGTAAATCCAACCATTCTTTATCCTAGATGAATGATTAATGGATAAAATCAAGTTTTTCATAATGTTTCGCTTTGATAAGTAGAAAATGTTTACATTAGAATGATTTAAATACTCTTGGTGAACTTCCAATTAATTTTAGAGACTTAAAAATTGAAAAATGGTCAGCCATACAAAGGAGGTTATGGTGAAATTTTCTAAAATTGTGAAAAATAAGTTTGATTTTTTTTAATTCAAAAAGAGTAATTCCCATCGTATATGTATTCTTAAAGTGTTAATTTTCATCCTAGGTATAAGAAATGCATACTAAAAATATTTTATTAAAAAAGTATTACTTTCTTTAGAATGAAATTCCATGCATAGAAGGAAGTATATTGAAATTGTTATTTTGATTATAAAAGTGTGATTTTTATCATAAATGATTTTTATGCATAAATAGATGCATAAAAGAAATTATTTTATATTAAAAGAGTGATTTTCATCATAAATGATTTGTATGCATAAACATATGCATAAAAGATAATTTTTTATATTAAAAGTCTGATTTTCATAAATGATTTATATGCATAAATAGATTCATAAAAGAAATTCTTTTATATTAAAAGAGTGATTTTCATCATAAATGATTTGTATGCATAAAAGATAATTTTTTATATTAAAAGTGTGATTTTCATCATAAATGGATTTTATGCATAAATTAGATGCATAAGAGAAATTCTTTTATTCTAAAAGTGTAATTCCTACTAAATTGGATTTATGCATGGAAAGATGCATAAAGAATTTATTTTAATCCAAAAGTGTTATTCTCATCAATTTTGATTTTATGCATAAATAGATGCATAAAGAATTTTATTTTTATTTTAAAAGAGTTATTTTCATCAATTTTTATTTTATGCATAGATAGATGCATAAAGAATTTTATTTTTATTTAAAAAGAGTTATCTTATCAATATTGATTTTATGCATAGAAAGATCCATAAAAGATTTATTTTTTTCATTGAAATTAAAATTAATGCATAGTGAGATGTATAAAAGATTTATTTTTATTTTGAAAGTGTTATTCTCGTTAAAATGGAATTTATGCATAGTAAAATGCATAAAAGATTTATTTTTATTTCGAAAGTAGGAATGGATGTGAATGTGAATGTGGATGTATGAATGTGGAATGTGGATATGGATGTATGAATGTGGAAGGTGGATATGGATGTATGGATGTGGATGTAGATGTGGATGTATGAATGTGGATGTATGGATGTAAATATGGAATGTGGATGTGGATGTATGAATGTGGATGTGGATATGGATGTATGAATGTGGATGTGGAAATGGATGTATGGATGTGGATGTAGATGTGGAAATGAATGTATGGATATGGATATGGATGTATATGTATGAATGCAGATGTGAAATTGGATGTACGAATGTGGATGTGTATGTGGAATAATGAATGCGAATGTGTATGTGAAATGATGAGACGTCAATATGAGTGAATGGATGAGATGTGATGACATGTGAATTGGGATGTGAATAAATGATATGTGATGTGAATGAATCTGATGTGATGAGATGGAAAATGATGTGATTGGATGAGAATGAGTACACATATGAATGGAATGTGGAATAAGTAATGTGGACTGATGATGAGGGATAATGTGGAAAGACGAGAGTTCATTATAGAAACTGTATTTGTGACTAGTTCGTAAATGACTGTTTTATGTCAAGAATGCTGGGGAAGCATTTTGACCATCTTGTGATTAAGGTCATGGAGACCTGACAACACTATATTGGGGAATATGGGAATTTCTCACAAGTTTGGGACACATGGTCAAAACTTTGGATTTGCTATAACTTGAACACCAATACTCCAAATTGAGCACACTATAGCTCACTAGATCCCATTTTTCAAGCGCTTTCCAATGATAGGTCACATGATAGGATTTTGAGAAACTTATAGGCATGTTAACCCGGTTCTACTTTTTTAATATTTAAAAATGGGAATTGGAAGATTCCCAAATTCAGTAATATGGTATTTAACTGATAAAGTTGCAATAGCTGACGGAGAGTCAACGGAGGACGTCTCGCATAGCATGGTCGGCCGAGGTCTTGACCAGCCTCGGTTCAATTTAAATGGTGAGCTTCCAGTACGGTGGATGAGGGACCAAGGAAGCGGCCTATGAGTGAAGCGCTAGGTGACATGCGAAGGATCCTAGAGGGTGCTGACCATACGGTGCTCGGGCTCTGGGTCACCGAAGATACCCACACGTGTATCGTGGAAGATATTGAATCAAGGATTAAGAGTTGTTTTTTGAAACCGAGCATGGATTTGGTTGATTGACCTTGCTGGTCTCAACGGATGAGTCCATGGCTCTTTTATATGGATCTATTGATTGATCTTGCTGATCTTCAATGGAGATTCCATCTTGATTTTTATAAGTGATTATATTGCTGGGTACTATGAGCTAGGAACTATTGAAAAGGCCCTTGAGTGGACAGGTGGTAAGCGTTCTGGTTGCCAATGATGCCATAGATACTCCGATGAAGGAATGATTGGAAATTAAGATTCAACCGGATATTTTGGAGGATTGTGATCAGTGATACAATGGTTTCATTAAAGGATTGTTTTAAAGATAGCTGATGCTGAGAAAAAAAGGCAATTTCATATTGGGTGTGTAAGTGGTGTGACTAGTTTTATGTTTGCATGAACATCCGGCTAGGGAGCCTGGGAACTCTTTTCCCTGGTACCCGGGACAAAACCTAACCAAATTCCTAATTGGATCCCATCACTACGGTGGTTGGGCGGTTGGCTAACCCGTGGGACTGGATGGGGTTAGGCTGGATTGATGGATCCGTAAGTCAATTTCTGTTTAGTTCGATAGATGAAGTAAATCCCGGACAAAAATTGTTCTATGGAAAAGAATCAACGGCTGTGCCTCTCAATGAGGAAAAAAGCATTGGTCTCTACGATCCAAGTACAGTCCTTTTCCCTGATCTGACTATGGGACTTACAGGCTCGGTCAGATGAGCTTAGTTAGTTAAGGCTTTTGACTACGTTAGGGAAAAGTTATCCTGGTGGAATCGCCCGTGCTTTCCGAGCAAAGGAAGTTTTTTCGGGTTTGGTTTTGAAAAAACCGATGGATTAGTCTCTTGTCCGGATATCCGTTGGCGAGGCCCCGAGTGTGGGACCTTGCCCCGTGCAAGAAGTGCTACTTCCACTGCTAGCACCCCTGAAATTGTTGCGCGGTGGGGACAGGGATCTCACACCTGCTTCCTATCATACCTGGACTTCGCAGAAGGTATTGTAGGTTTTATGTAACCATCCGTTCCAACTTTGCTCCATCAGTGTTTGTTGGTTAGGAACACCCTTTGTTGTTTATCGTAGCATATCGATCTCCAGCTTTAAGGACGGTAAGGGGATTTTATAAGACTGGATGGAGCTTATGGGTTCTTCCTTATTACAGATGAGCAATAGAGATGATAGGGGGTTCTCTTAGGGATCCAGACTTGTTTGGGTGATGGTGTGTGAAGGTTTATCTATAATAGTCTAGATTGCTCTAGGGAAACCAATGTGGTTTGGGCTTGGATAACCAACAAGGGTTTTGTAACATCTTGTGAAGTAGAAGCTTTCGCATCAATGTTAAAAACATTAATCATGTAAGGTCATATATTGTAAACATTTGAAATAACCCTCCACTAAGCATGTTCTTTAAGGCATGATATATATACTCAAATATAGCGTTAACCTTTCTAAGGCTTCTTCTCATGTGTTGATGGTCAACATGTGTATCCTATATTGTAGCCATGTGGAAAGAAGATGGAGATGTGTGTATGATCTATTGTTTTCAGGTGGACCCCTTCTACCATAATCTTCTTGTATATATAGTTACCCAAAAGGCTGACTTGGCTTCCTAGCTCGTGCTCTTATCGATCCTCTTACTCTTCTTCCCCTCCTTTGACATATGGATTGTAGAAATGGGTTATCATGTGATCCATTGAGCGCTTTGTGATATTTGATGCTTTTATAATATTCCTCTCATGTTCATGGCTGGCTTCCATGATGTGGGTGACAGTCCCCTACTTTGGTGCCATGGACACTTGGTTTCCAAAAAAGAGGAAGAAAGAAGACTTCATATATGTGATAGTTTGTAGGTAGGGCATGAAGGTCCTAAGCCTTTAGTCGATGTAGCACCTTGGAAGTTAGGCCTAGGGCCACATACATGAGCTTGTGTCGTGTGGATGCCCTTTGACTTTATGTGTATACTAAAGAGTCCCATGAAGGTAAAGGAGTAGGGTTGCACGTTGAACGGAAGTATCATATAGATGCAGACGTGGATCAACTTCCTTCAAGCGTTGACCCATAAGCCTAGTTAGTGCTGCCGCAACCCACCAAATCACTAGGTTTAGCGTTGCATTATGCGAATCCTGCCAAATCCGCAAAAGAACAAACAGAGAAAGCTTCCCCAATTGCTACAAAAAGCCTGCGCAGATGGTTACACAAGTTCAAGCAGCTTGCTTTCTCTCTTGGAAAGTTTTTGTTTTTGCTTTTCGAGCCGAGGTCAGAGACGAGCAAGCTCGCTCTCTTGGAAAGCTAACGCAAGAATGGCTCAAGAAGATCGACGTTCCAATAGCTCAGCAGAAGGTATTCTTCCTTTCTTTTGATCAATGGTCGGCTCCAGCTCAAAACATAGCATGATTTTTCCTGTGATGCTTAATTATTGATACAAATAATCAATACTGTGCGCCTCTTGGCAGCTTATCCAATGCCAGAGTCGGATCTGTCGGGACTGGTAGGCAAGCACGTGATCTACACATACAACAATGGGTGGCAATACGAGGTCTTTTACAAGAACGAGGACACCATAGACTATCGTGTTCTGTTCGGGCTGGTGGCGGGACGGTGGGTGAAAGGCCAGAAGGTTCATATGAGGCAGCTAGCGAAGGGTGAGAAGCGTTACATGGTGAACTGGACGGAGCCCACGGGCACCTGTGTGAGCAAGGTGGTGGACGTTGAGAAGCAGGAGCTGAACGCCGTCATCTTCTTCCCCCGCTGGGTGCCCAACGATCCTCACAAGACCGTCTGCTTCCAAAACGACCACCTCGATCTCATGCATTCCTACCGTGATGCCGGCCCAACCTACCCCATCGAAGTGGTCAACCAATACGGCCGCATGCACTTCATGGAAGATTGTGACCCTGACAACGACGACGTGATTAGCTAGAGCTTAATCTCTTCTTTGCACTAGATAACTTTGCATTAATCATCTTGTAGATCTTCTTTGAACCTGGTAGCTTTCAATAGAACAGATTTTACTCTTTTTTTTTTGTCATTGACATATTACCATTGGATTCAATTATGGCGTGGAAAGCTTGCTTCTTGTATTACATTTACCTTTCTACAAGAAGAAGTGAGCAGACTGCATATACTTAATCTAGGCGCCAGTCCCTATCCATAATATTTGAAGGAGGTGTTCTACCCTTGATAAGAAGGTGAATATATCCCAGGTTATTTATGCGTGACTATCTTTTTGAATTTTATACCATGATTATCTTTTGAAGTAACCTATTTATAAATGATACCTAGTCTAGCCAACCAAGGCTAGGTTTTCAAGAAAACCAAAAAGTGTACTCTTCATTCAAAAGACACCTAGATTTAAATTGAAAGAAGGGTACATTGAAATTTACACTTCAAAGTGAGATTATGGGTTGCTTTTCAAATTCTAGGCTTGAGATAATAACAATTGGTAATATTTCTACATATAACTTTTCTCTAGGCAAATGTGAGGATTCCCAAAAAAAATTCATGTTAAAATTTCAAATGTTAGCTTTAAAAAAAGCATACTAACTTTTGTAAAGTTTTTCATAAAAAGAGTACTTTAATCTACATAGTGAAAATAACACTCATTTTTTCAACATATGGCAAGATATAAAATTTCAACTACTTATAATAAAAATAGTGGAAATTCCATATTAGTTTGTGGGGTACCTAATTGAAAAACATTCAAAGCTAGTTCATCATGCTATGTCACCAATCCATTATACATATGTGTAAAAGTGAGCAAGCTAATAAACACTCTAAAGAGTATATATATATATATATATATATATATATATATATATATAGAGAGAGAGAGAGAGAGAGAGAGAGAGAGTATGCAAGTTCTAAGGCTACATAGAGCATGCATAGCTCTTTATGCATACTCTATGTGTACTCTTTATGTAGCCATAGAGCTTGCATGTTGTTTATGCATGCTTGTTATCCATAGAGCGTGCATACTCTTTATTCATACCCTTTATATAGCCATAGATAAAGCATGCATAAAGGGTATGCATGCTCTAACTATATACATAGAGAATACATGCATAAAGCGTGCTCTCTTTATGTATGCATAAAGACAGAAAGCATTATACATGCATAATCTATGCATGGAGTTAGAGCATATATACTCTTTATGCTCTATTTATAAAGCTCGCTCTCTTTATCCATGCATAGAGTATGCAATCTCTAAGCATGTATAAAGAGTATGATTTGTGCATGCATAGAGCTTGACCTATGCAAGCTCTTTGTTCTCTAATCCTAAACCCTACTACCCAAGGATGCAAATAAGAAAAGCATAAATAGCAAAAACATAATACAGAGATTATGCATAAAACATAGAGCATAGATCATAAAGAGTATGTATGATCTATCTCTTTATGCATGCATAAAGAGAGAAAGCTTTATGAATGCATACTCTATGCATGGACTTAGATCATACATACTCTTTATGCTCTATGCATAAACCTTGATCCCTTTATGCATGCATAGAGTATGCAAGCTCCAAGCATGCATAAAGAGTATGCTTTATGCATGCATAGAGCATGCTCTCTCTCTCTCTCTCTCTCTCTCTCTTCCTAAGCCCTAGCATGGAGTATGCAAGCTCCACAAGCACGCATAGAGTATGTAAGCTTGTATGTATAGAGTATGTAAGATCCAAGCATGTCTAAAGATTATGCTTTATACATGCTCTAAAAATTCTCTCTCTCTATATTCCTAAACCCTAGCTTAGAGCATAGACCAATGAATACAATATACAACATATGGGATAGAGCATATGGCAAGCATAAAAATGAGAGCATAGAGCATAAAGAGTATGCATGCTCTAACTCTTTATTTATGCGTAAAGAGAGAAAGCTTTATGTATGCATACCCTATGCATAGAGTTGGATAATACATACTCTTTATGCTCTATGTATAAACCTCGCTCTCTTTATGCATGCATAGAGTATTACATGGGTACACAGATGTTGATTGGGCTCGTAGTATCTCAGATAGAAGATCTACTAGTGGCTTCATGTTTTCTTTGGGGAGTGATGCTGTGATTTGGAGTAGCAAGAAGCAACTTACGGTTGCTCTACCAGTACAGAGGCCGAGTACAGAGGTGCTACTATGGCAGCATGTGAGGTAGCTTGGTTGAGAAAGCTACTTGCAGATTTGGGTCTATCAGTGGATAGACAAGTTGTCATTTTTCAGTATATAGTTGGCCAGGAACCCAGTTTTTCATGCTCGCACAAAGCATATAGAGGTCCACTACCATTTTGGCAGGAGACGTTGACCTTGTTTATGTCAGCACACAGGATCAGGTCGCTGACATCTTCACTCACCAAAGCATTGGGTATACAGAGAAGCTCCGTAGATTTAGGGCTTCGCTTGGTGTAATGAGATGGAGTTGAGCTCAAGGAGGAGTGTTGAGATGGAGTTGAGCTCAAGGAGGAGTGTTGAGATATCGAGCTCATCTAGTGAGGCGGTGGACACTGATGACCCACCTGGGGGATAGGCCCCACACTTACACCACTGGCATGGTTGGTGAGATCATGGGTGATATGTAGCCAATGGGATGATAGGCTGTGTGTGACAGCCATTCTAGAAACTGGCATAGTTATAGCGCCAGCTCATTTAGTTGGGTTCACACTATAGAGAACCCTAGTATGTATTTGGTTAAGTACCTTTTCATATTTTGTGTACTCTTATCTTTGTATATGGTGTGTTGAGTGTTGTGCGAAGAAGAAGAAGATTTTCAGACTCTCACCTTGTGTATTCTCTTTTAGGGTTTTGTGAGTGTGTGTGTGCTTGCAAGAGCTCAAGCTCTCTTCTCCACTGAATCTTTTCATACGTTTTGTCCAAAAGCTCAACTACTTGTCTAGGTCTTGTTATATGCTTTTGGAGCATGTTCAACCTTTATAGAAAGCTAGTCAATATATGATCCTTTTATGTGGAGTCAAGTGGAGATTCTGCCTTTTAGAACATCAAGAATATGCTTTCTATTCTTCCTATCATGATGCCCTAAGATTGAAGCTAGATATTCTATTTGAGCCTCAGTGTTAGAAAGCATGCAGTAGGGGCAATACTTATGCAAAAAGGCACAAAGTAGTCATACATGGGGCTTGTCTACTACATTAGTAGGATAATGAGTGAGATAGAGAGGTAATGGAATAAAGTGGAATTACTGATTTGGAATCTTGATTATGCTACTAAAATACAAAAGTCTTATTTGATTTACAGATCTTTAAATTATGGTACTTACCTCTTGTAGCCTTTTTGCCTCATGTCATGAGATAGCCAAGTGATAATCCTAAAGTGCAGAGGTGGATTATGTCTCTTCAAGAATTTGATATGAGTTTCATCAAATAAGATAGTATGAGAGCTTGCATGAATGATATGCTCACCTATAGATAAATTTAATTAAAGCCCAAGCCTTTCAGCGATGTTGAGAAGTAGATTGTACCTAGTCCTAACCTGCATGAGAAGCTATGGGACATTGATGGCATATTGTTTTTTGATGGAGCTTTCAAGAGAAGTTTGGGAAAAGGAGCAACAAGATTTGTTTTCTTTTAGGGAGAAAGGAAAAGAGCTATGGTATGGATGTCAAGAGAAAGAGTAATAATGAATCTGAATATTTGAACCTATGCTTGGGTCTTGAAGAATGTAGAAGAAGAGGAGTGAAAAGGCTGATCATGAAAGGTGAAGGTATGCTCATCATAAGGCAAGCACAAGGAACTCGGAAGGTCAACAAGGATGAAATGAAGGGATGGTAGGTAAGAAGTCTTCTTAACATTTTTCAAGCTTTTCAAATATGGCATGTGTCCCAGTGATGACAATAAGAGAGACCATGAGTTGGTAGAGAAAGACTTTACCAAAGATATGCATGATATAAAGGTCCAAGAGCCTTTGTATATTAAGGTGGAGAGTCACTTCATGAGGAAGAGTATGTTCTTCTTACAGGTTTTACAAGAAAAAGCTTGGATTTTAAAGAGTAAAGCAATTGCTAAGAAAGCCATGAGGTATGTTCTGATTGGTGATCACAAAGGGGCTGGTGGTGTTATTAGAAGAGTTTTATGTCATGAGATGAGATTCAAGATTTCTTAAAGGCTTATCAGGAGAGATGTGGAGGCCATTATGGAGTTGGTATAACAAAGAGGAAGATCTTGAAAGCCAAGCTGATGTGGCCAAGCATGAGCCGGGATGTTAATTTCATTAGTGCATGAGTTGTCATGAGTGCTAGGGCATTTGAGAAAAGGGTGCGAATTCTAGAACCTATATGTCATATCATGAGCTATGGAGATTTTGAAAAGTGGGGTATGGATGTGATAGGAACCTTCGAGGGACCAAAAACAAGATTTTGTTTATAATTACCAAACTTAGAAAAATTCTAGAAATTATTTTAGAAATCCTAGAAATTGGTATTTTTGAAATATCAATTGTATTTTGGTAAATTTCATTGCTAAAAGTTTCTAGAGAAATTTAGATTTGGAGTGTCATAAGATAGAATTCAGTGGATTTCAAAATTAGTAAATTTTCAAACCCTAGAAAATGGAGAAAATTAGGAAAAAATCATGATAATTCTTTTTGCTCGAGAATGTTATATTTTTAGGAGTTATTTAGTGTTGAAGTACATTTTTTACATGTAGACATTACATAGATGTGGATTATTCACATATTATTGACACGAGTGTTGCTTGTATTAGTAGTTATTTTTGTTTAGATTGATTTTAGACGTTGTTTGCATGATTTTTTTTACTATTGTTTAGCCACTAAATGCTAATTCAAGCATTTTTCTTATGTGCGGATAGTTCTAGCGAATTGATTTGCTAAATCATTTTGGTTAAGGGTGGGCAAGTAAAGTTGGTTCGAGTGAATCATGATTTTCTGAACAACCTTATTACCGTGGATCATATTGACTTCTTAGTCAATGATAATGTCGATGAAATGATCATCCCAACTCAAGTAGACAAGATCTTAAATTCTAAGTTGAAGAAGTGTAGGTTGTTGAAAAGAGTGAATTTTTGGAAGTGACAGAGCGTCTAGAGGCAACTATTGCTGCCAAATGCCATGACGAGATGGAGTCACTCAAGATGTAGATCTTGACTTTACAAAAAGCTCTTTTGGTGGCACTTCCTTCTCCTACCAAAGTAGTTGCTCCGTCGTTTGCACCAAAGGTGTATGGAAGTGAGAAAAAGGAGAAGATTCAGGAATGTGTAGATGCCTAGCTCAATAGGGGGACTTCACACTTTGCCTTTCATCCATTCACTGATGCACAAAAGCTACATATCACGTAGAGATTATTGAAAGGGAAGGCATTAACTTGGTGTAAGGATCTCAAAGAAGATTCCATTCCTACCACTTGGCAAAGTTTCGAGGAAGCTTTCATAGAAGAGTTTGTCTAACTAGAGGATGAATTTGAAATAATTGCCAAGCTTGTTAAAAACAGCATGGGAAATAAATCTTTTGATAATTATGTGCAAAAGTTTAGACAATTGGCTACCAAAGCCAAGTCTAATGATCATACCTTGTGTAGCATTTTAATCCATGGTCTAACTTGTGACTATCAATATACGAGGTAAAAAAATGCAAGGTCAAAACAATTGAGGATGCTATTCAAGCAGCTAAGGTTTTTCATAAGACGATGGTTGGCACCAACACTTCAAAACCATCGTCTAATGAAAAGAAATCCATTTTCAGTTTTTCAAATATTGGACAAAAAAGAAAGTTGGTTTTCACACCAAAACCAAAAAATTCTGACAATGCCAACAAGAAGAAGAAATTTGTGAGCAAGGATAATATCACATGTTTCAAATGCAAGGAAAAGGGACACACGAAGAAATTATGTCCTTTGAATGAAGCTACATCACCTTTGACACTTGGACAACAAAAGGCGACAGCAAAGAAGTTTATAACAAAGAAATCTATGCACATTACAGAACTTCAAGGTAAATTTTTTTGAAGTCAATATTAGGCATCATGAAGAAAGCTAATGTTCATATTATACTTTCAGTAAAGACATTTTTGGTCCAAACAAATTATTTCGTGTTTATGGATCAATAAATGGACATTAGGTTCATATTTTGTTTGATCCTGATAGTACTCACAATTTTATTGACAACATTGTGGTAGAGAGGATGAAGCTGGAAACCACACAAAATGATCACATGTACAAGTGTAGGATGGCCAGAGGACAAGTCCAATTCTAGGACAAGAAGGTATCAAAACTACCGTTAGATATCTAGTTGTACACAAATAATGCAAATAGACTTGATTTTCATGTCATGAGCTTGGGTCATGTAGACATCATTTTAGGGATGGAATGGTTTCATAAAAAAAATAAGAATTTTTTTGTTGATTGGGTTGGACATTTGATGTCTTTCCATCACAATAGAAACCTTGTTACTCTTAAGGGAAAAATTATTATACCCAAGGAAACTTTTATTGAGCTTGAGTTAATGGAAAATTGTTTTAACTATGAACTTTTCTAATTGGTTATGGATCCAGTGTCTTCATGTGTTCATTTTAATGTGAACACTGTTTCTTTGGATGTTTGGGAAAGTAAAGTGTTAAATTCCATTAAGAGCAAATTTCAGGAAGTATTTCTTGATGAGTTATCTCATAGATTACCTCCTAAATGAGAGGTGGAACATAAAATTGAGCTACTACAGGATGCAGAATCTGTTAGTATTCTGCCATATCGGCTTAGCAAGACTGAGGAAGATGAGGTAGAAAAACAACTAGCTGAAAACTTGAGGATGGGTCAAATAATTAGACCAAGTAAGTCTCCTTGGGGTACACCAATTCTCTTGGTTAAGAAAAAAGTTCAAGGTACCTGGCAGATGTGTATTAAATACAAACGTCTTAACAAGGTTACAATTAAGAACAAATATCCATTGCCTAGATCAGACAATCTTATTGATAGGTTGCAAGGAGCTAAGAATTTTACAAAGCTTGATTTGTGAACCAGTTATCACCAGATCCGTATTGTAGAGGAAGATGTTCCTAAAACTCCTTTTAGGACACATTATGGCCATTATGAATTTTTAGTGTTACCCTTTGGTCTTACTAATTCACCAACAACTTTCCAACAGATGATGAATCATCAACTAGACTTGAAAGGTAGAAAGGCCAAATGGGCTGAATTGATGCAGGACTTTAATTGATTAAATATAGAAAAGGTCGCTTGAATAGCATTGCTAATGCGTTAAGTCAAATTGGTGAAGTTAATGAACTTAGCTTTACAAAAATTACTTCTAACTTGTATGATTCACTTAGAGAAAAATGCAGTGCATACATTGTCTTTGGAAAATATTGGAATTTGGCAAATTTAGGGTCCAACTCTAGGCTAGATAAAAATCTAGTGAAGGAAGGAAAAGCTAACCAATTTTAATTAAGAATGGTCTAATATTACTAAATAATAAGGTTTGCGTGCTGGATGTGCTGAAAATTAAACTCAGGATCCTATTTGAGTGTTATGATACACCATCGGTAGTAGGACATCCGGGCATATAGCGTACCTTGGCTTTGGCTAGAAGGATTTTTTATTGGCCAAAAATGAAGGATTTTATTAAGACTTATGTGGTCAAGTGTTTATCAGTGTCAGATTAATAAGGTAGAGCACCTTAAATCTATTGGGTTATTACATCCTTTGGATATTCCGCCTCGAAAGTGAAAAAATATTTCTATGGATTTCATTACAAGACTTCCACGTAAAGACTTCCACGTACCAACAGGGGTCATGATGCCATTTGGGTAGTCGTGGGGATATAATGAAAAAGATGGCTAGGTTTTTACCTACAAAGACAATAGTTAAAGCGTTGAAATTGGCTTACCAATTTGTCAAGAAACTATTTAGACTATATGGTCTACCTTTTGATATTGTGAGTGATCAAGACTCTAAGTTCACGGCTCATTTTTGGGAGGAAGTTTTCAAGAAATTGGAAACTACTTTGAGTATGAATTCCTTTGATCTTCGCAGTCTGATGGGCAAACAGAGCGTGTAAATTAGATTTTAGAGGATATGCTTTGTGCATATGTCTCTGGAAAACCATCAAGTTGGGAAAAATATCTTCCAATGATGGAATTTGCCTATAACAGTTCTAAGCATACAACGCCTACTGGTTATAGTCCATTCATGCCTATGTATGGGTATCAACCCAGGGCACCTGTTGATGTCGTTCTTAAGGACATTCAGCTTGATGCATCAAGGGATTTCTTGCAAGATATGAAGAAAATGCTGACCCAAGCTCATGATTCTATCAGGAGTGCTCCGGATAGAGCATGGTTTTATGCTGATATGGGATGCTCACCTCGGTCTTTTGAGCCGCCAGGAGCATTGGTTTATTTGAAAGTTCCTAAATATTCTCATACTTTGTCAACACACGAAAGTGATAAAAATTATCTCCTAGATATTGTGGTCCATTCCAAGTTATACGTCAAATTGGCACAGTTGCGTATGAGCTAAAACTACCTCCACATGTCAGAGTTCATCTAGTCTTTCATGTCAAGAGAAAGAGAAGTTGGGAGGTGAGGATAAAACAATTACTCCCTCAAGAACTCGTTGAAGTCGAAGATTTATCTTATGTTCCACATGAACCTAAAAAGGTACTTGACTTCAGGGAAAGAAAACTTTATAGTCCCTTAATCCCTACGGTTAAAATTAAGTGAAAAGATAAGGAAATTGAGGATTCGACTTGGGAGTTAGTTGAGAATGTTCAACATAGTTTTCCTTCTTTTCATTTCAAGAGTGCAATGTTTTAAGAGAGGGGAAGTATGTTATGTGCACATTATATGTGCATATACTAGGAGGCTAACCCACCCTAGGCATGTGAGCATGGGAGCATGGGAACACACTCTAGTAGGGCAAGGGTTAGGTCTAACTTAAGGTCAAGAAACCAAGGGTCACACATGGAAATGAAGAGTCAAGAGTCACTTAAGGGCCCTCCTATATAAGAGGGGCATGGGGCACTCTCAAGGGATGTTCTCTTGTGTAGAGCATTGTATCTACTCTCTTGCCATTTCATGTTAGAGCTATGTGCTGCTAGAATGAAGCCATATCTCTTGGTAGTATGGGACACCAAGGTAAGGTATGTGGTACTTCATTGTATTTATGTGTGCACCCTTGGGATCGGGGGTGGTTGAGTGAATGAGTATATGCCTACTTTATACATGTTTATGCATAGTGATTAGCTCGAGAGATCTTTAGGGTTTTAACACTATGTATGCATAGAGCATGCATACTCTTATGTATGCATAAAGCAAGCATACTCTTTGCATGCATAGAGAATAAATATACATATATAGAGTATGTATAGCATATGTATAGAACATATTTTTCTTAGCATTTCTCTCATGCTTACCTTATTTTCTTATATTATAGGTATCTTACCTTTTTTAGTCATTATCTTATCTTGACTACTTAAGGTAAGCTCTTACACATAAGGTCTTTTTCTATTTATTTTTTTGTATATATGGATTTTCTTTTGTAAGTCCTCTATGCATAGAGCTTAATCTATGAATACAGCTCTAATCATAGAGCTTAATCTATGCATTAAGCTCTATTTGTAGAGCTTAATGTATAGATTAAGCTCTATGCATGCATTCATAATGCATAGAGATCTATGCATAGATTAAGCTCTCTGCATAGAGCTTTATGCATGCATAGAGATTAATCTATGCATGTATGCTTAATGCATAGTGCCGGGGTACGGTTTAGTTTAGGCTAGTGTGGCTTGCATAGTGCTTTATGCATAAGCCTCATGCATAGATTTATGCAGAAGGCCTCATGTATAGCTTTATGCATAGGCTTTATGCATAAGACCTCATGCATGATTTATGCATAAGCCTTATGTATAGGCTTTATGCATAAGGCCTCATGCATGATTTATGCATAAGCCTTATGCATAATGATTTATGCATAAGGCCTCATGCAAGCTTTATGCATAAGCTTTTGTATGTATCCTTTCCTCACTCTTTTCTGTTGGTTTTGTAGGTCCTCTAATCCTCTCTTTAAACATCATGAAAAAGAGGTAAGTGCTTTTCTATCTTTCCTCTATTATTGGTGCCTTTCTAATGATAACTACCCAATAAACACAATAAAGCTGGGGTAGAAAAAATAACTCACCTAGATACATAAACAATTAGGTATCCAAGTTGGAATATGTACAAGAGTACAAGGAACATAGTCCAAAATTATATGTAAAAAAATAAAGGCAAATGCTACCTTCAAAGCACATAAAATTATCCAAAAAGATCCTTATGAAACCATGGATAAAAGCATAGAAGCTCCTCGAGTCCATGAAAATCATAGTTGATCATAAAAATCAATGCATACCATCTAATGAACATTAACCATGCCAAAAGAAGCATTAAAATTTGTGGCCAACTCCTCAATCTGGAGTATATGAACATGGTGTCGTTCAAGCAAAACTCCAAAGTAAGCAAGTGAAACACATATGTGTAGCACTCATTAAAAAAAATCCTAGACACAAGTGATCTAGGCAAAACCTGGTGAGTCCATATAAAACTTGGAAAACATCCAATAAAATCCACCAAAACAAACCGATCAACTAACCCATGATAGAATTTGTCTTAGGCTTAGGAAATTAAGCATAGACCACACTTAAGCAAGTGCAAAATAAATTATTATGGAAAAGTGTCAAAGGTGAAACACACTTTGAACGCAAATTATAGCCATCAAAAGAAATTAAGGAACATGTCCAAAAAGAATGGCTAAACAAAGGTAAAAAATCACGCAAACATCGTTTAGAATTAATCCAAACAGAAATAACTATTAATAGAGATATAATCGTATTAATAATATGCGAATAACCCGCATCTATCTAATGTCAGCATGAGAAAACGTACTTCAATATTAAATAACCCTCAAAAATATTTAATTCTTGAGAGAAAAAAATATCATGATTTTTTCCTACTTTTTCCTAATTTTATAGGGCCTTAAAATTATAAGAACTCGAGATGAGGATAGGAAGAAGCGTATGCGCTTTCTGGTGGAGATGATAAATCTCACCCACAAGCCATATTGCATGTCGAGGAAAGCCATATTGCATGTCCAGGAAAGCCTTTGGATTGGTAAAGGTAGGGGAGGCATGGATGAAGGTGGCTTAGGTAGAGGTGCTTTTTTATAATAACCTAAAAGACCAGATCAGGAAGGTCACCCACCCAAACACCGAGACAAAGATTGGCCCTTTAAACCACAACTAGGAGCTGTAAAGGAGGAGGAGAGCCAAAAGGAGGAGGCAAGTAACAAAGAAGATGCAGGGAAAAGGGCAGATACACAGGTAAGATCCTAGTAAGAAGGGAGCTTTGGATAGCCAATGTCTAGAAAGAAGAGGATTTTTGAGTTCAAGGAAAAAGGGCAAGAAGAGAAAGTTAGTGGAAGAAAAGAGTAGCAAAAAGTTAAAAGAGGACTTTGCTGACATTGGCAAGTCAATACTTACATAAAAGCTAGAAAGGCAACATGAAACAACAGTCTGGGAATGCCTGTGGCCCGAATAGACATAGCAGGAGGCCATAGGCACATAACACCTGCAATTGGGATAGGCACCACAAAAGATTGTGGTCATGGAACCATTGCAAACGGAAGAACAAGTAGAGCTCCTTGCACCCTATCCTGTAAATTTTCTAGAGTCCTTTGACATAGATTGGATGCCTCAATTATTTGCAAAGATGTATGGCAGATGGACTGAAGGAAATTCCTAACCTCCTGCAGGTAGTGGTGGTCAGCAACAAGATTTAATCATCCAAGCGATGAGAAACCACTAGGAGCCTCTGCAGCAAGAGGAATTAAATAAAAGGAGGGCAACACCATATTAGATAATTTGGGAAAAAATCCCATCCCCATTTGAAAAAATGGGATCATGGGTGGGTTCACCTATCCACGATTTTGTCAAAACCCCCTCATGTGACATATCCACGATTTTGTCAAAACCCCCTCATGTGACATATCCCTAGAAATATATTTAAGAGTAGAATTGAAATCTATAATCTCTGACAAATTTGGAGTTAAAAATCTCAAGATATGGCCAAAACTATATTAAGACGTTGATTCCCAAAGTATGAGATTTTTCCCCTAGGGAGAAGCAAGAAAGATTGAGGAAATGAAAAGATAGTTGTTGAGGCTCCACAAAGAGGAAAAAGAGACAAAAAGAGAGATGGCAATGAAAAAAGGGGCTCTAGCCAGGAATGAGGAGCCCAATAGGCATTTGACGAGATGGATAGGGCCAAAAGAAATCAAGATAGGATTGAGGGCCAGATCCTCTTGCTTAGAGAAGAGCACGTCATAATCATTAGAGAAGTGAAGGCTAGGGCAAATAGGGATAAAGTGGAGCTAGTCAAGGAAGAAGCTTGACTAAGAGCCCTGGATGCCGAGGAGTTCCAAGAAGTTTATGAACTAGAAGCAAAAAAAGTGGAACAGTGGGAGGCCATGCCATGGAGGACCCAAAGGAGGTGTGGGGTGAATATTCGAAGAAGGTGACAGCGGCAATGCAATCCTCCACACCTAACTGCAGGCAGATAGTTTCCTCCCCAAAGGCAAGATGAAAATCCGGAGGGAGGATCCAAAAATCTGGACATGGGAAAGCTAACAAGAGCTGTCCCTATGAGAGCCTTGAAGATTGCTTCCCACAACCAAGGAGACAAGTAAGCAGAACCCAGCAGAGCACACACCAACAAGGAAAAGGAGCCGCAAGCTCAAAATGAGCAGCTTAGAGTAGAAGTAGAGACATGGAAGAAAAGATTCACCCAGCAGAAAGGTGATGGGAAGAGGATGCAGGAGCAGCGTGAGGGAAATGGAAAGGAGCTAGTATTATAAAAAAGGAGTGTCAATGGTATAATCCCCAATGATGAGCTACGAGAGCATGCTTGGGAAGCCACAAAAAAGTTGGAAGAAAGAGCTAGAGATGAGGCCTCTCTTAGAGCACGGATTGAAGAGATGGACAGTCTGGTGCTAGAGTACAAGGTGAACAAAGGCAAGATGAATTGACAATAAAAGCCCTCAAGAACGAGATTGAGTCCACAACCCCTGCCAAGAACACAAGAGGAAAAGGAGGCAAAATGACAGTCAATGAGCTGAACATCGCCCTGACAACCCATGCTAATCTAAAGAAAAGACAAGATCAACTAGATGCCACAAGGAGAGCACACGCGAAAGAGATGAAGGCATCCATCTCTAAACTCAAGAAAAGACAAGAGCACGTGGAGACCATAAGGAAGGCCCACACTGCCAAAGTGCAGAGCAAAGATAAAATGATTGACGATTTCCAAGGGTGGGAAAAAAGGGAGAAGAAGGAAAAAGAAGCCTGCACAACAAAGGCTCCATGAAGAGAGGAACAAAAGAACATTGCTATTTGGAAGGAAATGGCCCTTTCTCACATGAAAAGCCTGATTCAGGTTTCCAAAAGCAGGCACAAGGCGTGCAACTGTGTAACTGGAATGAAATTGCCAAATTTATGACCCAATTAGACATGTCACAGACATAAAAACAAGGGCAGAGTAACTCCCAAGCAACACAGTTTAAGGGCGAGGAAAAAGCCCCTCATCTAGATCCTGAGAAGTGCAAGGAAGCTGCAGAATCTTATGACATGAGGATCTAGGTGAGGAGGCAATAACCCATGCACAGGGCAGGATTGCCACTTCCCCTTGCCAACGGAGTCACCTGCAAAAGAAGAAAGGGCATATCCTAGATTAGAACCAACACGAAAACCACCGTATGGGTGGAGGTATAGTCAAGGGGGAAAAATGAGACCAAGAGGGCCCTAGAAGACGGTGCTTGAAAACACGCCAATCATCTCAAGGCAGAGAGAGCCACATGCCTTTGCAGAGCAAGGATGGCCATTGATGTGATGGAAAGGGCCACGAAAACGTACCCCTATGCCAAGCTCATTGAGGGGCAGATGAAGGATAGGAGTCAGACATGCAGGGGTGAGTAGTAGGAAGAGAGCTTAGAAGCCTAGGTACGCCCAAGACAAGCCAATAAAGTTTGTCTCTGGAGGCCTCGCCCCACGGAGGAAGGACCGAATGAAAGGGACTGGCATAGGCCTTAAGATTTTTGTTTTGATTTTCAAATAACTGAAGTGGTCTAGAGGGAAAAGGAGCCAAGTGGGCTTCACCTGCTAGTGTAGCATCCACCATAATCGCTAGGTATTGGGTGTCATCTAGCCATTAGCTGGCATGCCAATTGGCTGTCTCAGCCACCGCAAGCATGCCCAATATATCTATTGGGCAACAAACTCTCGGGACATTAATCTTCTTTCTTGTAAAAACCTTGTGAGTGAATCTTGCCAATGGTGGGTAGTACCCATGATGTAGATGTAAAAGGGAAAAGGGAAACTATCGAGAAAAGAGATATAGGATATAGAAGAGAGTAGACAAGACAACTGAGAGTGTGCTATTGGGCTAAGCCTTTGATCTAGTGATACAAGTGATTTTTTTGTGCAATTCTTCATTTTCTATACTTTATAAGTCTATTTTATTCCTTGTCGTGTTAAGCTCTTTCTTGTTATGATATGACTTTGTTAAATTTGCAACAATGTGGAGCTATGGTGGATCAAATGCTAGAATCAACATCATTAACAAAAGAGATTAGATGATAATTAAGATGTGATTAGTGAGCAATTTCACTGATAATTAAGATGTGATTAGTGAGTAATTTAACTGATAATTAAGATATGATTAGACAATAATTAAGATGTGATTAGTGAGCAATTTAACTCATAGCTTAATGTAGGCATGGATAATGAAAAACCAGCAAATTCTCATTAGGCCAATGCCTCAATTTATAGGGTTTACATCCAAGCATCTAATCCCACTGATTTCTCCTTGATTCACTCCACCTCTTTTGCTTGATTCTCTCCCAGAATATCTCCACCTCTTCTCCTTGATTCTTTCCACCTCTCCCAGAATATCTCCACACCTCTCCTAAATCTCCTCATGCCACCCTTTATTCTCTCCCAGTAGATACTTCTCACCTTTTCACAGGTTCTCTCACATTTACAGATTCTCTTTTATAGCCTCTTGCCAAGGGCTTGTTCCCGCACACACTCTATTCACTTGTATATTTCAACACCTCCCCTCAAGTGAATACTCCTAGCACACCTGGACCCTATAGCAAGTTTCCCTCTTACTTGATAGTTCGCGACCTGTGCCTCAAGTCCCTAAACTCATAGTCCTTGACACTCTCTCTCTCTATGTGTCCAAGGCTACTACAAGTGCCTGTGACCTTGACTAAAGTGCCCACACATACATCTACCACATGGCCTACATCATCGGTGGTTCAGAGGATTACTCTATTGGGGCAAGTTACGTTGGGTTTTAGGGTTTCTCTCCCTCTCTCTCTCTCTCAGAAAAGATGACTGACTCCACTTCCTTAGGAGCCTCCATGAAGTTTGCCGATGTCGTTCCTTCTCCTCTGGGTTTGCTGTAGTAGCAGTCTCTTGCCATGTGTCCTGGCTTTCCACAGTTGTGGAAACAAGTGAAGTTCCTTCCTCCTACTTTGCCTCTTCCTCATCCTCGTCCTCGAGAGAATCCTCCTCGGGTGAAGAATGCTTTTTTTTCTCCTGCTCTGTCGAGTCCAGCCATTTCTTCTCTTTACCTCTGGTCTCTTGCTCTAGTAGAGCTCCTTCTATCTCGTGTAGCTTCAATTCAGGTACATTCTTTAGTGTTGCTACAATGTTTTCATATTCGCCTTTGTCCACACTCTTTAGAAGCATTGCTAGTGCCTCATCATTTTCTACCTTTTTGCCAATAGCTGAGTTGTTGCTTAATGCTTTTATATCTGTTCAAGTGTGTGATTAAAGGTTCACTTTCCTTCATATCCAATTTGTAGAACTGCATTAATAGATTTATCTTTGAATTTTTAGCTTGTGTGCCAAATAATTTATTAAGTTCATCCCATGCATCTTTTGCCCACTGTTTCCCTGTGATGTGATGAATGATTTTATCATTTAAACTGAGTGCGATAAGTCCCCAATGCTTTTTCATTCCTTCTCTTTCACTCATTTTTCCCTCTCACCTCTGGGCGTTCATCTCTTCCCTCAACTAGCCCCCACAGATTTTTCCTCCTCATCATGAGCAGATACATGGTTTTTGTCTGCCATGTGTAAAACTGATCCCTATTAAATTTGGCTATCTCTTGTGGCCGTACTCATGATAATGTGAAGGGGGTCTTACCTCTCGATCCAATTTCAAGATTCAAGGGCAGTGTCTACCCTTTATAACTCAATCTGGTGTTTAGGTGATGATTATAATAGATTTATCAGCTTAAATTTACCAGAAATTACATTAAACCAAGGGTAACAAATCTGTATGGAATGGTTGGAGTATCAAACCATCTCCGAATTGCAATCTCAATTTATAGAGATCTGCATTAGATACCTAATGGTTAATTTGGACCCTCAATCGCACCAAAATATAGTGATTAGTACTAATTAATCACTGATTAGTAAATCCTCTATTTTGTGTGCAAAAAACAGAGTATGTGGGAGTCCAGATCTGAGGCCATAGAGTTCAAATGAGCTCAAATCCTTTCAAGGCCATCAATAGCAATTAGTCTAGTAGAGGATTAAGCTAAGAAACACAAGATTTGACCAAATATTGAATGCTTAGACTCTGTTTTACCAAAGTCACCTGCAGATTTGATGAAGAGCTTGGATCTCACTGTAGACTTGATCAAATCAAAATGTGTCTTCACCAGCTTGTAGGGCACCCTTGAAAACCCCTAGGGCCAATAAGAATTGGATCTATTTCATCTGGTACAAAAGAAATCTCAGTTTGCTTAAAAAAGTGACACCTGCAAAATCGTGAATTTTTGCAACTGTAGAAGGTGGTTTGGCATGCCGATTGGATAGGCTGAATGGTGGGGAGTACAGCTATGTTTGGCTAAAGGCTTCTGCTCTAATATTTCTCCTGGAGGGAGATCAAGCCCCTCCACTGGCTACTGGGGGTGTAGAGACTACTTGAAAAAGAGGTAAAAAGTCTAATTATCTACTAATCCTAGTTAGCCAGGTGATTAGCAAGATAATGGGCTCACAAATTGATGGATTCTAGGCTAGGATCTTATACCATGTTAAATTTGCAGCAATGTGATGAGCTTTGGTGATCAAATGCTAGAAAAAATATCATTAACAAAGAGATTAGATGATAATTAAGACATGATTAGTGAGCAATTAACTGATAGCTTAATGTAGTCATGGATAATAAAAAACGAGCAAATTCTCATTAGGCCAATGCCTCAATTTATAGGGTTTACATCCAAGCATCTAATCCCACTGATTTCTCCTTGATTCACTCCACCTCTTTTGCTTGATTCTCTCCACCTCTCCCACAATATCTCCACACCTCCTAAATCTCCTGATGCTACCCTTTATTCTCTCCCAGTAGATACTTCTCACCTTTTCACAAGTTCTCTGACATTTACAGATTCTCTTTTACAGCCTCTTGCCAAGGGCTTGTTCTTGCACACACCCTATTCACTTGTATATTTCAACAGCCTTCTCATTAGGAATTGCACTCATAGTCGTTCCTATTTGGATGTGGCTCCCATCTAGAAACAGAATCAAGAGTCATGTAAGGGATCCCGACAGATGCAAGAACCAACCTCTTTGGCTAGCATGACAAACTCTCTTAGCCTAGTCAATTGGTGGTGCAATGCATTAGCGTTATCTTATCTCATTGGGCATAGTTTCATTAGTCGCGTCTCCTTCAGAGCTGACTATGTGGTCCGGAACCACGCAAGTACCAAGTCTCGACCAGAAAACGACAACATGCATAATCTTTATGCATGCTTACTCTATGCATACATAAATCATGCTCTCCTTATGCATGCCTATAGTATAGAGCATAGAGTATGCATGCATAGATCTTGCATACTCTATGTCTATGCATGCATAAACCATGCTCTCTTTATGCATGCCTAAAACATAGAGCATGGAGTATACATGCATAGACCTGGCACACTCTATACTCTATGCATGTATAAAGAGTATAGAGCATGGATACATAAAGATTATAGATGTTAGACTATACTCTATGCATGTATAAAGAGCATCAAGCGTATGCATACATAAGAGTATAGATGCACACAAAGAGTATGCATGCTATGTATGCATAGAGCATGCATACTCTTTTCATGCATAGAGCATAAGTATAAATATATATAGTATGCATAGAGTATGTATAGAGAATACTTTTCTTAGCATTTCTCTCATGATTACCTCATTTTCTTGTATTGTAGGTCTCTTATGTTTTTTGAGCCGTTAGCTCTTCTAGACCACTCGTAAGCTCTTACACACAAGGTTTTTTTTTATTTATGCTTTTGTATGTATGAGTATATCTTGTTTTGAGCCTTATCTATGTTTTGTTTAAAAAAGTAGCCATATCTAGTAATCCATGACACTTCCACTATGTAAACACTACCTATAGCACATGCATTTAAGGGGTATTTAAAAATAACCTTATTAAAAAATTTTGTATATTAAAGATACCCCTTATTTATGGAGTTTTGTAATAAAACTAACCCTTATGTATGGATTTTTTCACTTTTCAATTTAAAAAACACTTATGTATGTAAATATTTATGTACGTCCATCCAAGAAAAAACCCCTTCTGTTGAATGCACGTGCTATCTTACATATTCTTTAGTGGACCCCCTAGGGACTACATGGAAGATAAGATCCAAAATTTCTTCTAGATACTTTGCCCTAATCAACATGACATAGCTAGGTTGGAGCTTACTTCACATGTTCTCGGGTCATCGAGTCCCGCCACCCTGAGTACTTGGAATAGTGCTAGTGGTGCAGAGAGTTCACAACATAGGTCTCATAGCATCCATAGTGCTGGTAGTAGTGCTAATGGCAGTAGCGATTCACTCCAAGCATCACTTTGTCACACTCTCCTTTTGTTCATACTCCCTTCACTCCTTGCTCTCCAGCATAATCAAGGCTAGAGCCACTCTAGTTGGTAGGCACTCCTTTTTCTCATACTCCCTTTACTCGCTCTGCAAAGCAACATCAAGGTACTTATACTCTTATAGATGCTATGATGAAGGATACATCACTACAAGGGATCGGGCTCATACCCGCACTCCTAGCTGCTAAAAATGACTTGTGAAAAAAAGTAGCGGGCTCGTGTATCAGCGCGTGTATAATCGCGGCCAGAGACATGCGTGTAAAAGCGCGTGTATAGGAATGTTCAGACGCGCTGATACACGAGCATATAAACGCGTTCTGTCAGTTTAGCTGTGCTTAGACGCGCTGATAGAAGGGTGTATACATGCATTTTGTCAGTTTAGCTGCGCTTATACACGCGTATTTCATAGATTTGACGCGTCTATACACGCGTGTTTTACAGATTATCTGTGTATATACACGTGAATTTTTACAGAGTTGACGCGTCTATACACGCGAACAGAGAGCAAAAAAAAATCCAGAGAGTGCTTTTTGGTACCTGAATGCTGTTCCAGCATTCCAGCACCCAATAACACTCTCTGGATTTTTTTTTTGGGTGCATTGGACCATCCACGAGGAAGATATCCACGAGGAAGATTTAAGACAAGAACGACATGAATGCATACATTGTCAATACACGATTCAAGACAGACATGAATGCAATACTATCGATTCACGATTCAATATTACTCTATCAAAATTTTATGTGTACACATATATACAAGGGAGTCCATATGTCAAAGTAGCCCATGGCTTCAGTTACAAAAATATATATACAACCACATTCTTAATATGGAATGTGATACTATAAGTCTAAGTACTACTCAGACCCAGATGATGACTCGCTGCTCCCTCCATGCTCAGATGAGCTCACATCGGTTGGAATGTCCGATGAGTAGTGCTCACGTCCACCCTCTGCAGTGGCGGCGGGTGGATCATCAGCAGCTTGTGCCTGTTCAAGTAATATATAGTATATAAGTATATATATATGTAATTCAATAAACCAAAATCATTCGTTTAGAGTTTTCAAGTACCTGTCGACTGTATGGTCTCATGGCCATCTCAAACTGCACATCCGTAATACGTCCCTCGGCTCTGAAGAGGGCCCACGTGTCACGTCTGCTATGCCGGCGAGCATACCCAGTATCGTGGGTTGTGGGCTTCCTCCCCGTAACCCGTCGTTGTATCATAATCAACACAATTTGTAAGATTAAAACAATCATAGAATCAATGAATTAAGTAAACAATCAAATAAAGTGGCAAGATACTTACGAACTCTGCCTCCCATGACTCAACGCCGCCAGATCCGAAATGCGAAGATCCAATGGTGCCCATCTGGATTCGTCGTGCCTCCACATGCTGCCTGCTCTTCACGCCACTCTCTGCTCGTTTCTTTGCCTCCTTCCACTCGCGTTTGTGCACAGTGGGGTGGTAGGTTTCTCGGCAGGATAGCCACCCGCAGCTACATTTAGCCCATCATCGTACGCGAGTTTTTTAAGGTAAGATCTTTTATTACTTAAGATCTCCCTTATTCGCGTCCTTCCCCATACATCCGAGAATGTAGCATGTGGGGGATTGGGGTTCCGACTATGTACAGCCTCTATCACCTCCCCAACTAATCGGCTATTTTGATCTTTAAATCTAATAAAACAATTTCTATACAAGTTTGATACTACCCCACGCATGTACTCCATTACCTCTTTCCTCCTCGCATCCATCACTATCCCGCCCCTATCCGTCACATCATAGCAGATCACTCCCTCCACCTGGCTCATCTCCTCCTCATCCTCACTGTCTCCTCTAACTCTTCTCCCTCTATCTCCTCTCTCACCGCGTGCCCTACTACCTCCCCCACCAAAGCACCCGCCGCATCCTCCACTCCCACTCTTCCTACTGCTGCGGGTGGAGTCACGACTGGGGGATTGTCTACGTGATGGTGGCTATGAGCCCTGACGTGACGGTGGCTCTGAGAGTACGTGATGGTGGCTGTGAGCCCTACATGACGGTGCTTGGGAGGGTGTGCGTGAGTGTGTCTGGGACGAGGTATGTCTCCTCGGTGGGCGTGGAAGAGGAGAAGTTGCATGCCATCTCGTCGGACTCGCAGGCACAGACGGTAGTGGAGTGCCCTGGATACTCGTGGTAGGGGTATAGACACCAGGCATGGAAGGAGGGGGATGGGCATACATGTACTCTGTAAGCTCAACTGGACCAGGATGGCACCCAAAATGATTTAGCATCTCCATCAGTCAATTGCTGTATGCAAATGGATCGGATGAAGAACCTGGATCCATAAAGAATCTGCAAAAATAAAAGTATATACATGATTGCATCAAAGCACAAATGCAAGCTAGCACATATGATTTTCCACCATCAAACTGACATCACTATCTAGAGAATTCACATCTTCAACAACACTCAGAACTATAGAGTTATCCTTCTACAACTCTTCAAAAACTACATCACTATCACCACAACATCCATCTTGTGTGGTTATCTTCAAAGGTTGCACACACATTATTGCATGCATGACTATCACCATCCTCATGTACATCATGGGCTGTCTCTTGACTCACATCGAGAGATAAGTCATCATGATAGCATACTTGTATTCATCACATAAGCCATAGATCACCTCCACATTAGTACCAAGTGAATCAGCACAAACACAAATACCATCATCCAAGCCACCCATCAGCTCTAAGACCATAGTATGGGGTAAACACAATCGCGTGTATACACCCGTCCAAAAATGTGTGTATATGCGTGTGAACCGTTTGTGCAGACAGGATACACGCAGACATACACGCATTCCTACGCGCGGCCTGCGAAATTTTTTTTTTGAAAGCGACCGACCTCCGACAAATCGTCCTTATAAAAAGCCCAATGTCGCCCCCTGTCACAATCGTTCACCAGATGGCAACCAGAGAAGGAGAAGGATGGAGACAAACCCATAAAGGAAAGAGACAATAGCATAAACAAATGGAAGGAAAGAGACAGGGCAAAGGACAAACTGACTCACCTCTGAAAAAGTGAGTCTTCTTTTTGGCTAGTTTCCTTCACGCGTGTGTGCTCCTTGTCTTCTCCTTGTACTTAGGTTTAGTGCTCTGTTGGAAGAGGCGACGACGAAGGAGAGCAGATCTATATTTTGAAAATGTTTGTGCAAAAGATTGGAAGCGTATTTGGGAGTCTACAAATATTCTTCCTCCAGATGGCATGAATAGGTATAGTAATGTTTTTCAATCTTGTTTTGTATAGTCTCTAATTGGATTAAAGGTCACATAGAGCAATCCCTTGTGTAGGTACTCCATTTTTTTCGGCTACCATATTGGACCCATCTTAAGATCAACCATCTTCTTGGTCCCATGCACATCTTCAAGAATGTGGGATCTGGTATTTGGGAACATGTTATTGGTAAACGAGACAATGTTAGCGTACAGGAGGACTTGCGGGTCGCAGGATGTATGCATCAAGCTTGGCCACGAGAGGAGGGTGGGCACGTTCGTCTTCCGCCTGCACCATGGATTATATCAAAGAAAGAGGAGAAGCATGTAAAGCAGGCCATCACCACTTTACGTACTCCCACTGGATGCATGAGATCATTGAAGGGAGCCTTTACAACCACTAAGAAAAGAGGCGTTGAGCAACTATATGGGTTTGAAGTCCCACGATTGGCACAAGATGCTCCAAGTAAGTGTTTTCCAAGTCTTGTACGTTGAAATTAAATTTTGTAATGCCATAAACCATACATACATGTGCTCTTATGTGTGCAGTTCATACTACCTACTAGCATCGACCATTGTGCAAATAAGAGTTTGAAAAAATGTATTTATAAGATGGACGAGCTTGCCATGTAAAACCCATTTTAGCATTTCAACTTGAGATTGCAATAAGACATTCTTTATTAAGGCATATGTTATTGTTTAAAAGAATACAAAATTTAAATAGTAAATCAATCAAATAGATCACTAATTAACAATTAATAGAGAAGACGGGACCATACCTCAACTCTTAAGAATGATATATAATTGAAAAACAAAATATGTATATACCTTATAGAAATTTGTTGTTTATCGTTGCCTTTGCTCGTTACAAGAGCTTTAGAACTTGACATATGAGAATAGAGTCTTCTAATACCTTATCTTACGATTGAGATCATCCAATCATCCCCAAGCTTTGTCTCCTCTTACTTGTACTGTGATGCTTCTCTCTTTCTAAGGTCTATGGCAAAATAGCCTTCTCTTATAGGACTACGGCATACTATTCTTTCTCTAAAAGAAAAGCTATAGAGTTTTGGTCTCTTCCTCCGAAAGACCATAGCAATCTAAGCTTCTTTTCTAAGATATTAGATAAGAATGAAGGGATATATACATCTCAAACTTTAGGATTACCTTGAGGCTACTTGCTGCCTTCTCATAGTTTTCTCTGTGTAGAGACCCTGATAGAAACAACAAATTGTTTTGGCCATAACTCTCTGATAAAAACTCAGAATATAAACATATAACCAATCAAAAGAACGGGAAGGCATCCGGTCTACAAGCTAACGCGGGCAGAATAGGCAAAAACGTCTGTATATAGCCACAAACGCGCCATCTTTAGAAACATGTTGTTTTTTCACGTTTTTAGTATGCATGGACTCTAAATGTGTAAAAGTACTCTAAATGTGTAAAAGTACTCTAAATATGACCTCTTATCACCTAAATTCGAAATTCTATTTTTGGGGATACTTATCTCTTGATAAGTATATTGAAATTGTTATTTTGATTATAAAAGTGTGATTTTCATCATAAATGATTTTTATGCATAAATAGATGCATAAAAGAAATTATTTTATATTAAAAGAGTGATTTTCATCATAAATGATTTGTATGCATAAAAGATAATTTTTTATATTAAAAGTCTGATTTTCATAAATGATTTATATGCATAAATAGATTCATAAAAGAAATTCTTTTATATTAAAAGAGTGATTTTCATCATAAATGATTTGTATGCATAAAAGATAATTTTTTATATTAAAAGTGTGATTTTCATCATAAATGGATTTTATGCATAAATTAGATGCATAAGAGAAATTCTTTTATTCTAAAAGTGTAATTTCTACTAAATTGGATTTATGCATGGAAAGATGCATAAAGAATTTATTTTAATCCAAAAGTGTTATTCTCATCAATTTTGATTTTATGCATAAATAGATGCATAAAGAATTTTATTTTTATTTTAAAAGAGTTATTTTCATCAATTTTTATTTTATGCATAGATAGATGCATAAAGAATTTTATTTTTATTTAAAAAGAGTTATCTTATCAATATTGATTTTATGCATAGAAAGATCCATAAAAGATTTATTTTTTTCATTGAAATTAAAATTAATGCATAGTGAGATGTATAAATAATTTATTTTTATTTTGAAAGTGTTATTCTCGTTAAAATGGAATTTATGCATAGTAAAATGCATAAAAGATTTATTTTTATTTCGAAAGATGTGAATGTGAATGTGGATGTATGAATGTGGAATGTGGATATGGATGTATGAATGTGGAAGGTGGATATGGATGTATGGATGTGGATGTAGATGTGGATGTATGAATGTGGATGTATGGATGTAAATATGGAATGTGGATGTGGATGTATGAATGTGGATGTGGATATGGATGTATGAATGTGGATGTGGAAATGGATGTATGGATGTGGATGTAGATGTGGAAATAAATGTATGGATGTGGATGTGGATATGGATGTATGAATGTGGATGTATGGATATGGATATGGATGTATATATATGAATGCGGATGTGAAATTGGATGTACGAATGTGGATGTGTATGTGGAATAATGAATGCGAATGTGTATGTGAAATGATGAGACGTCAATATGAGTGAATGGATGAGATGTGATGACATGTGAATTGGGATGTGAATAAATGACATGTGAATTGGGATGTGAATAAATGATATGTGATGTGAATGAATCTGATGTGATGAGATGGAAAATGATGTGATTGGATGAGAATGAGTACACATATGAATGGAATGTGGAATAAGTAATGTGGACTGATGATGAGGGATAATGTGGAAAGACGAGAGTTCATTATAGAAACTGTATTTGTGACTAGTTCGTAAATGACTGTTTTATGTCAAGAATGCTGGGGAAGCATTTTGACCATCTTGTGATTAAGGTCATGGAGACCTGACAACACTATATTGGGGAATATGGGAATTTCTCACAAGTTTGGGACACATGGTCAAAACTTTGGATTTGCTATAACTTGAACACCAATACTCCAAATTGAGCACACTATAGCTCACTAGATCCCATTTTTCAAGCGCTTTCCAATGATAGGTCACATGATAGGATTTTGAGAAACTTATAGGCATGTTAACCCGGTTCTACTTTTTTAATATTTAAAAATGGGAATTGGAAGATTCCCAAATTCAGTAATATGGTATTTAACTGATAAAGTTGCAATAGCTGACGGAGAGTCAACGGAGGACGTCTCGCATAGCATGGTCGGCCGAGGTCTTGACCAGCCTCGGTTCAATTTAAATGGTGAGCTTCCAGTACGGTGGATGAGGGACCAAGGAAGCGGCCTATGAGTGAAGCGCTAGGTGACATGCGAAGGATCCTAGAGGGTGCTGACCAGACGGTGCTCGGGCTCTGGGTCACCGAAGATACCCACACGTGTATCGTGGAAGATATTGAATCAAGGATTAAGAGTTGTTTTTTGAAACCGAGCATGGATTTGGTTGATTGACCTTGCTGGTCTCAACGGATGAGTCCATGGCTCTTTTATATGGATCTGTTGGTTGATCTTGCTGATCTTCAACGGAGATTCCATCTTGATTTTTATAAGTGATTATATTGCCGGGTACTATGAGCTAGGAACTATTGAAAAGGCCCTTGAGTGGACAGGTGGTAAGCGTTCTGGTTGCCAATGATGCCATAGATACTCCGATGAAGGAATGATTGGAAATTAAGATTCAACCGGATATTTTGGAGGATTGTGATCAGTGATACAATGGTTTCATTAAAGGATTGTTTTAAAGATAGCTGATGCTGAGAAAAAAAGGCAATTTCATATTGGGTGTGTAAGTGGTGTGACTAGTTTTATGTTTGCATGAACATCCAGCTAGGGAGCCTGGGAACTCTTTTTCCTGGTACCCGGGACAAAACCTAACCAAATTCCTAATTGGATCCCATCACTACAGTGGTTGGGCGGTTGGCTAACCCGTGGGACTGGATGGGGTTAGGCTGGATTGATGGATCCGTAAGTCAATTTCTGTTTAGTTCGATAGATGAAGTAAATCCCGGACAAAAATTGTTCTATGGAAAAGAATCAACGGCTGTGCCTCTCAATGAGGAAAAAAGCATTGGTCTCTACGATCCAAGTACAGTCTTTTTCCGTGATCTGACTATGGGACTTACAGGCTCGGTCAGATGAGCTTAGTTAGTTAAGGCTTTTGACTACGTTAGGGAAAAGTTATCCTGGTGGAATCGCCCGTGCTTTCCGAGCAAAGGAAGTTTTTTCGGGTTTGGTTTTGAAAAAACCGATGGATTAGTCTCTTGTCCGGATATCCGTTGGCGAGGCCCCGAGTGTGGGACCTTGCCTCGTGCAAGAAGTGCTACTTCCACTGCTAGCACCCCTGAAATTGTTGCGCGGTGGGGACAGGGATCTCACACCTGCTTCCTATCATACCTGGACTTCGCAGAAGGTATTGTAGGTTTTATGTAACCATCCTGCCGTTCCAACTTTGCTCCATGAGTGTTTGTTGGTTAGGAACACCCTTTGTTGTTTATCGTAGCATATCGATCTCCAGCTTTAAGGACGGTAAGGGGATTTTATAAGACTGGATGGAGCTTATGGGTTCTTCCTTATTACAGATGAGCAATAGAGATGATAGGGGTTCTCTTAGGGATCCAGACTTGTTTGGGTGATGGTGTGTGAAGGTTTATCTATAATAGTCTAGATTGCTCTAGGGAAACCAATGTGGTTTGGGCTTGGATAACCAACAAGGGTTTTGTAACATCTTGTGAAGTAGAAGCTTTCGCATCAATCATCCTACCTCTTGTGAGATAGGGGTTCTCTTAGGGATCTAGACTTGTTTAGGTGATGGTAGTGAAGGTTCATCTACAATAGTCATCCCTTTATTTGAGTTTGAGCCTATGAAGCTTTTGTCTACCACTAAGGAGACTTTGGAATTGGCAAGAGGTGGTAGTGAGGTTGGTGGTATATATTTTTATTTTGGGATCGAAATACAATGGTTACCCTCATAGTATCCTTGAGCTTTCAATAAGCATTCAGGTATCCATTTGGGGCTAACCTATAGTTTGGACTTTTTGCACCGATTATTTCATTGTTGAGGCCTCCTTTGCTTGGTTGGTTGAGGTGGTACGGGTGGAGAAATCTTGGAAATCCATTTCAAGGTAAATTTGGGTTGCCACTTTTTAGCCTATTGTATGAGCTGGTATTTTTGACATGGAGGTGTTAGCCATGTGGAGGGAAATTAATCAACAATCCTTTGAACAGTAGATGATGAGGTGGAGGGGATTTCTTTAGATTTTGTTGATGCTGAAGCTTCCTCCTCATTGCAACTTTTGATAAGAGTGAGAGATGGCTAGGGATTATGAGTAGAATGTTTAGTCGTGTGGGGATTAAGGATTTACTTACAGAGACACACCCCGTTGGCCAGTCAATCATACATCATGTAGCCTTTATCCATGTGTGACCAAGTATTAATGATTCAAGTAATGTTGTTGCAGGTATAACTAGGAAGTCTCCCACTAGGTGCTTGTTATCACAATATGTATGTTTCAATTTGTAGTAGCCCAAGCCTTGGTGTTCCTACCATTGATATCTTTCACCTTCAAAGAGGTGTCTAAAAGTTGAGGTTTTCTCAACTAGTTCCATAAATTGAAGAAAATGAAATTATGCAAACTAGTCCCCCCCCCCCCCCCCGCTATGTCAAAGCATTGCATTATAGAGCACTTTACTATAAGGGCTAGGCAATTGAATGGATGTTCGTAGAGGTGCTATATGCTCATCCGTGTCTCCTTAAACCTCTTCAACAAAAGCTTGTGTAGATCCAAGGATAGCTTCTCGTCGTTTTTGTTGTCGTATTTGCCTTTCTTTAGCTTCTTATCGAGCTTGAGATTTCTTTAATCCTCTTTTTCCTTGGGTTGCCTTCTTATCATGTGTAGCTTGTAAGGCATCCTTGATAAGAGGACCATAATACTTCTTGAGTTTACTGCCATTAAATAAGCCTACGATTTTAACCCCGTCAAGGGTTTCAATAGGCATGGTACCTTGAAGTGTTATTTCACAGACTTGAAATGGTCCTTTTTTGGTATACTTGAGTTTCTTTTTCTCGCTGCTATGTTGCTACAGACTCCGTACACAAGTACAAGGTATCCCTCATTAATTTCCTTATCCTTTAGATTGTTATTAAATCACTTTTTTTGACGATCCTTTTCTATCAACATGTTTTGTATAGTAATTTGTCTTTCTTCCTCAAGCTTTTCAAGAATGAACAATCGGTTGGTCAACATGTTATCCTCAAGTCTCTCAACCATTATGCTTGGTGATGCATTAAGGTGGAAATGGTAATGTGTAGACTTGATATGGAAAAACATGATGATGTGGTGATAGAAGTGGTTAAAGTTATTGTTTACCTTTGAATGCTTATGAACTTGGTGGCTTATTTGATATGTTAAAAACATTAATCATGTAAGGTCATATATTGTAAACATTTGAAATAACCCTCCACTAATAAGCATGTTCTTTAAGGCATGATATATATACTCAAATATAGCGTAAACCTTTCTAAGGCTTCTTCTCATGTGTTGATGGTCAACATGTGTATCCTATATTGTAGCCATGTGGAAAGAAGATGGAGATGTGTGTATGATCTATTGTTTTCAGGTGGACCCCTTCTACCATAATCTTCTTGTATATATAGTTACCCAAAAGGCTGACTTGGCTTCCTAGCTCGTGCTCTTATCGATCCTCTTACTCTTCTTCCCCTCCTTTGACATATGGATTGTAGAAATGGGTTATCATGTGATCCATTGAGCGCTTTGTGATATTTGATGCTTTTATAATATTCCTCTCATGTTCATGGCTGGCTTCCATGATGTGGGTGACAGTCCCCTACTTTGGTGCCATGGACACTTGGTTTCCAAAAAAGAGGAAGAAAGAAGACTTCATATATGTGATAGTTTGTAGGTAGGGCATGAAGGTCCTAAGCCTTTAGTCGATGTAGCACCTTGGAAGTTAGGCCTAGGGCCACATACATGAGCTTGTGTCGTGTGGATGCCCTTTGACTTTATGTGTATACTAAAGTAGTCCCATGAAGGTAAAGGAGTAGGGTTGCACGTTGAACGGAAGTATCATATAGATGCAGATGTGGATCAACTTCCTTCAAGCGTTGACCCATAAGCCTAGTTAGTGCTGCCGCAACCCACCACATCACTAGGTTTAGCGTTGCATTATGCGAATCCTGCCAAATCCGCAAAAGAACAAACAGAGAAAGCTTCCCCAATTGCTACAAAAAGCCTGCGCAGATGGTTACACAAGTTCAAGCAGCTTGCTTTCTCTCTTGGAAAGTTTTTGTTTTTGCTTTTCGAGCCGAGGTCAGAGACGAGCAAGCTCGCTCTCTTGGAAAGCTAACGCAAGAATGGCTCAAGAAGATCGACGTTCCAATAGCTCAGCAGAAGGTATTCTTCCTTTCTTTTGATCAATGGTCGGCTCCAGCTCAAAGCATAGCATGATTTTTCCTGTGATGCTTAATTATTGATACAAATAATCAATACTGTGCGCCTCTTGGCAGCTTATCCAATGCCAGGGTCGGATCTGTCGGGACTGGTAGGCAAGCACGTGATCTACACATACAACAATGGGTGGAAATACGAGGTCTTTTACAAGAACGAGGACACCATAGACTATCGTGTTCTGTCCGGGCTGGTGGCGGGACGGTGGGTGAAAGGCCAGAAGGTTCATATGAGGCAGCTAGCGAAGGGTGAGAAGCGTTACATGGTGAACTGGACGGAGCCCACGGGCACCTGTGTGAGCAAGGTGGTGGACGTTGAGAAGCAGGAGCTGAACGCCGTCGTCTTCTTCCCCCGCTGGGTGCCCAACGATCCTCACAAGACCGTCTGCTTCCAAAACGACCACCTCGATCTCATGCATTCCTACCGTGATGCCGGCCCAACCTACCCCATCGAAGTGGTCAACCAATACGGCCGCATGCACTTCATGGAAGATTGTGACCCTGACAACGACGACGTGATTAGCTAGAGCTTAATCTCTTCTTTGCACTAGATAACTTTGCATTAATCATCTTGTAGATCTTCTTTGAACCTGGTAGCTTTCAATAGAACAGATTTTACTCTTTTTTTTTTGTCATTGACATATTACCATTGGATTCAATTATGGCGTGGAAAGCTTGCTTCTTGTATTACATTTACCTTTCTACAAGAAGAAGTGAGCAGACTGCATATACTTAATCTAGGCGCCAGTCCCTATCCATAATATTTGAAGGAGGTGTTCTACCCTTGATAAGAAGGTGAATATATCCCAGGTTATTTATGCGTGACTATCTTTTTGAATTTTATACCATGATTATCTTTTGAAGTAACCTATTTATAAATGATACCTAGTCTAGCCAACCAAGGCTAGGTTTTCAAGAAAACCAAAAAGTGTACTCTTCATTCAAAAGACACCTAGATTTAAATTGAAAGAAGGGTACATTGAAATTTACACTTCAAAGTGAGATTATGGGTTGCTTTTCAAATTCTAGGCTTGAGATAATAACAATTGGTAATATTTCTACATATAACTTTTCTCTAGGCAAATGTGAGGATTCCCAAAAAAAATTCATGTTAAAATTTCAAATGTTAGCTTTAAAAAAAGCATACTAAGTTTTGTAAAGTTTTTCATAAAAAGAGTACTTTAATCTACATAGTGAAAATAACACTCATTTTTTCAACATATGGCAAGATATAAAATTTCAACTGCTTATAATAAAAATAGTGGAAATTCCATATTAGTTTGTGGGGTACCTAATTGAAAAACATTCAAAGCTAGTTCATCATGCTATGTCACCAATCCATTATACATATGTGTAAAAGTGAGCAAGCTAATAAACACTCTAAAGAGAGATTTTCCAATGATAACAAGAAGAAACCTAGCATGGTATATTTTTTTCAACCACCCAACGAATATATATATATATATATATATATATATATATATATATATATATAGAGAGAGAGAGAGAGAGAGAGTATGCAAGTTCTAAGGCTACATAGAGCATGCATAGCTCTTTATGCATACTCTATGTGTACTCTTTATGTAGCCATAGAGCTTGCATGTTGTTTATGCATGCTTGTTATCCATAGAGCGTGCATACTCTTTATTCATACCCTTTATATAGCCATAGATAAAGCATGCATAAAGAGTATGCATGCTCTAACTATATACATAGAGAATACATGCATAAAGCGTGCTCTCTTTATGTATGCATAAAGACAGAAAGCATTATACATGCATAATCTATGCATGGAGTTAGAGCATATATACTCTTTATGCTCTATTTATAAAGCTCGCTCTCTTTATCCATGCATAGAGTATGCAATCTCTAAGCATGTATAAAGAGTATGATTTGTGCATGCATAGAGCTTGACCTATGCAAGCTCTTTGTTCTCTAATCCTAAACCCTACTACCCAAGGATGCAAATAAGAAAAGCATAAATAGCAAAAACATAATACAGAGATTATGCATAAAACATAGAGCATAGATCATAAAGAGTATGTATGATCTATCTCTTTATGCATGCATAAAGAGAGAAAGCTTTATGAATGCATACTCTATGCATGGACTTAGATCATACATACTCTTTATGCTCTATACATAAACCTTGATCCCTTTATGCATGCATAGAGTATGCAAGCTCCAAGCATGCATAAAGAGTATGCTTTATGCATGCATAGAGCATGCTCTCTCTCTCTCTCTCTCTCTCTCTCTTCCTAAGCCCTAGCATGGAGTATGCAAGCTCCACAAGCACGCATAGAGTATGTAAGCTTGTATGTATAGAGTATGTAAGATCCAAGCATGTCTAAAGATTATGCTTTATACATGCTCTAAAAATTCTCTCTCTCTATATTCCTAAACCCTAGCTTAGAGCATAGACCAATGAATACAATATACAACATATGGGATAGAGCATATGGCAAGCATAAAAATGAGAGCATAGAGCATAAAGAGTATGCATGCTCTAACTCTTTATTTATGCGTAAAGAGAGAAAGCTTTATGTATGCATACCCTATGCATAGAGTTGGATAATACATACTCTTTATGCTCTATGTATAAACCTCGCTCTCTTTATGCATGCATAGAGTATTACATGGGTACACAGATGTTGATTGGGCTCGTAGTATCTCAGATAGAAGATCTACTAGTGGCTTCATGTTTTCTTTGGGGAGTGATGCTGTGATTTGGAGTAGCAAGAAGCAACTTACGGTTGCTCTACCAGTACAGAGGCCGAGTACAGAGGTGCTACTATGGCAGCATGTGAGGTAGCTTGGTTGAGAAAGCTACTTGCAGATTTGGGTCTATCAGTGGATAGACAAGTTGTCATTTTTCAGTATATAGTTGGCCAGGAACCCAGTTTTTCATGCTCGCACAAAGCATATAGAGGTCCACTACCATTTTGGCAGGAGACGTTGACCTTGTTTATGTCAGCACACAGGATCAGGTCGCTGACATCTTCACTCACCAAAGCATTGGGTATACAGAGAAGCTCCGTAGATTTAGGGCTTCGCTTGGTGTACATGAGATGGAGTTGAGCTCAAGGAGGAGTGTTGAGATGGAGTTGAGCTCAAGGAGGAGTGTTGAGATATCGAGCTCATCTAGTGAGGCGGTGGACACTGATGACCCACCTGGGGGATAGGCCCCACACTTACACCACTGGCATGGTTGGTGAGATCATGGGTGATATGTAGCCAGTGGGATGATAGGCTGTGTGTGACAGCCATTCTAGAAACTGGCATAGTTATGGCGCCAGCTCATTTAGTTGGGTTCACACTATAGAGAACCCTAGTATGTATTTGGTTAAGTACCTTTTCATATTTTGTGTACTCTTATCTTTGTATATGGTGTGTTGAGTGTTGTGCGAAGAAGAAGAAGATTTTCAGACTCTCACCTTGTGTATTCTCTTTTAGGGTTTTGTGAGTGTGTGTGTGCTTGCAAGAGCTCAAGCTCTCTTCTCCGCTGAATCTTTTCATACGTTTTGTCCAAAAGCTCAACTACTTGTCTAGGTCTTGTTATATGCTTTTGGAGCATGTTCAACCTTTATAGAAAGCCAGTCAATATATGATCCTTTTATGTGGAGTCAAGTGGAGATTCTGCCTTTTAGAACATCAAGAATATGCTTTCTATTCTTCCTATCATGATGCCCTAAGATTGAAGCTAGATATTCTATTTGAGCCTCAGTGTTAGAAAGCATGCAGTAGGGGCAATACTTATGCAAAAAGGCACAAAGTAGTCATACATGGGGCTTGTCTACTACATTAGTAGGATAATGAGTGAGATAGAGAGGTAATGGAATAAAGTGGAATTACTGATTTGGAATCTTGATTATGCTACTAAAATACAAAAGTCTTATTTGATTTACAGATCTTTAAATTATGGTACTTACCTCTTGTAGCCTTTTTGCCTCATGTCATGAGATAGCCAGGTGATAATCCTAAAGTGCAGAGGTGGATTATGTCTCTTCAAGAATTTGATATGAGTTTCATCAAATAAGATAGTGTGAGAGCTTGCATGAATGATATGCTCACCTATAGATAAATTTAATTAAAGCCCAAGCCTTTCAGCGATGTTGAGAAGTAGATTGTACCTAGTCCTAACCTGCATGAGAAGCTATGGGACATTGATGGCATATTGTTTTTTGATGGAGCTTTCAAGAGAAGTTTGGGAAAAGGAGCAACAAGATTTGTTTTCTTTTAGGGAGAAAGGAAAAGAGCTATGGTATGGATGTCAAGAGAAAGAGTAATAATGAATCTGAATATTTGAACCTATGCTTGGGTCTTGAAGAATGTAGAAGAAGAGGAGTGAAAAGGCTGATCATGAAAGGTGAAGGTATGCTCATCATAAGGCAAGCACAAGGAACTCGGAAGGTCAACAAGGATGAAATGAAGGGATGGTAGGTAAGAAGTCTTCTTAACATTTTTCAAGCTTTTCAAATATGGCATGTGTCCCAGTGATGACAATAAGAGAGACCATGAGTTGGTAGAGAAAGACTTTACCAAAGATATGCATGATATAAAGGTCCAAGAGCCTTTGTATATTAAGGTGGAGAGTCACTTCATGAGGAAGAGTATGTTCTTCTTACAGGTTTTGCAAGAAAAAGCTTGGATTTTAAAGAGTAAAGCAATAGCTAAGAAAGCCATGAGGTATGTTCCGATTGGTGATCACAAAGGGGCTGGTGGTGTTATTAGAAGAGTTTTATGTCATGAGATGAGATTCAAGATTTCTTAAAGGCTTATCAGGAGAGATGTGGAGGCCATTATGGAGTTGGTATAACAAAGAGGAAGATCTTGAAAGCCAAGCTGATGTGGCCAAGCATGAGCCGGGATGTTAATTTCATTAGTGCATGAGTTGTCATGAGTGCTAGGGCATTTGAGAAAAGGGTGCGAATTCTAGAACCTATATGTCATATCATGAGCTATGGAGATTTTGAAAAGTGGGGTATGGATGTGATAGGAACCTTCGAGGGACCAAAAACAAGATTTTGTTTATAATTACCAAACTTAGAAAAATTCTAGAAATTATTTTAGAAATCCAAGAAATTGGTATTTTTGAAATATCAATTGTATTTTGGTAAATTTCATTGCTAAAAGTTTCTAGAGAAATTTAGATTTGGAGTGTCATAAGATAGAATTCAGTGGATTTCAAAATTAGTAAATTTTCAAACCCTAGAAAATGGAGAAAATTAGGAAAAAATCATGATAATTCTTTTTTCTCGAGAATGTTATATTTTTAGGAGTTATTTAGTGTTGAAGTACATTTTTTACATGTAGACATTACATAGATGTGGATTATTCATATATTATTGACACGAGTGTTGCTTGTATTAGTAGTTATTTTTGTTTAGATTGATTTTAGACGTTGTTTGCATGATTTTTTTTACTATTGTTTAGCCACTAAATGCTAATTCAAGCATTTTTCTTATGTGCGGATAGTTCTAGCGAATTGATTTGCTAAATCATTTTGGTTAAGGGTGGGCAAGTAAAGTTGGTTCGAGTGAATCATGATTTTCTGAACAACCTTATTACCATGGATCATATTGACTTCTTAGTCAATGATAATGTCGATGAAATGATCATCCCAACTCAAGTAGACAAGATCTTAAATTCTAAGTTGAAGAAGTGTAGGTTGTTGAAAAGAGTGAATTTTTGGAAGTGACAGAGCGTCTAGAGACAACTATTGCTGCCAAATGCCATGACGAGATGGAGTCACTCAAGATGTAGATCTTGACTTTACAAAAAGCTCTTTTGGTGGCACTTCCTTCTCCTACCAAAGTAGTTGCTCCGTCGTTTGCACCAAAGGTGTATGGAAGTGAGAAAAAGGAGAAGATTCAAGAATGTGTAGATGCCTAGCTCAATAGGGGGACTTCACACTTTGCCTTTCATCCATTCACTGATGCACAAAAGCTACATATCACGTAGAGATTATTGAAAGGGAAGGCATTAACTTGGTGTAAGGATCTCAAAGAAGATTCCATTCCTACCACTTGGCAAAGTTTCGAGGAAGCTTTCATGGAAGAGTTTGTCTAACTAGAGGATGAATTTGAAATAATTGCCAAGCTTGTTAAAAACAGCATAGGAAATAAATCTTTTGATAATTATGTGCAAAAGTTTAGACAATTGGCTACCAAAGCCAAGTCTAATGATCATACCTTGTGTAGCATTTTAATCCATGGTCTAACTTGTGACTATCAATATACGAGGTAAAAAAATGCAAGGTCAAAACAATTGAGGATGCTATTCAAGCAGCTAAGGTTTTTCATAAGACGATGGTTGGCACCAACACTTCAAAACCATCGTCTAATGAAAAGAAATCCATTTTCAGTTTTTCAAATATTGGACAAAAAAGAAAGTTGGTTTTCACACCAAAACCAAAAAATTCTGACAATGCCAACAAGAAGAAGAAATTTGTGAGCAAGGATAATATCACATGTTTCAAATGCAAGGAAAAGGGACACACGAAGAAATTATGTCCTTTGAATGAAGCTACATCACCTTTGACACTTGGACAACAAAAGGCGACAGCAAAGAAGTTTATAACAAAGAAATCTATGCACATTACAGAACTTCAAGGTAAATTTTTTTGAAGTCAATATTAGGCATCATGAAGAAAGCTAATGTTCATATTATACTTTCAGTAAAGACATTTTTGGTCCAAACAAATTATTTCGTGTTTATGGATCAATAAATGGACATTAGGTTCATATTTTGTTTGATCCTGATAGTACTCACAATTTTATTGACAACATTGTGGTAGAGAGGATGAAGCTGGAAACCACACAAAATGATCACATGTACAAGTGTAGGATGGCCAGAGGACAAGTCCAATTCTAGGACAAGAAGGTATCAAAACTACCGTTAGATATCTAGTTGTACACAAATAATGCAAATAGACTTGATTTTCATGTCATGAGCTTGGGTCATGTAGACATCATTTTAGGGATGGAATGGTTTCATAAAAAAAATAAGGATTTTTTTGTTGATTGGGTTGGACATTTGATGTCTTTCCATCACAATAGAAACCTTGTTACTCTTAAGGGAAAAATTATTATACCCAAGGAAACTTTTATTGAGCTTGAGTTAATGGAAAATTGTTTTAACTATGAACTTTTCTAATTGGTTATGGATCCAGTGTCTTCATGTGTTCATTTTAATGTGAACACTGTTTCTTTGGATGTTTGGGAAAGTAAAGTGTTAAATTCCATTAAGAGCAAATTTCAGGAAGTATTTCTTGATGAGTTATCTCATAGATTACCTCCTAAATGAGAGGTGGAACATAAAATTGAGCTACTACAGGATGCAGAATCTGTTAGTATTCTGCCATATCGGCTTAGCAAGACTGAGGAAGATGAGGTAGAAAAACAACTAGCTGAAAACTTGAGGATGGGTCAAATAATTAGACCAAGTAAGTCTCCTTGGGGTACACCAATTCTCCTGGTTAAGAAAAAAGTTCAAGGTACCTGGCAGATGTGTATTAAATACAAACGTCTTAACAAGGTTACAATTAAGAACAAATATCCATTGCCTAGATCAGACAATCTTATTGATAGGTTGCAAGGAGCTAAGAATTTTACAAAGCTTGATTTGTGAACCAGTTATCACCAGATCCGTATTGTAGAGGAAGATGTTCCTAAAACTCCTTTTAGGACACATTATGGCCATTATGAATTTTTAGTGTTACCCTTTGGTCTTACTAATTCACCAACAACTTTCCAACAGATGATGAATCATCAACTAGACTTGAAAGGTAGAAAGGCCAAATGGGCTGAATTGATGCAGGACTTTAATTGATTAAATATAGAAAAGGTCGCTTGAATAGCATTGCTAATGCGTTAAGTCAAATTGGTGAAGTTAATGAACTTAGCTTTACAAAAATTACTTCTAACTTGTATGATTCACTTAGAGAAAAATGCAGTGCATACATTGTCTTTGGAAAATATTGGAATTTGGCAAATTTAGGGTCCAACTCTAGGCTAGATAAAAATCTAGTGAAGGAAGGAAAAGCTAACCAATTTTAATTAAGAATGGTCTAATATTACTAAATAATAAGGTTTGCGTGCTGGATGTGCTGAAAATTAAACTCAGGATCCTATTTGAGTGTTATGATACACCATCGGTAGTAGGACATCCGGGCATATAGCGTACCTTGGCTTTGGCTAGAAGGATTTTTTATTGGCCAAAAATGAAGGATTTTATTAAGACTTATGTGGTCAAGTGTTTATCAGTGTCAGATTAATAAGGTAGAGCACCTTAAATCTATTGGGTTATTACATCCTTTGGATATTCCGCCTCGAAAGTGAAAAAATATTTCTATGGATTTCATTACAAGACTTCCACGTAAAGACTTCCACGTACCAACAGGGGTCATGATGCCATTTGGGTAGTCGTGGGGATATAATGAAAAAGATGGCTAGGTTTTTACCTACAAAGACAATAGTTAAAGCGTTGAAATTGGCTTACCAATTTGTCAAGAAACTATTTAGACTATATGGTCTACCTTTTGATATTGTGAGTGATCAAGACTCTAAGTTCACGGCTCATTTTTGGGAGGAAGTTTTCAAGAAATTGGAAACTACTTTGAGTATGAATTCCTTTGATCTTCGCAGTCTGATGGGCAAACAGAGCGTGTAAATTAGATTTTAGAGGATATGCTTTGTGCATATGTCTCTGGAAAACCATCAAGTTGGGAAAAATATCTTCCAATGATGGAATTTGCCTATAACAGTTCTAAGCATACGACGCCTACTGGTTATAGTCCATTCATGCCTATGTATGGGTATCAACCCAGGGCACCTGTTGATGTCGTTCTTAAGGACATTCAGCTTGATGCATCAAGGGATTTCTTGCAAGATATGAAGAAAATGCTGACCCAAGGTCATGATTCTATCAGGAGTGCTCCGGATAGAGCATGGTTTTATGCTGATATGGGATGCTCACCTCGGTCTTTTGCGCCGCCAGGAGCATTGGTTTATTTGAAAGTTCCTAAATATTCTCATACTTTGTCAACACACGAAAGTGATAAAAATTATCTCCTAGATATTGTGGTCCATTCCAAGTTATACGTCAAATTGGCACAGTTGCGTATGAGCTAAAACTACCTCCACATGTCAGAGTTCATCTAGTCTTTCATGTCAAGAGAAAGAGAAGTTGGGAGGTGAGGATAACACAATTACTCCCTCAAGAACTCGTTGAAGTCGAAGATTTATCTTATGTTCCACATGAACCTAAAAAGGTACTTGACTTCAGGGAAAGAAAACTTTATAGTCCCTTAATCCCTGCGGTTAAAATTAAGTGAAAAGACAGGAAAATTGAGGATTCGACTTGGCAGTTAGTTGAGAATGTTCAACATAGTTTTCCTTCTTTTCATTTCAAGAGTGCAATGTTTTAAGAGAGGGGAAGTATGTTATGTGCACATTATATGTGCATATACTAGGAGGCTAACCCACCCTAGGCATGTGAGCATGGGAGCATGGGAACACACTCTAGTAGGGCAAGGGTTAGGTCTAACTTAAGGTCAAGAAACCAAGGGTCACACATGGAAATGAAGAGTCAAGAGTCACTTAAGGGCCCTCCTATATAAGAGGGGCATGGGGCACTCTCAAGGGATGTTCTCTTGTGTAGAGCATTGTATCTACTCTCTTGCCATTTCATGTTAGAGCTATGTGCTGCTAGAATGAAGCCATATCTCTTGGTAGTATGGGACACCAAGGTAAGGTATGTGGTACTTCATTGTATTTATGTGTGCACCCTTGGGATCGGGGGTGGTTGAGTGAATGAGTATATGCCTACTTTATACATGTTTATGCATAGTGATTAGCTCGAGAGATCTTTAGGGTTTTAACACTATGTATGCATAGAGCATGCATACTCTTATGTATGCATAAAGCAAGCATACTCTTTGCATGCATAGAGAATAAATATACATATATAGAGTATGTATAGCATATGTATAGAACATATTTTTCTTAGCATTTCTCTCATGCTTACCTTATTTTCTTATATTATAGGTATCTTACCTTTTTTAGTCATTATCTTATCTTGACTACTTAAGGTAAGCTCTTACACATAAGGTCTTTTTCTATTTTTTTTTTGTATATATGGATTTTCTTTTGTAAGTCCTCTATGCATAGAGCTTAATCTATGAATACAGCTCTAATCATAGAGCTTAATCTATGCATTAAGCTCTATTTGTAGAGCTTAATGTATAGATTAAGCTCTATGCATGCATTCATAATGCATAGAGATCTATGCATAGATTAAGCTCTCTGCATAGAGCTTTATGCATGCATAGAGATTAATCTATGCATGTATGCTTAATGCATAGTGCCGGGGTACGGTTTAGTTTAGGCTAGTGTGGCTTGCATAGTGCTTTATGCATAAGCCTCATGCATAGATTTATGCAGAAGGCCTCATGTATAGCTTTATGCATAGGCTTTATGCATAAGGCCTCATGCATGATTTATGCATAAGCCTTATGCATAGGCTTTATGCATAAGGCCTCATGCATGATTTATGCATAAGCCTTATGCATAATGATTTATGCATAAGGCCTCATGCATGCTTTATGCATAAGCTTTTGTATGTATCCTTTCCTCACTCTTTTCTGTTGGTTTTGTAGGTCCTCTAATCCTCTCTTTAAACATCATGAAAAAGAGGTAAGTGCTTTTCTATCTTTCCTCTATTATTGGTGCCTTTCTAATGATAACTACCCGATAAACACAATAAAGCTAGGGTAGAAAAAATAACTCACCTAGATACATAAACAATTAGGTATCCAAGTTGGAATATGTACAAGAGTACAAGGAACATAGTCCAAAATTATATGTAAAAAAATAAAGGCAAATGCTACCTTCAAAGCACATAAAATTATCCAAAAGATCCTTATGAAACCATGGATAAAAGCATAGAAGCTCCTCGAGTCCATGAAAATCATAGTTGATCATAAAAATCAATGCATACCATCTAATGAACATTAACCATGCCAAAAGAAGCATTAAAATTTGTGGCCAACTCCTCAATTTGGAGTATATGAACATGGTGTCGTTCAAGCAAAACTCCAAAGTAAGCAAGTGAAACACATATGTGTAGCACTCATTAAAAAAAAATCCTAGACACAAGTGATCTAGGCAAAACCTGGTGAGTCCATATAAAACTTGGAAAACATCCAATAAAATCCACCAAAACAAACCGATCAACTAACCCATGATAGAATTTGTCTTAGGCTTAGGAAATTAAGCATAGACCACACTTAAGCAAGTGCAAAATAAATTATTATGGAAAAGTGTCAAAGGTGAAACACACTTTGAACGCAAATTATAGCCATCAAAAGAAATTAAGGAACATGTCCAAAAAGAATGGCTAAACAAAGGTAAAAAATCACGCAAACATCGTTTAGAATTAATCCAAACAGAAATAACTATTAATAGAGATATAATCGTATTAATAATATGCGAATAACCCGCATCTATCTAATGTCAGCATGAGAAAACGTACTTCAATATTAAATAACCCTCAAAAATATTTAATTCTTGAGAGAAAAAAAATCATGATTTTTTCCTACTTTTTCCTAATTTTATAGGGCCTTAAAATTATAAGAACTCGAGATGAGGATAGGAAGAAGCGTATGCGCTTTCTGGTGGAGATGATAAATCTCACCCACAAGCCATATTGCATGTCGAGGAAAGCCATATTGCATGTCCAGGAAAGCCTTTGGATTGGTAAAGGTAGGGGAGGCATGGATGAAGGTGGCTTAGGTAGAGGTGCTTTTTTATAATAACCTAAAAGACCAGATCAGGAAGGTCACCCACCCAAACACCGAGACAAAGATCGGCCCTTTAAACCACAACTAGGAGCTGTAAAGGAGGAGGAGAGCCAAAAGGAGGAGGCAAGTAACAAAGAAGATGCAGGGAAAAGGGCAGATACACAGGTAAGATCCTAGTAAGAAGGGAGCTTTGGATAGCCAATGTCTAGAAAGAAGAGGATTTTTGAGTTCAAGGAAAAAGGGCAAGAAGAGAAAGTTAGTGGAAGAAAAGAGTAGCAAAAAGTTAAAAGAGGACTTTGCTGACATTGGCAAGTCAATACTTACATAAAAGCTAGAAAGGCAACATGAAACAACAGTCTGGGAATGCCTGTGGCCCGAATAGACATAGCAGGAGGCCATAGGCACATAACACCTGCAATTGGGATAGGCACCACAAAAGATTGTGGTCATGGAACCATTGCAAACGGAAGAACAAGTAGAGCTCCTTGCACCCTATCCTGTAAATTTTCTAGAGTCCTTTGACATAGATTGGATGCCTCAATTATTTGCAAAGATGTATGGCAGATGGACTGAAGGAAATTCCTAACCTCCTGCAGGTAGTGGTGGTCAGCAACAAGATTTAATCATCCAAGCGATGAGAAACCACTAGGAGCCTCTGCAGCAAGAGGAATTAAATAAAAGGAGGGCAACACCATATTAGATAATTTGGGAAAAAATCCCATCCCCATTTGAAAAAATGGGATCATGGGTGGGTTCACCTATCCACGATTTTGTCAAAACCCCCTCATGTGACATATCCACGATTTTGTCAAAACCCCCTCATGTGACATATCCCTAGAAATATATTTAAGAGTAGAATTGAAATCTATAATCTCTGACAAATTTGGAGTTAAAAAGCTCAAGATATGGCCAAAACTATATTAAGACGTTGATTCCCAAAGTATGAGATTTTTCCCCTAGGGAGAAGCAAGAAAGATTGAGGAAATGAAAAGATAGTTGTTGAGGCTCCACAAAGAGGAAAAAGAGACAAAAAGAGAGATGGCAATGAAAAAAGGGGCTCTAGCCAGGAATGAGGAGCCCAATAGGCATTTGACGAGATGGATAGGGCCAAAAGAAATCAAGATAGGATTGAGGGCCAGATCCTCTTGCTTAGAGAAGAGCACGTCATAATCATTAGAGAAGTGAAGGCTAGGGCAAATAGGGATAAAGTGGAGCTAGTCAAGGAAGAAGCTTGACTAAGAGCCCTGGATGCCGAGGAGTTCCAAGAAGTTTATGAACTAGAAGCAAAAAAAGTGGAACAGTGGGAGGCCATGCCATGGAGGACCCAAAGGAGGTGTGGGGTGAATATTCGAAGAAGGTGACAGCGGCAATGCAATCCTCCACACCTAACTGCAGGCAGATAGTTTCCTCCCCAAAGGCAAGATGAAAATCCGGAGGGAGGATCCAAAAATCTGGACATGGGAAAGCTAACAAGAGCTGTCCCTATGAGAGCCTTGAAGATTGCTTCCCACAACCAAGGAGACAAGTAAGCAGAACCCAGCAGAGCACACACCAACAAGGAAAAGGAGCCGCAAGCTCAAAATGAGCAGCTTAGAGTAGAAGTAGAGACATGGAAGAAAAGATTCACCCAGCAGAAAGGTGATGGGAAGAGGATGCAGGAGCAGCGTGAGGGAAATGGAAAGGAGCTAGTATTATAAAAAAGGAGTGTCAATGGTATAATCCCCAATGATGAGCTACGAGAGCATGCTTGGGAAGCCACAAAAAAGCTGGAAGAAAGAGCTAGAGATGAGGCCTCTCTTAGAGCACGGATTGAAGAGATGGACAGTCTGGTGCTAGAGTACAAGGTGAACAAAGGCAAGATGAATTGACAATAAAAGCCCTCAAGAACGAGATTGAGTCCACAACCCCTGCCAAGAACACAAGAGGAACAGGAGGCAAAATGACAGTCAATGAGCTGAACATCGCCCTGACAACCCATGCTAATCTAAAGAAAAGACAAGATCAACTAGATGCCACAAGGAGAACACACGCGAAAGAGATGAAGGCATCCATCTCTAAACTCAAGAAAAGACAAGAGCACGTGGAGACCATAAGGAAGGCCCACACTGCCAAAGTGCAGAGCAAAGATAAAATGATTGACGATTTCCAAGGGTGGGAAAAAAGGGAGAAGAAGGAAAAAGAAGCCTGCACAACAAAGGCTCCATGAAGAGAGGAACAAAAGAACATTGCTATTTGGAAGGAAATGGCCCTTTCTCACATGAAAAGCCTGATTCAGGTTTCCAAAAGCAGGCACAAGGCGTGCAACTGTGTAACTGGAATGAAATTGCCAAATTTATGACCCAATTAGACATGTCACAGACATAAAAACAAGGGCAGAGTAACTCTCAAGCAACACAGTTTAAGGGCGAGGAAAAAGCCCCTCATCTAGATCCTGAGAAGTGCAAGGAAGCTGCAGAATCTTATGACATGAGGATCTAGGTGAGGAGGCAATAACCCATGCACAGGGCAGGATTGCCACTTCCCCTTGCCAACGGAGTCACCTGCAAAAGAAGAAAGGGCACATCCTAGATTAGAACCAACACGAAAACCACCGTATGGGTGGAGGTATAGTCAAGGGGGAAAAATGAGACCAAGAGGGCCCTAGAAGACGGTGTTTGAAAACACGCCAATCATCTCAAGGCAGAGAGAGCCACATGCCTTTGCAGAGCAAGGATGGCCATTGATGTGATGGAAAGGGCCACGAAAACGTACCCCTATGCCAAGCTCATTGAGGGGCAGATGAAGGATAGGAGTCAGACATGCAGGGGTGAGTAGTAGGAAGAGAGCTTAGAAGCCTAGGTACGCCCAAGACAAGCCAATAAAGTTTGTCTCTGGAGGCCTCGCCCCACGGAGGAAGGACCGAATGAAAGGGACTGGCATAGGCCTTAAGATTTTTGTTTTGATTTTCAAATAACTGAAGTGGTCTAGAGGGAAAAGGAGCCAAGTGGGCTTCACCTGCTAGTGTAGCATCCACCATGATCGCTAGGTATTGGGTGTCATCTAGCCATTAGCTGGCATGCCAATTGGCTGTCTCAGCCACCGCAAGCATGCCCAATATATCTATTGGGCAACAAACTCTCGGGACATTAATCTTCTTTCTTGTAAAAACCTTGTGAGTGAATCTTGCCAATGGTGGGTAGTACCCATGATGTAGATGTAAAAGGGAAAAGGGAAACTATCGAGAAAAGAGATATAGGATATAGAAGAGAGTAGACAAGACAACTGAGAGTGTGCTATTGGGCTAAGCCTTTGATCTAGTGATACAAGTGATTTTTCTGTGCAATTCTTCATTTTCTATACTTTATAAGTCTATTTTATTCCTTGTCGTGTTAAGCTCTTTCTTGTTATGATATGACTTTGTTAAATTTGCAACAATGTGGAGCCATGGTGGATCAAATGCTAGAATCAACATCATTAACAAAAGAGATTAGATGATAATTAAGATGTGATTAGTGAGCAATTTCACTGATAATTAAGATGTGATTAGTGAGTAATTTAATTGATAATTAAGATATGATTAGATAATAATTAAGATGTGATTAGTGAGCAATTTAACTCATAGCTTAATGTAGGCATGGATAATGAAAAACCAGCAAATTCTCATTAGGCCAATGCCTCAATTTATAGGGTTTACATCCAAGCATCTAATCCCACTGATTTCTCCTTGATTCACTCCACCTCTTTTGCTTGATTCTCTCCTAGAATATCTCCACCTCTTCTCCTTGATTCTTTCCACCTCTCCCAGAATATCTCCACACCTCTCCTAAATCTCCTCATGCCACCCTTTATTCTCTCCCAGTAGATACTTCTCACCTTTTCACAGGTTCTCTCACATTTACAGATTCTCTTTTATAGCCTCTTGCCAAGGGCTTGTTCCCGCACACACTCTATTCACTTGTATATTTCAACACCTCCCCTCAAGTGAATACTCCTAGCACACCTGGGCCCTATAGCAAGTTTCCCTCTTACTTGATAGTTCGCGACCAGTGCCTCAAGTCCCTAAACTCATAGTCCTTGACACTCTCTCTCTCTATGTGTCCAAGGCTACTACAAGTGCCTGTGACCTTGACTAAAGTGCCCACACATACATCTACCACATGGCCTACATCATCGGTGGTTCAGAGGATTACTCTATTGGGGCAAGTTACGTTGGGTTTTAGGGTTTCTCTCCCTCTCTCTCTCTCTCAGAAAAGATGACTGACTCCACTTCCTTAGGAGCCTCCATGAAGTTTGCCGATGTCGTTCCTTCTCCTCTGGGTTTGCTGTAGTAGCAGTCTCTTGCCATGTGTCCTGGCTTTCCACAGTTGTGGAAACAAGTGAAGTTCCTTCCTCCTACTTTGCCTCTTCCTCATCCTCGTCCTCGAGAGAATCCTCCTCGGGTGAAGAATGCTTTTTTTTCTCCTGCTGCTGTCGAGTCCAGCCATTTCTTCTCTTTACCTCTGGTCTCTTGCTCTAGTAGAGCTCCTTCTATCTCGTGTAGCTTCAATTCAGGTACATTCTTTAGTGTTGCTACAATGTTTTCATATTCACCTTTGTCCACACTCTTTAGAAGCATTGCTAGTGCCTCATCATTTTCTACCTTTTTGCCAATAGCTGAGTTGTTGCTTAATGCTTTTATATCTGTTCAAGTGTGTGATTAAAGGTTCACTTTCCTTCATATCCAATTTGTAGAACTGCATTAATAGATTTATCTTTGAATTTTTAGCTTGTGTGCCAAATAATTTATTAAGTTCATCCCATGCATCTTTTGCCCACTGTTTCCCTGTGATGTGATGAATGATTTTATCATTTAAACTGAGTGCGATAAGTCCCCAATGCTTTTTCATTCCTTCTCTTTCACTCATTTTTCCCTCTCACCTCTGGGCGTTCATCTCTTCCCTCAACTAGCCCCCACAGATTTTTCCTCCTTATCATGAGCAGATACATGGTTTTTGTCTGCCATGTGTAAAACTGATCCCTATTAAATTTGGCTATCTCTTGTGGCCGTACTCATGATAATGTGAAGGGGGTCTTACCTCTCGATCCAATTTCAAGATTCAAGGGCAGTGTCTACCCTTTATAACTCAATCTGGTGTTTAGGTGATGATTATAATAGATTTATCAGCTTAAATTTACCAGAAATTACATTAAACCAAGGGTAACAAATCTGTATGGAATGGTTGGAGTATCAAACCATCTCCGAATTGCAATCTCAATTTATAGAGATCTGCATTAGATACCTAATGGTTAATTTGGACCCTCAATCGCACCAAAATATAGTGATTAGTACTAATTAATCACTGATTAGTAAATCCTCTATTTTGTGTGCAAAAAACAGAGTATGTGGGAGTCCAGATCTGAGGCCATAGAGTTCAAATGAGCTCAAATCCTTTCAAGGCCATCAATAGCAATTAGTCTAGTAGAGGATTAAGCTAAGAAACACAAGATTTGACCAAATATTGAATGCTTAGACTCTGTTTTACCAAAGTCACCTGCAGATTTGATGAAGAGCTTGGATCTCACTGTAGACTTGATCAAATCAAAATGTGTCTTCACCAGCTTGTAGGGCACCCTTGAAAACCCCTAGGGCCAATAGGAATTGGATCTATTGCATCTGGTACAAAAGAAATCTCAGTTTGCTTAAAAAAGTGACACCTGCAAAATCGTGAATTTTTGCAACTGTAGAAGGTGGTTTGGCATGCCGATTGGATAGGCTGAATGGTGGGGAGTACAACTATGTTTGGCTAAAGGCTTCTACTATAATATTTCTCCTGGAGGGAGATCAAGCCCCTCCACTGGCTGCTGGGGGTGTAGAGACTACTTGAAAAAGAGGTAAAAAGTCTAATTATCTACTAATCCTAGTTAGCCAGGTGATTAGCAAGATAATGGGCTCACAAATTGATGGATTCTAGGCTAGGATCTTATACCATGTTAAATTTGCAGCAATGTGATGAGCTTTGGTGATCAAATGCTAGAAAAAATATCATTAACAAAGAGATTAGATGATAATTAAGACATGATTAGTGAGCAATTAACTGATAGCTTAATGTAGTCATGGATAATAAAAAACGAGCAAATTCTCATTAGGCCAATGCCTCAATTTATAGGGTTTACATCCAAGCATCTAATCCCACTGATTTCTCCTTGATTCACTCCACCTCTTTTGCTTGATTCTCTCCACCTCTCCCACAATATCTCCACACCTCCTAAATCTCCTGATGCTACCCTTTATTCTCTCCCAGTAGATACTTCTCACCTTTTCACAAGTTCTCTGACATTTACAGATTCTCTTTTACAGCCTCTTGCCAAGGGCTTGTTCTTGCACACACCCTATTCACTTGTATATTTCAACAGCCTTCTCATTAGGAATTGCACTCATAGTCGTTCCTATTTGGATGTGGCTCCCATCTAGAAACAGAATCAAGAGTCATGTAAGGGATCCCGACAGATGCAAGAACCAACCTCTTTGGCTAGCATGACAAACTCTCTTAGCCTAGTCAATTGGTGGTGCAATGCATTAGCGTTATCTTATCTCATTGGGCATAGTTTCATTAGTCGCGTCTCCTTCAGAGCTGACTAGGTGGTCCGGAACCACGCAAGTACCAAGTCTCGACCAGAAAACGACAACATGCATAATCTTTATGCATGCTTAGAGCATGCATACTCTATGCATACATAAATCATGCTCTCCTTATGCATGCCTATAGTATAGAGCATAGAGTATGCATGCATAGATCTTGCATACTCTATGTCTATGCATGCATAAACCATGCTCTCTTTATGCATGCCTAAATCATAGAGCATGGAGTATACATGCATAGACCTGGCACACTCTATACTCTATGCATGTATAAAGAGTATAGAGCATGGATACATAAAGATTATAGATGTTAGACTATACTCTATGCATGTATAAAGAGCATCAAGCGTATGCATACATAAGAGTATAGATGCACACAAAGAGTATGCATGCTATGTATGCATAGAGCATGCATACTCTTTTCATGCATAGAGCATAAGTATAAATATATATAGTATGCATAGAGTATGTATAGAGAATACTTTTCTTAGCATTTCTCTCATGATTACCTCATTTTCTTGTATTGTAGGTCTCTTATGTTTTTTGAGCCGTTAGCTCTTCTAGACCACTCGAGGTAAGCTCTTACACACAAGGTCTTTTTTTATTTATGCTTTTGTATGTATGAGTATATCTTGTTTTGAGCCTTATCTATGTTTTGTTTAAAAAAGTAGCTATATCTAGTAATCCATGACACTTCCACTATGTAAACACTACCTATAGCACATGCATTTAAGGGGTATTTAAAAATAACCTTATTAAAAAATTTTGTATATTAAAGATACCCCTTATTTATGGAGTTTTGTAATAAAACTAACCCTTATGTATGGATTTTTTCACTTTTCAATTTAAAAAACACTTATGTATGTAAATATTTATGTACGTCCATCCAAGAAAAAACCCCTTCTGTTGAATGCACGTGCTATCTTACATATTCTTTAGTGGACCCCCTAGGGACTACATGGAAGATAAGATCCAAAATTTCTTCTAGATACTTTGCCCTAATCAACATGACATAGCTAGGTTGGAGCTTACTTCACATGTTCTCGGGTCATCGAGTCCCGCCACCCTGAGTACTTGGAATAGTGCTAGTGGTGCAGAGAGTTCACAACATAGGTCTCATAGCATCCATAGTGCTGGTAGTAGTGCTAATGGCAGTAGCGATTCACTCCAAGCATCACTTTGTCACACTCTCCTTTTGTTCATACTCCCTTCACTCCTTGCTCTCCAGCATAATCAAGGCTAGAGCCACTCTAGTTGGTAGGCACTCCTTTTTCTCATACTCCCTTTACTCGCTCTGCAAAGCAACATCAAGGTACCTATACTCTTATAGATGCTATGATGAAGGATACATCACTACAAGGGATCGGGCTCATACCCGCACTCCTAGCTACTAAAAATGACTTGTGAAAAAAAGTAGCGGGCCCGTGTATCAGCGCGTGTATAATCGCGGCCAGAGACATGCGTGTAAAAGCGCGTGTATAGGAATGTTCAGACGCGCTGATACACGAGCATATACACGCGTTCTGTCAGTTTAGCTGTGCTTAGACGCGCTGATAGAAGGGTGTATACATGCATTTTGTCAGTTTAGCTGCGCTTATACACGCGTATTTCATAGATTTGACGCGTCTATACACGCGTGTTTTATAGATTATCCGTGTATATACACGTGAATTTTTACAGAGTTGACGCGTCTATACACGCGAACAGAGCAAAAAAAAATCCAGAGAGTGCTTTTTGGTACCTGAATGCTGTTCCAGCATTCCAGCACCCAATAACACTCTCTGGATTTTTTTTTTGGGTGCATTGGACCATCCACGAGGAAGATATCCACGAGGAAGATTTAAGACAAGAACGACATGAATGCATACATTGTCAATACACGATTCAAGACAGACATGAATGCAATACTATCGATTCACGATTCAATATTACTCTATCAAAATTTTATGTGTACACATATATACAAGGGAGTCCATATGTCAAAGTAGCCCATGGCTTCAGTTACAAAAATATATATACAACCACATCCTTAATATGGAATGTGATACTATAAGTCTAAGTACTACTCAGACCCAGATGATGACTCGCTTCTCCCTCCATGCTCAGATGAGCTCACATCGGTTGGAATGTCCGATGAGTAGTGCTCACGTCCACCCTCTGCAGTGGCGGCGGGTGGATCATCAGCAGCTTGTGCCTGTTCAAGTAATATATAGTATATAAGTATATATATATGTAATTCAATAAACCAAAATCATTCGTTTAGAGTTTTCAAGTACCTGTCGACCGTATGGTCTCATGGCCATCTCAAACTGCACATCCGTAATACGTCCCTCGGCTCTGAAGAGGGCCCACGTGTCACGTCTGCTATGCCGGCGAGCATACCCAGTATCGTGGGCTGTGGGCTTCCTCGCCGTAACCCGTCTCGCTGTATCATAATCAACACAATTTGTAAGATTAAAACAATCATAGAATCAATGAATTAAGTAAACAATCAAATAAAGTGGCAAGATACTTATGAACTCTGCCTCCCATGACTCAACGCCGCCAGATCCGAAATGCGAAGATCCAATGGTGCCCATCTGGATCCGTCGTGCCTCCACATGCTGCGTACTCTTCACGCCACTCTCTGCTCGTTTCTTTGCCTCCTTCCACTCGCGTTTGTGCACAGTGGGGTGGTAGGTTTCTCGGCAGGATAGCCACCCGCAGCCACATTTAGCCCATCATCGTACGCGAGTTTTTTAAGGTAAGATCTTTTATTACTTAAGATCTCCCTTATTCGCGTCCTTCCCCATACATCCGAGAATGTAGCATGTGGGGGATTGGGGTTCCGACTATGTACAGCCTCTATCACCTCCCCAACTAATCGGCTATTTTGATCTTTAAATCTAATAAAACAATTTCTATACAAGTTTGATACTACCCCACGCATGTACTCCATTACCTCTTTCCCCCTCGCATCCATCACTATCCCGCCCCTATCTGTCACATCATAGCAGATCACTCCCTCCACCTGGCTCATCTCCTCCTCATCCTCACTGTCTCCTCTAACTCTTCTCCCTCTATCTCCTCTCTCACCGCGTGCCCTACTACCTCCCCCACCAAAGCACCCGCCGCCGCATCCTCCACTCCCACTCTTCCTACTGCTGCGGGTGGAGTCACGACTGGGGGATTGTCTACGTGATGGTGGCTATGAGCCCTGACGTGACGGTGGCTCTGAGAGTACGTGATGGTGGCTGTGAGCCCTACATGACGGTGCTTGGGAGGGTGTGCGTGAGTGTGTCTGGGACGAGGTATGTCTCCTCGGTGGGCGTGGAAGAGGAGAAGCTGCATGCCATCTCGTCGGACTCGCAGGCACAGACGGTAGTGGAGTGCCCTGGATACTCGTGGTAGGGGTATAGACACCAGGCATGGAAGGAGGGGGATGGGCATACATGTACTCTGTAAGCTCAACTGGACCAGGATGGCGCCCAAAATGATTTAGCATCTCCATCAGTCAATTGCTGTACGCAAATGGATCGGATGAAGAACCTGGATCCATAAAGAATCTGCAAAAATAAAAGTATATACATGATTGCATCAAAGCACAAATGCAAGCTAGCACATATGATTTTCCACCATCAAACTGACATCACTATCTAGAGAATTCACATCTTCAACAACACTCAGAACTATAGAGTTATCCTCCTACAACTCTTCAAAAACTACATCACTATCACCACAACATCCATCTTGTGTGGTTATCTTCAAAGGTTGCACACACATTATTGCATGCATGACTATCACCATCCTCATGTACATCATGGGCTGTCTCTTGACTCACATCGAGAGATAAGTCATCATGATAGCATACTTGTATTCATCACATAAGCCATAGATCACCTCCACATTAGTACCAAGTGAATCAGCACAAACACAAATACCATCATCCAAGCCACCCATCAGCTCTAAGACCATAGTATGGGGTAAACATAGTCGCGTGTATACACCCGTCCAAAAATGTGTGTATATGCGTGTGAACCGTTTGTGCAGACAGGATACACGCAGACATACACGCATTCCTACGCACGACCTGCGAAATTTTTTTTTTGAAAGCGACCGACCTCTGACAAATCGTCCTTATAAAAAGCCCAATGTGGCCCCCTGTCACAATCGTTCACCAGATGGCAACCAGAGAAGGAGAAGGATGGAGACAAACCCATAAACGAAAGAGACAATAGCATAAACAAATGGAAGGAAAGAGACAGGGCAAAGGACAAACTGACTCACCTCTGAAAAAGTGAGTCTTCTTTTTGGCTAGTTTCCTTCACCCGTGTGTGCTCCTTGTCTGCTCCTTGTACTTAGGTTTAGTGCTCTGTTGGAAGAGGCGACGATGAAGGAGAGCAGATCTATATTTTGAAAATGTTTATGCAAAAGATTGGAAGCGTATTTGGGAGTCTACAAATATTCTTCCTCCAGATGGCATGAATAGGTATAGTAATGTTTTTCAATCTTGTTTTGTGTAGTCTCTAATTGGATTAAAGGTCACATAGAGCAATCCCTTGTGTAGGTACTCCATTTTTTTCGGCTACCATATTGGACCCATCTTAAGATCAACCATCTTCTTGGTCCCATGCACATCTTCAAGAATGTGGGATCTGGTATTTGGGAACATGTTATTGGTAAACGAGACAATGTTAGCGTACAGGAGGACTTGCGGGTCGCAGGATGTATGCATCAAGCTTGGCCACGAGAGGAGGGTGGGCACGTTCGTCTTCCGCCTGCACCATGGATTATATCAAAGAAAGAGGAGAAGCATGTAAAGCAGGCCATCACCACTTTACGTACTCCCACTGGATGCATGAGATCATTGAAGGAAGCCTTTACAACCACTAAGAAAAGAGGCGTTGAGCAACTATATGGGTTTGAAGTCCCACGATTGGCACAAGATGCTCCAAGTAAGTGTTTTCCAAGTCTTGTACGTTGAAATTAAATTTTGTAATGCCATAAACCATACATACATGTGCTCTTATGTGTGCAGTTCATACTACCTACTAGCATCGACCATTGTGCAAATAAGAGTTTGAAAAAATGTATTTATAAGATGGACGAGCTTGCCATGTAAAACCCATTTTAGCATTTCAACTTGAGATTGCAATAAGACATTCTTTATTAAGGCATATGTTATTGTTTAAAAGAATACAAAATTTAAATAGTAAATCAATCAAATAGATCACTAATTAACAATTAATAGAGAAGCCGAGACCATACCTCAACTCTTAAGAATGATATATAATTGAAAAACAAAATATGTATATACCTTATAGAAATTTGTCGTTTATCGTTGCCTTTGCTCGTTACAAGAGCTTTAGAACTTGACATATGAGAATAGAGTCTTCTAATACCTTATCTTACGATTGAGATCATCCTATCATCCCCAAGCTTTGTCTCCTCTTACTTGTACTGTGATGCTTCTCTCTTTCTAAGGTCTATGGCAAAATAGCCTTCTCTTACAGGACTACGGCATACTATTCTTTCTCTAAAAGAAAAGCTATGGAGTTTTGGTCTCTTCCTCCGAAAGACCATAGCAATCTAAGCTTCTTTTCTAAGATATTAGATAAGAATGAAGGGATATATACATCTCAAACTCTAGGATTACCTTGAGGCTACTTGCTGCCTTCTCATAGTTTTCTCTGTGTAGAGACCCTGATAGAAACAGCAAATTGTTTTGGCCATAACTCTCTGATAAAAACTCAGAATATAAACATATAACCAATCAAAAGAACGGGAAGGCATCCAATCTACAAGCTAGCGCGGGCAGAATAGGCAAAAACGTCTGTATATAGCCACAAACGCGCCATCTTTAGAAACACGTTGTTTTTTCACGTTTTTAGTATGCATGGACTCTAAATGTGTAAAAGTACTCTAAATGTGTAAAAGTACTCTAAATATGACCTCTTATCACCTAAATTCGAAATTCTATTTTTGGGGATACTTATCTCTTGATAAAACTATTCATATGTTCTTATTTTTTTAGGATTTTTGGAGCTAATATTTTTATTCTAACACTTTCATTATGTTTCTAGCCTTGTTGTCTCACTCTTGTCTAATTACACTCTCTTTCCTTATTGAAATCTATATTAAAAGAGACACATACATACATGGCTTGGGAGAGACCTTACAGATGGATTCTGTGAAGAGAATCATCCTTTTCCCTTCACCTATCATTAATATGTCTTAAAGAAGGAAGAAAAGATACTCAATAAAGGAACCTAAGGACATAATTGTGAAGTCTTGAACAATGGCTTAACTCAACATCAACTCACAGTAAACGTACAATGTACATAAGTAGGGATTGATCTATTATTCAACTCTCATTCTAGAGCCATGGATCTAGTGGGAATCACTCATAAACGCACTAGAGAAATAGAGGAACAAATCATGCGTCTATGATGCTTCCACACCACCACACCCAATGTTGCACGGAACACCCTCGAAAGGGTTACACTTATGTAAGCATGATCTTGGTAGAGTCAAGTTTAGACTCTTGATCTTCATTATCAGAGTCATTTAGATTACTTTGTATATGCAAGGATGGCCTCCTTTTTTTACAATTAACTCACTAAGGTGTTTCATATCAGTAACCCAGTTCAGGCAAGTCATCAATAGTATAGCTTAGCAAAGCCAATCACTTGTGCACACACTTATCTCATAACCTCTATATTGCTCAATGTCAAAAATGACTTAACTCACTAAGGTGTTTCATATCAGTAACCCAATTTAGGCAAGTCATCAATAGTATAGCTCAGCAAAGCCAATCACTTGTTCACACACTTATCTCATAACTTCTATATTGTTCAATATAAAAAATGACTTATACAAATGACTATCTTTCACACTAGGTTGGACAAAACAAGAAAATAGTCCCGGGCCACTAGTTCTAGTCAAAAGCAACACAAAGTTTGTGCCTTCTCTATTTGGCATCAAGCTCATGGTAAGACCACTTTACAGATTCCAACACCATCTAGGCCGATGAGGGTGTTGAGACGGTACACGTGGGCTGTGAGGTGTAGGGAGCTAGATGGGACACATGCATCGGGTTGTGGGTGTGTAGTTAGGTAGGGAGCGTGAGGGCAGGAGCACTACAAGGGAGCCAATGGCATGGGTGGCATAGTCTTTAAGGTAACGAGAATGGGTGCAGCTAGGTTAGACATGAGTGTTATCAAAGGCTTTTGGGGTGACAGCTGGTAGCCAAGGGATTATACATGAGTGTGAGCACTTAACGTGGGCACGTAGGTCAACACATGATGGCAAGGGAAGAGATGACACCTGGAGAGGCCCATGCATGAGATGTATGTGGTTCGTCCCTCCCATGCGTGGGCATGGGTAATCATCCCCATGACATGGTTCCCCTATACAGTACGGCCACACAGGAGAAAGGGGGCTTAGGCAGGGTTGATAGTGGTCATCAAAAGCATGATAGCATGGGGGCCTATAGAGTGATAGGGTCAAAGGGAGGAGCGTGTGGGAGACGCTCCTGGAGGGGCCTCATGCATGGGTGTCATTAGGGTTTGAAAGTACAAGCTTAATGAAAGTGAGTAAGTGGTTGAGGTAAATGCTCAAACTAATAAGGCATGTCATTCTTAGCTCAAGAAGGTGAGGGCATGGCTCATAATGTTGCCTATGCCTCTTACAAATACAATGCCAAGAAACGTTTATCAAAAACATGACCATCAACAAGGTAGAGCACTTAGGGATGCTATGCTCAAACTTAAAACTCATCTTAGAAGATGAAAATGCTGAGTATGCAGCGGAATAACATGCCTTGGGCTTGGGAAATGAGAGCATATGGCTTATGACATGCCTATGCCTCTTACAAACAAGAGCCTCAAGGGTGATATACAAAAACATTAAAGATGAGCACTTAGTGTACATGTGCCCAACTTTAAACCACTCAAGGAACTGAGTTTGATGATAAAAAACCAGAAAACTTCAACCTCTTTGGCTTATGGGATGAAGACAATAATGGCTTATGGTTGCTCCATTTCTCCTTGAAATCTTGCCAAGGTAAGCATAGATGCGGGTTGATGAAGACTTATAATGTGGCACTTATGGTGTGTGCCCGGCCTCCAATATTGATGAAGAAGAGCCTCCTTAGTGTTAAAGACCTCCTCCTTTGATGGTTATGACCACTATTAGTGTTAAGCAACACTATCAGTGTTTATGAACACTATTAACAAACTTGAGCAAGCTTTCATAGAGAAAAAACAGTAGGTGCTTGGTTTTTCAACTCCCACGATCGATTCAGCCCGCCATTAGGGCTGAGATTTGAGATCCTAAGCCCTTAGGTCATGGGCTTCAAAAGCCCTAACTTACCTCAGGCCTATGGTGCCCACAGGCGGGTGCCCACAGGTGGTGTATTGGTGTACGACAGTAGCAACGTAGAAGAAACGGTGCCGGCCTACTTAGAGCTCAATGCCGCGGCCTCCTAAGAGTAAATCTAGCAATTGATGGTACAAAGCTGAGCGCCTAGGAGTCTTCTTCAACTTCCTAGTTGAAAGCACGCTGAGATTCGTCCTCTTCAAGTTGTTGGAAGGCCTCCACTCGCTGGGGGTAGATGAGATGCACTCTAAAAACCACTTTTTTGACTATTCTACACCTTGCAAGTTGCCTAGCTCTAGCTCTAGATTCGTCCTCTTCAAGCTGTTGGAAGGCCTCCACTCGCTGGGGGTAGATGAGATGCACTCTAAAAACCACTTTTTGACCTATTCTACACCTTGCAAGTTGCCTAGCTCTAGATACCATGATAGAATTCGTGGTGCTTATACTAGATCAAAAAGATGAGGAGAGAGAGACCCAAAATACAAGAAAAGATCTTGCTTATTAAGTTGCTCAAAATACAACTAAGCTTCATGCTCATACAAATGCTTTTGGCATGTGCCTTTAAATAGGCTTGCTAGTGGCCTAGGGTTAGGTAGCTCCCTTAGGACCATTCACACCCACACACCTTCTACACCCTTGTTCACTAAGGCTCCAAGGCCTATATCTTAATAGTTATCCCCATGGGTTGGCCCCCCATAGTATGGCCACACATGAGAAAGGGGGGCTTGGGGAGGGTTGATAGTGGTCGTCGAAAGCGACCGTGGGCACACGGTGTTGGCGGCCAAGAGATGCATGGTTTGAACATGAGGGGAAGCCCATGTACATGAGAGCGAAGGAGAAGAAGATGGCATAGGGCATGAACCTGGGTGATTTAAGCCCATGGGTGCTAAGGAAGGAGGGGATACATGTGGAGACATAAGAGTGTTGAGCTGCATGAGTGAAGCATGATTGGGGCCGGCAGCAGCGGCGGTGGGCACAAGCGAAGGGGGAGGGGACAGTGGGTGCAAGGGTATCCCCCCCCATGCGGGTACAATCCCCTCGCCCCCTTAGTGTGGCCATACACAAGAGGTAGCCAAAAAGGGTCGGGCAATTGGGCTAGGCAGTTCGGCTGGCCATGTTTTGTTTGTTCTCGAGAAAAAATGTTGGGGGGGTTAATAATTAAGTGGAAGAAGTAGGAGGTTTGTAATAAAGTAAAAATTATATAGACGAGAGGGTTAAATTATTTTTTTGGGGGGAGGGGGTAGAAAATTAAAAGAAGAAGGGGGTTAGATAAAGAGGGGGGTGGAGAAAATAAAAAAAAGACTTGGTTTTTGTTTTGTGAATGTGTGTGTGCACATGTATTTTGTATATGTGAATGTGTGTGCCACATGCATTTTATGTGTGTGAATGTGTGTATGCAAATGTGTGTGTGCACGTTCGGGTGTGCATACATTGTGTGCACGTGTATGTGTTTTTGTTTTTTATAGTTTTTTTTAAAAACTTTGTTTTAAATTTTAAGTTTTCAATCATTCTTATTTATATTTCTTTCAATCATTCTTATTTATATTTGCATGTACAATTGAGAGGGTGTGCTATGTTACATATGCACCAACTGGGGTTCAATGAGGGATCAATGAGTGAAGGAAGAAAATTGCTTGCCCATCCAACAACAAAAGCTTGGATGTCAAAAACTTTGTTTTAAATTTTAAGTTTTCAATCATTCTTATTTATATTTGCATGTACAATTGAGAGGGTGTGCTATGTTACATATGCATCAACTGGGGTTTAATGAGGGATCAATGAGTGAAGGAAGAAAATTGCTTGCCCATCCAACAACAAAAGCTTGGATGTCGTGGCGCTGGATTTGTTGGTGCACTTGATTGAACTTTGGCCTTCTAGTTGGTGAGTTGGTGTTGTAGTGTAGCGCACGTAGGTGTTGTGGGACCTTGGTGATCGCTTTGAGCTATCAGATTTCTTGGCACGCACCTTGGTCACTTTTGAGCCGTTAGACCGCTTGCGGAAGCAAAGGTAGTGTGTGCACTACTTTGTTGGGGTTTTGACACTATGGGTTGCTCTTGTTTTTTATTAGAAATGACAAGGTTATGGCCATCACGCCACACATAGCCATGGTGATACACCCATTAACTCTTCTGACTGCTTTAATGGTAGTGTTGGCACGTGAGTCTAGGAAGAAGCTACTACTCTCCACTCTTGCTTAATCTTTGGGGGTGGTGTTGGAGCATGGCTTTGGGTCTCCACTCTATCTTGGATTTGACATTTGGGTGTATGTAGAGGCCTATGACACGAGTTTCTTTGACCTTGGAACCCAAATGTAGGGGTTCCCTTTGTAGAAATCTTGATCTTCCTAACAACGCAGTGTTGATTATTGGGGCCACCATCACTTGCTCTCTTTGGCTAAGGGAGTTGTGGTGTGGATGGTGAGGTTTTGGGACCCAAGACGAGTTCCCCTTGTAGAAGCCTTGAGCTTCTAACATCTCGAGGGGGGGGGAGGGGGGAGGGGGGAGGGGGGAGGGGGAGGGGGAGGGGGGGAGGGTTGTGGGTAAGCCTCTTTTGTGTGAGGCTCTCACTTGGAAGATTTGTGCTCATAGGTAGGATTTTGGACAAAATATGGCTGTTAAGACTTTGCTTTAGCATCATACATTCCTTGGCTAGGTAGGGTAATCTTAGGTACCCATTCTTTCTTGGTGACCTCCCTGAAGGTTTGTTGAGTTTGTCATTGTTGTGGGGGTGGTCTTTGTCTCTGTTGTTGGCAAGGCTTTGTAAAGATCTCCATAAAAAGGGGATGGTGGTGTAAATTGATGATAAGGCTTAGGATGGTCTAGGGTTTATCCACCAAGGCTACAAGTATCATTTTGTGGGGTAGATTAAGTTGTGGTTCACTTTTTCCAAATAATGATACTTTCAGTGGTGGTTGCAATCCATCTCCTTTCAAGGATGATATATTATTTGACTGTACATGCGGGGGTCATATAAAACTTGCAAGATGGAGATTTAGATCCAATGAAAAACTCTGCTTCAAAACAATTGGCAGTCATGGACTAATAATTATTTACTGTAGTAATTATTACAATAATGGTAGTTGTGGTTGCCTAATAATTATCTACTATGGTAATGGTAGCTGTGAATGGTGTGAGGGGTGGGTGGCCTAACAAGTCCATGTCTCTTGTAAGACAAAAGATTGTGACTAGCCCTGATATCGAGGCTGATCAACCCAAAGGATCCACTCATACTTGGGTTTTCCTTTCTTACTTATCTCTAAGGTAATGGAGGCTTGATTTTCTTCTTTCTTTATTATCTCCTTTTACTCGAAGCAAACACTATAACTAGCAACAACCACCTTCTCTACTATCAAACTCTTAGCTTCAAGTGGTAGTTCATCAATCTAAAAAGGTCCATTCAAAGAAGCTACGAGCAGTCTTGGGGGGTGCACTACTAGAAAACCCTAGGTATCACGTGCGTTCAAGAGGTATTTTAAGAACCCCTTAACTAAAATTTTTCCCCCAATAAAACAACCCCTCTTTACTTATGAACTAAATGATTTTTTTTCTAAAATTGAATTGAAAAACCCCTCCTGTTAATGTAATTGTATTAATTTTTCTCAATGTATCTAATTAAAAAACCCCTCCTGTTCAACTGACGTGGTACACTAACATTTTTTGAGTTGAACCCCCACCCCACCCCCCCCCCCCCCCCCCCCGCGACGAGTGAGCAGTATAGCAATTTGGCATAAGCAGTTTGGCAAGAAAGTGAAAAATCTAGCTCTTCCTTCTATAGGGCTTCCTGTAAGGGAACTTTTGGATAAGAATGAGTACACATATGAATGGAATGTGGAATAAGTAATGTGGACTGATGAGGGATAATGTGGAAAGACGACAGTTCATTATAGAAACTGTATTTGTGACCTGTTTGTAAATGATTGTTTTATGTCAAGAATGTTGGGGAAGCATTTTGACCGTCTTGTGATTAAGGTCGTGGAGACCTAACTGATAAAGTTTCAACAGCTGACGGAGACTCAACGGAAGACATCTCGCGTATCATGGTCGGCCGAGGTCTTGACCAGCCTCGGTTCGAGGATCCTAGAGGGTGCTGACCATATGGTGCTCGGGCTCTGGGTCGCCGAAGATACCCACACGTGTGTCGTGAAAGATATTGAATCAAGGAGTAAGAGTTGTTTTCTGAAACCGGGCATGGATCTGGTTGATTGACCTTGCTGGTCCTCAACGGATGAGTCCATGGCTCTTTTATATGGATCTATTGGTTGATTCCATCTTGATTTTTATAAGTGATTATATTGCCGGGTACTATGAGCTAGGAACTATTGAAAAGGCCCCTAACTGGACAGGTGGTGAGCGTTCTAGTTGCCAATGATGCCATAGATACTCCGATGAACGAATGATTGGAAATTAAGATTCAACTAGATATTTTGGAGGATTGTGATCAGTGATACAATGGTTTCATTAAAAGATTGTTTTAAAGATAGCTAATGCTGAGAAAAAAAGACAATTTCATATTGGGTGTGTAAGTGGTGTGAGTAGTTTTATGTTTGCATGAACATCTGGCTAGGGGGCTTGGGAACTCCTTTCCTTGGTACCCGGGACAAAACCTAACCAAATTCCTAATTGGATCCCATCACTACAGTGGTTGGGCGATTCGCTAACCCATGGGACTGGATGGGGTTAGGCTGGACTGATGGATCCGTAAATCGAGATTCAATTTCTGTTTAGTTCGATAGATGAAGTAAATCCCGGATAAAAATTGTTCCATGGAAAAGAATCAATGGTTGTGCCTCTCAATGAGGAAAAAAGCGTTGGTCTCTATGATCCAAGTACAGTCTTTTTCCCTGATCTGACTATGGGACTTACGGGTTCGGTCAGATGAGCTCAGTCAGTTAAGGCTTTTGACTATGTTAGGGAAAAGTTATCCTGGTGGAATCGCCCGTGCTTTCCGGGCAAAGGAAGTTTTTTCGGGTTCGGTTTTGGAAAAACCGATGGATTAGTCTGTGTCTGGATATCCGTGGGTGAGGCCCCGAGTGTGGGACCCTGCCCCGCGGAAGAAGTGCTACTTCCGTTGCTAGCACCCTTGAAATTGTTGTGCGGTGGGGGCAGGGATCTCACAGTTGGTATCAGAGCTATTTGGCTAATGAGGATCAACCGAGAAGCCAAATATGTCAAAAATTTATCAAGAAGCACTAAAAGGTTGTAATTGTGTGATAAAATTTATACAATTTGATATTTAAACTGAAATTCATAAATTGGTAATTAGGTCTTCAGATAGAAGTACCGCAATTGTATGGAATCCCTGACTGCTTGAGGCCTAGACATGATGGTATTTACCTTATAGTTCTAAGAACTGTGACTACCCGTATATACGGAGGGTATAACTGCAGCTCTTTACTGGCAGTATATACGAAAATGGATGTATGGATGTGGATGTAGATGTGGAAATGAATGTATGGATGTGGATGTATTTATTTTTTAGTGATGTGGAAATGAATGTATGGATATGGATGTATTTATTTTTTAGTGAATGTATGGATGTGGATATGGATGTATATGTATGAATGTGGATGTGGAATTGGATGTACGAATGTGGATGTGTATGTGGAATAATAAATGCGAATGTGTATGTGAAATGATGAGACGTCAATATGAGTGAATGGATGAGATGTGATGACATGTGAATTGGGATGTGAATAAATGATATGTGATGTGAATGAATCTGATGTGATGAGATGGAAAATACTGTGATTGGATGAGAATGAGTACACATATGAATGGAATGTCAAATAAGTAATGTGGACTGATGAGGGATAATGTGGAAAGACGAGAGTTCATTATAGAAACTGTATTTGTGACCTGTTTGTAAATGATTGTTTTATGTCAAGAATGTTGGGAAAGCATTTTGACCGTCTTGTGATTAAGGTCATGGAGACCTAACTGATAAAGTTGCAATAGCTGACGGAGAGTTAACAGAGGACGTCTCGTGTAGCATGGTCGGCCGAGGTCTTGACCAGCCTCGGTTCGATTTAAATGGTGAGCTTTCGGTATGGTGGATGAGGGACCAAGGAAGCGACCTATGAGTGAAGCGCTAGGTGACCTGCGAAGGATCCCAGAGGGTGTTGACCATATGGTGCTCGGGCTCTGGGTCGCCGAAGATACCCACACGTGCATCGTGGAAGATATTGAATCAAGGAGTAAGAGTTGTTTTTTGAAACTGGGCATAGATCTGGATGATTGACCTTGCTTGTCCTCAACGGATGAGTTCATGGCTCTTTTATATGGCTCTTTCATGGCTCTTTTATATGGATCTGTTGGTTGATCTTGCTGATCTTCAACAGAGATTCCATCTTGATTTTTATAAGTGATTATTTTGCCGGGTACTAAGAGCTAGAAACTATTGAAATGGCCCCTGAGTGGACAGGTGGTGAGAGCGTTCTGGTTGCAAATGATGCCATATATACTCCGATGAAGAAATGATTGAAAATTAAGATTCAACCGGATATTTTGGAGGATTGTGATCAGTGATACAATGGTTTCATTAAAGGATTGTTTTAAAGATAGTTGATGCTGAGAAAAAAAGACAATTTCATATTGGGTGTGTAAGTGGTGTGACTAGTTTTATGTTTGCATGAACATCCGGCTAGGGGGCCTGGGAACTCTTTTCCTTAGTACCCGAGACAAAACCTAACCAAATTCCTAATTGGATCCCATCACTACAGTGGTTGGGCGATTCGCTAACCCATGGGACTGGATGGGGTTAGGCTGGATTTATGGATCCGTAAATCGAGACTCAATTTTTGTTTAGTTCGATAGATGAAGTAAATCCCGGACAAAAATTGTTCTAAGAAAAAGAATCAAGAAAAGAATCAACGGCTGTGCCTCTCAATGAGGAAAAAGGCGTTCGTCTCTATAATCCAAGTACAGTCTTTTTCCTTGATCTGACTATGGGACTTACGAGTTCGGTCAGATGAGCTCAGTTAGTTAAGGCTTTTGACTACGTTAGGGAAAAGTTATCCTGGTGGAATCGCCCGTGCTTTCCGGACAAAGGAAGTTTTTCCGGGTTCGGTTTTGGAAAAACCGATGGATTAGTCTCTGTCTGGATATCCGTGGGCGAGGCCCCGAGTGTGGGACCTTGCCTCCTGGAAGAAGTGCTACTTCCGCTGCTAGCACCCCTGAAATTGTTGCGGGACAGGGATCTCACACTTGGTATCAGAGCTATTTGGCTAATGAGGATCAACCGAGAAGCCAAATATGTCAAAAATTTATCAAGAAGCACTAAAAGGTTGTAATTGTGTGATAAAATTTATACAATTTGATATTCAAACTGAAATTTATAAATTGGTAATTGGGTCTTCAGATGGAAGTACCACAATTGTATGGAATCCCTGATTGCTTGAGGCCTAGACATGATGGTATTTACCTTATAGTTTCAAGAACCGTGACTACCCGTATATACTGAGGGTATAACTGCAGCTCTTTACTGGCAGTATATACGAGTAAATCTAAGACTTGAAATTATAAGCATTAATGCTATCCAAATGATGAATTCGAATGTGGTTGATATGATTTTTAAATTCTGGTCAGTGAACTGATGAGTTGATTTGGATTCTGATTGAAAAACAATGATTCCTGAAATTTAGTTGAAATGTAATAAACTGAGCAAAACCACAATGAGAATGAATGGGACCAGTCCCTGTGATGATGTTCATAACTGGAATGACGTTAATGACTACAGCAAATCACTATGATATTAGTGGATTATGCTGGCAGATTACTACTGTTAACTTTTGATGATCAGTGGATCAAGTTAAGGGATGATAAATTAAAAATCTAAAAAATTAAAATCCTGATGGAGGACTGTTCAGATAGAAAAATTCAGTCTGATGGACCATTATTGTGTTAAAGATATGAATGAAATATTTTGAATGAATTACAAACTGATAATGCGTTCTATATGAGTATCTTTATCCCTTGATTCTGTGGAGAGCCGACCTATTTAGAGAACCCCGGAATCAGTTGAATCAAAAATCGGATTGAATCATAAATAAAGAGACTTAACAAGAATTTTCGTATTGATAGGAACATGGATCGAGGTCGTCGTGGTAGAAATGTTAACCCCCAACTCGATAAAGAAGAGCTCGACCTAGATGTTCGTAAAACTCTTCATAGTTCATAGCCTGGACCTTCCAAGGGAGAAGGGAAAAACTTGGGCGAGACTGTGGAGAAGTGGATCAAACAATGGAAGAATACTTCAATGTCACCGGGTACAATGAGAAGAGCAAAATGGCTCTTGCAAGGCTAAAGATAGTGGAGTCAGCTAGAGTGGCATGGAGAAACCACTGCGAGACAAACCGTCTCGACCGAAATACCCAAACCTGGACTGATCTCAAAATTTACCTAAGGACGAGGTTCTGTCCTCCTGGCTTTTTAGAAACAAAGATGAACGAATTCTTAGAGTTAACCCAGGGGAGTAGAACTATTGAAGTATATCACCAAGCATTCGCCCTCCTCCTAAAATACTCGCCTCCGTTGGATGAAGAACAGCTGATGGCCAGGTTCTCTTGGGGACTGAATGAATCTTTGAATATCCTGGTGAAGAATGCCAAGCCAGTTTCCATGGCCGAAGCAGTTCGGATGGCGAAGGATTTTGCCAAGGCCTTTGATGTCAAAGTCCCGCCAAAGCCAGCGCCATCACCTTTCAAAAGGTTTTTATTCCTAGAAGGTGATTCCAACCTTCCTCCGCCTAAGAGATATGAGGGTCAAACCCAAGATATGGGAAGTTTCAGAATGGAAGAAATGTCCTTTTTCCGAAACTCAATCCCTTGGATTTCAACTTCAGAAGTTCCACCCTTGAACAAGAGAGTGAAATGCTATAATTGTCAAGGGTTTGGACATCGTAGCATGAATTGCCCAACTCCTTTTGGACATCGCAGCATGAATTGCTTAACTCCTTTTGGATCAAGGTTTTTAGGGCAAGAAAATCAGGGATCAAGATTCCAGACTCCAGCCCCTTCCCTCCAGAGTAATCAGGGTTCTATCCGCCAAAATCAGGGAAATCCCAGAGGTAGACTCTCTATCCAACCTGCAGTTTCAATCCAAGGTAATGCAAGACCTCCACCTCAGAATAGAGGAAGTCAAAGAGAGTTGTTCCCAAATCGACCGTCCACTTCCAAGGTAGTAATGTTGGAAGTGATTGAAGAAGAAGAAGAAGATGAAAGAGATCATACTCCACCTGTGAGATGACATCTCGCGTTTTTTAAGTGGGGTAGAATGTAAGATTCCTCCCTAGCCTCTCAGGATGTCCAGCATCTTCCCCTGTAGTCAAATCCCTCTTCAGAAATATAAAAGATCTTGTTTCTACCAGTTTTGGCCTAGAGAGAGAAAATCTTCTAGAGAGTGGTAATTCAGTTTTTAAATATTTTTGGATGAAAAAATATCTCTTCTTATTAAAATAAGTTCCCCTGAAACAGAAGTTCAAAAAGATTTAGAAATCAAGTATAATCTGTTCAAGAGGCCTTATCTTGAGGGTCAAGATTTTTTCAAAATTTTAAATTAAGGTTCCTATGGGCCAATAAGATTCATCCAAATATGTGAAGGAGAAAAATGGAAGAAATAAAGGAAATCCCCCCAAAAATGAGTAAATGCTCACATAAGATGATGAAAAGTTGACTATGTACAAGGTTTATTAGTAGAAAAGTATGAGTAAAAAATGAGATATTTTGGGTATAATGATTCCATTTTGACACATGTGTAAGGAAGGGGAGTCCCTTCAAGGAGGCGCCTACTTCACATGCTTGAATGAGTTTTAAACTCAAAAATAATGTGATATTTTGATCTCTCCTCTCTCTTGGATCAAACCAAATAAAAAAGGAACCAAACTAGGTCCAAATCTGGTCCAAATTCAACCAAATTGAACCTAGAAAATTCTAGAAATTAGTTGGTCTTGGTTAGAGCCTCTCTCTCCTATAAATAGAACCTGAGCCCTTTGTAAAAAAATAGGAGAATTATACTATGCCAGAATTATGCTGAAATAATGATAATTTTTACTATTCTCTAAAATTCTGTCCAAATTGAAGAAATTGGAGCTTCCCTCCTTTGTCAATCTCCATTGGTGGCTCCATCAGCATACCAAACCAATTGATTGGTTGGGGGCCTCTACCGTGATCAAAGAATTAAGCAATTTGTAAGGTAAAGTGTGAATTTTGATCTTTTTCCATAATTTCTCAATGTTTCTCTCTTCTCAACCCCTCTTAAGCTTGAGAAGCTTAATTGGAATGGCTTTTTAATGCTATTGAAGTTAATTGATAAATGGAAGTAAGGAAATACATAAATTCCCATGTATGCTTAATTTTTATGGTTTTTTTATGATTTTTGTCTTCTCTAAATTGAATATGATGTTATGCCTCATTGAAAAAAGGCATTCCCCTCTCTTCTTTAGTAAATCCAACCATTCTTTATCCTAGATGAATGATTAATGGATAAAATCAAGTTTTTCATAATGTTTCGCTTTGATAAGTAGAAAATGTTTACATTAGAATGATTTAAATACTCTTGGTGAACTTCCAATTAATTTTAGAGACTTAAAAATTGAAAAATGGTCAGCCATACAAAGGAGGTTATGGTGAAATTTTCTAAAATTGTGAAAAATAAGTTTGATTTTTTTTAATTCAAAAAGAGTAATTCCCATCGTATATGTATTCTTAAAGTGTTAATTTTCATCCTAGGTATAAGAAATGCATACTAAAAATATTTTATTAAAAAAGTATTACTTTCTTTAGAATGAAATTCCATGCATAGAAGGAAGTATATTGAAATTGTTATTTTGATTATAAAAGTGTGATTTTTATCATAAATGATTTTTATGCATAAATAGATGCATAAAAGAAATTATTTTATATTAAAAGAGTGATTTTCATCATAAATGATTTGTATGCATAAACATATGCATAAAAGATAATTTTTTATATTAAAAGTCTGATTTTCATAAATGATTTATATGCCTAAATAGATTCATAAAAGAAATTCTTTTATATTAAAAGAGTGATTTTCATCATAAATGATTTGTATGCATAAAAGATAATTTTTTATATTAAAAATGTGATTTTCATCATAAATGGATTTTATGCATAAATTAGATGCATAAGAGAAATTCTTTTATTCTAAAAGTGTAATTCCTACTAAATTGGATTTATGCATGGAAAGATGCATAAAGAATTTATTTTACTCCAAAAGTGTTATTCTCATCAATTTTGATTTTATGCATAAATAGATGCATAAAGAAATTTATTTTTATTTTAAAAGAGTTATTTTCATCAATTTTTATTTTATGCATAGATAGATGCATAAAGAATTTTATTTTTATTTAAAAAGAGTTATCTTATCAATATTGATTTTATGCATAGAAAGATCCATAAAAGATTTATTTTTTTCATTGAAATTAAAATTAATGCATAGTGAGATGTATAAAAGATTTATTTTTATTGTAGGAATGGATGTGAATGTGAATGTGGATGTATGAATGTGGAATGTGGATATGGATGTATGAATGTGGAAGGTGGATATGGATGTATGGATGTGGATGTATGGATGTAAATATGGAATGTGGATGTGGATGTATGAATGTGGATGTGGATATGGATGTATGAATGTGGATGTGGAAATGGATGTATGGATGTGGATGTAGATGTGGAAATGAATGTATGGATGTGGATGTGGATATGGATGTATGAATGTGGATGTATGGATATGGATATGGATGTATATGTATGAATGCGGATGTGAAATTGGATGTACGAATGTGGATGTGTATGTGGAATAATGAATGCGAATGTGTATGTGAAATGATGAGACGTCAATATGAGTGAATGGATGAGATGTGATGACATGTGAATTGGGATGTGAATAAATGATATGTGATGTGAATGAATCTGATGTGATGAGATGGAAAATGATGTGATTGGATGAGAATGAGTACACATATGAATGGAATGTGGATCAGTGATACAATGGTTTCATTAAAGGATTGTTTTAAAGATAGCTGATGCTGAGAAAAAAAGGCAATTTCATATTGGGTGTGTAAGTGGTGTGACTAGTTTTATGTTTGCATGAACATCCGGCTAGAGAGCCTGGGAACTCTTTTCCCTGGTACCCGGGACAAAACCTAACCAAATTCCTAATTGGATCCCATCACTACAGTGGTTGGGCGGTTGGCTAACCCGTGGGACTGGATGGGGTTAGGCTGGATTGATGGATCCGTAAGTCAATTTCTGTTTAGTTCGATAGATGAAGTAAATCCCGGACAAAAATTGTTCTATGGAAAAGAATCAACGGCTATGCCTCTCAATGAGGAAAAAAGCATTGGTCTCTACGATCCAAGTACAGTCTTTTTCCCTGATCTGACTATGGGACTTACAGGCTCGGTCAGATGAGCTTAGTTAGTTAAGGCTTTTGACTACGTTAGGGAAAAGTTATCCTGGTGGAATCGCCCGTGCTTTCCGAGCAAAGGAAGTTTTTTCGGGTTTGGTTTTGAAAAAACCGATGGATTAGTCTCTTGTCCGGATATCCGTTGGCGAGGCCCCGAGTGTGGGACCTTGCCCCGTGCAAGAAGTGCTACTTCCACTGCTAGCACCCCTGAAATTGTTGCGCGGTGGGGACAGGGATCTCACACCTGCTTCCTATCATACCTGGACTTCGCAGAAGGTATTGTAGGTTTTATGTAACCATCCGTTCCAACTTTGCTCCATCAGTGTTTGTTGGTTAGGAACACCCTTTGTTGTTTATCGTAGCATATCGATCTCCAGCTTTAAGGACGGTAAGGGGATTTTATAAGACTGGATGGAGCTTATGGGTTCTTCCTTATTAACAGATGAGCAATAGAGATGATAGGGGTTCTCTTAGGGATCCAGACTTGTTTGGGTGATGGTGTGTGAAGGTTTATCTATAATAGTCTAGATTGCTCTAGGGAAACCAATGTGGTTTGGGCTTGGATAACCAACAAGGGTTTTGTAACATCTTGTGAAGTAGAAGCTTTCGCATCAATCATCCTACCTCTTGTGAGATAGGGGTTCTCTTAGGGATCTAGACTTGTTTAGGTGATGGTAGTGAAGGTTCATCTACAATAGTCATCCCTTTATTTGAGTTTGAGCCTATGAAGCTTTTGTCTACCACTAAGGAGACTTTGGAATTGGCAAGAGGTGGTAGTGAGGTTGGTGGTATATATTTTTATTTTGGGATCGAAATACAATGGTTACCCTCATAGTATCCTTGAGCTTTCAATAAGCATTCAGGTATCCATTTGGGGCTAACCTATAGTTTGGACTTTTTGCACCGATTATTTCATTGTTGAGGCCTCCTTTGCTTGGTTGGTTGAGGTGGTACGGGTGGAGAAATCTTGGAAATCCATTTCAAGGTAAATTTGGGTTGCCACTTTTTAGCCTATTGTATGAGCTGGTATTTTTGACATGGAGGTGTTAGCCATGTGGAGGGAAATTAATCAACAATCCTTTGAACAGTAGATGATGAGGTGGAGGGGATTTCTTTAGATTTTGTTGATGCTGAAGCTTCCTCCTCATTGCAACTTTTGATAAGAGTGAGAGATGGCTAGGGATTATGAGTAGAATGTTTAGTCGTGTGGGGATTAAGGATTTACTTACAGAGACACACCCCGTTGGCCAGTCAATCATACATCATGTAGCCTTTATCCATGTGTGACCAAGTATTAATGATTCAAGTAATGTTGTTGCAGGTATAACTAGGAAGTCTCCCACTAGGTGCTTGTTATCACAATATGTATGTTTCAATTTGTAGTAGCCCAAGCCTTGGTGTTCCTACCATTGATATCTTTCACCTTCAAAGAGGTGTCTAAAAGTTGAGGTTTTCTCAACTAGTTCCATAAATTGAAGAAAATGAAATTATGCAAACTAGTCCCCCCCCCCCCCCCCGCTGTGTCAAAGCATTGCATTATAGAGCACTTTACTATAAGGGCTAGGCAATTGAATGGATGTTCGTAGAGGTGCTATATGCTCATCCGTGTCTCCTTAAACCTCTTCAACAAAAGCTTGTGTAGATCCAAGGATAGCTTCTCGTCGTTGTTGTTGTCGTATTTGCCTTTCTTTAGCTTCTTATCGAGCTTGAGATTTCTTTAATCCTCTTTTTCCTTGGGTTGCCTTCTTATCATGTGTAGCTTGTAAGGCATCCTTGATAAGAGGACCATAATACTTCTTGAGTTTACTGCCATTAAATAAGCCTACGATTTTAACCCCGTCAAGGGTTTCAATAGGCATGGTACCTTGAAGTGTTATTTCACAGACTTGAAATGGTCTTTTTTTGGTATACTTGAGTTTCTTTTTCTCGCTGCTGTGTTGCTACAGACTCCGTACACAAGTACAAGGTATCCCTCATTAATTTCCTTATCCTTTAGATTGTTATTAAATCACTTTTTTTGACGATCCTTTTCTATCAACATGTTTTGTATAGTAATTTGTCTTTCTTCCTCAAGCTTTTCAAGAATGAACAATCGGTTGGTCAACATGTTATCCTCAAGTCTCTCAACCATTATGCTTGGTGATGCATTAAGGTGGAAATGGTAATGTGTAGACTTGATATGGAAAAACATGATGATGTGGTGATAGAAGTGGTTAAAGTTATTGTTTACCTTTGAATGCTTATGAACTTGGTGGCTTATTTGATATGTTAAAAACATTAATCATGTAAGGTCATATATTGTAAACATTTGAAATAACCCTCCACTAATAAGCATGTTCTTTAAGGCATCATATATATACTCAAATATAGCGTTAACCTTTCTAAGGCTTCTTCTCATGTGTTGATGGTCAACATGTGTATCCTATATTGTAGCCATGTGGAAAGAAGATGGAGATGTGTGTATGATCTATTGTTTTCAGGTGGACCCCTTCTACCATAATCTTCTTGTATATATAGTTACCCAAAAGGCTGACTTGGCTTCCTAGCTCGTGCTCTTATCGATCCTCTTACTCTTCTTCCCCTCCTTTGACATATGGATTGTAGAAATGGGTTATCATGTGATCCATTGAGCGCTTTGTGATATTTGATGCTTTTATAATATTCCTCTCATGTTCATGGCTGGCTTCCATGATGTGGGTGACAGTCCCCTACTTTGGTGCCATGGACACTTGGTTTCCAAAAAAGAGGAAGAAAGAAGACTTCATATATGTGATAGTTTGTAGGTAGGGCATGAAGGTCCTAAGCCTTTAGTCGATGTAGCACCTTGGAAGTTAGGCCTAGGGCCACATACATGAGCTTGTGTCGTGTGGATGCCCTTTGACTTTATGTGTATACTAAAGTAGTCCCATGAAGGTAAAGGAGTAGGGTTGCACGTTGAACGGAAGTATCATATAGATGCAGATGTGGATCAACTTCCTTCAAGCGTTGACCCATAAGCCTAGTTAGTGCTGCCGCAACCCACCACATCACTAGGTTTAGCGTTGCATTATGCGAATCCTGCCAAATCCGCAAAAGAACAAACAGAGAAAGCTTCCCCAATTGCTACAAAAAGCCTGCGCAGATGGTTACACAAGTTCAAGCAGCTTGCTTTCTCTCTTGGAAAGTTTTTGTTTTTGCTTTTCGAGCCGAGGTCAGAGACGAGCAAGCTCGCTCTCTTGGAAAGCTAACGCAAGAATGGCTCAAGAAGATCGACGTTCCAATAGCTCAGCAGAAGGTATTCTTCCTTTCTTTTGATCAATGGTCGGCTCCAGCTCAAAACATAGCATGATTTTTCCTGTGATGCTTAATTATTGATACAAATAATCAATACTGTGCGTCTCTTGGCAGCTTATCCAATGCCAGAGTCGGATCTGTCGGGACTGGTAGGCAAGCACGTGATCTACACATACAACAATGGGTGGCAATACGAGGTCTTTTACAAGAACGAGGACACCATAGACTATCGTGTTCTGTCCGGGCTGGTGGCGGGACGGTGGGTGAAAGGCCAGAAGGTTCATATGAGGCAGCTAGCGAAGGGTGAGAAGCGTTACATGGTGAACTGGACGGAGCCCACGGGCACCTGTGTGAGCAAGGTGGTGGACGTTGAGAAGCAGGAGCTGAACGCCGTCGTCTTCTTCCCCCGCTGGGTGCCCAGCTTCCAAAACGACCACCTCGATCTCATGCATTCCTACCGTGATGCCGGCCCAACCTACCCCATCGAAGTGGTCAACCAATACGGCCGCATGCACTTCATGGAAGATTGTGACCCTGACAACGACGACGTGATTAGCTAGAGCTTAATCTCTTCTTTGCACTAGATAACTTTGCATTAATCATCTTGTAGATCTTCTTTGAACCTGGTAGCCCTCCCTCTTTCTGGGGAGAAGCTATGAGCACAATTGTTTACATCATCAACTGTTCTCCTAAATTTATACTTCAAAGTGAGATTATGGGTTGCTTTTCAAATTCTAGGCTTGAGATAATAACAATTGGTAATATTTCTACATATAACTTTTCTCTAGGCAAATGTGAGGATTCCCAAAAAAAATTCATGTTAAAATTTCAAATGTTAGCTTTAAAAAAAGCATACTAAGTTTTGTAAAGTTTTTCATAAAAAGAGTACTTTAATCTACATAGTGAAAATAACACTCATTTTTTCAACATATGGCAAGATATAAAATTTCAACTGCTTATAATAAAAATAGTGGAAATTCCATATTAGTTTGTGGGGTACCTAATTGAAAAACATTCAAAGCTAGTTCATCATGCTATGTCACCAATCCATTATACCTATGTGTAAAAGTGAGCAAGCTAATAAACACTCTAAAGAGAGATTTTCCAATGATAACAAGAAGAAACCTAGCATGGTATATTTTTTTCAACCACCCAACGAATATATATATATATATATATATATACATATATATATATATATAGAGAGAGAGAGAGAGAGAGTATGCAAGTTCTAAGGCTACATAGAGCATGCATAGCTCTTTATGCATACTCTATGTGTACTCTTTATGTAGCCATAGAGCTTGCATGTTGTTTATGCATGCTTGTTATCCATAGAGCGTGCATACTCTTTATTCATACCCTTTATATAGCCATAGATAAAGCATGCATAAAGAGTATGCATGCTCTAACTATATACATAGAGAATACATGCATAAAGCGTGCTCTCTTTATGTATGCATAAAGACAGAAAGCATTATACATGCATAATCTATGCATGGAGTTAGAGCATATATACTCTTTATGCTCTATTTATAAAGCTCGCTCTCTTTATCCATGCATAGAGTATGCAATCTCTAAGCATGTATAAAGAGTATGATTTGTGCATGCATAGAGCTTGACCTATGCAAGCTCTTTGTTCTCTAATCCTAAACCCTACTACCCAAGGATGCAAATAAGAAAAGCATAAATAGCAAAAACATAATACAGAGATTATGCATAAAACATAGAGCATAGATCATAAAGAGTATGTATGATCTATCTCTTTATGCATGCATAAAGAGAGAAAGCTTTATGAATGCATACTCTATGCATGGACTTAGATCATACATACTCTTTATGCTCTATGCATAAACCTTGATCCCTTTATGCATGCATAGAGTATGCAAGCTCCAAGCATGCATAAAGAGTATGCTTTATGCATGCATAGAGCATGCTCTCTCTCTCTCTCTCTCTCTCTCTCTTCCTAAGCCCTAGCATGGAGTATGCAAGCTCCACAAGCACGCATAGAGTATGTAAGCTTGTATGTATAGAGTATGTAAGATCCAAGCATGTCTAAAGATTATGCTTTATACATGCTCTAAAAATTCTCTCTCTCTATATTCCTAAACCCTAGCTTAGAGCATAGACCAATGAATACAATATACAACATATGGGATAGAGCATATGGCAAGCATAAAAATGAGAGCATAGAGCATAAAGAGTATGCATGCTCTAACTCTTTATTTATGCGTAAAGGGAGAAAGCTTTATGTATGCATACCCTATGCATAGAGTTGGATAATACATACTCTTTATGCTCTATGTATAAACCTCGCTCTCTTTATGCATGCATAGAGTATTACATGGGTACACAGATGTTGATTGGGCTCGTAGTATCTCAGATAGAAGATCTACTAGTGGCTTCATGTTTTCTTTGGGGAGTGATGCTGTGATTTGGAGTAGCAAGAAGCAACTTACGGTTGCTCTACCAGTACAGAGGCCGAGTACAGAGGTGCTACTATGGCAGCATGTGAGGTAGCTTGGTTGAGAAAGCTACTTGCAGATTTGGGTCTATCAGTGGATAGACAAGTTGTCATTTTTCAGTATATAGTTGGCCAGGAACCCAGTTTTTCATGCTCGCACAAAGCATATAGAGGTCCACTACCATTTTGGCAGGAGACGTTGACCTTGTTTATGTCAGCACACAGGATCAGGTCGCTGACATCTTCACTCACCAAAGCATTGGGTATACAGAGAAGCTCCGTAGATTTAGGGCTTCGCTTGGTGTACATGAGATGGAGTTGAGCTCAAGGAGGAGTGTTGAGATGGAGTTGAGCTCAAGGAGGAGTGTTGAGATATCGAGCTCATCTAGTGAGGCGGTGGACACTGATGACCCACCTGGGGGATAGGCCCCACACTTACACCACTGGCATGGTTGGTGAGATCATGGGTGATGTGCAGCCAGTGGGATGATAGGCTGTGTGTGACAGCCATTCTAGAAACTGGCATAGTTATAGCGCCAGCTCATTTAGTTGGGTTCACACTATAGAGAACCCTAGTATGTATTTGGTTAAGTACCTTTTCATATTTTGTGTACTCTTATCTTTGTATATGGTGTGTTGAGTGTTGTGCGAAGAAGAAGAAGATTTTCAGACTCTCACCTTGTGTATTCTCTTTTAGGGTTTTGTGAGTGTGTGTGTGCTTGCAAGAGCTCAAGCTCTCTTCTCCGCTGCATCTTTTCATACGTTTTGTCCAAAAGCTCAACTACTTGTCTAGGTCTTGTTATATGCTTTTGGAGCATGTTCAACCTTTATAGAAAGCTAGTCAATATATGATCCTTTTATGTGGAGTCAAGTGGAGATTCTGCCTTTTAGAACATCAAGAATATGCTTTCTATTCTTCCTATCATGATGCCCTAAGATTGAAGCTAGATATTCTATTTGAGCCTCAGTGTTAGAAAGCATGCAGTAGGGGCAATACTTATGCAAAAAGGCACAAAGTAGTCATACATGGGGCTTGTCTACTACATTAGTAGGATAATGAGTGAGATAGAGAGGTAATGGAATAAAGTGGAATTACTGATTTGGAATCTTGATTATGCTACTAAAATACAAAAGTCTTATTTGATTTACAGATCTTTAAATTATGGTACTTACCTCTTGTAGCCTTTTTGCCTCATGTCATGAGATAGCCAGGTGATAATCCTAAAGTGCAGAGGTGGATTATGTCTCTTCAAGAATTTGATATGAGTTTCATCAAATAAGATAGTGTGAGAGCTTGCATGAATGATATGCTCACCTATAGATAAATTTAATTAAAGCCCAAGCCTTTCAGCGATGTTGAGAAGTAGATTGTACCTAGTCCTAACCTGCATGAGAAGCTATGGGACATTGATGGCATATTGTTTTTTGATGGAGCTTTCAAGAGAAGTTTGGGAAAAGGAGCAACAAGATTTGTTTTCTTTTAGGGAGAAAGGAAAAGAGCTATGGTATGGATGTCAAGAGAAAGAGTAATAATGAATCTGAATATTTGAACCTATGCTTGGGTCTTGAAGAATGTAGAAGAAGAGGAGTGAAAAGGCTGATCATGAAAGGTGAAGGTATGCTCATCATAAGGCAAGCACAAGGAACTCGGAAGGTCAACAAGGATGAAATGAAGGGATGGTAGGTAAGAAGTCTTCTTAACATTTTTCAAGCTTTTCAAATATGGCATGTGTCCCAGTGATGACAATAAGAGAGACCATGAGTTGGTAGAGAAAGACTTTACCAAAGATATGCATGATATAAAGGTCCAAGAGCCTTTGTATATTAAGGTGGAGAGTCACTTCATGAGGAAGAGTATGTTCTTCTTACAGGTTTTGCAAGAAAAAGCTTGGATTTTAAAGAGTAAAGCAATTGCTAAGAAAGCCATGTGGTATGTTCTGATTGGTGATCACAAAGGGGCTGGTGGTGTTATTAGAAGAGTTTTATGTCATGAGATGAGATTCAAGATTTCTTAAAGGCTTATCAGGAGAGATGTGGAGGCCATTATGGAGTTGGTATAACAAAGAGGAAGATCTTGAAAGCCAAGCTAATGTGGCCAAGCATGAGCCGGGATGTTAATTTCATTAGTGCATGAGTTGTCATGAGTGCTAGGGCATTTGAGAAAAGGGTGCGAATTCTAGAACCTATATGTCATATCATGAGCTATGGAGATTTTGAAAAGTGGGGTATGGATGTGATAGGAACCTTCGAGGGACCAAAAACAAGATTTTGTTTATAATTACCAAACTTAGAAAAATTCTAGAAATTATTTTAGAAATCCTAGAAATTGGTATTTTTAAAATATCAATTGTATTTTGGTAAATTTCATTGCTAAAAGTTTCTAGAGAAATTTAGATTTGGAGTGTCATAAGATAGAATTCAGTGGATTTCAAAATTAGTAAATTTTCAAACCCTAGAAAAATGGAGAAAATTAGGAAAAAATCATGATAATTCTTTTTTCTCGAGAATGTTATATTTTTAGGAGTTATTTAGTGTTGAAGTACATTTTTTACATGTAGACATTACATAGATGTGGATTATTCACATATTATTGACACGAGTGTTGCTTGTATTAGTAGTTATTTTTGTTTAGATTGATTTTAGACGTTGTTTGCATGATTTTTTTAACTATTGTTTAGCCACTAAATGCTAATTCAAGCATTTTTCTTATGTGCGGATAGTTCTAGCGAATTGATTTGCTAAATCATTTTGGTTAAGGGTGGGCAAGTAAAGTTGGTTCGAGTGAATCATGATTTTCTGAACAACCTTATTACCATGGATCATATTGACTTCTTAGTCAATGATAATGTCGATGAAATGATCATCCCAACTCAAGTAGACAAGATCTTAAATTCTAAGTTGAAGAAGTGTAGGTTGTTGAAAAGAGTGAATTTTTGGAAGTGACAGAGCGTCTAGAGGCAACTATTGCTGCCAAATGCCATGACGAGATGGAGTCACTCAAGATGTAGATCTTGACTTTACAAAAAGCTCTTTTGGTGGCACTTCCTTCTCCTACCAAAGTAGTTGCTCCGTCGTTTGCACCAAAGGTGTATGGAAGTGAGAAAAAGGAGAAGATTCAGGAATGTGTAGATGCCTAGCTCAATAGGGGGACTTCACACTTTGCCTTTCATCCATTCACTGATGCACAAAAGCTACAGATCACGTACAAATTATTGAAAGGGAAGGCATTAACTTGGTGTAAGGATCTCAAAGAAGATTCCATTCCTACCACTTGGCAAAGTTTCGAGGAAGCTTTCATAGAAGAGTTTGTCTAACTAAAGGATGAATTTGAAATAATTGCCAAGCTTGTTAAAAACAGCATGGGAAATAAATCTTTTGATAATTATGTGCAAAAGTTTAGACAATTGGCTACCAAAGCCAAGTCTAATGATCATACCTTGTGTAGCATTTTAATCCATGGTCTAACTTGTGACTATCAATATACGAGGTAAAAAAATGCAAGGTCAAAACAATTGAGGATGCTATTCAAGCAGCTAAGGTTTTTCATAAGACGATGGTTGGCACCAACACTTCAAAACCATCGTCTAATGAAAAGAAATCCATTTTCAGTTTTTCAAATACTGGACAAAAAAGAAAGTTGGTTTTCACACCAAAACCAAAAAATTCTGACAATTCCAACAAGAAGAAGAAATTTGTGAGCAAGGATAATATCACATGTTTCAAATGCAAGGAAAAGGGACACACAAAGAAATTATGTCCTTTGAATGAAGCTACATCACCTTTGATACTTGGACAACAAAAGGCGACAGTGAAGAAGTTTATAACAAAGAAATCTATGCACATTACAGAACTTCAAGGTAAATTTTTTTGAAGTCAATATTAGGCATCATGAAGAAAGCTAATGTTCATATTATACTTTCAGTAAAGACATTTTTGGTCCAAACAAATTATTTCGTGTTTATGGATCAATAAATGGACATTAGGTTCATATTTTGTTTGATCCTGATAGTACTCACAATTTTATTGACAACATTGTGGTAGAGAGGATGAAGCTGGAAACCACACAAAATGATCACATGTACAAGTGTAGGATGGCCAGAGGACAAGTCCAATTCTAGGACAAGAAGGTATCAAAACTACCATTAGATATCTAGTTGTACACAAATAATGCAAATAGACTTGATTTTCATGTCATGAGCTTGGGTCATGTAGACATCATTTTAGGGATGGAATGGTTTCATAAAAAAAATAAGGATTTTTCTGTTGATTGGGTTGGACATTTGATGTCTTTCCATCACAATAGAAACCTTGTTACTCTTAAGGGAAAAATTATTATACCCAAGGAAACTTTTATTGAGCTTGAGTTAATGGAAAATCGTTTTAACTATGAACTTTTCCAATTGGTTATGGATCCAGTGTCTTCATGTGTTCATTTTAATGTGAACACTGTTTCTTTGGATGTTTGGGAAAGTAAAGTGTTAAATTCCATTAAGAGCAAATTTCAGGAAGTATTTCTTGATGAGTTATCTCATAGATTACCTCCTAAATGAGAGGTGGAACATAAAATTGAGCTACTACAGGGTGCAGAATCTGTTAGTATTCTGCCATATCGGCTTAGCAAGACTGAGGAAGATGAGGTAGAAAAACAACTAGTTGAAAACTTGAGGATGGGTCAAATAATTAGACCAAGTAAGTCTCCTTGGGGTACACCAATTCTCCTGGTTAAGAAAAAAGTTCAAGGTACCTGGCAGATGTGTATTAAATACAAACGTCTTAACAAGGTTACAATTAAGAACAAATATCCATTGCCTAGATCAGACAATCTTATTGATAGGTTGCAAGGAGCTAAGAATTTTACAAAGCTTGATTTGTGAACCAGTTATCACCAGATCCGTATTGTAGAGGAAGATGTTCCTAAAACTCCTTTTAGGACACATTATGGCCATTATGAATTTTTAGTGTTACCCTTTGGTCTTACTAATTCACCAACAACTTTCCAACAGATGATGAATCATCAACTAGACTTGAAAGGTAGAAAGGCCAAATGGGCTGAATTAATGCAGGACTTTAATTGATTAAATATAGAAAAGGTCGCTTGAATAGCATTGCTAATGCGTTAAGTCAAATTGGTGAAGTTAATGAACTTAGCTTTACAAAAATTACTTCTAACTTGTATGATTCACTTAGAGAAAAATGCAGTGCATACATTGTCTTTGGAAAATATTGGAATTTGGCAAATTTAGGGTCCAACTCTAGGGTAGATAAAAATCTAGTGAAGGAAGGAAAAGCTAACCAATTTTAATTAAGAATGGTCTAATATTACTAAATAATAAGGTTTGCGTGCTCGATGTGCTGAAAATTAAACTCAGGATCTTATTTGAGTGTTATGATACACCATCGGTAGTAGGACATCCGGGCATATAGCGTACCTTGGCTTTGGTTAGAAGGCTTTTTTATTGGCCAAAAATGAAGGATTTTATTCAGACTTATGTGGTCAAGTGTTTATCAGTGTCAGATTAATAAGGTAGAGCACCTTAAATCTATTGGGTTATTACATCCTTTGGATATTCCGCCTCGAAAGTGAAAAAATATTTCTATGGATTTCATTACAAGACTTCCACGTACCAACAGGGGTCATGATGCCATTTGGGTAGTCGTGGGGATATAATGAAAAAGATGGCTAGGTTTTTACCCACAAAGACAATAGTTAAAGCGTTGAAATTGGCTTACCAATTTGTCAAGAAACTATTTAGACTATATGGTCTACCTTTTGATATTGTGAGTGATCAAGACTCTAAGTTCACGGCTCATTTTTGGGAGGAAGTTTTCAAGAAATTGGAAACTACTTTGAGTATGAATTCCTTTGATCTTCGCAGTCTGATGGGCAAACAGAGCGTGTAAATTAGATTTTAGAGGATATGCTTTGTGCATATGTCTCTGGAAAACCATCAAGTTGGGAAAAATATCTTCCAATGATGGAATTTGCCTATAACAGTTCTAAGCATACGACGCCTACTGGTTATAGTCCATTCATGCCTATGTATGGGTATCAACCCAGGGCACCTGTTGATATCGTTCTTAAGGACATTCAGCTTGATGCATCAAGGGATTTCTTGCAAGATATGAAGAAAATGCTGACCCAAGCTCATGATTCTATCAGGAGTGCTCCGGATAGAGCATGGTTTTATGCTGATATGGGATGCTCACCTCGGTCTTTTGCGCTGCCAGGAGCATTGGTTTATTTGAAAGTTCCTAAATATTCTCATACTTTGTCAACACACGAAAGTGATAAAAATTATCTCCTAGATATTGTGGTCCATTCCAAGTTATACGTCAAATTGGCACAGTTGCGTATGAGCTAAAACTACCTCCACATGTCAGAGTTCATCTAGTCTTTCATGTCAAGAGAAAGAGAAGTTGGGAGGTGAGGATAACACAATTACTCCCTCAAGAACTCGTTGAAGTCGAAGATTTATCTTATGTTCCACATGAACCTAAAAAGGTACTTGACTTCAAGGAAAGAAAACTTTATAGTCCCTTAATCCCTGCGGTTAAAATTAAGTGAAAAGACAGGGAAATTGAGGATTCGACTTGGCAGTTAGTTGAGAATGTTCAACATAGTTTTCCTTCTTTTCATTTCAAGAGTGCAATGTTTTAAGAGAGGGGAAGTATGTTATGTGCAGATTATATGTGCATATACTAGGAGGCTAACCCACCCTAGGCATGTGAGCATGGGAGCATGAGAACACACTCTAGTAGGGCAAGGGTTAGGTCTAACTTAAGGTCAAGAAACCAAGGGTCACACATGGAAATGAAGAGTCAAGAGTCACTTAAGGGCTCTCCTATATAAGAGGGGCATGGGGCACTCTCAAGGGATGTTCTCTTGTGTAGAGCATTGTATCTACTCTCTTGCCATTTCATGTTAGAGCTATGTGCTGCTAGAATGAAGCCATATCTCTTGGTAGTATGGGACACCAAGGTAAGGTATGTGGTACTTCATTGTATTTATGTGTGCACCCTTGGGATCGGGGGTGGTTGAGTGGATGAGTAATGCCTACTTTATACATGTTTATGCATAGTGATTAGCTCGAGAGATCTTTAGGGTTTTAACACTATGTATGCATAGAGCATGCATACTCTTATGTATGCATAAAGCAAGCATACTCTTTGCATGCATAGAGAATAAATATACATATATAGAGTATGTATAGCATATGTATAGAACATATTTTTCTTAGCATTTCTCTCATGCTTACCTTATTTTCTTATATTATAGGTATCTTACCTTTTTTAGTCATTATCTTATCTTGACTACTTAAGGTAAGCTCTTACACATAAGGTCTTTTTCTATTTATTTTTTTGTATATATGGATTTTCTTTTGTAAGTCCTCTATGCATAGAGCTTAATCTATGAATACAGCTCTAATCATAGAGCTTAATCTATGCATTAAGCTCTATTTGTAGAGCTTAATGTATAGATTAAGCTCTATGCATGCATTCATAATGCATAGAGATCTATGCATAGATTAAGCTCTCTGCATAGAGCTTTATGCATGCATAGAGATTAATCTATGCATGCATAGAGATTAATCTATGCATGTATGCTTAATGCATAGTGCCAGGGTACGGTTTAGTTTAGGCTAGTGTGGCTTGCATAGTGCTTTATGCATAAGCCTCATGCATAGATTTATGCAGAAGGCCTCATGTATAGCTTTATGCATAGGCTTTATGCATAAGGCCTCATGCATGATTTATGCATAAGCCTTATGCATAATGATTTATGCATAAGGCCTCATGCATGATTTATGCAGAAGCTTTTGTATGTATCCTTTCCTCACTCTTTTCTATTGGTTTTGTAGGTCCTCTAATCCTCTCTTTAAACATCATGAAAAAGAGGTAAGTGCTTTTCTATCTTTCCTCTATTATTGGTGCCTTTCTAATGATAACTACCCAATAAACACAATAAAGCTGGGGTAGAAAAAATAACTCACCTAGATACATAAACAATTAGGTATCCAAGTTGGAATATGTACAAGAGTACAAGGAACATAGTCCAAAATTATATGTAAAAAAATAAAGGCAAATGCTACCTTCAAAGCACATAAAATTATCCAAAAGATCCTTATGAAACCATGGATAAAAGCATAGAAGCTCCTCGAGTCCATGAAAATCATAGTTGATCATAAAAATCAATGCATACCATCTAATGAACATTAACCATGCCAAAAGAAGCATTAAAATTTGTGGCCAACTCCTCAATCTGGAGTATATGAACATGGTGTCGTTCAAGCAAAACTCCAAAGTAAGCAAGTGAAACACATATGTGTAGCACTCATTAAAAAAAATCCTAGACACAAGTGATCTAGGCAAAGCCTGGTGAGTCCATATAAAACTTGGAAAACATCCAATAAAATCCACCAAAACAAACCGATCAACTAACCCATGATAGAATTTGTCTTAGGCTTAGGAAATTAAGCATAGACCACACTTAAGCAAGTGCAAAATAAATTATTATGGAAAAGTGTCAAAGGTGAAACACACTTTGAACGCAAATTATAGCCATCAAAAGAAATTAAGGAACATGTCCAAAAAGAATGGCTAAACAAAGGTAAAAAATCACGCAAACATCGTTTAGAATTAATCCAAACAGAAATAACTATTAATAGAGATATAATCGTATTAATAATATGCGAATAGCCCGCATCTATCTAATGTCAGCATGAGAAAACGTACTTCAATATTAAATAACCCTCAAAAATATTTAATTCTTGAGAGAAAAAAATATCATGATTTTTTCCTACTTTTTCCTAATTTTATAGGGCCTTAAAATTATAAGAACTCGAGATGAGGATAGGAAGAAGCGTATGCGCTTTCTGGTGGAGATGATAAATCTCACCTACAAGCCATATTGCATGTCGAGGAAAGCCATATTGCATGTCCAGGAAAGCCTTTGGATTGGTAAAGGTAGGGGAGGCATGGATGAAGATGGCTTAGGTAGAGGTGCTTTTTTATAATAACCTAAAAGACCAGATCAGGAAGGTCACCCACCCAAACACCGAGACAAAGATCGGCCCTTTAAACCACAACTAGGAGCTGTAAAGGAGGAGGAGAGCCAAAAGGAGGAGGCAAGTAACAAAGAAGATGCAGGGAAAAGGGCAGATACACAGGTAAGATCCTAGTAAGAAGGGAGCTTTGGATAGCCAATGTCTAGAAAGAAGAGGATTTTTGAGTTCAAGGAAAAAGGGCAAGAAGAGAAAGTTAGTGGAAGAAAAGAGTAGCAAAAAGTTAAAAGAGGACTTTGCTGACATTGGCAAGTCAATACTTACATAAAAGCTAGAAAGGCAACATGAAACAACAGCCTGGGAATGCATGTGGCCCGAATAGACATAGCAGGAGGCCATAGGCACATAACACCTGCAATTGGGATAGGCACCACAAAAGATTGTGGTCATGGAACCATTGCAAACGGAAGAACAAGTAGAGCTCCTTGCACCCTGTCCTGTAAATTTTCTAGAGTCCTTTGACATAGATTGGATGCCTCAATTATTTGCAAAGATGTATGGCAGATGGACTGAAGGAAATTCCTAACCTCCTGCAGGTAGTGGTGGTCAGCAACAAGATTTAATCATCCAAGCGATGAGAAACCACTAGGAGCCTCTGCAGCAAGAGGAATTAAATAAAAGGAGGGCAACACCATATTAGATAATTTGGGAAAAAATCCCATCCCCATTTGAAAAAATGGGATCATGGGTGGGTTCACCTATCCACGATTTTGTCAAAACCCCCTCATGTGACATATCCACGATTTTGTCAAAACCCCCTCATGTGACATATCCCTAGAAATATATTTAAGAGTAGAATTGAAATCTATAATCTCTGACAAATTTGGAGTTAAAAGCTCAAGATATGGCCAAAACTATATTGAGACGTTGATTCCCAAAGTATGAGATTTTTCCCCTAGGGAGAAGCAAGAAAGATTGAGGAAATGAAAAGATAGTTGTTGAGGCTCCACAAAGAGGAAAAAGAGACAAAAAGAGAGATGGCAATGAAAAAAGGGGCTCTAGCCAGGAATGAGGAGCCCAATATGCATTTGATGAGATGGATAGGGCCAAAAGAAATCAAGATAGGATTGAGGGCCAGATCCTCTTGCTTAGAGAAGAGCACATCATAATCATTAGAGAAGTGAAGGCTAGGGCAAATAGGGATAAAGTGGAGCTAGTCAAGGAAGAAGCTTGACTAAGAGCCCTGGATGCCGAGGAGTTCCAAGAAGTTTATGAACTAGAAGCAAAAAAAGTGGAACAGTGGGAGGCCATGCCATGGAGGACCCAAAGGAGGTGTGGGGTGAATATTCGAAGAAGGTGACAGCGGCAATGCAATCCTCCACACCTAACTGCAGGCAGATAGTTTCCTCCCCAAAGGCAAGATGAAAATCCGGAGGGAGGATCCAAAAATCTGGACATGGGAAAGCTAACAAGAGCTGTCCCTATGAGAGCCTTGAAGATTGCTTCCCACAACCAAGGAGACAAGTAAGCAGAACCCAACGGAGCACACACCAACAAGGAAAAGGAGCCGCAAGCTCAAAATGAGCAGCTTAGAGTAGAAGTAGAGACATGGAAGAAAAGATTCACCCAGCAGAAAGGTGATGGGAAGAGGATGCAGGAGCAGCGTGAGGGAAATGGAAAGGAGCTAGTATTATAAAAAAGGAGTGTCAATGGTATAATCCCCAATGATGAGCTACGAGAGCATGCGTGGGAAGCCACAAAAAAGCTCGAAGAAAGAGCTAGAGATGAGGCCTCTCTTAGAGCACGGATTGAAGAGATGGACAGTCTGGTGCTAGAGTACAAGGTGAACAAAGGCAAGATGAATTGACAATAAAAGCCCTCAAGAACGAGATTGAGTCCACAACCCCTGCCAAGAACACAAGAGGAAAAGGAGGCAAAATGACAGTCAATGAGCTGAACATCGCCCTGACAACCCATGCTAATCTAAAGAAAAGACAAGATCAGCTAGATGCCACAAGGAGAACACACGCGAAAGAGATGAAGGCATCCATCTCTAAACTCAAGAAAAGACAAGAGCACGTGGAGACCATAAGGAAGGCCCACACTGCCAAAGTGCAGAGCAAAGATAAAATGATTGACGATTTCCAAGGGTGGGAAAAAAGGGAGAAGAAGGAAAAAGAAGCCTGCACAACAAAGGCTCCATGAAGAGAGGAACAAAAGAACATTGCTATTTGGAAGGAAATGGCCCTTTCTCACATGAAAAGCCTGATTCAGGTTTCCAAAAGCAGGCACAAGGCGTGCAACTGTGTAACTGGAATGAAATTGCCAAATTTATGACCCAATTAGACATGTCACAGACATAAAAACAAGGGCAGAGTAACTCCCAAGCAACACAGTTTAAGGGCGAGGAAAAAGCCCCTCATCTAGATCCTGAGAAGTGCAAGGAAGCTGCAGAATCTTATGACATGAGGATCTAGGTGAGGAGGCAATAACCCATGCACAGGGCAGGATTGCCACTTCCCCTTGCCAACGGAGTCACCTGCAAAAGAAGAAAGGGCACATCCTAGATTAGAACCAACACGGAAACCACCGTATGGGTGGAGGTATAGTCAAGGGGGAAAAATGAGACCAAGAGGGCCCTAGAAGACGGTGTTTGAAAACACGCCAATCATCTCAAGGCAGAGAGAGCCACATGCCTTTGCAGAGCAAGGATGGCCATTGATGTGATGGAAAGGGCCACGAAAACGTACCCCTATGCTAAGCTCATTGAGGGGCAGATGAAGGATAGGAGTCAGACATGCAGGGGTGAGTAGTAGGAAGAGAGCTTAGAAGCCTAGGTACGCCCAAGACAAGCCAATAAAGTTTGTCTCTGGAGGCCTCGCCCCACGGAGGAAGGACCGAATGAAAGGGACTGGCATAGGCCTTAAGATTTTTGTTTTGATTTTCAAATAACTGAAGTGGTCTAGAGGGAAAAGGAGCCAAGTGGGCTTCACCTGCTAGTGTAGCATCCACCATGATCGCTAGGTATTGGGTGTCATCTAGCCATTAGCTGGCATGCCAGTTGGCTGTCTCAGCCACCGCAAGCATGCCCAATATATCTATTGGGCAACAAACTCTCGGGACATTAATCTTCTTTCTTGTAAAAACCTTGTGAGTGAATCTTGCCAATGGTGGGTAGTACCCATGATGTAGATGTAAAAGGGAAAAGGGAAACTATCGAGAAAAGAGATATAGGATATAGAAGAGAGTAGACAAGACAACTGAGAGTGTGCTATTGGGCTAAGCCTTTGATCTAGTGATACAAGTGATTTTTCTGTGCAATTCTTCATTTCCTATACTTTATAAGTCTATTTTATTCCTTGTCGTGTTAAGCTCTTTCTTGTTATAATATGACTTTGTTAAATTTGCAACAATGTGGAGCTATGGTGGATCAAATGCTAGAATCAACATCATTAACAAAAGAGATTAGATGATAATTAAGATGTGATTAGTGAGCAATTTCACTGATAATTAAGATGTGATTAGTGAGTAATTTAACTGATAATTAAGATATGATTAGACAATAATTAAGATGTGATTAGTGAGCAATTTAACTCATAGCTTAATGTAGGCATGGATAATGAAAAACTAGCAAATTCTCATTAGGCCAATGCCTCAATTTATAGGGTTTACATCCAAGCATCTAATCCCACTGATTTCTCCTTGATTCACTCCACCTCTTTTGCTTGATTCTCTCCCAGAATATCTCCACCTCTTCTCCTTGATTCTTTCCACCTCTCCCAGAATATCTCCACACCTCTCCTAAATCTCCTCATGCCACCCTTTATTCTCTCCCAGTAGATACTTCTCACCTTTTCACAGGTTCTCTCACATTTACAGATTCTCTTTTATAGCCTCTTGCCAAGGGCTTGTTCCCGCACACACTCTATTCACTTGTATATTTCAACACCTCCCCTCAAGTGAATACTCCTAGCACACCTGGACCCTATAGCAAGTTTCCCTCTTACTTGATAGTTCGCGACCAGTGCCTCAAGTCCCTAAACTCATAGTCCTTGACACTCTCTCTCTCTATGTGTCCAAGGCTACTACAAGTGCCCGTGACCTTGACTAAAGTGCCCACACATACATCTACCACATGGCCTACATCATCGGTGGCTCAAAGGATTACTCTATTGGGGCAAGTTACGTTGGGTTTTAGGGTTTCTCTCCCTCTCTCTCTCTCTTAGAAAAGATGACTGACTCCACTTCCTTAGGAGCCTCCATGAAGTTTGCCGATGTCATTCCTTCTCCTCTGGGTTTGCTGTAGTAGCAGTCTCTTGCCATGTGTCCTGGCTTTCCACAGTTGTGGAAACAAGTGAAGTTCCTTCCTCCTACTTTGCCTCTTCCTCATCCTCGTCCTCGAGAGAATCCTCCTCGGGTGAAGAATGCTTTTTTTCTCCTACTGCTGTCGAGTCCAGCCATTTCTTCTCTTTACCTCTGGTCTCTTGCTCTAGTAGAGCTCCTTCTATCTCGTGTAGCTTCAATTCAGGTACATTCTTTAGTGTTGCTACAATGTTTTCATATTCACCTTTGTCCACACTCTTTAGAAGCATTGCTAGTGCCTCATCATTTTCTACCTTTTTGCCAATAGCTGAGTTGTTGCTTAATGCTTTTATATCTGTTCAAGTGTGTGATTAAAGGTTCACTTTCCTTCATATCCAATTTGTAGAACTGCATTAATAGATTTATCTTTGAATTTTTAGCTTGTGTGCCAAATAATTTATTAAGTTCATCCCATGCATCTTTTGCCCACTGTTTCCCTGTGATGTGATGAATGATTTCATCATTTAAACTGAGTGCGATAAGTCCCCAATGCTTTTTCATTCCTTCTCTTCCACTCATTTTTCCCTCTCACCTCTGGGTGTTCATCTCTTCCCTCAACTAGCCCCCACAGATTTTTCCTCCTCATCATGAGCAGATACATGGTTTTTGTTTGCCATGTGTAAAACTGATCCCTATTAAATTTGGCTATCTCTTGTGGCCGTACTCATGATAATGTGAAGGGGGTCTTACCTCTCGATCCAATTTCAAGATTCAAGGGCAGTGTCTACCCTTTATAACTCAATCTGGTGTTTAGGTGATGATTATAATAGATTTATCAGCATAAATTTACCAGAAATTACATTAAACCAAGGGTAACAAATCTGTATGGAATGGTTGGAGTATCAAACCATCTCCGAATTGCAATCTCAATTTATAGAGATCTGTATTAGATACCTAATGGTTAATTTGAACCCTCAATCGCACCAAATTATAGTGATTAGTACTAATTAATCACTGATTAGCAAATTCTCTATTTTGTGTGCAAAAAACAGAGTATGCGGGAGTCCAGATCTGAGGCCATAGAGTTCAAATGAGCTCAAATCCTTTCAAGGCCATCAATAGCAATTAGTCTAGTAGAGGATTAAGCTAAGAAACACAAGATTTGACCAAATATTGAATGCTTAGACTCTGTTTTACCAAAGTCACCTGTAGATTTGATGAAGAGCTTGGATCTCACTGTAGACTTGATCAAATCAAAATCTGTCTTCACCAGCTTGTAGGGCAACCTTGAAAACCCCTAGGGCCAATAGGAATTGGATCTATTTCATCTGGTACAAAAGAAATCTCAGTTTGCTTAAAAAAGTGACACCTGCAAAATCGTGAATTTTTGCAACTGTAGAAGGTGGTTTGGCATGCCGATTGGATAGGCTGAATGGTGGGGAGTACAGCTATGTTTGGCTAAAGGCTTCTGCTCTAATATTTCTCCTGGAGGGAGATCAAGCCCCTCCACTGGCTGCTGGGGGTGTAGAGCCTACTTGAAAAAGAGGTTAAAAAATCTAATTATCTACTAATCCTAGTTAGCCAGGTGATTAGCAAGATAATGGGCTCACAAATTGATGGATTCTAGGCTAGGATCTTATACCATGTTAAATTTGCAGCAATGTGATGAGCTTTGGTGGATCAAATGCTAGAAAAAATATCATTAACAAAGAGATTAGATGATAATTAAGACATGATTAGTGAGCAATTAACTGATAGCTTAATGTAGTCATGGATAATAAAAAACGAGCAAATTCTCATTAGGCCAATGCCTCAATTTATAGGGTTTACATCCAAGCATCTAATCCCACTGATTTCTGCTTGATTCACTCCACCTCTTTTGCTTGATTCTCTCCACCTCTCCCACAATATCTCCACACCTCCTAAATCTCCTGATGCTACCCTTTATTCTCTCCCAGTAGATACTTCTCACCTTTTCACAAGTTCTCTGACATTTACAGATTCTCTTTTACAGTCTCTTGCCAAGGGCTTGTTCCTGCACACACCCTATTCACTTGTATATTTCAACAGCCTTCTCATTAGGAATTGCACTCATAGTCGTTCCTATTTGGATGTGGCTCCCATCTAGAAACAGAATCAAGAGTCATGTAAGGGATCCCGACAGATGCAAGAACCAACCTCTTTGGCTAGCATGACAAACTCTCTTAGCCTAGTCAATTGGTGGTGCAATGCATTAGCGTTATCTTATCTCATTGGGCATAGTTTCATTAGTCGCGTCTCCTTCAGAGCTGACTAGGTGGTCCGGAACCACGCAAGTACCAAGTCTCGACCGAAAAACGACAACATGCATAATCTTTATGCATGCTTAGAGCATGCATACTCTATGCATACATAAATCATGCTCTCCTTATGCATGCCTATAGTATAGAGCATAGAGTATGCATGCATAGATCTTGCATACTCTATGTCTATGCATGCATAAACCATGCTCTCTTTATGCATGCCTAAATCATAGAGCATGGAGTATACATGCATAGACCTGGCACACTCTATACTCTATGCATGTATAAAGAGTATAGAGCATGGATACATAAAGATTATAGATGTTAGACTATACTCTATGCATGTATAAAGAGCATCAAGCGTATGCATACATAAGAGTATAGATGCACACAAAGAGTATGCATAGAGCATGCATGCTATGTATGCATAGAGCATGCATACTCTTTTCATGCATAGAGCATAAGTATAAATATATATAGTATGCATAGAGTATGTATAGAGAATACTTTTCTTAGCATTTCTCTCATGATTACCTCATTTTCTTGTATTGTAGGTCTCTTATGTTTTTTGAGCCGTTAGCTCTTCTAGACCACTCGAGGTAAGCTCTTACACACAAGGTCTTTTTTTATTTATGCTTTTGTATGTATGAGTATATCTTGTTTTGAGCCTTATCTATGTTTTGTTTAAAAAAGTAGCCATATCTAGTAATCCATGACACTTCCACTATGTAAACACTACCTATAGCACATGCGTTTAAGGGGTATTTAAAAATAACCTTATTAAAAAATTTTGTATATTAAAGATACCCCTTATTTATGGAGTTTTGTAATAAAACTAACCCTTATGTATGGATTTTTTCACTTTTCAATTTAAAAAACACTTATGTATGTAAATATTTATGTACGTCCATCCAAGAAAAAACCCCTTCTGTTGAATGCACGTGCTATCTTACATATTCTTTAGTGGACCCCCTAGGGACTACATGGAAGATAAGATCCAGAATTTCTTCTAGATACTTTGCCCTAATCAACATGACATAGCTAGGTTGGAGCTTACTTCACATGTTCTCGGGTCATCGAGTCCCGCCACCCTGAGTACTTGGAATAGTGCTAGTGGTGCAGAGAGTTCACAACATAGGTCTCATAGCATCCATAGTGCTGGTAGTAGTGCTAATGGCAGTAGCGATTCACTCCAAGCATCACTTTGTCACACTCTCCTTTTGTTCATACTCCCTTCACTCCTTGCTCTCTAGCATAATCAAGGCTAGAGCCACTCTAGTTAGTAGGCACTCCTTTTTCTCATACTCCCTTTACTCGCTCTGCAAAGCAACATCAAGGTACCTATACTCTTATAGATGCTATGATGAAGGATACATCACTACAAGGGATCGGGCTCATACCCGCGCTCCTAGCTGCTAAAAATGACTTGTGAAAAAAAGTAGCGAGCCCGTGTATCAGCGCGTGTATAATCGCGGCCAGAGACATGCGTGTAAAAGCGCGTGTATAGGAATGTTCAGACGCGCTGATACACGGGCATATACACGCGTTCTGTCAGTTTAGCTGTGCTTAGACGCGCTGATAGAAGGGTGTATACATGCATTTTGTCAGTTTAGCTGCGCTTATACACGCGTATTTCATAGATTTGACGCGTCTGTACACGCGTGTTTTACAGATTATCCGTGTATATACACGTGAATTTTTACAGAGTTGACGCATCTATACACGCGAACAGAGAGCAAAAAAATATCCAGAGAGTGCTTTTTGGTACCTGAATGCTGTTCCAGCATTCCAGCACCCAATAACACTCTCTGGATTTTTTTTTTTGGGTGCATTGGACCATCCACGAGGAAGATTTAAGACAAGAATGACATGAATGCATACATTGTCAATACACGATTCAAGACAGACATGAATGCAATACTATCGATTCACCATTCAATATTACTCTATCAAAATTTTATGTGTACACATATATACAAGGGAGTCCATATGTCAAAGTAGGCCATGGCTTCAGTTACAAAAATATATATACAACCACATCCTTAATATGGAATGTGATACTATAAGTCTAAGTACTACTCAGACCCAGATGATGACTCGCTACTCCCTCCATGCTCAGATTGTACTCTGTAAGCTCAACTGGACCAGGATGGCACCCAAAATGATTTAGCATCTCCATCAGTCAATTGCTGTACGCAAATGGATCGGATGAAGAACCTGGATCCATAAAGAATCTGCAAAAATAAAAGTATATACATGATTGCATCAAAGCACAAATGCAAGCTAGCACATATGATTTTCCACCATCAAACTGACATCACTATCTAGAGAATTCACATCTTCAACAACACTCAGAACTATAGAGTTATCCTCCTACAACTCTTCAAAAACTACATCACTATCACCACAACATCCATCTTGTGTGGTTATCTTCAAAGGTTGCACACACATTATTGCATGCATGACTATCACCATCCTCATGTACATCATGGGCTGTCTCTTGACTCACATCGAGAGATAAGTCATCATGATAGCATACTTGTATTCATCACATAAGCCATAGATCACCTCCACATTAGTACCAAGTGAATCAGCACAAACACAAATACCATCATCCAAGCCACCCATCAGCTCTAAGACCATAGTATGGGGTAAACACAGTCGCATGTATACACCCGTCCAAAAATGTGTGTATATGCGTGTGAACCGTTTGTGCAGACAGGATACACGCATTCCTACGCGCGGCCTACGAATTTTTTTTTTGAAAGCGACTGACCTCCGACAAATCGTCCTTATAAAAAGCCCACTGTCGCCCCCTGTCACAATCGTTCACCAGATGGCAACCAGAGAAGGAGAAGGATGGAGACAAACCCATAAAGGAAAGAGACAATAGCATAAACAAATGGAAGGAAAGAGACAGGGCAAAGGACAAACTGACTCACCTCTGAAAAAGTGAGTCTTCTTTTTGGCTAGTTTCCTTCACCCGTGTGTGCTCCTTGTCTGCTCCTTGTACTTAGGTTTAGTGCTCTGTTGGAAGAGGCGACGACGAAGGAGAGCAGATCTATATTTTGAAAATGTTTGTGCAAAAGATTGGAAGCGTATTTGGGAGTCTACAAATATTCTTCCTCCAGATGGCATGAATAGGTATAGTAATGTTTTTCAATCTTGTTTTGTGTAGTCTCTAATTGGATTAAAGGTCACATAGAGCAATCCCTTGTGTAGGTACTCCATTTTTTTCGGCTACCATATTGGACCCATCTTAAGATCAACCATCTTCTTGGTCCCATGCACATCTTCAAGAATGTGGGATCTGGTATTTGGGAACATGTTATTGGTAAACGAGACAATGTTAGCGTACAGGAGGACTTGCGGGTCGCAGGATGTATGCATCAAGCTTGGCCACGAGAGGAGGGTGGGCACGTTCGTCTTCCGCCTGCACCATGGATTATATCAAAGAAAGAGGAGAAGCATGTAAAGCAGGCCATCACCACTTTACGTACTCCCACTGGATGCATGAGATCATTGAAGGGAGCCTTTACAACCACTAAGAAAAGAGGCGTTGAGCAACTATATGGGTTTGAAGTCCCACGATTGGCACAAGATGCTCCAAGTAAGTGTTTTCCAAGTCTTGTACGTTGAAATTAAATTTTGTAATGCCATAAACCATACATACATGTGCTCTTATGTGTGCAGTTCATACTACCTACTAGCATCGACCATTGTGCAAATAAGAGTTTGAAAAAATGTATTTATAAGATGGACGAGCTTGTGAGGTATGTAAAACCCATGTCAGATCACCCTTCATTATACCTTGCAAAATGAACGTACATGAGGTATAACGTACTATTCATTTATTTTTCACATATGTTAGTTCCAAAGCAATTGATCCAGCCACGTTGGATGATGCGCGTGTTATGGCAGTGGAGGTGGTTTGTTTGGTAGAGGAGACTTTTTCGCGAACCATTCTCACAAGTCAACTACATCTCATTGTGCATTTAGTGGACGAAATTGCTTTATGTGGCACTGTGCATGCACGTTGGATGTTCTTCCTAGAGTGCTTCATGAAGACCTTAAAAGACTTTGTGAGGCAAAGTGCAAGGCCTGAAGGAAGCATGGCCGAGGGTTGGTTGATACAAGAGTCTCTTGTATATATTTTAGAATTTCTTGGTCAGGTGGACAGCTCTTTGCCACCACGACTATGGAGCAATGAAGAGGACTTGAGGATGACCTCTATTGTGCCTCAAGGAAAAGGACAGAGTAAAGTAATTGACAGAACATTGATTGATGATCTCAATTTCACTTGCATCCTTAATAGTGATGTGATGAGTAGATGGGTTACAAGATATGAGGATGCAAAGACAAAAAGGCAAGCAGAAAGAGCTCTCTTTCGGAGGCAACATGGCTCTCGTAAGGCGTACCCTAAGCATCTAGCAACACGTCCAAATGATATCCATGTTGATTGGTTGCATGAGGAAATGGAGAGAGTAGAGAGCGACGAGGGGCTGCATATCACGGCGGAAGAATGGGAGTATGCACGAGGATGCATGTTAAAGGTACATAGAACTAATGTTTTGCATTGGTTGTAAGTGATTTGCTTTTAATATTTATTCACATTGCTTACACAAATAATGCTTCTATTTTGGTCCAGTGCACTATGTTCAATGCTATATGGTGTGAAGGCAAGCATTTTCGAACACAAAGAATTGATGAAAAGAGGAATACACAAGATTGCGGTGTCATTAGTTGCTTTGAGGGAGCTAATGGAAAAATGGATGATTATTGTGGCACAATCCAAGACATATTTAGGCTTGACTTTCATCGCTTCTTTGTGTATGTTTTGGATGTCAAATGGAAAATGAACGTGGTAGAAAAAGGGCCTAATGCAATAATAAAACGCCATGCAAGTGGCTATGTAACTATTGACTCTATAAAGTTTTGGCAAACAAAGAAAGATAGGCTCCTATTACCACAACAATGTGAGCAGGTATGCATTTTTTTACTAATGTGTTTCATGTACATATATATCTAAGCTCGTGTATAGGCTTGACTTTCGTCGCTTCTTTGTATATGTTTTGGATGTCAAATGGCAAATGAACGTGGTGGAAAAAGGGCCTAATGCAACGATAAAAGGGCCTAATGCAACGATAAAACGCCATGCAAGTGGCTATGTAACTATTGACTCTACAAAGTTTTGGCAAACAAAGAAAGATAGGCTCGTATTGCCACAACAATGTGAGCAGGTATGCATTTTTTTACTAATGTGTTTCATGTACATATATATCTAAGCTCGCGTACCCCTTGACTTTTGATATGCTAATTAATTACTGTAGTATGTGTATTTGAGTAGGTTATCTATCTGCCAATGGTGCATGACATTAAATGGTGGTACGCCATCCCTATTGCACCACGTTCCAAAGTGATGTATAATACATTCACTGATATGGAGCATATGGAGGATGTAACAAGCCGCAATGAAGATGATGTCGAACATGCCAATGAAGATGTTGTGATCGATGATCAAGAAATAAGAGATGATCATGATAATGAGGATGAGCGTGCCATTTCTCATGATCATGAGAATGACCCTACTATTGAGGATGATGGTGATGTTGATGAGGATGATCAGGACATCGATACCATTATCAATGGACAGAATATCGATAGTGGAATAAATTTAATCGTAGCCTTACAAATTGATCAAATGGATATTGATGTTGATCGTTTGGCGAGGATGGATCTTATTGAAGATGAGATCGAACCCTAACCAATCCATCACTGTATCGTTCTAAATTGGTGACATTTCTATTGTATATGTTGTCTTTTAATTATCTCATGATTTATTTTTGAATATATTTCATTGTTGTAAATGCATGTAGTGGGATTGTGTAATGATATATACTGTAATGTACTATGAGATGGTTTAAAGAAAATAGTTTTTAATTTTGTAAAGGAATTTAGTTTTTCTTAATAAAGCGTGTATTGATGCGTGTATTGATGTGTGTATAATTGTGTGTATATACACGCGCTTATACACGCGTTTCTGAAACCAGTATACACGCGAATTTAGATGCCAATATACACGCGCTAGTAGATGCCAATATACACGCGAATTTAAATGCCAATATACACGCGCCTGATACTATTCAAATACATGTGCGACCATACACGCGCCTGTAATTTATCGCGTGTATGGAATGCATGTATGGCAGCATTGTCTTGTAGTGCATCATTAAGGATGAGCTAGGTGGAAGGGTATTAATGCGTATGTAGCGTCCTCTCTAGAGATTAATGTTTGGGTATGACATCCTCAGCGAAGTGTTACGACCAACCAAAAGAAAAAAACAATTACATTCTTGAGCAGCTTCATAGAGAGTTCCGAATCTCAACCCTCTCCAAGCAATTCAATAACTAGTGGATGCTTAAGATAATGAGAGATCTTATGAGCCATCAAAGGTCTGAGATCCAAGATGCAATAAAGGAAGGGAAAGACTAAGCCTGTGTATCTCAACACTGAAGGCTAGGGAAAAGCTAAGGTGGGGGTCCGTGACACCCCCGACAAATACAAGCAACAACAAGAGGCTGTGAAAGCATACCTTGAAGGCTCCACGACTTCTTACCTTGGTGATAATGGCACTAGTCTCTTTGATACGTACTTTGTAAGTTTTCATCTCTTTCTTTTTACATACTTTGTAAGTTTTCATCTCTTTCTTTTTCTAATATATTGAATAATGTATGTATGAATTATTAGATATGCTAAATATTCTAACTTCAATGTGTGTAGAGAGAAGTAATCGAACGTGGTTATACTCAAGAAGATGAATCAGGAAGGAAATGAGCTCAATTGGACCCACTTTATCAAATATATAAGTATATAATATTATCAAACATTTAAGTTTTTAGTTTTCTAAATTTTACACATAAATCATATTTGAATTCATTTATCTCTTCTGTATCTCTATCTTTTTAATGCTTAATTATCTTGATAAAACTTATAGTTATATTCATGCAAGGACCTCGATCGGAGCCACATGAAGCGGAAGGAGGCAATAATGAGATCATAATCTTATATACGCCTTTTGTTTTTACATGCTCATATTTTTTGTAAGGGCTATGTTCGTTATTTTGGTAAAATCACTAGCTCTACTCATTATTTTCTTTGTAAGAGAACTTTCAAAATCCCCAAAGTATCAAGATTTTTTCAAATTTCCTAATATGGTGATTGGAGTTTTATACTACTTGTGAGGTTCTTAATTGTCAATGAGTTACCATATCTTGAATACCAATATCTATGTACTTTTCAATTTTCTAAATTTTATACATAATTTTGATTATCTGTTCAACATCTTTGTCTTTAATGTATTTAGATTCAAAGTACATGGCCAGATACTATGGGCAAAATGGACCAAGTTGAGGCAAATTGTCCCAATCTATCCCAGAAACTTTCTTTTACCAATGTCAGTATGTATGTTGATATGAAGGTCGATATATATATTGATATATGCAGCATCGACAAATGCTTGGATATGTTTGATATGTTCGATAAATGCTTGATATGTTTGACACATATATCAACATTTGGTTTAAAGGAAAGCATCAGTATGATGGTTGATATACTCTCCCCTGATCAACATGAGATAGTTAGGTTGGTGGATCTTAGCAGCTCACCTATTCTCGGGTCATCGAGTCGTACCACCTCCAATACTTGGACTAGTGCCAATGGTGCACAGAGTTCACGACATAGGTCTCATAGCAGCCTTAGTGTGGTAGTAGTAGTGCTAATTGTGGCGGTGGCAATCGGCAATGGTGGAGGAGGTGGAGGATGCTAGTACTCCATGTCATCTTGCTACACATTCGCTTGCTACGGCCACTTTGGAATTCACTCCGAGCATCACTCTGTCAGGAACTCCTTTTACTCCTCGCTCTCCGGCGGCATCGAGGCTAGAGCCACTTCGGTTGGTAGGCTCCTTCTTCTTGTACTCCCTTTACTCCTCACTCTCCAGCGTCAGGACTAGCGCCATTCTGGTTGGCAGTCAGGCACTCCTTTTTCTCGTACCTCACTCTCCAGCATCAAGGCTAGAGCCACTCCGGTTGGCAGGCACTCCTTTTCCTCACACTCCCTTTACTTCTTGCTCTCCAGCATTAGGGTACCTATAGCTAAGATGAAGGGTCCCTCATCAAGGACGAGCTACGTAGAAGGCTATTAACGCATACGCAGCGTCAACTCTATCATGTACAGTTTTGCTATGAAATCCTCACCAAGTGGCACGACCAACCACAAGAAAAAAAAATGAATTACATTCTTGAGCAGCTTCATACAGAGTTCCAAGTGTGAGGCCTTGCCGAACAATGCAATAACAAGTGGATGATCAAGAGATGTTATGATCCATCAAAGATCTGAGATGCGAGATGCAATAAAGGAAGGGAAATACTAAGGTTGTGTATCTCGACATTGAGGACTTGAGAAAAGCTAAGGCTGAGGTCCCTGACACTCCCAACAAGTACAAGCAACAAAGGGAGGCTACTAAAGCATACCTTCAAGGCTCGGGGACTTCTTACCTTGGTGCTTATGGCACTAGGCTCTTTCATATATACTTTGTAAGTTTTCATCTCTTTTTTTTGCAATATAATTAATAATATATGTATGAATTATTAAATATGCTAAATATTCTTCCTTAAATGTGTTCACAGAGAAGTATTGGGATGTGGTTATACTCAAGAAGATAAAGCGGGAAGTACATGAGCTCAATTGGGCCCACATCCTCAAATATATAAGTATATAATATCATAAAAAACTAAAGTATTTAGGTTTTTAAATTTTACACATAAACCATATATAAATTCATTTATCTCTTCTATGTCTCTATCTTTTTTATGTTTAATTATCTTGATAAAACTTATGGTTATATTCATGCAAGGACCTCCAAAGGAGCCACAAGAAGTGGAAGGAGGCGTAATGAGATTATACTCTTACATAGGCCTTCTGTTATACATGCTCATACTTTTGTAAGTAAAAGCACTACCTCTACTCACTATTATCTTTGTAAGGCTCTACTTCAATCACTTGTAATCATTCCCTATTTTTGAATACAAGAAAATATTATTTTTTCTTGTTTTTGCCTTGAGAGATGAAAAATTCTAAAAAGTAATAATTCAATATTGAGATATTTTTGGATAAACAAATTCTTCTAATATCAAAAATATGTTTTCTTGAAACAGAAAATCAAAATAAATTTTCCAAGGTGCATTAGGAATCAATTAAAAATGATTTAAAAGACTTGAGTCTAAGGGTCAAGATGTTCTGAAATTTTTGGATTATGGTCCAATTAAGGTTCCTATGGACCAATAAGATTAATCCAAGTGTTGGGATAAGATAAATCTAATGAATTAAAGAAAATACCCAAAAATGAGTAAATGCCCACATAAGATGAAGAGTTGACTGAGTACAAGGTTTATTAGTTATTACTAAAAATTTGAGATATTTTGGTATAATGATACATTTTTGACACATTGGTAAGGAGGGGGGGAGACTTCAAGGAGGTGCCTATTTCACACATGTGAATGAGTTTTAAATTAAAAAATATTAAGATATTTTTATCTCTCCTCTCTCCTGGATCAAACCAAATAAAAAAGGGAGCTCAACTGGTCCAAATCTTGTCCAAATTCAGCCAAACTGAAGTTGAAAAATTCTAGAACTTAGTTGGACTCAAATAGTAGCCTCCCTCACCTATAAATAGACCCTCATTCTTTTGTATTCTCATCTGTGAACTAGACCATGCCAGTATTACATTAGAATAAGCATATTTTCTATTATCCCCTTAAAATCCTCTACAATTTGGAGAGATTGGAGTTTCTCTCTCTCTTCAATCTTCCTTGGAGCTTTCCTCTCAACATACTAACCAATTGATTGGTTGGGGGCTTCTTCTAAGAATAGCGAAGCAAGCAAATCAAGAGAGGTAAGATGTGCTTTTATGGTTTTTTCTCTAATATTCTAAATGTTTTCACTTCTCAACCCCTCTCAAGCTTGAGAAATATTCAAATGAATGGTTTTTCAATGCAAATGAAGCTCTCTAATGAATTCTAATGATTAATCACAAAGAGATTATCTGTATGCTTAATTTAGGATGTTTTTTAAGTATATCTCTCTCCCCCCCAAATAATGGTCATTCATATGACCAATTCTCTATTCAAATGATGCTTCTCATGGAGCAGTTCTTAATTCTAAAATCAAACTCTACGTTAGTTAAGCTAGAGGCTAAACAAATAGATTTTTAATGCATTTATGTTACATAAATTACGATGAACTTATGATTTAGATCCACAAATTGGATTTACATCTATTGATAGTTAATCTATCATAATTGTATTACTAAGTTTTATTCTTTTCAAAATTATTGAAAATTATCAATAATAGCACCGGAGCTATGGCAAAATTTTAGAAATTAACACATAAGTCATTTTTATGCATAATGTGAAAAGAGAACTTCCTATCATATTCTAGAATTAGTTATCCTATGTCAAAAGAATAATTCTCATCATATCCATGGAAAATTAATTTTTAATATTTATGCATAAATAGTTAATTAGAGAAAAAGAGGAATTTTTAGTAATTTCATTTTTATGATAAAAGAGGAATTCCCATGATAATGGAGATCCATGTATTTTCAATGGACAAAGAGAAAAATAGGTATATTAAAATAATTAATATTTTTATTTAAAATTAAAGAGAAATTTTAGGTAAACTATTTTTATGCATGAATAAATTTAAATGATGAAAGAGGATTTTCCATCATGTTTGGAATTCAATCATTTAAATAGAAGAAGTGAAATTCTTGTCATATTTAAATTAATGGATATTTTTATTTAATTTTTAAGAAACATTTTAGTCAAAATTAGTTTATGAATGAATAAATTTAAATGATGAAAGAGGAATTTCCATCATATTTGGAATTCAATCATTTAAATGGAAAAAGAGAAATTCTTGTTATATTTGGAATATTGAATATTTTTATTTAATTTAAAGAGGAATTTTAGATAGATTTATTTTATGATAAAAGAGGAATTCCCATGACATTTGGATTGCACTCATTAAATGAGATAAAGAGGAATTTTAATCTTATTTAAAAAATGGATAATTTTATTTAAATAAAAGAAGAATTTTTATATGATATTTAAGCAGAGAATGATTTGAATTCATTTTTCATGACAAAAGAGGAATTTTCACCATAATTCCACCTAGGGAAATAAGGTTGAAAAATTAAATGGTAGAAAGAATATCTTTAGATATTTTATGTGGTTAAATCACCAAATTGGTATTTACCCAAAAATAGATTAAATGGAAGAAGGTAATTTCATTAAAACCCAATATTCTCTAATAAAACCATTTCTTAATCTATTATGGAAAAGAAAGAATGAAATTCACAAAGTTGGAATTTCTTTACGATTAGAAGTTCAGTAGTTGTTTATCAGTCAAATGATGGGTAGATTACCCTGATGAGAGATCAAGGGTGCTCATTATAAAATTGGAAATTAAGGAAAAATGGGTTTTGTCATTAGGAACTCAATGGAGTCTTCTTGGGCCCTTTAATTTGGACGTTTAGTGAAATGCTTCAAATGCTAATCCATCTTTGACCAAGCCTAGAGGCCTAGTCCTAAAAGCATATATTTGATTTTTCACAAAAACAAAAAAAAATGAAAAAAAGGAGATATTCTTAGATCTGGCCACCTAGGTGACTTTAAAGCTTTGTAATGGGCTGTTAGTCAGTTATCATAGCCTGCAGCAACCTTTTCGAACTCCAAACATTCCAAAAATTCGTCACTTTCTTCCCCCCTTTTTTGTGTGTACACCAGATCTCTTTCTCTCTCTAAATCTTCTCTCTAAAATGCCCTGCACTCCTTCTCCATGGAAAAAAGCGTCTTTCTCTACTCCAAAAGCCATAGCTAGCAGATCTGTACTCCTAAATGAGCCTTCTCTCTCCAAACCCATAGTAGTAGCCATGGCTTGCACGGAAGAAGCTTACCATGAGCATTCTCTCTACAATACTTGGTCCTCTCTCCATAGCTAGCAGGTCTGTACTCATAAATGAGCCTTCTCTCTCCAAACCCACAGTAGTAGCCATGGCTTGCAAGGAAGAAGCTTACCAGGAGCATTCTCTCTACAATACTTGGTTCTCTCTCCAAACCCACAGTAGTAGCCATGACTTGCACAGAAGAACCTTTTCATGATGTATTCTCTCTCTATATTGCTTAGCAGCCATAGCTTGCACTAAAGAAGCTTCCCATGATGCATTGTCTCCTTTGCATTTTCGTCTCACCATTGCCAACCCTCTCTATGTTTCTTTGGCTCCCTTTCTGGCTTCTTTCTCTATCCACAATGCAACTCTAGAGAAGCAACCCTCATCTCCATTCTTCCCATTATTTTTTGATACCATATCCTGCTCCTTCCACTCCTATTCAACCCAAGCTTACAAGCCTACTTTCTTGTAGATGGCACTACAAGACATCACCAATAAGCCTTCTAAGATCCGCCTTCAGGTTGATTTGGAGATAGAATACGCAACCCTACACAGTAGGCATGTTGCACCCAATATTTCATACGATCAGCTTCGAATGCAAGGAGCAAAGGCCATTGATCTTTGGATTGATGGAAATCTTTATCCACCAGATCCAATATCTGGTGCCCCTCCACCATTCAAAAGCATTACAAGTTTTTTTAAGTTTGTTGGTGATGGTTTCAATGGGCTTCTTGGCTATTGTAGGAGATTACACATGTTGTGGCTAGATGAGGCAGCTGAAAAGAGGCAAACACAATTTGCCTTCCACCAGCTTCAAGCGGCATCGACTAAGCAGATCAATAGTTTGATGCAGAGGATTAAAGAGCTCTCAGAGGAGCTTGAGGTGCAGAAGAATAATCTAGCGGATCGTGTGCGCACAATAAATCAATTTACCGATAATTATGTTCGTCTTCAACACTCCACTCGTAATCTTCGGCGTCGTGTTCACCATTTCACTCACCTTCCCATTGGATATCACGCAAGGCAAAGAAAACGTAAAGCTGTTGGGTTACTTTCTAAGACAGCAGGTGCATGCAAGAGGCGTAAACAAACAACTAGGTAAAAATTTTTGTAGGAATTATAGCAACTTTGAGAAGCAATTAATGAATAAAGCATCTCTCATGGGTGACTCTTGTGATTGCAGGGCATGTGCAACAGCTATACTAGGATGTAACAACGCTGAGGACAATGTTAATGTCTCCCTTCTTTAGCATGTCCTTCAGGAGAAGGATATCATGGAAATGATAACAGGTTCTGGTAATGATAAGCTGCGGGAGACCCTTCGTCAACATTTCTTGAAGGAAATCAAAGAAATTGTCACACCCAAAGAGATGCTTGATATATGTGACTCAGCAGGTATTAGCCAGAAAGGTTACAGAGCAATGTACAGGTCAATCACTTTAGGGTTGCGAGCAAAGGGAGTTATGCAATCCTTGCTTCCAACACTTTATAGCTTACAGATGGCAAAGAAGTGTGCTAATGGTGATATTGCATCCATGTTCGAGGGTGGGTACAAGTGGGTGGAGGATATTATGCCAATGCCAACAATCAAACCCTTTGAATACAATGCATATAACAATGTCTACATTGACATGGAAGTGCTACAAAAAGCAATGATTCAGTACTATGGCCTCACACTTGAAGAGACAGGTAGAAATGCCGTGTTTGTCTTGAAGCTGGATGAATGTCAAGTGGTTAAAGGTCAAAGACTGGAGCGTGTTAGTTTAACCTTGATGAGCCGAGCACTTAGAGGAAAGCCTTTAGAGACCGAAGAGTTGGATGCAACTGAAGACAGCAACAATAGGGGTCAAGGGCATAAGCAAGACTACTACGGCATTCAATCAAAGAAGAACATCTGGTGGCAAGCAGCATGGGTCCTCCCAAAAGAGAACCATGATACCTTGAGGTGGTATTTTGAACGGTCTGGCATTCAACATGTCGTCTCTTGTCAGGTCAACGGTCAAAAGCTTGATGTTCCCGGAATAGGCTGCTTTAACGTTGAATGGCACTTGGGTGGCGATCTAAAAACCTTAAAGTGTATGTTGGGTTGTAAAACAGGTGCGAATACTATATTCTCATGTGTTTACTGTTGTCATTCCAAGACAACAGTAGACTCAAGAGTAAAAGGGAAACAACCTAGCAAAGGCAAAAGTCAAAAACAGGTGGGTGCAAAAAAAGCAATCGTTTTTGATGCTGAACAAAGGAAAGGATCAAAGGTATGGCATAATGGCATATTAAGTTATGACCACAGCAAGCCACCTAGTCGTGACCAAGAGGACAATGCTTGGAACCCAATCTTGGACATTCCACTATGTCAAGTGCATGTGTGCACATTACATGCAAGACTCAGGATTTTGGATAAGCTATTGATGCTCCACATAAACTATGTCTGGAACATGGAGCCCGAAGATCGACGAGAAGAGTTAATACGTGCACTAGAGGGTGTACTTTCCTTTATGGGATTACATGCTGGAGCAGTGGTCTTGACAAAGGACAGAAAATCAAACCCTACACAAGACAACCCTAATAAAATTTGCATGGGTGGATCAAAGGCAAGACACTTGCTATCAAACCACTTGGGTTCTCATAGCCACACTGACTTTGAAATTTGGAAGAAGATATGTGATGTCACAACATATCGAGGAAATGATGCCAGGCTTGGCCTAAAACGTGCACATGTATGGGAGGTGTGTAATAAAATGGTCGATCTTCTAGAGCGACCTCACCTGGATGACCATGGTATTGAGGCACTTAAATAAGCCACTTGTAGATTTACAGAAGAAATGGTCGAGGCATGGGGAGAAACACACATTACTCACTACATGGTAATGTTGTATTTCTTGTTTCCTTGTAGTATGTTCTTCATACTATTTTTTGACTTTTTGTAATTTTCTATGCAACATATATTGTATGCACATGGGCCATACTTTCTCGATAGATATGGCTCTTTAGCACTTTGGAGCAATCAAGGCATGGAGAAATCACATTACCAAGCAAAGGCCGTGTATTTTAAGGGCACTCGCCATGGTGGTGGCAGAGTAATACACTCCATGAAATGTTCAACTGGTTCTATCGCGTTCTGGTTGGCAAAAAAAGGCAGAAAACTCGCGGTAATTTGTCTCTTAGGCGTCAAATAATGAAAACTGTTAATGCAAGAAGAACTGAAGGATACAACAGATCAAATGCTAGGGAGAGACTACGACAGTGGGTAGCAAGCAAGCGTCGGTGTGGTTCCTCATGGGCTTAAACTCCCTGATTATAATCTTTTTGTGTTTTTAAATTTTCTAAAAGTTTTAAAAAATTATATTTATAGACATATTTAAGTCATTTTTCATTTATAGCCACCACATTTCAATTTCTTCTTTGTGCTCTACTCTCTCTTGCCCTCCCACTATCTCTTGCACTTGTACATACCTAGGCCATGCCAGAAGAACAGGAGCAAGACTTGCGGTTTTTCGATCAACTCGGCCCACTACCTGCTACAGCAAAAAGGACAAGTCTACCTATCTCGTAAACAGAGCAAGAGGCAAAGGAGATGAGAGAAGAAGAGCGCAGGAAGGAGGCCGAAGAAGCGCAACGCAGGAAGGAAGCTGAAGAAGCAGAGCCTAGTAGAGAAACAGAAGAAGAGCGGCGTCGAAAAGAAGCCGAGGAAGGTCAAGGGCAACCACCAGAGATTGTTATTGAGGCCGACACCCTAGAACAGCTAGAGGTTATCTTACAGAACAAGGAGGTCGAGCTCTTGTCCTATGGCATCACGAAAGATACCATTGACAAAGAGTTTGCTCTTGTGAGGGCAGCTTGGGAGACAGAAATGCAAAAGAGACAGCAGCCCAAAGAGGACGCAAGGAGGGCAAGCCAAGCACAGCCACAAGCAGCCACAACATCCAGACGTCCAGTCAAGAAGTGTGGCAAAAGAATGGAGGGCAAGTTTCGGGACCAACAAGAAGAGGAAGAGCGTGCACAAAAGAAAAAGAAGTTCAGGTCTGAACGACCACCGTGGGAGAATCAAAGACCACCACCGCCTCCACCAGTTACAAAGAAGAAGAGAAAATGGAGGCCAGGGACAGTCGCGCTACGAGAGATTAGGAAATATCAAAAAAGCACAGATCTTCTCATCCCCAAGGCACCATTCTCTCGACTGGTGAGAGAAACAATGGAAAAATATTCTGACAGGGTTGACTACATACAGAGCACAGCTCTTGAAGCTCTTCAAGAAGCTGCTGAAGATATTGTAGTTTCTGTTTTTGAAGACTCAGTGCTGGCTATGGTACATGCCAAGAGAGTTACTTTGAAGCTTGTAGATATGTCCCTAGCCCTACGTCTACGTTTAGAGCGTAGCCTTCTACCTCAATAGGCTAACCCACTTTGTAATTCTCCCTACAAAATTTTGTAATGTTCCCAAATTCCTTTGTAGCATTTTCACACATTAATGAAAGCTTTTTGAGTTGTGTTACATTCTTTGTTGAGTCCATTTTTTTTTGTATGCTCAGTGCCAATGAACATTTCATTAAAAAAATATAAAAGCACTATACACACAGGAAAACACACACACACACACACACACACACACACACACACACACATATATATATATACACACACAAACATATATACACACATATATATATACATATACAAATATATATACATATACACACATATATATATATATATGTACACACACACACACACACATATATATATTTATATATACAAAAAAGGTAGAGCCTATAAAGTCACCTAGAGACCCTTATAGAGGGCCTTATGAGCCTCAAGGCCAAAAAAATTAAAAAAAATGCCATGTACGCTACGGCGCATTAATCGCTAGTTTGACCAGGTCAAAATGTCGATTTCCGCGCTGTAGCGCACATGGCATTTTTTTTATTTTTTTTTTATATTTTTGGTGTGGTGAGGCTCATAAGACCCTTTAGGTGCCCTAACAGCCCCAAAATCTTATATATTTATATAAGATATTATATATATTTATATATATCTTATAATAGCCTTAAAATCTTATAATATCTTATGTCTTATATATATATATAAGACATAAGATATTATATTTATATATATATATAAGATATATTTATATATATATCTTATAATAGCCTTAAAATCTTATAATATCTTATGTCTTATATATATATATATATATCCTATATATCTTTTATATATATATATATTATATATATATATATATCTTTCAATAGCCCCAGAATCTTATATATATATATAAGTACACACACACACACACACATATATTTATATATGTATATATATACATATATGTGAGTGTGTATACATCTATAAATACAACATTTTTTCATACCGCTCTAACCCAATCTCGATTACTTTTTTTAATCACGATCTCATTTAAAATGAATCCTAAACAATATTTTTTATGAACACATGAACAAAATCTTAAAATTGCGAGGCTTGAAATGGTATATCACAAGTACGCCAGGAAAAATCACAACAAAATTTTTTTATTAAACTTGGAAGGGAAGTTTGCATTACATCTTTTTAATAAGCTCTTAAAAGAGCTCAGGAGAAAGAGTTCTAGAGGCTGGTTTCTGGCCTAAGCTTTGGAATATATCACTCGGCTCATTGATTCCTTGAGCCTGAGAAAGGGCACAATGGCCTAAAACTGAGCCGGGATGCTTGCCCGTAAAGCAATACAAGGCAGCTTCCCTAGCTACCAAAATACATTTATTTATGTTCGAGGCTAAGGGGTTCTCCGATAAGACTACACTAAGTGCTTTACATTTTAGGAGCTCGGCATAGGCGATCTCTGCATAGTCTAAATGAAAAACTCGCACTATGTTGGCTCTGAGGGCAAGTATGTAGTGCCAAAGAGATGCATCTCGACCCTCTGACTTTGGCCGCGTTCCTCCTACGCGCATAGCAAACTTGTCCACTTCAAAAGCAGTCTGTCAACATGTCAATATAGAAGTTAGGAAGCGTGAAATGATACAACTAAAAATAATTTGCTTTACAACTAAGAAGTTAGGACATACCTCAGTTGCATCGTCACTTGCAACTAGTTGCTCATTTGTCAAGTTTATGCTTCCTTGGTCTTGAGCATCGCCAGCAACCAAGGGCATGTGTGGTTCAAAGGCAGCTACGCTCTCATAGAATTGCACATCTTGCTTTATTTCAACGAGCGCTTTGGCCACTACAACTTCCAAGGAACTGCTACCAATATCGTATGCAAGCGCTTTTGTGAGGTTGTCATCTTCAAAAGCGATTTTCACTTTTCCTTTGTCTTGACCCCCAGCATTCACGGCAATAATAGACAGTGCCTCATCCTCGCGAAACCCGAGTGTCTTGGCAATGTCATCCAAAAATAAAAATTCTTTCCCATCAATAATGATTGGATGCAAAGACATGATAACAAGGTCTGGGACCTCCTCAAGTACTTCATCGCCCTCTAGAACTAGGTCCGGCGGGGACATTCTCTTATAGAGCCACCAATGCCATTGAGGCCTCCCATTGTTCTGTAACATTCTCTTCCTCAGCATGGGCCTCTTGGACTTGCTCCATTAGCTTTACTTTGCCCTTTTCTTTTTCCTTGCCACTTTCTTTCGCCACACCCTCTTGTAACAGAAGGACCAAAACCATGTCCCAGCTCACGAAAGAAGTGCCGATGTTGCCCATTTGTAGATCCAAGAGTAAGTCTTCCTCCTCATTCCTGTAGTCCTTTTCTGTGAGGGATTTTAAAAACCTGGATAGGTGAAATCTAAAATTCTTGTCTTCCCTGAATATGTACTTGATGAGGTCAACTGGAACCCATAGGCCCTCATCACCCTCAAACATGATGAAGTACGTGCTGATGTGTTCATCCATATACTGAATGACATCTGTAAAAGCATCCGCGTGTAGATGCATTGTTGCACGCACATCAATTGCTCCCTCAAACATAGGGACGATCTCATCAACCCTATGAAGTAACTCAAGCTTTCCTAGCTGTGCAATAAGTGCGTCAAGTAGAGGTGCCATGACTATGAGTGATTGCAAGAAATAGAGAGTGTGTGATACAGAAAGGTGTGCGAAATTGAGAGCAAGTGTTAGGAGAGAACGATAATTGTCAATTGATGAAAATGAGTAAAGTATCGTTTATAAATGGGCGACCTTGTTATAAAATTTTTAAAAACTTTTAAAATTTTTAAGTACCAAAAAATTTTAAAAAAATGGTATGCGAAAGCAAGAACGTATCCTTCCATCGCAAGGTCATTTCTAATTTACTAGTGGCTCAAGCCACAGATGCTTGTGTGACCAACCTTACACTATCACAAAAAAATAAAACTTCCACAAGACAATTGAAAAACCTTAATAAGACAGTGAGGCAAAAAAATTGAAATTGTATTTACTTCAATTCAAGATTACATATCCAGTGGTTATCTGATAGCTACACAGCCAGGGAAAGTAATTTCTCTATATAAAGAAAAGATCGTTCCTGCCTTTTGCGCACTACTCTACCATTGATTATCAAAGCAAAATCACCACTCAGTGAGAATCGAAGAACTAAGTAGTCACGTAAGTTGGCAAGGGACCAGTCATCATTCACAGTAACATCTTCTACATCCCCACCTTGCATGGATATATGTAGCACACCCTGTTCTGTAGAGGTTGTGTCGGAGTCTAACGCCTCCCATTCTCCATTTGTAAGCTTCCATCGCCTGTAAGGAAACGCAATGGACAACTGTTGCTTGGCAATATGATAGCACATCACAACCTTCTCAACTATTACTCCGCATCTGATGGTGTCTCCATTGTGTTGAACAACTTTTTTATCGCATGCAGGTGATAAGAAACAAGTCAGAGCTCTCTCCCCCTTTGCAATCCATAAAGTTGGGGTACGATGTGTGTCACTTGTACGGAACAGGTACACAAAGAGGTGTAGAGGTATGAAGCAGGTTATGGTTGCTTTGTGAGATCCATATGTGCACTTCATAGCATTTTGCACCTTGCTTTCGATCTGCAAACAAGCCATGGCCACTGAAGCATTGTCTGGAATTGGCCATTCAATAGATGTGAGAGTTGGCGTAGGTTTTGGAACTAATTTTCCAGTACCATTTGCTGTCGTGGGAACCACATATGTATCCTCATAGAAGAAGATGTTTCGTGCAAGAAGTTGTGCAGCTGGACACCCTCCAAAGATTAAACTACCAAGCTCCACATGGTATGCTTCAAAGGTTCCTGAAATTGCCTCCATAGGCTCCCACTCACTAGAGTTTGAGGGAAAAATATCTACGCACAGGAACCCAAGAACAATCAAAGTAGTGCTCAGTATACCATTATTAGCACACAATTGATTTAAAAACAAGAATACAAAGTGGTGAAATAACTTACAATTTGCAGGAAATCGTTGACGTTGGTCATGGTCTGCTAGTTTCAGCTCTGTTGCCTTGTAAACATGTTGGACCTTGGCTAGCTTTTTTCCATCACGATCTTGTTTGAGCTCCAATATCCACCCTTTCCAATGGTGACTTTGTATATCAACGTATCGCTTTGACACCTTGTGGGTTCCTCTTGTACTAGGCTGCATCGTAATCCAATTCCACTTCTCGTACTGTTTGATGTTCCAGTGCCCATCCTCATCTTGACCACTGCTATAAGAGAGAGATTGAATACTGATCGGAGGCCTTCGAGCTCTAGAAGAAGACATCAGATGTATATACTAGAGAGATTATAAACCTTGATGGCAAAGGAAAATAGAATGGTGAGAAAAAAACTTAGACTAGGGAGATGTACAAAAGAGAAGGAGTTGTAGAGCAAGTTCCAAGGGCTTGGCTGTGCTATTACTACACTTTGAAAGAGGATATTAGAGGGGGTGAGAGGAGACAATGAGTAAGATTATGAGAGCCAAAGCATTTGAAACTCAAGCTTCCATAGCTTGGCTCCACTGTTACACTCTGTAAAAGGAGGTTGGACAAGGTAGAAGGATGAAGTAAGGAAATGTAAGTGAGGATCAAACTTCCATAGCTTCTGAGAGGAGGTTGCAGATCAAGCTTCCATAGCTAAGCGGGAGCTAAGCTCTGCTGTTACACTCTGTAAAAGGAGGTTGGACAAGGAAGAAGGATGAAGGAAGGAAATGTAAGTGAGGATCAAACTTCCATAGCTTCTGAGAGGAGGTTGCAGATCAAGCTTCCATAGCTATAGATCTAGGTTTCTGAGTGAAGAGAGAGGTAGATCAAGAGGTAGATAGCTAAAAGAAGTAGTCTAGAGAGTGAAAAACGCCCTGCTATGAGAAAGGGGGAAGAGAGAGCGTTTTGGAGGGAACGTGGGAGAGAGGGATAGTGGAAAGTGAAGGGGAATGTGCATTGAATGCATGGGAACTCGTTTTTGGGCCTCTATCACTTTAGAGACCTTACTTAATGATGGCTGCAGGCTGCAGCTATCCTTTTCTATAAAAAATAGGGGAAAAATTCATGTACGCATAAAATTTTTGAGTTTTAGTTGATTTTAAAAAATTAAAAAAGAGCCTATTTAGCCTATTATTCTAAGTTTGACCACTACCTTCTAGGCTCTTACAAACCATTGGTTTCAGTCCACATGTAATCTCCCTATTTGTCTATTTCTTAATCACCTCCATTAGGCAATGGCAAATTAAAGGGCCCAAAAAGACTCCATTGAGTTCCTAATGAGAACCAATCTCAAATTGGGAATTTTACTTGCATAGATCTCCGTTTTTCATTTAAAGGACTGTCTTACACCAGAATGTTGGAGGAAGCATTTGGCATGTGTTTTACTCAGAGGAGGTTCATTGTTGCAACAGCTTCTAGCGGGGAGTCATCGAGGGACGTCGGTCGTGCGGCAAAGCCTCTCGAGGTCTTGACTAGCCTTGGTACGATTAAAATGGTGCGCTTCCGGTACGATGGGCGAGGACCGACGAAGCGGTCCCTGAGTAAAGTGCTAGGACACCTAGGTAGGATCCTAGAGGGTTCTGACCAGGTGATACACGGGCTTGTGGTTGCTAGGACACCCATGTGTGCGTCGAGAAAGATTTGGATGGACTAAGAAGAATGACTTTTGTGAATTAAATTTTGATATCAAATCTCGTTGGTTGGCCAACTGGTCTTGAACGGAGAGTCTAGAGGACACATTTTGTAATACAATGGACTCAGAATTTTGGAGGATGATGATCAGTAATATTATGATTTTCATTGAAGGATTGTTTTAAAGACAGTCGAATCTGTTATAAATGGCAATTTCATATCGGGTGTGTACGTGGTATGCCTAATTTAAATTTTGCTTGAAAGTCGGCTAGGGGGCCTCGAAACTCTTTTCCTCGGTACCTGGGCAAAACATAACCAAATCTTTATAAAGGAATCTCACCAAGACAGTGGTCGGCAGGTGGTTGGCTAACCCAAGGGCCGGTTTGGATCGGGGGATTCCTGCGAAACAATTAAGATACGATTAGTTACGTTAGATTAAGTCCAGAGAAGACCCTTGTTCTCTGTGGGAGGGAATCAGCGGATGTGCCTCATTTTAAAGGAGGAAAAAAGCGATGATTCTATGGACCAAGTGCAAGTCTCTTCTTTGATCTGACCATGTGACCTCAGGTTCGGTCGGATCAGTTTAACTAGTTAAGACTTTGACTCGTTAGATTGATTTCCCAGTTAGAAGATTTTCCCATGGTGGAATCGCGCGTGCCTTCCGAGCGAGGGAAGTTTTCCCGGGCTTGTTTTTTTGGAAGAACTGCCAGGCTAGTCTCTTGTCTGGCCATCCACGTGCGAGGCCTCGAGTGTGGATCCGTGCCTCGCATGTGAGGCTGACGCTGCTTCCAGCCAACACCCTCGGAGGGGGTCGGGGATCTCACACCTGGTATCAAAGCTTTGTTGAAAGCTAATAAGGACAAATGATTTCTTATCCAAAAATTGTAATAAAAACTCATAGAGAGCATTTACATATTGTATTTTCATTCCTTAAGCTTCATTAATTAAGGTTTTTAATCAAAGAATTTGATTTTATAGATGGAAGTTTCACAGTTATTTGGTGTGCTCGACCTCACCTAGTCACAAGACATGACTGCATTCGCCTTCGAGCATCTCATTTCTTCCGCTACAACTTGGACTCGGAGGCCATTTCGAGGATCTATATTTCCCTGAGCTAGTGGAGAGAGAGCAGCACAAGTGGTTTGCAGGGCAGTATGTCTATGCCTCTTGCGACCAGCGTTCAATGGTGAGGCAGAATCTCTCATTAACCATGATTTTGATGAGGTTAAAAGTCATACATGGTGTTATTTTATCACTCAATGCCTCGAAATTTCAGACTTTCCTGCCAAATCTATAGACTCCTTAGTCGTTTTATTCCTAAGGACAAGATAGTAACTCCCTTGGTAGTAAGGGAACATTTGTATTAGGGCATGTCTATAGTCCAGTACCGTTGTCTTATGCGTCTACCTAGGAGATTTTGACTTCTCGAGCTAAGCTGCTCTATGTACATATTGCAACTTTTATATAAATAAAGAAATGTTTTGTGGAAAAATTCCCTATTGTATAAGTGATTGTTTATTGAGACGAATTGATGAAGTAAAATTCCCTGTTGTATGAGTGATTGTTTATTGAGACGAATTGATGAAGTAAAATCTATTACCGGACATATGTCATAGATCTCCAATAAGATCATTTATCTTGTTTAAGAAATTATTTTTCGAACCTCTTAAGTCTTAGGATCTCGTTGGACGATATCAAAATAAAAATTTAATAATATATCATTTTTGGCAGAATCATGAAGCGAGGAAACCGTGGCCGTCAGCCAGACCCTCTCTCTGAGATGAAGAAGAGCTTAACCCCGACATTCGTAAGGCTCTTCACAGAACTTAGCTAGGACCCTTCAAAGGAGAAGGGGAGAACCTGGGCAAGGCTATGGAGAAATGGGTGGAAGCTATGGAAGAGTATTTCGATGTCATAGGTTACAATGAGCAGAGCAAAATGGCTCTTGCCAGGCTAAAAATTGTGGAAACAGCCAGGTGGCATGGAGGAACCATTGTGACACCAACCATCTAGACAGGAATACCCAGTCCTCGAACGATCTTAAAGCCTATTTGAGGAAGAGGTTTTGTCCCCCTGGGTTCTTAGAAACCAAAATGAAATTTTTAGAGCTAAACCGGGGGAGAAAAACCATCGTAGAATATCACCAGGCATTTGCACTTCTACTCAAGTATTCACCACCTCTAGATGAAGAGCAACTTATGGCCAGGTTCATTCGGGGAGTGAACGAACCCTTAGACACACTGGTCAAGAATGCCAAGCCAGTGTCCATGGCAGAAGCTGTCAGAATGGCGAAGGACTTTGCCAAAGCCTTCATCGTGATAGTCCCGCGCCAAAGCCAGCTCCCTCATCCTTCAAAAGATTTCAGACACCGGGAAGTTCTTCCAACCTTCGGTCTCCAAAGAGACACCAAGGTCCCAACCAGAATCTAGAGACAGGAAGTTTCAAGAATGAAGGTAGACCTTTCCCTCGAAGTCCTTTCTCAAGAACTCCGGCTCTTTCAAGAATGCAAAGGGAAGAGCTTTGAAGTGAGAACAAGTGCTTCGGATGTCAAGGGTTTGGGCACCAGCTCAAGGATTGCCCATCTCCTTCTGTGGGCCAAGGAAGCTAAGGTCCTAGAATTCAGAGATATACTCCTTCTTATCAGTCCAATCGGGGTCCCCCGCGCCAAAATCAGGGCAACCCGAGAAGAGTGCCAGCTCAGCTTATAGCCTCCATGCAAAGCAGTCTCCAAACTCCTTCCCAGAATTGGGGTAACCAAAGAGAGAGAGTTCCACCTCAGACTGCAGTAGCTAGAGCAGTCACTACAGCTGAAGAAGTCGAGGAAGAAAAAGGATAGATCTATGCAACAATAGAGCATCAGGGGAATAACCGTCAATTTTCAGTCCTCCAGACTCCAGCAGAGTACCAAGGTAAGCAATTCAAGCTTTTGATTGATTCAGGCAGTACTCATTCTTTTATTTCCCCAAGATGTCTGCGTAAATTAGTCCTAAATCAAAAATCGGGGAAACCTACGCAAGTGGAAAGATTCTTTTCACACACCTTGAGACAGACCTTATTCAATTTAGCCTAGATAGGAACGTAATATAGTGCCAGTTCAGAGTCCTACCCTTGGGAATCTATGATGGAATCCTTGGAATGGATTGGCTCCAAAAGAATAGGCTGACATTCATTGTCACAAAGGGACCATCTCTTTCCTTGACCTTCACGGGAATAAAGTTCAAGGAACTAAAATTTTCGGATCCCCAGTGCTATAATTAGTCAAGGCTTCTAAATTATTAAAAGGGCTCAAAAAGAGGCAAGCTGTTTATGTCGTTAAGATGAATCCCGTAGACATAAAATGCAAGGCTAAAGAACCAGAGTGGTTAAGTGAGTATGCAGATGTGTTTCCTGAAGAGATGACTGAGATGCCTCTGTGTCTCGCTCATCACGAAGTAGATCATGAGATCGAGTTAACCCACGGCTCAGTGTGCATACAAAATGCCAGTCCCTCAAGCCATAGAACTTAAGGAGCAGTTAAGACAACTCTTAGAGCAAGGATTCGTCAGACCCAGTGTCTCACCTTGGGGTGTGCCCCTTCTCTTTCAAAAGAAGAAAGATGGAACATTAAGACTCTGTATTGACTATAGAGGATTGAATCAATTAACAATTAAGAATAAGTATCCTATTCCTAGGATTGATGAACTTCTAGATCGGTTAAGTGGGACCCAAATGTTCACAAAGATAGATCTCAAATTCGGGTAGTACCAGATCAGAATCAAGGAGTAGGACATCCCAAAGACAACATTCAATACTCGCTATGGGCATTATGAGTTCATAGTCATGCTGTTTGGATTGACTAATGCCCCAGCGATATTTAATCATCTTATGCAGGATATTCTCAAAGAGTACTTGGATCATTTTGTTCTTGTCTTGTTTGATGATATCTTGCTATACTCAAAGAATGCTGCAGATCATGAAGATCATGTGTGCAAGGTCCTGGAAATCCTAAGAAAACACCAACTCTTTGCAAAAAAGAGCAAGCGTTCTTTCTCTGTCGACCAGGTGGAATACTTGGGATTCATAGTATCAAAGGATGAGATTTCTCCTGACCCCGCAAAGATCCAAGCAGTAGTAGAATACTTGGGATTCATAGTATCAAAGTATGGGATTTCTCCTGACCCTGCAAAGATCCAAGCAGTAGTAGAATGGCCGGAATCCAAGACAGTAAAGAAAGTCAGTGGATTCCTAGGATTAACTGGATGGTATAGGATCTTTATACCCATGTATGCTGCGATAGCATCCCCTTTAACTAACCTTCTCAAGAAGAGTACACTTTTTCAGTGGACTGCAATGTGTCAGAGTGCCTTTGATAAACTGAAGACAGCCTTAGTAACCAACCCTGTCTTTAAATTGTCAGATTTTACTAAACCCTTTGAGGTAGTTACTGATGCAAGTGGGTTTGCCTTAGGCGGTGCTCTAGGCCATGCAGTGGCCTATAAATCCAAAAAACTCAGAACACAGGAGAGAAATTATGCTGCCCATGACTTGGAGTTACTCTCAGTAGTTTATGCTCTGAAGTTGTGGAGAAATTATCTTTTGGGACAAAGGTTCACCTTGACAGATCATCAAAGTCTGAAGTGGATCTTCACCCAAAGGGATCTCAACATACGTCAAAGGAGATGGATGCAGACCTTGCAGGAATTCAATTTTGAAATCAAGTTTCAGCCAGGGAAAGAAAATGTGGTGGCAAATGCGCTCAGCAGAAAAGCCTCCTTGCTTGCAATTACAGTGGTGTCAAATCCATTAATCAGTGAAGCAAGGGAGAGAATCATGCAGGACAAATTCTTTGCCCCTATTGCTACCCTTCTAATGCAAGAAAGCAAGACTCCTCAGGAAATGAGTCAAGTTCTTGGGTACAAATTGGATAAAGGATACATGTATCATAATAATCGGCTATGTATTCCCAATGATGAGGGAATAAAGGGAAGAATTCTGAGAGAAGCCCATGATAGCCTAATAGTTGGACATCCAGGGTTTATAAAAACCTATATGTCTGTGAAGAAAAGCTTCGTCTGGCCAAGACTCAAAAAGGATGTACTTGATCATGTGCAGAAATGCTTAATGTGTCAGAGAATCAAGGTAGAGAGAGTCAAGATGCTAGGAAAATTGTAGCCTTTAGATGTCAGAGAATCAAGGTAGAGAGAGTCAAGATGCTAGGGAAATTACAGCCTCTAGACATTCCTCGGATGAAGTGGGAATGTATCAGTATGGACTTTGTCACTGGGTTACCTTCAGTGCAATCAGGTTACAACTCCATTTTTTTGGTAGTTACAGGCTAACCAAAGCTGCCCATTTGATTCCAGTGAAAGAAACATACACTGTAGTGGATGTTGCCAAATTTTTCCTTAAAGAGATCTTCAGATTGCATGGCTTATCCAAGAGGATAGTAAGTGACAGAGATCCCAAATTCACATCGAAATTCTGGACTGCATTCTTCGAAGCATTAGGAACTTTCTTGGATGTCAACACAGCCTATCACCCCGAAATAGATGGCCAAACTAAAAGAGTGAACCAGGTAATAGAAGATATCCTTAGGTCATGCTGCAGCGGCAAGGAACCCAAGAAGTGGTTAAGCCATTTGCATCTCGTCGAATTTGCTTACAATGCTTCTTATCATTGAAGCATTGGAATGAGTCCTTTCAAAGCTTCGTATGGGCAAGATTGCCTTACACCGTTGACTTGGTCTCACCCATTGATCAGAGTCAAAATTTTAAGACAAATTCTTGATGACATGGACCAGCAAATGCAGTCCATCCGTAAAGATATAAAGGCAGCCCAAGATAGGCAAAAGCAGTATGCAGATAAAAAGAGATCAGAGAGAGAGTTTGAAGAATCAGATATGGTCTTCATTCAAGTATAACCAAAGAGAAGTTGGGAAGTACAAGAAGCTCTCTCCTAGATACTATGGGCCGTACGTTGTTATAAAGAAAGTGGGCGATCTAGCCTACAAACTTCTCTGCCTCCCCATCTCAAGGTACATAATGTATTCCATGTCAGTTTGCTTAAGAAGTATGTACCCACAGCCCGAGTCACGTGCTTGATGATGAACAATTGATCTCTCCGACTCAAGGCCAGATGGTACTCCAACCTAAGGAAATCCTTAACGTTCGGGAGAAGATTCTTAGCAGTAAAGTCCTCAGAGAATTTTTAGTAAAGTGGAAGTTTCTCCCTCTAGAATACGCCACCTCGGAGGAAGAAGAAGAGTTGGAGAAAGATTACCCCCTCTTTGCGAGATGAGGACATCTCGCATTTTTCAAGTGGGAGAGGATGTAAGATTCCTCCTGAGCCTGAATAATGAATAAGCTCTACTTCAATCCCCTATAATTCATTCCCTATTTCTGAGTACAAGAAAATATTATTTTTCCTTGTTTTTGACTAGAGAGATGAAAAATTATAGAGAGTGGTGATTCAATATTGAGATATTTTTGATAAACAAATTATCCTAATATCAAAAATATGTTTCCCTGAAACAGAAAATCAAAATAAATTTTCCAAGGTGCATTAGGAATCAATTAAAAATGATTTAAAAAACAGCCTAAGGGTCAAGATTTTCTAAAATTTTTGAATTATGGTCCAATTAAGGTTCCTATAGACCAATAAGATTAATCCAAGTATTGGGATGAGATAAATCCAATGAATAAAAGAAAATACCCAAAAATGAGTAAATGCCCACATAAGATGAAGAGTTGACTGAGTATAAGGTTTATTAGTTAAAAACTATGAGATATTACTAAAAATTTGAGATATTTTGGTATAATAATGATACATTTTGACACCTTGGTAGTAAGGAGGGGAGGAGACTTCAAGGAGGTGCCTATTTCACACATGTGAATGAGTTTTAAATAAAAAAAATTAAGATATTTTTATCTCTCCTCTCTTCTGAATCAAACCAAATCAAAAAGGGAGCTAAACTAGTCCGAATCTTGTCCAAATTCAGCCAAACTGAAGCTGGAAAATTCTAGAACTTAGTTAGACTTAGTTAGTGGCCTTCCTCACCTATAAATAGACCTTGGTAAAGGAGGGGGGAGACTTCAAGGGCTTATTTCACACATGTGAATGAGTTTTAAATTCAAAAATATTAAGATATTTTTATCTCCTCGATCAAAAAGGGAGCTAAATTGGTCCAAATCTTGTCCAAATTTAGCCAAACTGAAGCTGGAAAATTCTAGAACTTAGTTGAACTCAGTTAGTGGCCTCCCTCACCTATAAATAGATCCTTATTCTTTTGTATTCTCATCTATGAACTAGACCATGCTAGTATTACATTAGAATAAGCATATCCCCTAAAAATCCCTCTACAATTTGGAGGGATTGGAGTTTCTCTCTCTCTTCAACCTTCCTTGGAGCTTTCCTCTCAACATACTAACCAATTAATTGGTTGGGGACTTCTTCTAAGAGTAGAAATGCAAGCAAATCAAGAGGCAAGATGTCCTTTTATGGTTTTTTCTCTAATATTCTAAATGTTTTCACTTCTCAACCCCTCTCAAGCTTGAGAAGTTTTCAAATGAATGGTTTTTCAATGTGAAGCTCTCTAATGAATTCTAATGATTAATCACAAAGAGATTATCTTTATGCTTAATTTAGGATATTTTTTAAGTATGTATCTCTCTCTTCCCCAAAGAATGGTCATTCCTATGACCAATTCTCTATTGAAATAATGCTTCTCATGGAGCAATTCTTAATTCTAAAATCAAACTCTATGCTAGTTAAGCTAGAGGCTAAAGAAATGACTTTTTAATGCTTTTACGCTACATAAGTTACGATGAACTTATGATTAAAATCCACAAATTGGATTTACATCTATTGATAGTTAATCTATCATAATTGTATTACTAAGTTTTATTCTTTTCAAAATTATTAAAAATTATTAGTAATAGCACCGGAGCTATGGCAAATTTTTAAAAATTAGCACATAAGTCATTTTTATACATAATGTGAAAAGAGGACTTCCTACCATATTCTAGGATTAGTCATCCTATGTTAAAAGAATAATTCTCATCATATTCATGGAAAATTAATTTTTAATGTTTATGCATAAATAGTTAATTAGAGAAAAAGAGAAATTTTTAGTAATTTCATTTTTATGATAAAAGAGAAATTTCCATGATAATGGAGATCCATGTATTTTCAATGGAGAAAGAGAAAAATAGGTATATTAAAATAATAAATATTTTTATTTAAAATTAAAGAGAAATTTTAGGTAAATTTTTTTATGCATGAATAAATTTAAATGATGAAAGAGGAATTTCCATCATATTTGGAATTCAATCATTTAAATAGAAAAAGTGGAATTCTTGTCATATTTAAATTAATGGATATTTTTATTTAATTTTTAAGAGAAATTTTAGTTAAAACTAGTTTATGCATGAATAAATTCAAATGATGAAAGAGGAATTTCCATCATACTTGGAATTCAACCATTGAAATGGAAAAAGAGGAATTCTTGGTATATTTGGAATATTGAATATTTTTATTTAATTTAAAGAGGAATTTTAGATAGATTTATTTTATGATAAAAGAGAAATTCCCATGACATTTGGATTGCACTCATTAAATGAGAAAAAGAGGAATTTTAATCTTATTTAATAAAATGGATAATTTTATTTAATTAAAAGAAGAATTTTTATGATATTTAAGTAGAGAATGATTTGAATTCATTTTTCATGACAAAAGAGGAATTTTCACCATAATTCCACCTAGGAAAATAAGGTTGAGAAATTAAATGGTAGAAAGAATATCTTTAGATATTTTATGTGGCTAAATCACCAAATTGGTATTTACCCGAAAATAAATGGAAGAAGGTAATTTCATTAAAACCCAATATTCTCTAATAAAACCATTTCTTAATCTACTATGGAAAAGAAAGAATGAAATTCACAAAGTTGGAATTTCTTTACGGATTAGAAGTTCAGTAGTTGTTTATCTAAGAAAATCGTTATTTGAACTAAACCGAATGATTAGACTACGAGAGGGACGGACAATAAACCTACTTGTCTATCTCTCGATTTGACCAATTCTAGTTCCTAAATAAAAAGAATAGACTACCATTGAATTAAACTAGTTTTCCTTTTATCAAAATCACCAAGAATCTAGTTGGACAATCACTCAAATGATGGGTAGATTACCCTGATCAGAGATCAAGGATTCTCATTATGAAATTGGGAATTAAGGAAAAAGGAGTTTTGTGGAGCCAATCTCAAACTGGGAATTTTTCTTGCATACAACCTCTATTTTTCAATTAAAGGACTGTCTTACGCCAGAATCCTGGAGGAAGCATTTGGCATGTTTTTTACTAGGAGGAGCTTCGTTTGCAATAGCTGGTGGGGAGTCGTCGAGGGACGTCGCTCGCGGCCAAGCCTGCCGAGGTCTTGACCAGCCTCGGTACGGTTAAAATGGTGCGCTTCTGGTATGATAGGCGGGGACTGACGAAGCGGTCCCTAAGTGAAGTGCTAGGACACCTAAGTAGGATCCTAGAGGGTTCTAACCAGGTGATGCACGGGCTCTCAGTTGCTAGGACACCCATGCGTGCATCGAGGAAGATTCAGATGGACTAAGAACAATGACTTTTGTGAATCAAATTTTGATATTGCATCTCTTTGGTTGGCCAGCTGGTCTTTAACGGAGAGTTGAGAGGACACATTTTGTAATACAATGGACTCAGAATTTTGGAGGATGATAATAAGTAATATTATGATTTTCATTGAAGGATTGTTTTAAAGACAGTCGAATCTGTTATAAATGGCAATTTCATATCGGGTGTGTATGTGTGGTATGCCTACTTTAAATTTTTCTTGAAAGCCGGCTAGGGAGCATGGGAACTGTTTTCCTCAGTACGCGGGTAAAACATAACCAAATCTTTATAAAGAAATCCCACCAATATAGTGGTCGGGTGGTTGGCTAACCCATGGGTCGGGTGGTTGGCTAACCCATGGGTTGGTTGCTAGATCGGGGGATTCCTACGAAACAATTAAGATACGATTAGTTACATTAGTTAGATTAAGTCCTGATTGAGAAGACCCTTGTTCTGTGGGGGAGGGAATCAATGGCTGTGCCTCATTAAAGGAGGAAAAAGCGGTGATTCTATGGACCAAGTGCAAGTCTCTTCTTTGATATGAGCATGTGACCTCAGGCTCGGTTGGATTAGTTTAACTAGTTAAGACTTTGACTCGTTAGATTAATTCCCCCGTTAAAAGATTTTCCCATGGTGGAATCGCCCGTGCCTTCCGAGCAAGGGAAGTTTTTCCGGGCTCGGTTTCGGTTTTGGAGGAACTGTCGGGCTAGTCTCTTGTCTGGACATCCATGGGGCGAGGCCCCGAGTGTGGATCCCTGCCCCGTGCATGAGGGTGACGCTGCTTCCGCCGCCGCCAATGCCCTTGACGGGGGCACCGCGGAGGGGGTCGGGGATCTCACAAAGATTTTTCCAAATTTCCTAATACGGTGTTTAGAGTTTTATACTACTTGTGGGGTCTTTCAATGAGTTACCATATCTTGAATACAAATATTTTTTTGACTTCAGTTTTCTAAATTTTATACATAATTTTGATTATCTTTTCTGCATCTTTACCTTTAATGTATTTAGATTTAAAGTACCTGGCTAGATATTGTGGGAAAGATGGACCAAGTTGAGGCAAATTTCCCCAACCTATCTTATTCTATCCAAAAAACATTCTTTTACCAGTGTTAGTATACATGTCGATATGAAGGTCTATATATATCTTGATATATGCATCGATAAACACTTGATATCCTCGACACATATATCAATATTTTGTTTCAAGGAAAGCATCGGTATATGATGGTCGATAAAGATGTTGTTGTGTACCTAAACTTAATTAGCACACACTCATCACCGAGTATTGTTCATTTTTATCCACCTTAGATTAGTGTTGTCATTAGTGTAGGATTAGATCAAGATTAGGATCTAATAGATAGTTGATTGTCATTAGGGAGCTTGTTCCATGAATTTCATCACATTTAACATCTTGTATATCGACTATCATATTGACAGTGATATCAACACCTCGGGTAGTTTTAGGCAAATAAACTAACTAAGACAATATTAGATAATTTGGGAAAAATCTCATACTTTGGGAATTACCTTTTCAACATAGTTTTGGCCATATCTTGAGCATATTAACTCCAAATTTGTCGGACATTATAGATTTAGATCCCACTCTTCAAGATCTTTCCAATGATATGTCACATGATGGGGTTTTGACAAAAGCTTGGATAGGTTCACCATGATCCCATTTTTCAAATGGGAATGGGATTTTTCCCAAATTATCTAATATGGTGTTAACTCTAAATCATCGATATATACAATGAGATTAGGTTGATTTGTTATAGCAACATATTTACACACACACACACACACACACACACACACATATCATCAGTATATACGATGGGATTAGGTTGATCTCTTATAGTGATTTATAAATATATATACATGTGTATATGTAGATATACATATATATGTATATCTATGTAACAAATATATATATATATATATATATATATATATATATATATATACTTGTTGTATATTTACGTACATTGTATAAATATGTATATGGTGAAAAACGTATTCTTATATGAAGGGAATTGTATCCATTTTTTAAAGGGGCATACATCCCTTCTAGTTGTCTTAATTAAGTGATATAAATTGTAGAAGGAGAAGTGTCAAGCACACATTCCTATATGTGAAACCCATTCCTAATGGAAACCAAACAAACGCATCACAAAACATTACTTGTGAAATTATAAAAACTAAAGTCTAAGTTTTCCAAATGATATAATTGTTGCCCATGTGTTTTCCTTTGTAGGGTTGGAGTTTACAAACCTTGGTAATATTTATAGAGTGTTGGAATCATTTAAATAGAGGTACACTGAACAACAAGAAAGTGGAAATGAGCGACACAAAGAACGAGCAAATCCCATCAATTATTGAAGCTTAAAATATAGAGTTGATGGTAATTGAGACCACCGTTTATTAGAATCTTGCCACCATCAAATTTTCCAAGTCCTGCAAGGACCTTTCTAACCAATGAATGAGGACAAGGAAAATTTTGATGTTCGAACTTTGCAAGCCACAAAATATAGATTTCATGGCACCATTTACTATTAGTCATCCTCAAAGATATTTCAACAAAGTCCAAATCTAATTTCTAGCCAACCTTTTTAAACCAATATTAATACACTTTAAAAAAGTTTTTAATTAGTTCTTCATGCCACAATATATGCAAAATATGCCATCAAACATATGAACTATAGATCCATCAAGGATCCATTCATATTTGCAACAAAGTATGAGAACCGACTCGCATAATAAGAATATTTTATGTTCATAACACTACCAAGTAACCATCAACCAAAATAATTGTGGTCCTAAACTCAAATCCTAGTTCAAATCAATGGATTCAAATTCATATTCAATTGCACAGTTAAAAATCACTTCATGTAAAATTCAACTACAAAAATTAAAATTAGTGTATTTTTATTACTGAAACAAGGGATTACATGATAAGCATTACAATTTACATCGTAGTTTTTAAGGTCTTTTGATTGCTTCTTTTGAGGCCTTGCGCCTTCTTTTATTGAGGGAAAGAGTTCCCACCACCATGATGGAATCCACAATGAATGTGGCGTCTCTCTCTCCTACACCTTCGGTGATAGTTGTATTGACAAGGACCTTAGGAGCATAGCCTCCTTGAAAGGTTGCAAAAATAGTTGACTTGCTGATGAGGATAATTTTCTCCGCATTCTTGGAGATCCTAGACAAGCACAACACCTTGGATAAGGCCTTGAGAGCCAAAAGTTGGAATCCTTCAATAGGGCTAAAAGCATTGTGGACAACCACAATGACTTTTGTTGGAATACGGCCCATGTAATGAGCAAATGCAGAGTTAGTTCCAAAGGGATCCCTTTTGACACCCTTATGATATGCTCAGGCATCCAACTCCATGACATGCTGCATACAAACCACATTTTAGTAATCAATCATGCCATGAATAGGAGTTAAAAATTTGGGATTATTAATTTACCCATGTAATGAGCAAATGCAGAGTTAGTTCCAAAGGGATCCCTTTTGACACCCTTATGACACCCTTTTGACACCCTTATGATATGCTCAGGCATCCAACTCCATGACATGCTGCATACAGACCACATTTTAGTAATCAATCATGCCATGAATAGGAGTTAAAAATTTGGGATTATTAATTTACCGAGTGTAGTTCATCAGATGTTGTCACATTTGGTTGCTCAATGTTAATTGAAGACTTATGCTCCTCCAATTGTTGAGGAGGGGAATGCATCAAGCTGACTTAGGAAAATCTAGCTTGTACTTCTTTGAATTCCTCCTCGAGCACCTGAGCTTGCTCAGCTTCTTGTATTTTCCCTTGAACAAATTGGACACTCTCTAATACCGTACCATCAACTGGTACAAGTTGCTCCGACATGTATTGGAGAATCTGTTTGTCAAGTGGAAAATCTAGCAGAATGTCAAGGAGAGACAAGCACTCATCTTACAAGAAGAGAAACTCCTCTCCATATACCACTACGGATCAAAGCATACTTAGTGCTAACTTGGGCATATTTGGTGTTGCCTCTATCTCATCAACGTCATCCGTGGGTGCATCCACAAGTTCCATTGCTTATGTCCCTTCTCCACTCACTTCGCCTGTGAGGTGGTACAGCTGTTTTTGCCTCTTCATGTTGTTGAAGAAGAACTGAGGCCAGAGCTTTCTCCGCCACTTGATCAAGGAGCTCGGGCTTTGGATCTACCTCCTTTCCCTTAACTAAATCGGCTAGGGCAATATCACTGACCTCAACCTCATCATTAGAGTCTTTTTCATTCAACATGAGAATGAATGTTGAGATCCATGACAAAACGTTAGTGCCGATGTTTCCCTTACTAGTTATAAAAGGGAAAGGCAACCATGGAACAAGCTGAATCTAGCAAGCAAGGAAAAGCTAGGGCTAGAAGAAGGAAGATTGGTATGGAAGACTTCCAATTGGGAGAGGTATTATCCCCTTATAGTCTCCTGGCATATGTGTGTGTTATAATTGAAGAGGCCATGTATGATCTTGGATTGGAGGTGATAGGGAAGTCTACTTTCAGTGTGAAGATGGCTAATAATTTAAAGGTCAAGTGTCCTTGTGTGGTTAAGGAGATGGAGCTTAATGTTCTTGGGTAGAAAGTAGTGATTGATATGCATGTGATGCTAGTAGGGTTTTGGGCATATCCCATCATTTTTGGAATACCCTAGCTGATTGCTATGAAGTCAAGACAAGACTAGTATAGAGGTTGTATTGATTTGTTTATTGAGAGAGGACTAGTGTGACATGAAAAATTGATATCTTTCATTTTTAATTTTGTGCATATTTTGATGGTCTCTCAATGGTAATAAGGTGGAAGCTTGTCCAAGAAGATTGCAACGCCCACAATGGAATAACGGCGTGGTGATGCGGGGGCTCGGCGGCTACCTTGATAACAACATTCTATCTTCAAATATAATGGTTTTACTTGATTTAGGGTGCACACATTGTAAATGCCACAAGTATGCTTGATAAATACTTTGGTATGGTAGATAGGCTAGTGATGTGGAAAATAAAAGTGGGCCTTCATGCTCACATGGATTTTTATTGTATTATTAATATGGTATTCACCATACCATAAGGCTACAAGTTGGGGAGTGTGGAAGGCATGTGGAGGAGTGTGTGTAGGTGCATAATTGGGAAAGATTCTTCTAGAATGCCTACATGGAAGAGCAGAATTTTGCCATGTGTAAGTGGGATCTCCACCTACATGCCACTTAGACTTGGCTATTATCTCATCACACTTTCAAAGTCAAAAAGTCTTCAATTTAATAATCAATAGAAGACTTAGCCTAAGAGGACAATTGATGGTGACATCTACCCTTATGTCACTGAAGGGTTGAAGATTTTTATGTTGTAATTTGTAACAATGGAAGAGAGGGTGATTCTCCACCTATAAAAGGAGCCCTCCTCTCCCTTTCAAATCAAGGAATGAGCCTCCTCAATTGAGCATTTTGTGTCATTGCCATTCTCTTATCTTCAAACCCTCATTCAAACACTCTCTTTACATGTGAATGTCTCATTTAGCATTAGCTCCTTATGCTTAACCCAATTTTGGACCTCTTTGATGATTCATGATAAGTGGGATAAGGAGTTATTATCTTGGCGGGCCTGTGACTTCTCAAGGTAGCCCTTGCCTTATTGCCGCCCTCCTTTGGAGGTACCAATGGTTTTAGCGGTAATGAGGATGTGGAAAGACTTTGGGGACCATAGGTAAATCTTTACAATTGTCCACTGAGCAATGTTAACCCTTACCCTCTAGCTTGAATCATGAAGGAGATGAAAGACAAGAGGCTATGTGAAAATTGAGGTTTCATGCAAAGAGAGAGAAGTGCAGTTTTTGTGGTCCAATACCCAAATTTCAACCGGTAATTACTCATCACTCGGGTATTGGTTTCTAAAATTGATCATATGGCTAGGAAGCTCTTTATATGCTCTTTCCACTCATGTAACTAATTTCTTAATCCCTTACTTCATTGATGATCAGAATTTTTCCCAAAGTTGCTAACTTTTAGGCGAATTTTGGCAGATTTATAGTCTTGTGGTAAAATGCTCATAACTTTTCGCTCGGTTGCCCGTTTTTGAAAGTTTTTATGTAGACGCGAAGCTCTCTTCAAGCTCTACGCACCTATGTTATCCTTTTTTTGCATAGTCTATATGGATTTAAAACTGCAATTCTCTGTGTATCTCTGTTTTTATAGACTTTTGGCCAATCTTTCTTCTTAATAATGATTAATTCCTCTTAATCTCTTATCAAAAGGCCAATCCCATGTGTCTTATCCTCTTGTAAGTGATTTCTATATTCATTTGCTTTAATATGTTCCGACCAAATCGCCCAATTCAAACGGATGAACCTTACCAATATTCCCCGTATGTTTCCGTTCACATAATCCTGAGTCGGAAGATTTTCTTCCAACAAAGAATCGGCCTCTTGTTTGGAGTTGCAAGATTGGCAGAAATTCTTGCTTCTCCGGAGCCTTTCATCTTTCCTTTCATGAATTATGATCTCACCTTTGATGTGTATATCTTTATCTTAACCTAGGGAGAGAAAGGGAGGTGAGGAGGCTGTGAGGTTTCATACAAGTGTGTTTTGATTCTAAGAAGTGACCGAAGTCCAAACCCCAACTTCGTGTCACACTAGTATAGAGGTTGTATTGATTTGTTTATTGAGAGGACTAAAGAGAAGAGGATAAGATATGATATGAGGATAGGCAAGATTTTAGAGATTGGAGAGGAGTTAGAGATAGACACAAGGGCTGATTGAACTTCTTTTCACAACTATAATCCTTATTCAATAGGATCCTCAGTTGAAGATGATGATGATTTTGATCAAAGCTTATTAGAGTTGGAGACTCGACATGTGTGGGATACATGTAGGTGAAGTTAAAGAGGTTGATGTGGCTAGACATATGGCTGAACAAGATTGTGTAGAGCCTAATGTGCCAAAGGCCAAATTGATGGAGATGCTTGCTAACAACTTGACTAGTGAGGAAAGAGAGCACTATGGAGCTTTATTTGACAGGTATCCAAAGATATTTTCCAAGAATTACCATGAGATAAGGGGATCTTCAAGTGTGGTTTGTGAGATAAAGCTAAAGGAAGGTGTAAAACTAGTGGTGGCTGAGAAGCTAACGAGGCTAGGTGTTATTCATCAGAGATAGGTGTGGGAGATGGAGGTCACTAAATTGTTACAATCTAGTTTTATATACCCAATTGATGATATGAAAAATGGGTCTCCCCTATGGGTCATTTCACCTAAGAAGGGTAGTGTGGATTACAAACCTCTAAATGCAGCCACAAAGAGGCATCATTATCATCTCCCATTCCAGAAGATGAGATACTAGACCAAGTTGTAGGACATGAGAGATTCAATTTTTGATGGATTTAGTGATTATTTTCATATTAGAATAGCCCCAAAATACCAAAAGAAGACCTTCTTTATCAGTCCTTGGGGGGTGTTTTGTTATAGGGTTATGCCCTTTGGGCTTCTCATTCTCAGGGGGGTTTACCTAAAAATATGTAAGTATACCACCTGAGTTTAAATAAAGAGGTTTTTAATTCAAACTTTTAAGGTAAATTTACAGAAATACATTTACAGAATGGAGTTTTTTAAAATCAATTTTGAAAAAAAAACCCGTAAGTTCATAAAGAGAAAGGGGCCCTTTTGTTCATGAAAAATTTAAAGGTAAGGAGTTTTTTAAATACCTCTTGAATGCACATAATACATAGGGTTTCTTAGTAGTGAACCCCCTGAGTTCTTAATGTATATGCCATTTTTCAAAGCTGGATGAATAGGATTCTTGGCCCATATATTAGATCCTTTGTTAGAGTTTTCATGGACACTTTTTGTGTTTATATAGTTACAGATGGATACATGTGGAGAGGTTGGACATGGTGTTTAAAGAAATTGATGAAGATGGAGCCCAAGTCAATCTAGCTAAGTGCAGATTAACAAGGACCAGGGTAATATTCTTGGGTCATGAAGTGAGTGAAAATGTTATAGCTCTAGATCCTACAAAAGTGGGAAGTTTCTTGCAAATGGATATCCATTCACATCATTCGATATCCATTCACATCCATTCACATCCATTTATCTAAATGAATCATTTCCATAATTCTCATACATTAAATGATTCTAAAAAATTCATGCATAACCTTCTTTATTTTTCTAACAATTGAATAATGCTCAAAACTTCACTTTTAGCATAAAATTTATTATGCATAAATTCATTCTCTAATGATATAAAATTTTCCATAGCTTCCCCATATTTTCTAAGAAATGATAATACTCAAAATTCAACTTTTAAATAAATAAAAAATACCCATGTTTTGAAATATGCCAAAAATTTCTCTTTTAATATTCAAAATGTTTGTACCTAGAATATCGTGGAAATTCCTCTTTTTGCATCTAAATTTTTATGCATTGCCTTTTTGCATAAGTACTGCCCCTACTGCTACATGCTTTTTAACACTGAGGCTCAAATAGAATATCTGGCTCCAATCTAGGGGAATCATGATAGGAAGAATAGAAAGCATATCCTTGATGTTCTTAAGGGTAGTCTCTCCACTTGACTCCACATAAAACGATCATATTGACTAGCTTTCTCTACAAAGGGTAAACATGCTCCACAAGCATATAAAAAGACACAGACAAGTACTTGAGCTGTTGGACAAAACTTATATGGGATGATGTGAATGGATATGAATGGATGTGGAATGATGCATCCTGAATTGATGTAGAAGAATGTGGAATAAGCAGAAATGACATGGAATAATGGGAGTTTGTTGGAAACTATATTTGTATATGAAATCTGTTTTTAAAGATTGTTTTATGTCAAGAAATGCTAGGGAAGCATTTTGACTATCTCATCGCAAAAGGTTGTGGGGACCTAAATGAAAAGGTTGCAAAGCGGACGGAGAGTCAATGAAGGACATCTCGTGTGGCAAGGTCGGCTGAGGTCTTGAGTAGCCTCGGTTTGATTAAAATGGTGAGCTTCTGTGTACATTGGATAAGGGACCAAGGAAGTGGCCTATGAGTGAAGCGCCGCTAAGTGACCTATGAAGGAGCCTAGAGGGTGCTGACCATATGGTGCTCGGGCTCTGTGTGGCCCAGGATACCCACACGTGTGTCGGGGAAGAAAATGAGTTGGAGTTTTTATCTTGAACACGGGTATAGATCTCGTTGATTGAACTTGCTGGTCTTCAACGAAGGAGTTCATGGCTCTTTTACATGGATCTTGTTGTTTGATCTAGCTGATCTTCAATAGAGAGTCCATATATATTTTATGTGATTATATTCTTAGGTACTATGGGCTAGGGACTATTGAAAAAAGGCCCCTATATGTGAGCAGGTGGTAAGAATCTGCATCAATGTATCCATACACTCGCAACTTTATAAGCCTTATAGAAGAGGCCATAATCCACTATGGACCTCATGTAGCATAGTGTGCACCTCACACTATTCAAATGCACTTTTTGAGATGAACCTACATAAAGTGGCTCTCCAACCCAACTATGTAGTTCATGTTTGGCCTAGTGATCGTCATGATCAAACTGCCCACTATCTTCCTACACATAGTGGCATTCTCCAAAATCTCACTTGCGTGTACACTCAGCTTGCCATTTTGATCTAACGGTATAGAAATGGGCTTATAGTTAGCTATACCATATTTAGACAACATGTCCAATGCATATACTATCTTTGTGAGATAGCCATATGCCCTTAGGTTTCATGATGACCTCAATGCCAAGAAATTATCTCAGCTAGCTCTTTCTTGTTACGATATGCCTTCTCATCAGGAATTGCACTCATAGTCGTTCCTATTTGGATGTGACTCCCATCTGGAAACAGAATCAAGAGTCATGTCACGGATCCTAATAACAGATGCAAGAACCAACCTCTCTATTGGCATGACAAACTCTCTTAGCCTAGTCAATTGGTGGTGCAATGCATTAGCATTAGCTTATCTCATTGGGCATAGTTTCATTAGTCGCGTCTCCTTCGGAGCCGACTAGGTGGTCCGGAACCCCACAAGTACCGAATCTCAACTGAACAACGACAACATGCGTAATCTTTATGCATACTTAGAGCATACATACTCTATGCATACATAAATCATGCTCTCTTTATGTATGCCTACACTATAGAGCATAGAGCATGCATGCATAGAGCTTGCATACTCTATACTCTATGCATGCATAAACCATGATCTCTTTATGCATGCCTAAATCATAGAGCATAGAGTATACATGCATAGATCTTGCACACTCTATACTCTATGCATGTATAAAGAGTATAGAGGGCTTCTTGAGGGAAGGTATTTTTTCTTGTTTACATGGATTATGCCACTAGGTGGGTAGAGGCCAAAACAAGCCACTTCAAATGCTAAGGAGGAGTTGACATCTCTACTCATTTTGGTTGCCCATTAGAAATCCCCTCTGATTGGAGACTAGAATTCAGAGGGAAGTTTTTAGAGGGTTTGATGGCTCAACTCAAAGTACAACATAGACATTGTCATCCTTATTATCCTTAATGAGTCCTTAATGTATTAGCCTTGTTGAGAATACCACAATGATACTTTGCCTAAGTCTTATTTAGGAAAGGTATATGTTCTTATCGCCACAGACTATGCCACTAGGTGGGCAGAGGCCAAAGCCACTCCAAATGCTAAGGAGGACTAGACTACGGCTACATTAGGGGAAATATGGACTACCAAAAGGGCCCTTTAGTATTAAACTTATCATAAAAAAAGTCTTTAGCTCTTCATGAAAGATGAGCATGCAAAGAGATTCCATAAACTTCTGCATAGCTAGACCTAGAGTCAGATTTAGATTCATACTTAGAGGGAGAATGTGAGGATTCCCATGTTCAAATTTCAAACTTTAGCTTTAGAGAAAAGCACAATAAGTTTTGTAAAGTTTTTCATAAGATTCAGAGTACTTTAATCTACATACAGAAAATAGCACTCATTTTTTCAACACATGGCAAGATATAAAATTTAATCTACTTATAAAAAAAGAGTGGAAATCCCATATCATGTCGTGGGGTACCTAATTTAAAAACATTCAAAGCTAGTTCATCATGCTATATTGTCACCAATCCATTCTACGACATATGTGTAAAAGTGAGCAAGATGATAAAGACTCTAGAGAGAGAGCTTTCCCAATGATAACAAGAAGAAACATAGCATGGTATATTTTTTTCAACCACCCAACGAATATATATCTTTCACTGGATATGGGCATTTGGGTTATACCTTCTCGATCCCACACTATAGGCTCGTTGTTATATCAACTTGGAATGCCCCACGCTACACATCATTGGTGGGTTTTTGTTCTAACAACTATCACCCCAGCATGTTACTTGATATGTTTGATCACATTAATGCTAATGTGGAATCATATGTTGCCATTGGGTATCACACAACATCATCATATCTCATGCTTTTTTGGTGTTTTTTAATAAAAAGACCCCTTCATTTGAACTCACGTGGTATACTTACATATTTTTAGGTGAACCTTCCAATGTTTATCATTGATTTTCAAGGAATGAGATGCTTGACCAGCTTAATTGTAGTACCTATGCCCTTCCATACCCAGCATACATTGAGACCATAGCCTACTCAATAGAAGATTATGTTTTACGAAACCCAAGCAAGGGGGAAAATAAACCTAGTGACATTGAATAAAAGCTTGCTTATTATCTAGAGCTTGCCATATAGGATTGTTTTATAGGTTATCAAGTTGTAGTACATAAATTTCCATTGTTAGATACTAAATCCATATTTTTTGACTTGAAAATGCCATGTAGGAGACATGTAACCTCAATTTAGACCAAATTCTTCCACTTGCTCAAGTGTACCCTAACTTACAAAAAGTATGTAAAAGAGAAAGAGATGAAAACTTACAAAATACGTATGAAAGAGACTAGTGTCATTACCACCAAGGTAAGAAGTCCTCGAGTCTTCAAAGAGGCATGCTTTTGTAGCCTCTTGTTGTTGCTTGTATTGTCAGGGGGTGTCACGGACCCCCACCTTAGCTTTTCCCTAGCCTTCAGTGTTGAGATACACAGGCTTAGTCTTTCCCTTCCTTTATTGCATCTCGCATCTCAAACCTTTGATGGCTCATAATATCTCTCATTATCTTAAGCATCCACTAGTTATTGAATTGCTTATAGAGGGTTGAGATTCGGAACTCTTTATGAAGCTGCTCAAGAATGTAATTATTTTTTTCTTTTGGTTGGTCGTAACACTTCGTCGAGGATGTCATAGCCGAACTTTAATATCTAGAGTGGACGTTGCATACGCATTAATACCCTTCCACCTAGCTCATCCTTAACGATGTACCCTTCATCATAGCATCTATAGGAGTATAGGTACCTTGATGCTACAGAGTGAGTAAAGGGAGTATGAGAGAAAGGAGTGCCTACCAACTAGAGTGGCTCTAGCCTTGATGCTGGAGAGCAAGGAGTGAAGGGAGTATGAACAAAAGGAGAGTGTGACAAAGTGATGCCCGGTGTGAATCCCAAAGTGGCCGTAGGAGTGACACCCCAAGTAGCGCATGGAGTAGTAGCATCACTACCACCTCCACATATACTAGCACCACAACAAGCACCACCTCTAGCACTGCCAGTTGCTACTGCAATAAGCACTATTACTACTAGCACTATGGATGCTATGAGACCTATGTCGTGAACTCTCTGCACCAGTAGCACTATTCCAAGTACTCAGGGTTGTGGCGGGATGACTCGATGACCCGAGAACATGTGAGGTAAGCTCCAACCTAGCTATGTCATGTTGATTAGGGCGGAGTATATTGTGCTTTTCTCTAAAGCTAAAGTTTGAAATTTGAACATGGGAATCCTCGCATTCTCCCTCTAAGTATGAATCTAAATCTGACTCAGGGTCTAGCTATGTAGAAGTTTATAAAATCTCTTTGTATGCTCATCATGAAGAACTAAAGAATTTTTTTATGATAAGTTTATCCTAAAGGGCCCTTTTGGTAGTCCATAGTTCCCCTAATGTAGCCGTAGTATTTCCTAAATAAGCCTTAGGCAAAGTATCATTGGTATTCTCAACAAGACTAATACATTAAGGACTCATTAAGGATAATAAGGATAACAATGTCTATGTTATACTTTGAGTTGAGCCATCAAACCCTCTAAAAACTTCCCTCTAAATTCTAGTCTTCAATCAGAAAAGATTTCTAATGGGCAACCAAAATGAGTACAGATGTCAACTCCTCCTTAGCAAGAAGCGGCTTGCTTTGGCCTCTATACCCACCTACTCGCATAATCGATGTAAACAAGAACAAATACCTTCCCTGAAGAAGCCTTGGGCAAAAGGTCAAAGAAATCAAGCCCCCATTATGATTCCTTTTTTGAACAAGGTGTGTCACCTTTGCTGAACAAGGTGTGTCACCTTTGCTGAACAAGGTGTGTGAGTGCATACTCATGGAATTCTAAGAATGTTTGTAAGGCTTGTGCCGACAACTTCATTACTAGTAAGGGGAGGTATGTCTTAAGAGGCTTGAAATGGTACCTAGGATAATGTAGCAGGGAGGGAGGTACATAAAAGTCTACTCAACACTAGTACATGGGGAGCATGAATTGAAACAAACATGAATAGTATGGGATGCATCTATTGTCTACTCTCTTAGGTGTTGAAGGAAAACAAGGGCCTACAAGGTCAAAGAAAACCTTGTTGACATGGAAGTGACTATAACTTAATGAATTAATTGGCTTTGTAGTAGATCTAGCTAATCATAAATTATATTTGATTTTGGAATGAAGAATAGGATGATTGTGATATCATACTCTTAAATATTCCTTGTTATTTTTGTGACATTGATCCTTGAGAGTTTGTGTTCAAGGTAGAAAAATTATATTACAGCCCTTACAAGTACATGATGGTAGAAAAGCATCTGACAGGCTTTTCGAGCATGGGATACACCAGAAAAGCATGAGATATGATGATGTTGTGTGATACCCAATGGCAACATATGATTCCACATTTGCATTTTTGTGATCAAACATGAACAAGTAACATGCTTGGGTGATGGTTGTTAGAACAAAAACCCACCAATGATGTGTAGTGTGGGGCATTCCAAGTTGATATAACAACGAGCCTATAGTGTGGAATCGAGAAGGTATAACCCAAATGCCCAAGTCCAGTGGTATATATATATTCATTGGGTGGTTGAAAAAAATATACCATGCTATGTTTCTTCTTCTTATCATTGGGAAACCTCTCTCTAGAGTCTTTATCATCTTACTCACTTTTACACATATGTCGTATAATGGATTGGTGTGACAATATAACATGATGAGCTAACTTTGAATGTTTTTAAATTAGGTACCCCACGACATGATATGGAAATTTTATATCTTGCCATGTGTTGAAAAAATGAGTGCTATTTTTTGTATGTAGATTAAAGTACTCTTCTTATGAAAAACTTTACAAAACTTATTGTGCTTTTCTCTAAATCTAAAGTTTGAAATTTGAACATGGGAATCCTCGCATTCTCCCTCTAAGTATGAATCTAAATCTAACTCTGGCTCTAGCTATGCAGAAGTTTTTGGAATCTCTTTGCATGCTCATCATGAAGAACTAAACACTTTTTTTATGATAAGTTTAATCCTAAAGGGCCCTTTTGGTAGTCCATATTTCCCCTAATGTAGCCATAGTCTAGTCCTCCTTAGCATTAGGAGTGGCTTTGGCCCCTCTGCCCACCTAGTGGCTTATACCTTTCCTAAATAAGACTTAGGCAAAGTATCATTGGTATTCTTAACACGACTATATTAAGGACTCATTAAGGATAATAAGGATGACAATGTCTATGTTGTACTTTGAGTTGAGCCATCAAACCCTCTAAAAACTTCCCTCTAAATTCTAGTCTCCAATCAGATGATGTCAGATGTCAACTCCTTCTTAGCATTTGAAGCGGCTAGTGTTGGCCTCTACCCATCTAGTGGCATAATCCATGTAAATAAGAATAAATACCTTCCCTCAAGAAGCCCTGGGCAAAAGGTCAAAGAAATCAAGCCCCCATTGTCATTCATTTGTTGAAAAAACTGTGTAAGTACACACCTTTACTGAACAAGGTGTGTAAGTGCATGCTCGTGGAATTCTAAGAATGTTTGTAGGCGTGCTGACAACTTCATTACTAGTAAGGGGAAGTATGTCTTAAGAGGCTTGAAATGGTACTTAGGATAATGTGGCAGCAGGGAGAGAGGTACATAAATGACTACTCAGCACTAGTAAATGCGGAGCATGAATTGAGACAGACATGAATAGTATGGGGTGCATCTGTTGTCTACTCTCTCGGTGTTGAAGGAAAGGCCTACAAGGTCAAAGAAAACATTGTTGACGTGGAAGTGACTATAAATTAATGAATTAATTGGCTTTGTAGTAGATCTAGCTAATCATAAATTATATTTGATTTTGGAATGAAGAATAGGATTATTGTGATATCATACTCTTAAGTATTCCTTGTTTTTTTGTGACATTGATCCTTGAGAGTTTGTGTTCAAGGTAGAAATATTATATCATAGCCCTTACAAGTACATGATGGTAGAAAAGCAACTAACACGCTTTTCGAGTATGATATGATGATGTTGTGTGATACTACCCAATTGAAACATATGATTCCACATTAGCATTTATATGATCAAACATGATCAAGTAAAATGCTTGGGTGATGGTTGTTAGAACAAAAACCCACCAATGATGTGTAGCGTGGGGCATTCGAAGTTGATATAACAATGAGCCTATAGTGTGGAATCGAGAAGGTATAACCCGAATGCCCATATCCAATGGTCTATATATATATTCGTTGGGTGGTTTAAAAAATATATACCATGCTATGTTTCTTCTTGTTATCATTGGGAAAGCTCTCTCTAGAGCATTTGGGGTGGCTTTGGCCCCTCTGCCCACCTAGTGGCTTATACCTTTCCTAAATAAGACTCAAGCAAAGTATCATTGGTATTCTCAACACGACTAATACATTAAGGACTCATTAAGGATAATAGGGATGACAATGTCTATGTTGTACTTTGAGTTGAGCCATCAAACCCTCTAAAAAATTCCCTCTAAATTCTAGTCTTCAATCGGAGGGGATCTGTGATGGGCAACCAAAATGAGTACAGATGTCAACTCCTTCTTAGCATTGAAGCAGCTTGTGTTGGCCTCTACCCACCTAGTGGCATAATCCATGTAAACAAGAAAAGATACCTTCCCTCAAGAAGCCCTGGGAAAAAGGTCAAAGAAATCAAGCCCCCATTGTCATTCCTTTGTTGAAAAAGGTGTGTAAGTACACACCTTTGCTGAACAAGGTGTATAAGTGCACGCTCGTGGAATTCTAAGAATGTTTGTAAGCCTTGTGCTGACAACTTCATCTAGTAAGGGGAAGTATGTCTTAAGAGGCTTGAAATGGTACTTAGGATAATGTGGCAGCAGGGAGAGAGGTACATAAATGTCTACTCAGCGCTAGTACATGCGGAGCATGAATTGAGACAAACATGAATAGTATGCGATGCATCTATTGTCTACTCTCTTAGGTGTTGAAGGAAAGGCCTACAAGGTCAAAGAAAACGTTGTTGACCTGGAAGTGACTATAAATTAATGAATTAATTGGCTTTGTAGTAGATCTAGCTAATCATGAATTATATTTGATTTTGGAATGAAGAATAGGATTATTGTGATATCATACTCTTAAATATTTCTTGTTATTTTTGTCACATTGATCCTTGAGAGTTTGTGTTAAAGGTAGAAAAATTATATTATAGCCCTTACAGCAAGTACATGATGGTAGAAAAGCATCTAACACGCTTTTTGAGCATGGGATACACCAGAAAAGCATGAGATATGATGATGTTGTGTGATACTACCCAATTGAAACATATGATTTCACATTAGCATTTATATGATCAAACATGATCAAGTAACATGCTTGGGTGATGGTTGTTAGAACAAAAACCCACCAATGATGTGTAGCGTGGGCATTCCAAGTTGATATAACAGCGAGCCTATAGTGTGGAATCGAGAAGGTATAACCCAAATGCCCATATCCAATGGTATATATATATTCGTTGGGTGGTTTAAAAAAAATATACCATGCTATGTTTCTTCTTGTTATCATTGGGAAAGCTCTCTCTAGAGTCTTTATCATCTTGCTCACTTTTACACATATATCGTATAATGGATTGGTGAGACAATATAGCATGATGAACTAGCTTTGATTGTTTTTTAAATTAGGTACCCCACAACATGATATGGGATTTCCACTATTTTTTTTGTAAGTGGATAAAATTTTATATCTTGCCATGTGTTGAAAAAATGAGTGCTATTTTCTGTATGTAGATTAAAGTACTCTTCTTATGAAAAACTTTACAAAACTTATTGTGCTTTTCTCTAAAGCTAAAGTTTGAAATTTGAACATGGGAATCCTCGCATTCTCCCTCTAAGTATGAATCTAAATCTGACTCTGGGTCTAGCTATGCAGAAGTTTATGAAATCTCTTTGCATGCTCATCATGAAGAACTAAAGACTTTTTTTATGATAAGTTTAATCCTAAAGGGCCCTTTTGGTAGTCCATATTTCCCCTAATGTAGCCGTAGTAGTCTAGTCCTCCTTAGCATTTGGAGTGGCTTTGGCCTCTGCCCACCTAGTGGCATAGTCTATGGCAATAAGAACATATACCTTTCCTAAATAAGACTTAGGAAAAGTATCATTGGTATTCTCAACAAGACTAATACATTAAGGACTCATTAAGGATAATAAGGATAATAATGCCTATGTTGTACTTTGAGTTGAGCCATCAAACCCTCTAAAAACTTCCCTCTAAATTCTAGTCTCCAATCAAAAAATATTTCTAATGGGCAACCAAAATGAGTATAGATGTCAACTCCTCTTTAGCAATTGAAGCGGCTTGCTTTGGCCTCTACCCACCTATTGGCATAATCGATGTAAACAAGAACAAATACCTTCCCTGAAGAAGCCTTGGGCAAAAGGTCAAAGAAATCAAGGCCCCATCATGATTCCTTTGTTGAACAAAGTGTGTAAGTACACACCTTTGCTAAACAAGGTGTGTGAGTGCATACTCATGGAATTCTAAGAATGCTTGTAGGCCTTGTGCCGACAACTTCATTACTAGTAAGGGGAGGTATGTCTTCAGAGGCTTGAAATGGTACCTAGGATAATGTAGCAGGGAGAGAATTACATAAAAGTCTACTCAACACTAGTACATGGGGAGCATGAATTGAAACAAACATGAATAGTATGGGATGCATCTGTTGTCTACTCTCTTAGGTGTTGAAGGAAAACGAGGACCTACAAGGTCAAAGAAAATCTTGTTGACATGGAAGTGACTATAAATTAATGAATTAATTGGCTTTGTAGTAGATCTAGCTAATCATAAATTATATTTGATTTTGGAATGAAGAATAGGATTATTGTGATATCATACTCTTAAATATTCCTTGTTATTTTTGTGGCATTGATTCTTGAGAGTTTGTGTTCAAGGTAGAAAAATTATATTACAGCCCTTACAAGTACATGATGGTAGAAAAGCATCTGACAGGCTTTTCGAGCATGGGATACACCAGAAAAGCATGAGATATGATGATGTTGTGTGATACCCAATGGCAACATATGATTCCACATTAGCATTTATGTGATCAAACATGATCAAGTAACATGCTTGGGTGATGGTTGTTCGAACAAAAACCCACCAATGATTTGTAGCGTGGGGCATTCCAAGTTGATATTACAACGAGCCTATAGTGTGGAATCGAGAAGGTATAACCCAAATGCCCAAATCCAGTGGTATATATATATTCGTTGGGTGGTTGAAAAAAATATACCATGCTATGTTTCTTCTTCTTATCATTGGGAAAGCTCTCTCTAGAGTCTTTATCATCTTGCTCACTTTTACACATATGTCGTATAATGGATTGGTGTGACAATATAACATGATGAACTAACTTTGAATGTTTTTAAATTAGGTACCCCACGACATGATATGGGAATTTTATATCTTGCCATGTCTTGAAAAAATGAGTGCTATTTTCTGTATGTAGATTAAAGTACTCTTTCTATGAAAAACTTTACAAAACTTATTGTGCTTTTCTCTAAAGCTAAAGTTTGAAATTTGAACATGGGAATCCTCGCATTCTCCCTCTAAGTATGAATCTAAATCTTACTCTGGCTCTAGCTATGTAAAAGTTTATGGAATCTCTTTGCATGCTCATCATGAAGAACTAAACACTTTTAATATGATAAGTTTAATCCTAAAGGGCCCTTTTGGTAGTCCATATTTCCCCTAATGTAGCCATAGTCTAGTCCTCCTTAGCATTAGGAGTGGCTTTAGCCCCTCTGCCCACCTAGTGGCTTATACCTTTCCTAAATAAGACTTAGGCAAAGTATCATTGGTATTCTCAACAAGACATATACATTAAGGACTCATTGGTATTCTCAACAAGACTAAGGACTCATTAAGGATAATAAAGATGACTTGTTGTACTTTGAGTTGAGCCATCAAACCCTCTAAAAACTTCCGTCTAAATTCTAGTCTCCAATCAGAGGGGATCTCTAATGGGCAACCAAAATGAGTACAGATGTCAACTCCTTCTTAGCATTTGAAGTTGCTTGTGTTGGCCTCTACCCACCTAGTGGCATAATCCATGTAAACAAGAAAAAATACCTTGCCTCAAGAAGCCCTGGGCAAAAGGTCAAAGAAATCAAGCCCCCATTGTCATTCCTTTGTTGAAAAAGGTGTGTAAGTACACACCTTTGCTGAACAAGGTGTGTAAGTAAACGCTCGTGGAATTCTAAGAATGTTTGTAAGCCTTGTGCTGACAACTTCATTACTAGTAAGGGGAAGTATGTCTTAAGAGGCTTGGTTGTTGACCTGGAAGTGACTATAAATTAATGAATTAATTGGCTTTGTAGTAGATCTAGCTAATCATGAATTATATTTGATTTTGGAATGAAGAATAGGATGATTGTGATATCATACTCTTAAATATTCCTTGTTATTTTTGTGACATTGATCCTTGAGAGTGTGTGTGTTCAAGGTAGAAAATTTATATTACAGTCCTTACAAGTACATGATGGTAGAAAAGCATCTGACATGCTTCTCAAGCATGGGATACACCAGAAAAGCATGAGATATGATGATGTTGGGTGATACCCAATGGCAACATATGATTCCACATATGATGATGTTGAGTGATACCCAATGGCAACATATGATTCCACATTAGCATTTATATGATCAAACATAATCAAGTAACATGCTTGAATGATGGTTGTTAGAACAAAAACCCACCAATGATGTGTAGCGTGGGGCATTCCAAGTTGATATAACATGGAATCAAGAAGGTATAACCCTAATGCCAATATCCAATGGTATATATATATTCGTTGGGTACCATGCTATGTTTCTTCTTGTTATCATTGGGAAAGCTCTCTCTAGAGTCTTTAATCATCTTGCTCACTTTTACACATATGTCGTATAATGGATTGGTGACATATGTCGTATATTCGTTGGGTACCATGCTATGTTTCTTCTTGTTATCATTGGGAAAGCTCTCTCTAGAGTCTTTAATCATCTTGCTCACTTTTACACATATGTCGTATACACCAGAAAAGCATGAGATATGATGATGTTGTGTGATACCCAATGGCAACATATGATTCCACATTAGCATTTATGTGATCAAACATGATTCAAGTAACATGCTTGGGTGATGGTTGTTAGAACAAAAGCCCACCACAATGATGTGTAGCGTGGGGCATTCCAAGTTGATATAACAACGAGCCTATAGTGTGGAATCGAGAAGGTATAACCCAAATGCCCAAATCCAGTGGTATATATATATTCATTGGGTGGTTGAAAAAAATATACCATGCTATGTTTCTTCTTCTTATCATTGGGAAACCTCTCTCTAGAGTCTTTATCATCTTACTCACTTTTACACATATGTCGTATAATGGATTGGTGTGACAATATAACATGATGAGCTAACTTTGAATGTTTTTAAATTAGGTACCCCACGACATGATATGGAAATTTTATATCTTGCCATGTGTTGAAAAAATGAGTGCTATTTTCTGTATGTGATTAAAGTACTCTTCCTATGAAAAACTTTACAAAACTTCTTGTGCTTTTCTCTAAAGCTAAAGTTTGAAATTTGAACATGGGAATCCTCGCATTCTCCCTCTAAGTATGAATCTAAATCTAACTCTGGCTCTAGCTATGCAGAAGTTTTTGGAATCTCTTTGCATGCTCATCATGAAGAACTAACACTTTTTTTATGATAAGTTTAATCCTAAAGGGCCCTTTTGGTAGTCCATATTTCCCCTATCCCCTGTTTTGTGAATTGGCACAATGGTGTGCATCGTCCACTCCGTAGGCAAACCCTCTGCTAGTGCCCTGTTAAACAGGTGTGCAAGAAAAGGAGCCAAAGAATCTACTGCATATATGAGATGCTCACCCTGCAGGCCCATATGGTCGGCGGCCCCGTCCATGCTGTAGGCGGCGGATAGCTTCCTTTACCATCGAGTGGGTAAAGAAGCTAGCTGTGGTAGGTTGAGGCTCCTGTGTGGCTGAGGTATAGGTGGCTGCTGTGGGGCGTCGTATAGGCCCTGTGCATATGTGTGCCATGTCTATGATGAACTAGCTATGAATATTTTTAGATTAGGTACCCCACGACATGATATGGGATTTCCACTATTTTTTTTATAAGTAGATAAAATTTTATATCTTGCCATGTGTTGAAAAAATGAGTGTCATTTTTTGCATGTAGATTAAAGTACTTTTCTTATGCAAAACTTTACAAAACTTATCGTGCTTTTCTCTAAAGCTAAAGTTTGAAATTTGAACATGGGAATCCTTGCATTCTCCCTCTAAGTATGAATCTAAATCTGACTCTAGGTCTAGCTATATAGAAGTTTATGGAATCTCTCTAGATGCTCATGCAAGACTAAAGACTCTTTTTACGATAAGTTTAATCATAAAGGGCCCTTTTGGTAGTCCATATTTCCCCTAATGTAGCCGTACTCTAATGTAGTCGTACTCTAGTCCTCCTTAGCATTTGGAGTGGATTTGGCCTCTGCGCACCTAGTGGCATAGTCTAGCGATAAGCACATATACCTTTCCTAAATAAGACTAAGGCCAAGTATCATTGGTATTCTCAACAAGACTAATACATTAAGGTCTCATTAGGATAATAAGGATGACAATGTCTATGTTGTACTTTGAGTTGAGCCATCAAACCCTCTAAAAACTTCCCACTAAATTCTAGTTTCCAATCAGAGGGGATTTCTAATGGGCAACCAAAATGATTACAAATGTTAACTCCTCCTCAGCATTTGAAGCGGCTTGTTTTGGCCTCTACCCACCTAGTGGCATAATCCATGTAAACAAGAATAAATAACTTCCATCAAGAAGCCCTGGGCAAAAGGTCAAAGAAATCAAGCCCCCATTGTCATTCCTTTGTTGAACAAGGTGTGTAACTACACACCTTTGCTAAACAAGGTGTGTAAGTGCACACTTGTGGAATTCTAATAATTTTTGTAAGCCTTGTGCTTCATTTACTAGTAAGGGGAAGTATGTCTTAAGAGGCTTGAAATGATACTTAGGATAATGTGGCAAGGAGAGAGGTACTTAAATGTCTACTCAACACTAGTACATGGGGAGCATGAATTGAGACAGACATGAATATGCATCTGTTGTCTACTCTCTTAGGTGTTGAAGGAAAAGAAGGGCCTAAAAGGTCAAAGAAAACCTTGTTGACATGGAAGTGACTATAAATTAATGAATCAATTGACTTTGTAAAAGATCTAGCTAATCATGAATTATATTTGATTTTGGAATGTAAAATAGGATGATTGTGATATCATACTCTTAAATATTCCTTGTTATATTTGTGACATTGATGCTTGAGAGTTTGTGTTCAAGGTAGAAAAATTATATTACAGCCCTTACAAGTACATGATGGTAGAAAAGCATCTGACACGCTTTTCGAGCATGGGATACACCAGGAAAACATGAGATATGATGATGTTGTGTGATACCCAATGGCAACATATGATTCCACATTAGCGTTTATGTTATCAAACATGATCAAGTAACATGCTTGGGTGATGGTTGTTAGAACAAAAACCCACCAATGATGTGTAGTGTGGAGCATTCCAAGTTGATATAACAACGAGCCTATAGTGTGAAATCGAGAAGGTATAATCCAAATGACCATATCCAATGGTATATATATATTCGTTGGGTGGTTGAAAAAAATATACCATGCTATGTTTCTTCTTGTTATCATTGGGAAAGCTCTCTCTAGAGTCTTTATCATCTTGCTCACTTTTACACATATGTCGTATAACGCATTGGTGACAATATAGCATGATGAACTAGCTTTGATTGTTTTTAAATTAGGTACCCCACGGCATAATATGGGATTTCCACTATTTTTATTATAAGTAGATAAAATTTTATATCTTGCCATGTGTTGAAAAAATGAGTGTTATTTTCTGTATGTAGATTAAAGTACTCTTCTTATGAAAAACTTTACAAAACCTATTGTGCTTTTCTCTAAAGCTAAAGTTTAAAATTTGAACATGGGAATCCTCGCATTTGCCTAGAGAAAAGTTATATTTAGAAGTCGTATTATTTGTTGATGGATTCACCATAGCCTATCGTGTTCAGTCCAAAAGGTTCATATGGGTAGAAGGCCAGAAGGCCTAGAAGGTTCATATGAGGCAACTAGCGAAGGGTGAGAAGGGCCCACGGGCCCAACCAAAGTCGTCAACCGCCGATGTGATTAGCTAGAGCTTAATCTCTTCTTTTCATTAATGATATTGTAGATCTCCTTTGAAGCATATACTTCATCCCTACGCCAGCCCCTATTGATATCATATTTGAAGGTACCCTTCATTAGAAGGCGTGAATCCATCTTTATATTAAGACCCCAACTCCAAGATAAATACACATATAACTACTGTTTTTGGAAATAAATAAATATATGTATAACTAATTTTCCAAAAAAAAGAAAGAAGGGGTGAATCCATCAAGGCTAAGTTTTCAGAAAACCAAAAGGGTGCTTTGAAATTTACACGTTAAAGTGATAATATTATGGGTTGCTTTTCATATTCGGGGCTTGAGATAATAACAATTGGTTGTACAACTGCTACATATAACTTTTCTCTAGGCAAATGTGAGGATTCCCATGTTAAAATTTCAAACTCTAGCTTTACAGAAAAGCATAGTAAGTTTTGTAAAGTTTTTCATAAGAAGAGTACTTAGATCTACATACGAAAATTACACTCATCTTTTCGACACATGGCAAGATATAAAATTTTGTCTACTCATCATAAAAATAGTGAAAATTCCATATCACGACGTGGGCTACCTAATTGAAAAACATTCAAAGCTATTTCATCATGCTATATTGTCACCAATCCATTATACAACATATGTGTAAAAGTGAACAAGATAATAAAGAGTTTAAAGAGAGCTTTCCGAATCATAACAAGAAGAAACCTAGCATGGTATAATTTTTTCAACCACCCAACGAATATATATATATATATATCACTTGATATGGGCATGCTCAAAAAGCATGTCAGATGCTTTTCTACCATCATGTACTTGTAAGGGCCATAATATAGATTTTTATACCTTGAATACAAACTCTCAAGGATCAATGTCACAAAAATAACAAGGAATCCTTAAGAGTATGATATCACAATCATCCTACTCTTTATTCTAAAATCAAATATACTTCATGATTAGCTAGATCTACTGCAAAGCCAGTTAATTCATTAGTTTTTAACTTCAACACTTAAGAGAGTAAACAATAGATGCATCCCATACTATTCATGTCTCTATTTTAATTCATGCTCCCCATGTACTAGTGTTTAGTAGATTCTTATGTATCTTAAATAAATATATAATATAGATGTATATTTTGGAAATGAATATATATATATATAACTATTATTTTTAGAAATAAATATATATATAACTATTGTTCCCAAAAAAGAAGACGAAGGAGTGAATGCATCAAGGCTAGGTTTTCAAAAAACCAAAATGGTGCTTTGAAAATGGAAAAAGGGTCCTTTGAAATTTACATTTTAAAGTGATAATATTATGGGTTGCTTTTCATATTCGAGGCTTGAGATAATAACAATTGGTACAATTTCTACATATAACTTTTCTCTAGGCATATGGGAGGATTCCCCTGTTAAAATTTTAAACTTTAGCTTCAGAGAAAAGCATAGTAAAGTTTTTAAAAAGAAGAGTACTTCAATCTATATACAGAAAATAACACTAATTCTTTCAACACATTGCAAGATACAAAATTTTATCTACTTATAATAAAAACAGTGGAAATCCCATATCATGTCGTGGGGTACCTAATTAAAAATCATTGAGAGCTAGTTCATCATGCTATGTCACAAATCCATTATAAAACATATGTGTAAAAGTGAGCAAGCTGATATACACTCTGAAGAGAGCTTTCCCAATGATAACAAGAAGAAACCTAGCATGGTATATTTTTTTCAACCACCCAATGAATACATATATATATATATCACTCGATATGGGCATTTGGGTTATACCTTCTTGATTCCACACTATAGGCTCGTTGTTATATCATCTTGGAATCCCCCATGCTACACTTCATTGGTGGGTTTTTGGTTTGACAAACGTCACCCAAGGATGTTACCTGTTCACACTTGATCACATAATTGCTAATGTGCAATCATATGTTGCCATTGGGTATCACACAATATCATCATATGTCGTGTATCACATGCTCGAAAAGCATGCAAGATGCTTTTCTACCATCATGTACTTGTAAGGGGCCTCAATATTTTTTCTACCTTTTAGGAATCATCTACCTTGAATACAAACTCTCAAGGATCAATGTCACAAAAAAAAGGAATCTTTAAGAGTATGATATCACAATCATCCTAATTTTCATTCCAAAATCAAATATAATTCATGATTAGCTAGATCTACTACAAACGCAATCAATTCATTAATTTATAGTCACTTCCATGTCACGAGGGTTTTCTTTAAGCTTGTGGGCCCTTGTTTTTCTTCAACACTTAAGAGAGTAGACAACGGATGCATCCCATACTATGCATGTCTATTTCAATTCTTCTCCCCCTTTGTACTAGTGTTCAATAGATTTTTATGGATCTCTCTCCCTGCCGTGTTATCCTAGGTACCATTTCAAACCTCTTAAAGCATACTTCCCCTTACTAGGAATGAAGTTGCACACAAGGTTAACAAAAATTCTTAGAGCTCCACGATGGTGCACTTACACACCTTGTTTAGCAAAGGTGTATACGTACACACCTTGTTCAACAAAGGAATGAAAGTGGGGGCTTGATTTCCTTTGTCCTTTGCCTAGATGTTGTTCTGGGAAGGTATATGTTCTTTTTTCCATGGATTATGTCACTAGGTGGGTAGAGGTCAAAGGAAGCTACTTCAAATGCTAAGGAAGAGGTGACGTCTATACTCGTTTTGGTTGCCCATCAGAAATCCTTTTTAATTGGAGACTAGACTTTATAGGGAAATTTTTAGAGCATTTGATGGCTCGATTCAAAGTAAAACATAGACATTATTATCCTTATTATCCTGAATGTATTAGTCTTGTTGAGAAGACCAATGATACCTTTCCTAGGTCTTTTTCAGGGAAGGTATATGTTCTTATTGCCACAGACTATGCCACTAGGTGGGCAAAGGCCAAAGCCACTCTGAATGTGCTAAGGAGGACTAGACTATGGTTAAGTGTCTTCATCTATTCTCATTTTGTTTACCCATTGGAAATCCTTTGTGATTGGGGACCAGTATTTAGAGGGAACGATTTGGAGGGTTGGATGGCTCAACTTAAGGTATAACATAAACATTCATCTCCTCATAATTTTAATATCCTCAAGGTAAGGGTCTTGTTGAGAAGATTAATGGAATTTTGTGTAGGGATCATCTCTAAACAAACCCAAGCAAAAAAGAGGGATTGGAATCATTGGTTTCCTTTTTATTTACGGGCTTAATATAAAATCATTTATGAGGAGTCATAGGGATTTACTACTTCTCATCTAACTCATGGGGTTAATCTATGTGTTCGTGGACATGGATGACATTATTATTACTATATATGTTCATCCTCTTATCTTAGGCAAAATGAGATCTGGTGACACACTTAAGGGATGAGGAGGTTGATTCTCAGGGAAGGTGCGCTATGACGTCTTGTGAGCACCTATCCCTACATTAAGGTTCTCCCTTGCGGGATAGTGATTTTGTTTTACTAATTGTGGATTGCACTTACTATAATATTTTGATGACTCGATCGATTTCTTACTTGTATGTTATGCATGGATTTGACACTAGGGCTTTGGCAATATCCAATTACTTATGCCTTTTTTGCTATGCTTCAATCCTTTATTTAGCATTTATTTTCATTTACATTCTTGACAAGAATCTTGTGTAGTGAGTGAATTGTATGATTGCTTGAAATTCTTCATTTATTTTTTTTGTGTGAAGTATTCTATAGAGGTAGTTGCAGAGCATTTGGTTGGGGATCCCCAATATAATTAGATCTCTTGTGAGCATCAAGGGAAACACTGCTTGTTTCTTGTCAATGACTACGACTCTATGTAGTCTAGTTGCGATTAAAATCCATTGCTTTGACTAGGATTTGAATTTAGGACCATAGTTATTTCGTTTGATGGTTACTTTGTAATGTTATGAACATAAAGTCTTCTTATTATGAGAGTCGTTTTGCATGCTTTGTTGTATCTTCTTCTTGGGGGGTCTTGCAAATATGAATAAATCCTTGATGGGTCCATAGTTCATATGTTTGATGGAATATTTTGCATATATTATGGCATGAAGGAGTAATTACTTTATTTTAAAAGTTTATTAATATTGGTATAAAAAGTTTGGCTAGAAATTAGATTTGAACTTTGTTGGAATATTTTTTAGATGACTAATAGTAAATGGTGCCATCAAATCTATTTTTTTGTGGCTTGCAAAGTTCGGACATCAAAATTTTCCTTGTCCTCATTCATTGTTTAGAAAGGTCCTTGCAACGAGAACTTGGAAAATTTGATGGTGGCAAGATTCTAACAAATGGTGGTCTCGATTGCCAACTGTATATTTTAAGCTTCAGCAATTGATGGGATTTTCTTGTTCTTTGTGTCGCTCATTCCCACTTGCTTGTTGTTCGGTGTACCCTTCTTTAAATGATGCCAACAATCTATAAATATTACCAAGGTTTGTAAATGCCAACCCCACAAAGGAAAACATATGGGCAATAGTTATATCATTGGGAAAACATAGACTTTAGTTTTTATGATTTCACAAGTAATGTACATAATTGTCAGATTTTTGATGAGTTTTTTTGGTTTCTATTAGGAACGGGTTTCACATATAGGCATGTGTGTTTGAAACTTCTCCTTAAACACTTTATAAAACTTAGTTAAGCTACCCAGAAAGGATCTATGCCCCTTTAGATAAGAATAATTATTTCACCACATAATGTGTATATCTGTATATATATATACAACAGATATATATATATATACACATGTATATGTATATCTATATATACATATGTATATATATTTATATATCACTATAATAGATCAGCCTAATTCCATCATATATATCGATGATATATATATAGTCTAACATATACTCTTTATGTAAGCATGCTCTATACTCTTAATAGATGCATAGAGTATAGAGTATGCAAGATCTATGCATACTCTTTATGTAAGCATGCTCTATACTCTTAATAGATGCATAGAGTATAGAGTATGCAAGATCTATGCATGTATAATCCTTGTTCTATGCTTTAGGCATGCATAAAGAGAGCATGGTTTATGCATGCTTAGAGTATAGAGTATGCAAAGTCTATACATGCATACTCTAAGCTCTATAGTTTAGTCATGCATAGAGAAATAATAGTTTATGTATGCATGCTCTAAGCATGCATAAAGATTATGAATGCTCTATGGATGCATAAATAGAGTATGCAAGTTCTAAGGTTGCATAGAGCATGCATACTCTATGCCTCCATAGCTCTTGATGCATACTCTTTCTGTAGTCATAGTAGAGCTTGCATACTCTTTATGCATGCTATTTATCCATAGAGTGTGCATACTCTTTATTCATACCCTTTATGTAGCCATAGAGAAAGTATGCATGCTCTATCTCTATGAATAGAGTATGCATGCATAAAGCTTGCTCTCTTTATGCTTGCAAAAATCAAAACCCTACCATGCAAAGTGAGAAATTAAGCTTAAAAGCAAAAATGAAAACCCTACCACCATATGTGAGCAGCTACCCTTAACCAAAACACTCTAACTTAACTAGCATCTCCGACTTCAACAAATAGGTTTGTGAGGTAATCTTTCTTTTCCTTCCTTTTATTGCTTATTTGGCTCCCCATGGAGTGGATAAAGTAGGATTGTCTTATAGTAGGTACATAATGTGAAGGTCCAATTACACATACTTGTCATAAGTTCTTTGAGTTAATTCCATAGATGCAGGTACCTGAAGGAAAGAACTAATTTTAAAATTAAAGTTAAGTTAGGGTACAGATGAGAAAGTGGAAGAATTTGGTCTATATCAAGGTTACATGTCTCCTACATGGCATTTTCAAGTCATAAAATATGTATTTAGTATGTAACGATGGAAAGTTATGTACTGCAACTTGATAACCTATAAAACAATCCTATATGGCAAGCTTAGTTAGATAACTATAGATAATAAGCAAGCTATTATTCAATGTCACTAGGTTGATTTTCCGCCTTGCTTGGGTTTCCTAAAACATATTCTTCTACTAAGTACGCTATGGTCTCAATGTATCCTAGCTATGGAAGGGCATAGGTACTACATGTAAGTTGGTCACGCATCACATTCCTTGAAAATCAATGATAAACCTTGGGGGTTTCACCTAAAAATATGTAAGTATACCACATGAGTTCAAACAAAGGGAAAGGTGTTGTTTAGGGAAAGGTATATGTTCTTGTTTCCATGGAATATGTCACTAGGTGGGTAGAGGTCAAAGAAAACTGCTTCAAATGCTAAGGAGGAGCTAACATTTGTACTCGTTTAGGTGGGCAAAGGCCAAAGCCACTCCGAATGCTACAGAGGACTAGACTATGGTTAAGTGTTTTCATCTATGCTCATTTTGTTTACACATTGGAAATCCTTTCTGATTGGGGACCAGCATTTAGAGGGAATGTTTTGGAGGGTGGATGGCTCAACTTAAGGTATAACATAAACATTCATCTCCTCATTAATATCCTCAAGGTATTGGTCTTGTTGAGAAGATTAATGGAATTTTATGTAGGGATCATCTCTAAAATAACCCAAGAGAAGAAGAGGGATTGGAAACATTGGTTTCCTTTATATTTATGGGCTTAATATAAAATCATTTATGAGGAGTCATAGGGTTTTACTACTTCTCATCTAACTCATGGTTTATCTATGTGTTCATGGACACGGATGACATTATTATTACTATATATGTTCATCCTCTTATCTTAGGCAAGATGAGATCTGGTGACACACTTAAGGGGTGAGGAGGTTGATTCCCTTCAAGGAAGGTGTGCTATGATGTCTTGTGAGCACCTATCCCTACATTAAGGTTCTCCCTCTTGCGGGATAGTGATTTTGTTTTACTACTTGTGGATTAAACCTACTATAATATTTTGATGACTCGACCAATTTTTTACTTATATGTTATGCATGGATTTAACACTAGGGCTTTGACAATATCCAATTAGTTATACCTTTTTTGCTATGGTTCAATGCTTTATTTAGCATTCATTTTCATTTACATTCTTGAAGAGAATCTTGTGTAGTGAGTGAATTGTATGATTGCTTGAAGTTCTTCATTTTTTTTGTGTGTGAAGTATTCTATGAAGGTAGGCAGAGCATTTGGTCGGGGATCCCCAATATAATCGGATCTCTTGTGAGCATCAAGGGAAACACTGCTTGTTTCTTGTCAATGACTACGACTCTATGTAGTCCAGTTTGTAATTAAAATCCATTGATTTGGAATAGGATTTGAATTTAGGACCATAGTTATTTTGGCTGATGGCTACTTTGTAATGTTATGAACATAAAGTCTTCTTATTATGAGAGTCGTTTCACATGCTTTGTTGTATCTTCTTCTTAGGGATCTTGCAAGTATGAATAAATCCATGATGAGTCGTTTCACATGCTTTGTTGTATCTTCTTCTTACGGGTCTTGCAAGTATGAATAATTCCATAGTTCATATGTTTGATGGAATATTTTGCATATATTATCGCATGAAGGAGTAATTAACCTTTTTTTAATTTTTTTTTAATATTGGTATAAAAAGTTTGGCTAGAAATTAGATTTGAACTTTGTTGAAATATTTTTGAGATCACTAACAGTAAATGGTGCCATCAAATATATTTTTTGTGGCTTGCAAAGTTCGGACATCAAAATTTTCCTTGTCCTCATTCATTGTTTAGAAAGGTCCTTGCAATGAGGACTTGGAATATTTGATGGTGTCAAGATTATAACAAATGGTGGTCTCGATTGCCAATTGTATATTTTAAGCTTCAGTTGATGGGATTTTCTCATTCTTTGTGTCGCTCATTCCCACTTTCTTGTTGTTCGGTGTACCTCTCTTTAAATGATTCCAACAATCTATAAATATTACCAAGGTTTGTAAACACCAACCTTACAAAGGAAAACATATGGGGAACAAATATATCATTGAGAAAACTTAGACTTTAGTTTTTATGATTTCACAAAAGTAATGTACATAATTGTCAGTTTTTTGATGAGTTTGTTTGGTATCTATTAGGAACGGGTTTCACATATAGGCATGTGTGTTTGACACTTCTCCTTATACACTTTAAAAAACTTAGTTAAGTCAACCAGAAAGGATCTATGCCCCTTTTATAAGAATAATTTCCTCACCACATAATGTGTATATCTATACGTATATATACAACAGATATATATATATATATATTACATATATTACATATATATATATATATGACACATACATACATATATATATATATATATATATATATATGTGTGTGTGTGTGTGTGTTACATGAATATACATGGATATGTATATCTATATATACATATGTATATATATTTATATATCACTATAAGAGATCAACCTAATTCCATCATATATATCGATGATATATATATAGTCTAACATATACTCTTTCTGTAAGCATGATCTATACTCTTTATAGATGCATAGAGTATTGAGTATGCAAGATCTATGCATGTATACTCCATGTTCTATGCTTTAGGATTACATAACAAGAGCATGGTTTATATATGCATAGGGTATGGAGTATGCAAGCTCTATACATGCGTACTTTATGCTCTAAAAATTAGGCATGCATAGAGAAATCATAGTTTATGTATGCATAGAGTATGTGTACCTCTCTTTAAATGATTCCAACAATCTATAAATATTACCAAGGTTTGTAAATGCCAACCTTACAAAGGAAAACATATGGGCAATAGTTATATCATTGGGAAAACGTAGACTTTAGTTTTTATAATTTCACAAGTAATGTACATAATTGTCAGTTTTTTGATGAGTTTGTTTAGTTTCTATTAGGAACGGGTTTCACATATAGGCATGTGTGTTTGACACTTCTCCTTATACACTGTATAAAACTTAGTTAAGTCAACCAGAAAGGATCTATGCCCCTTTCAATAAGAATAATTGTTTCACCACATAATGTGTATATCTATACATATATATACAACAAATATGTATATATTACATATATATATATATATACATACATATATATATATATATATATGATACATACATACATATACATATATATATATATATATATATATATATATATATGTTACATAGATATACATGTATATACATATGTATATATATTTATATATGACTATAATAGATCAACCTAATTCCATCATATATATCAATGATATATATATAGTCTAACATATTATACTCTTTATGTAAGCATGCTCTATACTCTTTATAGATGCATAGAGTATAGAGTATGCAAGATCTATGCATGTATACTCCATGTTCTATGCTTTAGGCATGCATAAAGAGAGCATGGTTTATGCATGCATAGAGTATAGAGTATGCAAGCTCTATACATGTATACTCTATGCTCTATAGTTTAGTCATGCATAGAGAAATCATAGTTTATGTTTGCATAGAGTATGCATCCTCTAAGCATGCATAAAGAGTATGAATGCTCTATGGATGCATAAATAGAGTATGCCAGTTCTAAGGTTGCATAGAGCATGCATACTCTATACATGCATAGCTCTTTATGCATACTTTATATGTACTCTTTATGTAGCCATAGAGCTTTCACACTCTTTATGCGTGCTATTTATCCATAGACTGTGCATACTCTTTATTCATACCCTTTATGTAGCCATAGAGAAAGCATGCATAAAGAGTATGCACGCTCTATCTCTATGCATAGAGTGTGCATGCATAAAGCTTGCTCTCTTTATGCATGCAAAAATGAAAACCCTACCATGCAAAGTGACAGATTAAGCTTACTAAAAAAAATGAAAACCCTACCACCATCTATGAGAGAGCAGCTACCGTTAACCAAAACACTCTAACTTAACTAGCATCTCCGACTTCAACAAATAGGTTTGTGAGGTAATCTTTCTTTCCCTTCCTTTTATTGATTATTTGGCTCCCCATGGAGTGGATAAAGTAGGATTGTCTTGTAGTAGGTACATAATGTGAAGGTCCAATTACACATACTTGTCATAAGGTCATTGAGTTAATTCCATAGATGCAGGTACCTGAAGTAAAGAAATAATTTCAAAATTGAAGTTAAGTTGGGGTAAACTTGAGCAAGTGGAAGAATTTGGTCTATATCGAGGTTACATGTCTCCTACATGGCATCTTCAAGTCATAAAATATGGATTTGGTATGTAACGCTGGAAATTTATGTACTGCAACTTGATAACCTATAAAACAGTCCTATATGGCAAGCTCTAGATAATAAGCAAGCTTTTATTCAATGTCAATAGGTTGATTTTCCGCCTCGCTTGGGTTTCCTAAAACATAATCTTCTACTGAGTAGGCTATGGTCTCAATGTATCCTGGCTATGGAAGGGCATAGGTACTACAAGTAAGTTGGTCACGCATCGTATTCCTTGAAAATCAACGATAAACCTTGGGGGGTTCACCTAAAAATATGTAAGTATACCATGTGAGTTCAAACGAAGGGGTCTTTTGATTAAAAATTTTAAGGCAAATTTACAGAAATACATTTATGAAAGGGGTTTTTTAATCAATTTTGGAAAAAAACCCGTAAGTCCATAAAGAAAAACAGGTCATGTTATTCATGAAAAAATTCACATGTAAGGGGTTTTTTTAATACCCCTTAAATGCACATGTAAGGGGTTTTTTTAATACCCCTTAAATGCACATAATACATAGGGTTTCTTAGTAGTGCAGCTCCCGAGCGATAAACTCACCTCCTACTACTACCCAGAATCAACATGACAAGGTAATAGCGCCTCGCTTATTATGACACTTATTATGCTATCTCGCTTATTTAACGGTGGAGAGATGCTAGGTTAACCTCAAAATGGGATTAGCATCCCCTTACCGGGGGGAGATTCCATCCTCGGAATCTATTATTGTAGGGTCTCTAGATACTGTTTGTAGAGTGGCTCTTTCTTGTCTAGAGGGACATGAAGGGTTCAATGAAGAAAATAGAGTGACCTCAAGATCTTGGTATCAAATCATATTTTCAAAATTCGTATCCATACACAAGCGAAGACAACGTCATACATATGACACCACACTGTAAGTGCATAAAGAAAAACAAGTCATTTTATTCATGAAAAAATTCACATGTAAGGGGTTTTTTTAATACCCCTTAAATGCACATAATACATAGGGTTTCTTAGTAGTGCACCTCCCGAGCGATAAACTCACCTTCTACTACACAGAATCAACATGACAAGGTAATAGCATCTTATAAAGTGGTGGGGTGAGCGCAAGGTAATGCTCCTGCCTCCATTGCTTACTTGACTCCTCTTTCTTTCTCACAAGGATAATCACTATTCTCTACCGTCACACTTTATCTCCAAGAACAGATCTTTATCTCCTCTTAAGTCTCTCTTTCACACTAAAGACATAAAAGATCAAGGAGATAATACTAGAGTCCATTGGCAAAAAGGGCGATTGTGTCTTGCATTATGAGAATGTTGATACTATTATTGTAGGGTCTATAGATACTCTTTGTAGAGTGGCTCTTCCTCGTCTCGAGGGACATGAAGGGTTCAATGAAGAAAAAAGAGTGACCTCAAGAACTTGGTATCAAATCATATTTTCAAAATTGGTATGCATACACAAGCGAAGACAACGTCGTACATATGACACAACTCAGAGAACGCCTTTGTGGAGGGTCAAAGTGCATTCCCTCGCAATTGTAGTAGTTGTCGGACATAATCATCCTGAACATGAATAAGAAGGATGATCATCTTGAAGAACCGCATAGTGGCCACTTTTGCTAGATTGGCAGGGAGATTGACTTCCTTGCATTTACTATGGTGAGCATGAACTATCATTGTTTATTGAGAGTGGCAAAGAGGCTATGCTCGAAGTAAGGGAAGTTGAAGATGTGGTGAGAATTACAAGCATGCCTTTCCTAGAATTCTCTAGTAGTAAACCTTTATTTGATAAGCATATACAATGGGTCAACACAAAGGTGTCATGGAGATGCTATGTATATTTTAGCATATTCCTTGATAGCAAGGAATGGCAATCTCCAAGCTGGCTAGCTACCAAATTTGTCGACTACAACCTGGCTCAGTGACTCTATTGAATGCTTCTTCCTCCATCACTTGTAAGCATGGGCATTCATGAACGTAATAGTGTGGATCTTCAAAAAATCAGCAAGCCACCATGGGTTGGAAAACCTTGAGCCTTTTGGCACATTTGACCATAGTGTCTCATGATGATCCAACTACACCAACTCTCATGATTCTAGCATCTCTCCCACCAAAGGGTATGGTAAGCTTGTAGCTTGGAACACTACCTATATTTTCAAGAGGGCTTGGCACATAAGGTGGGGTTTAAGTAAAGGATTCTCTCATAATTAGTTGCATATTTTGAAGTTGGGAGATTTAGGATTGGGTCCAAGGTGGAACCCGTGCCGCATCATGACCTTGCTATTGAGAGTGGTAGCATCTAGCCAGCCGTCGAGGGGTTACTCTTGGGGTCGAGAGTGTTAGCTAGGAAGTCAAAAGAAGAAGATGGAAAGTTGCGCTTGGTGGTTAATGATGCTGGAACATGACTACTATTTAGTACTAAAGCACTCTTAATTTGTATGTTCTCTTTAAAAATGTATTAATTTCCTAAAATTAGATCCTTCATACACAAAAAATACTACATAATGATAAATATTAAGTGCTTTGTGAGTGCTATTTATGACTACTACAAGCATAAAAAATAATCCACCTTATCATGCTTCCCTCCCAACATGAATATAGGGGTGAAGATTGTCCATAAATATTTTAACCTCCAAATACTGCTCCTGGAATCTTTAGGAGGATAGAAGTTGCACCTCATCCACCTATATAACCAAATCCAGATCAACCTGGTCCTTTTAGAGTTTCCTCGATGGAGCTTATAGAGACCCACGGTGGAAAGGGTAAGGCTAAAATTAAAGAGGTGGAGGTTCTAGTCTAGAGGACAAAGCCAAAATTAATACACAAGTTAAAAAATAGGCTACTACAAAGAGAAGGAGAAATATCAAAGCTAGGGGAAGGCACATTATACCATACAAGATTTCTCCTTAAGAAAATGTGACAAACCATGTGACCTATGTGATAATTTGAGAAACATGAAGTTTAATATTAAATTTCCACAACTTTTGCATTGGAGTTCTTCTCTTAGGAGAGAGATGTCTAGAATTTTGAGTGGTGTCAATAAGAATAAAGGTTGATGTAATGCCAATTTCCAATATGCATGTGAATGGTGTAAATATATGGATGTAGAAATTGATCGTATGACCAAAGAGATAATGGAAAGTTTTCAGCGGTCATAATGTGATGTGAAAAAGGCCGTGCAACAAAGTGATATGAAGAAGGTTTAAACCTTAGTGGTATTAGTGACAGTTGAGAGGTGTCTTTCTTTTCATGTATTTTCTCTCTTAAATGGCACAAAAGAAGGTTAGGGTGTACCCTCTTGTCCTTGGGAGGCCTTGGTTGTTTCAATTAAATCTCACTCACAAATTAGGTTAAGGGGGCTTCCTCATTGATGATAACAAGATTAAGTACAAAAAACCTCTACAACACCATGACACCTCTAAGACTTCCTCTTCTAACTATGAAGGCACTTCTTTAGGAATTGATGGACATTCTCCCTCTAAGTATGAATCTAAATCTGACTCTGGGTCTAGCTATGCAGAAGTTTATGGAATCTCTTTGCATGCTCATCATGAAAACCTAAAGACTTTTTTTATGATAAGTTTAATCCTAAAGGGCCCTTTTTGGTAGTCCATATTTCCCCTAATGTAGCCATAGTCTAGTCCTCCTTAGCATTTGGAGTGGCTTTGGCCTATGCCCACCTAGTGGCATAGTCTGTGAAAATAAGAACATATACCTTTCCTAAATAAGAGTTAGGCAAAGTATCATTGGTATTCTCAACAAGACTAATACATTAAGGACTCGTTAAGGATAATAAGGATAACAATGTCTATGTTGTACTTTGAGTTGGGCCATCAAACCCTCTAAAAACTTCCCTCTAAATTCTAGTCTCCAATCAGAAAGGATTTCTAATGGGCAACCAAAATGAGTACAGATGTCAACTCCTCCTTAGCATTTGAAGTGGCTTGCTTTGGCCTCTACCCACCTAGTGGCATAATCCATGTAAACAAGAACAAATACCTTCCCTGAAGAAGCCCTGGGCAAAAGGTCAAAGAAATCAAGCCCCCATTGTCATTCCTTTGTTGAAGAAGGTGTGTAAGTACACACCTTTGCTAAACAAGGTGTGTAAGTGCACACTCATGAAATTCTAAGAATGTTTGTAAGCCTTGTGTTGACAACTTCATTACTAGTAAGGGGAAGTATGTCTTAAGAGGTTTGAAATGGTACCTAGGATAATGTGGCAAGGAGAGAGGTAGATAAAAGTCTACTGAACACTAGTACATGCGGAGCATGAATTGAAACAGACATGAATAGTATGGAATGCATCTGTTGTCTACTCTCTTAGGTGTTGAACGAAAACAAGGGCCTACAAGGTCAAAGAAAACCTTGTTGACATGGAAGTGACTATAAATTAATGAATTAGTTGGCTTTGTAGTAGATCTAGCTAATCATGAATTATATTTGATTTTGGAATGAAGAATAGGATGATTGTGATATCATACTCTTAAATATTCCTTGTTATTTTTGTGACATTGATCCTTGAGGGTTTGTGTTCAAGGTAGAAAAATTATATTACAGCCCTTACAAGTACATGATGGTAGAAAAGGAGCTGACATGCTTTTCGAGCATGGGATACACCAAAAAAGCATGAGATATGATGATGTTGTGTGATACCCAATGGCAACATATGATTCCACATTAGCATTTATGTGATCAAACATGAACAAGTAACATGCTTGGGTGATGGTTGTTAGAACAAAAACCCACCAATGATGTGTAGCGTGGGGCATTCCAAGTTGATATAACAACGAGCCTATAGTGTGGAATCGAGAAGGTATAACCCAAATGCCCATATCCAATGGTATATATATATTCGTTGGGTGGTTGAAAAAAATATACCATGCTATGTTTCTTCTTGTTATCATTGGGAAAGCTCTCTCTAGAATCTTTATCATCTTGCTCACTTTTACACATATGTCGTCTAATAGATTGGTGACAATATAGCATGATGAACTAGCTTTGAATGTTTTTAAATTAGGTACCCCACGACATGATACGGGATTTCCACTATGTTTATTGTAAGTAGATAAAATTTTATATCTTGCCATGTGTTGAAAAAATGAGTGTTATTTTCTGTATGTAGATTAAAGTACTCTTCTTATGAAAAACTTGACAAAAATTACTGTGCTTTTCTCTAAAGCTAAAGTTTGAAATTTGAACATGGGAATCCTCGCATTTGCCTAGAGAGAAGTTATATGTAGAAGTAGTATCATTTGTTATTATCTCAAGCCTCGAATATGAAAAGCAACCCATAATATAAACACTTTAAAGTGTAAATTTCAACGAACCCTTCTTCCAATTTCAAAGCACCTTTTTAGTGTTTTGAAAACCTAGCCTTGATGGATTCACCCCTTCTTCTTCTTCTTTTCTGGGAACAATAGTTATATATATTTTTATTTATTTATTTCCAAAAACAATAGTTATACGTATATTTATTTTGGAGTTGGGTCTGAATATAAAGATGGATTCACGCCTTCTCATCAACGGTACCTTCAAATATGATCTCAATAGGGGCTGGCGCCGGGATTAACTATATGCTTCAAAGAAGATCTACAACATGATTAATGAAAAGAAGAGATTAACTCTAGCTAATCACGTCGTCGTTGTCAGGGTCACAATCTTCCATGAAGTGCATGCGGCCGTATTGGTTGACCACTTCGATGGGGTAGGTTGGGCCGGCATCACGGTAGGAATGCATGAGATCGAGGTGGTCGTTTTGGAAGCAGACGGTCTTGTGAGGATCGTTGGGCACCCAGCGGGGGAAGAAGATGACGGTGTTCAGCTCCTGCTTCTCAACGTCCACCACCTTGCTCACACAGGTGCCCGTGGGCTCCGTCCAGTTCACCATGTAACGCTTCTCACCCTTCGCTAGCTGCCTCATATGAACCTTCTGGCCTTTCACCCACCGTCCCGCCACCAGCCCGGACAGAACACGATAGTCTATGGTGTCCTCGTTCTTGTAAAAAACCTCGTATTGCCACCCATTGTTGTATGTGTAGATCACGTGCTTGCCTACCAATCCCGACAGATCCGACGCTGGCATTGGATAAGCTGCCAAGAGGCGCACGATATTGATTATTTGTATCAATAATTAAGCATCACAGGAAAAATTATGGTATGTTCTGAGCTAGAGCCGACCATTGATCGACAAAGGAAAGGAAGAATACCTTCTGCGGAGCTATTGGAACGTTCATCTTCTTGAGCCATTCTTGCGTTAGCTTTCCAAGAGAGAAAGCAAGCTGCTTGAACTTGTGTAACCACCTGCGCATGAGGCTTTTATAGCCATTGGGGAAGCTTTCTCTGTTTGTTTTTATGCGTGATTGAGCAACATTTTCTTTCCGGTTTGTTTTTTTGTGGAGATGGCAAGATTCGCATTGGTGGGTTGATTGGAGACTAACTAACTAAGCACATGGCTCAACGCCTGAAGGAAGTTGAAGCTTGGGCCCTTTATGGGTTATAACTTTGTTTTCAGCGTGCATTAAAGTCGAGGGCATCGACAAATCAGATATATAAGGTCTTCTTTCTTCCTCTTTTTTGGAAACCCCAAGTGTCCATGGCACAAAAGTAGATGCTCCAAGTGTCCAAGTGGATGGGAGATGGAGATGTGTGCTAATATTATCTAATGTTTTCATCCACATGACATTTTCATCTTAACACATCACCAAGCATACAATAATTAGGCCAATGGCACTGGGCGAGCGCGCGCGCGCGCGCGCGCACATATATATATATATATAGAGAGAGAGAGAGAGAGAGAGAGAGAGAGAGAGAGAAGGGGATTGTCACCCACATCATCCATGAATATGGGAGTAACATCAAATATCACAAAGCACTCAATGGAACACATGATAACCCATTTCTACAATCCATCACATGACATCTCCATCTTTCATCCACTTGGCTACAATGCACGATACACATCTCGTTCTCTTATGCTAATTCAATAGATTTCTCTTCTTCTCTAATATCTTATACTATTTCTTGCTTACTTGCAATCCTACTGTGATGCCGTCCTACCGTGATGCCGGCTGAACCTACCCCATCGAAGTCGACGAATACGGCCATATGCACTTCATGGAAGATTGTGACCCTGACAACGATGACGTGATTAGCTGAGCTTAATCTCTTCTTTTCATTAATCATTTTGTAGATCTCCTTTGAAGCATATACTTAATCCTGGCACCAGCCCCTATTGATATCATATTTGAAGGTGCCCTTGATGAGAAGGCACGAATCCATCTCTATATTCAGACCCAACTCCAAAATAAATATACATATAACTACTGTTTTCGGAAATAAGTAAATATATATATAACTATTTCTCCAAAAAAAAAGAAACAAGAAGGGGTGAATCCATCAAGGCTACGTTTTCAGAAAACCAAAAGGGTGCTTTGAAATTGGAAGAAGGGTGCTTTGAAATTTACACTTTAAAGTGATAATATTATGGGTTGCTTTTCATATTCGGGGCTTGAGATAATAACAATTGGTATGACTTCTACATATAACTTTTCTCTAGGCAAATGCGAGGGTTCCCATGTTAAAATTTCAAACTTTAGCTTTAGAGAAAAGCAGAGTAAGTTTTGTAAAGTTTTTCATAAGAAGAGTACTTAGATCTACATATACAGAAAATAACACTTATTTTTTCAACACATGGCAAGATATAAAATTTGTCTACTTATAATAAAAATAGTGAAAATCCCATATCATGTTGTGGGCTACCTGATTGAAAAACATTCAAAGCTAGTTCATCATGCTATATTGTCACCAATCCATTATACAACATATGTGTAAAAGTGAGCAAGATAATAAAGAGTTTAAAGAGAGCTTTCCGAATCATAACAACAAGAAACCTAGCATGGTATAATTTTTTCAACCACCCAGCGAATATATATATATCACTGGATATGGGCATTTCATTCTCTTGCAGGGAAGGTGAGCTATGACATCTTGTGGATTACACTTACTATAATATTTTGATGACTCGATCGATTTCTTACTTGTATGTTATGCATGGATTTAACACTAGGGCTTTGACAATATCCAATTACTTATGCCTTTCTTGCTATGGTTCAATGCTTTATTTAGCATTCATTTTCATTTACATTCTTGAAGAGAATCTTGTGTAGTGAGTGATTGTATGATTGCTTGAAATTCTTGATTTATTTATTTTTTTGTGAAGTATTCTATAGAGGTAGTTGCTGAGCATTTGGTTGGGGATCCCCAATATAGTCGGATCTCTTTTGAGCATCAAGGGAAACATTGCTAGGGGAAGGCACATTATACCATACAAGATTTCTCAAGAAAATGTGACAAGCCATGTGACCTATATGATAATTTGAGAAACATGAAGTTTTATATTAAATTTCCACAACTTTTGCATTGGAGTTCTTCTCTTAGGAGAGAGATGTCTAGAATTTTGAGTGGTGTCAATAAGAATAAAGAAAAGGTCAATAAAACAAAGTGATAAAAGTGGAGGGAAAAAAGGTGAAAGGAGTGAGTAAGGAGAAGAAAGAAGGTAAGATTAAGAAAGGGTGATGTAATGCCAATTTCCAATATGCATGTGAATGGTGTGAAGGGTGTAAATATATGGATGTAGAAATTGATCGTATGTCTAAAGAGATAATGGAAAGTTTTGGGTCATAATGTGATGTGAAAAAGGTGCAACAAAGTGATATAAAGAAGTTTCAAACCTTAGTGGTATTAGTGACAGTTGAGAGGTGTCTTTCTTTTCATGTATTTTCTCTCTTAAATGGGACAAAAGAAGGTCACAGTGTACCCTCTTGTCCTTGGGAGCCTTGGTTGTTTCAATTAAATCTCACTCACAAATTAGGTTGAGGGGGCTTCCTCATTGATTGATAACAAGATTAAGTACAAAAAACCTCTACAACACCATGACACCTCTAAGACTTCCTCTTCTAACTATTAAGGCACTTCTTTAGGAATTGATACATTCTCCCTCTAAGTATGAATCTAAATCTGACTCTGGTTCTAGCTATGCAGAAGCTTATAGAATCTCTTTGCATACTCATCATGAAAAAGTAAAGACTTTTTTTATGATAAGTTTATTCCTAAAGGGCCCTTTTGGTAGTCCATATTTCCACTAATGTAGCCGTAGTCTAGACCTCCTTGGCATTTGGAGTGGCTTTGGCCTCTGCCCACCTAGTGCATAGTCTATGGCAATAAGAACATATACCTTTCCTAAATAAGAGTTAGGCAAAGGATCATTGGTATTCTCATTAAGACTAATACATTAAGGACTCGTTAAGGAGAATAAGGATAACAATGTCTATGTTGTACTTTGAGTTGGGCCATCAAACCCTCTAAATTCTAGTCTCCAATTAGAAAGCATTTCTAATGGGCAACCAAAATGAGTATAGATGTCAACTCCTCCTTAGCATTTGAAGCGGCTTGCTTTGGCCTCTACCCACCTAGTGGCATAATCCATGTAAACAAGAACAAATACCTTTCCTAAAGAAGCCCTACTTAAAAGGTCAAAGAAATCAAGCCCCCATTGTCATTCCTTTGTTGAACAAGATGTGTAAGTACACACCTTTGCTAAACAAGGTGTGTAAGTGCACACTCGTGGAATTCTAAGAATGTTTGTAAGACTTTGGCTGACAACTTCATTACTAGTAAGGGAAAGTATATCTTAAGAGGCTTGAAATGGTACCTAGGATAATGTGGCAAGGAGAGAGGTAGATAAAAGTCTACTGAACACTAGTACATGCGGAGCATGAATTGAAACAGACATGAATAGTATGGGATGCATGTGTTGTCTACTCTCTTAGGTGTTGAAGGAAAACAAGGGTCTAAAAGGTCAAAGAAAACCTTATTGACATGGAAGTGACTATAAATTAATGAATTAATTGGCTTCTCCTCGTCGACTCTGCAGCTCCGACGGCTCCCTGCAAATAGCCATCTTCACCCTCTGCACGCCTTGGGACACGTGGTCAAAAGTTTGGATTAACCATAACTTGAACACCACTAATCCAAAATGAGCGCTTTATAGCTCTTTAGATTCCATTTTTCAAGCGCTTTCCAACGATAGGTCATATGATAGGGTTTTGAGAAACTTACAAACATGTTATCCATGTCCCCTTTTTTAAGTATTCAAAAATCGAAATTGGGAAATTCCCAAATTCACTAATATGGAGTTCAACACGCTTTTCGAGCATGGGATACACCATAAACGCATGAGATATGATGATGTTGTGTGATACCCAATGGAAGCATATGATTCCACATTAGAATTTATGTGATCAAGCATGATCAAGTAACATGCTTGGGTGATGGTTGTTAGAACAGAAACCCACCAATGATGTGTAGTGTGGGGCATTCCAAGTTGATATAACAACAAGCCGATAGTGTGGAATCGAGAAGGTATAACCCAAATTCCCATATCCAATGGTATATATATATTCGTTGTGTGGTTGAAAAAAATATGCCATGCTATGTTTCCTTTTGTTATCATTGGGAAAGTTCTCTTTAGAGTCTTTATCATCTTGCTCACTTTTACACATGTGTCGTATAATGGATTGGTGACAATATAGCATGATGAACTAGCTTTGAATGTTTTTAAATTAGGTACCCCATGACATGATATGGGATTTCCACTATTTTTATTATAAGTAGATAAAATTTTATATCTTGCCATGTGTTGAAAAAATGAGTGTTATTTTCTGTATGTAGATGAAAGTACTCTTCTTATGAAAAACTTTACAAAACTTACTGTGCTTTTCTCTAAAGCTAAAGTTTGAAATTTGAACATGGGAATCCTTGCATTTGCCTAAGGAGACGTTATATGTAGAAGTAGTATCAATTGTTATTATCTCAAGCCTCAAATATGAAAAGCAACCCATAATATATTCACTTTAAAGTGTAAATTTCAACGCACCCTTCTTCCAATTTCAAAGCACCTTTTTAGTGTTTTGAAAACCTAGCCTTGATGGATTTCTTCTTCTTCTTTTCTACTATGGACAATAGTTATATATATATATATATATATATTTATTTATTTATTTTCCAAAAACAATAGTTATATGTATATTTATTTTGGAGTTGGGTCGGAATTCACCCCTTCTCATCAAGGGTAGAATATCTCCTTCGAAACCTTCAAATATGACATGGATAGGGGCTCGCGCCTAGATATATGCATTACTTGCTTCAAAAAAGATCTACAAGATGATTAATGCAAAGAAGAGATTAAGCTCTAGCTAATCATGTCGTCATTGTCAGGGTCACAATCTTCCATGAAGTGCATGCAGCCGTATTGGTTGACCACTTCGATGGGGTAGGTTGGCCGGCATCACGGTAGGACTGCATGAGATTGAGGTGGTCGTTTTGAAAGTCGTTAGTCTTGTGAGGATTGTTGGGCACCCAGCGGGGGAAGAAGATGACTGGATATGGGCATTTGGGTTATACCTTCTTGATTCCACACTATAGGCTCGTTGTTATATCATCTTGGAATCCCCCATGCTACACTTCATTGGTGGGTTTTTGGTCTGACAACCATCACCCAAGGATGTTACCTGTTCATGCTTGATCACATAAATGCTAATGTGCAATTATATGTTGCCATTGGGTATCACACAATATCATCATATGTCATGTTTTTCTTGTGTATCACATGCTCCAAAAGCATGTAAGATGCTTTTCTACCATCATGTACCTGTAAGGGGCCTCAATATTTTTTCTACCTTTTAGGAATCATGAATACAAACTCTCAAGGAGAAATGTCACAAAAAAAAAGGAATCTTTAAGAGTATGATATCACAATTATCCTAATTTTCATTCCAAAATCAAATATAATTCATAATAAGCTAGATCTACTACAAAGCCAATCAATTCATCAATTTATAGTCACTTCCATGTCACGAGGGTTTTCTTTAAGCTTGTGGGCCCTTGTTCCATGAGGGTGCACTTACACACCTTGTTCTTAGCAAAGGTGTATACTTACACACCTTGTTCAACAAAGGAATGAACGTGGGGGCTTCATTTCCTTTGTCCTTTGCCTACGTGTTGTTTAGGGAAAGGTATATGTTCTTGTTTCCATGGATCATGTCACTAGGTGGGTAGAGGTCAAAGCAAACTGCTTCAAATGCTAAGGAGGAGTTGATGTTTATACTCGTTTTGGTTGCCCATTAGAAATCCTTTATACTTGGAGACTAGACTTTAGAGGGAATTTTTTAGAGCGTTTGATGGCTCAACTCAAAGTACAACACATAGACATTGTTCTCCTTATTATCCTTAATGTATTATTCTTGTTGAGAAGACCAATGATACTTTTCCTAGGTCTTCTTCAGGGAAGGTTATTGCCACAGACTATGCCACTAGCTGGGCAAAGGCCAAAGCCACTCCGAATGCTAAGGATGACTAGACTATGGTTAAGTGTTTTTATCTATGCTCATTATAATTACCCATTGGAAATCCTTTCTGATTGGGGAGGACCAGTATTTAGAGGGAATGTTTTGGAGGGTTGGATGGCTTAACTTAAGGTATAACATAAACATTCATCCCCTCATTAATATCCTCAAGGTATTGGTCTTGTTGAGAAGATTAATGGAATTTTATGTAGGGATCATCTCTAAAATAACCCAAGCGAAGAAGAGGGATTGGAAACATTGGTTTCCTTTTTATTTATGGGCTTAATATAAAATCATTTATGAGGAGTCATAGGGTTTTACTACTTCTCATCTAACTCATGGTTTATCTATGTGTTCGTGGACATAGATGACATTATTATTACTATATATGTTCATCCTTGTTGAGATATCGAGCTCATCTAGTGAGGCGGTGGACACTGACGACCCGCCTGGGGGATAGGCCCCACACTTACACCACTAGCATGGTTGGTGAGATAATGGGTGATATGCGGCTAGTGGGATGACAGGCTGTGTGACAGCCATTCTAGAGATTGGCATAGTTATAGCGCCAGCTCATTTAGTTGGGTTCACACTATAGAGAACCCGTGTATGTATTGGTTGAGTACCTTTCATATTATTGTGTACTCTTATCTTGTATATGGTGTGTTGAGTGTTGAGTGAAGAAGAAGAAGATTTCAGCCTCTCACCTTGTGTGTTCTCTATTAGGGTTTTGTGAGTGTGTGTGTGTGCTTGCAAGAGTTCAAGCTCTCTTCCCCCCTGCATCTTTTCATGGTATCAGAGCCTGGTTCTTCGTGCTAAGGGCTGAGCTGCAAGCAAGAGAACCACAGGAAGCGGTACGAGGGTAAGAGCTGCAACTACTCTTCCCTATTTGTGTTGGTGACTACACCCGTGTGGGGAGCTCGGGAGGCACCGCAATGATCTTTGATTGAGGAGCTTTCTTCGCGAGAGTAAAGCTATAGGGCAACTATATTGTCCTATCGGACTACATTTTCTGGGCCGAAAAAGCGTTTCGCACACATCTGGACCTCCGTTTTTCAGAAAGCAGGCGATTTCGAGCACTACGGGTAAGTCACTGATTCTCTGCAGAACTCTGTTTTAAGAACTGCAGGAAGACAGATTGACTGTGCAGACACTGTGGGTGCTGCAAAGAGGTCAACAGTTGCCATTGGGTGTATGCATGCACATTGAAGTCACTGGTTGTGACATTTGAGAGTACTACAGTACCACTGCAGAAAATACAGCAGTTTGTGCAGGAAAAACCAAAGTGCTGTTTCTGGTAAAATTGTGTGTCTGGCAAGATGTCAAATGATGGCATAACACAGATTGTGGCTGAGAAGCTTGATAAGAATAACTTCCATGCTTGGAGGTTCAGGTTGACGAATTTCCTGATGGGAAAGGGCTATTGGGACTACATAGAAGGTGAGCATGAAGAGGCACCCGAGATACCGGACATAAATCCGACTGCTGCATATGTGAAAGAGTTTAAAGACTGGAACCAAGGAGCCAGGAAAGTTATGTATCGGCTCTCCATTAGTATACAGGACACCATGATTGGACACATTCAGGATGCCAAGTCCCCCAAGGAGGCGTGGGACACCTTGGTAAAGCTTTATGAAACAAATACCAAGGCACATAAGATACAGTTGAAGAATGAACTTCATACTGTGGAGAAAAAGAGCATGTCTGTGAATGACTATGCATTGAAGATAAAGGGTATTGTGGAATCCCTTGCATCTATTGGTGTGTCAGTAGATGATGATGATAAGGTGGAGGTCTGTCTACGTGGTCTCGGGCCACAATACAAGGCATTAAGATGTCTATTCAGACTCAGGAAAACATTCCCAACTTTACAGATTTGGTGTCTATGCTGATTATAGAAGAGAAGAGCTTGGGTGAAGACCAACAGTCTTCACAAAACAAAAACAGTTCAGAGCAACAGGCCTTCTACACAAGTTCAGGAAGAGGACGAGGTAGAGGAGGCCGTGGACGCGGTCAAGGAGGCGGTCGAACAGGTAATCAGAATTATGGCCAGCAGCAGGAACAACAACAGTCCCAGAATACACTGGCAATAACAACAACAACACACAAGTGGAAGAGGCAAATTCAGAGGCAGTCAAAGAGGCCGTGGAAATTGGCAAAGGCAATATAATGATGCACGTGAATGCTATTATTGTGTGGTAAGCCTGGACATGTGCAGGCTGAATGTTATAAGAACCAGGCTGACATGCAAAATGGAAAAGTGCAGCAGAACAACTATGCATCCTCAAGCAGAAATAATGAGGATAATGAAAGGTTGTTTGTTATGCAGCATGTCGTGAATGCCATGTCTGAAAATGTTGATGCAGCACAAAAAGATGATGTATGGTATGTGGATTCAGGTGCTTCGAACCACATGACAAGTCATGGGGAGTGGTTCAAGGAGATGAAAAACCTGGAAAGACCAGGTTTTGTGGAAACAGGGGATGACACTACTCATCCAATTGCCCATGTTGGAGATGTGCCATTGTCTATGCAGGATGGCAAAGTGAAGTACCTTGCAGATGTACTTCACGTTCCGAACATAACAAAGAATCTGGTTTTAGTTGGCCAGATGATTGAGCAGGGTTTGCAGGTTCGGTTTAACCATGATGGTTGCTATGTCGAAGACTTTAAAGACAAGTGCAGGCTGGTTGCAAAAGGTAACAGAGTGGGCAGAATGTTTATGTTGAATGTAGACATGCCTGAAATGAGTGCTGCGATGTTTGCAAATGGTGCAGGAATTGTTGCAGACACAGACATTTGGCATAAAGAATTGGACATGTGAATGTGCAGAGCGAATGAAGTCTATGCAGACTAAAGGAATTGTGACAGGGCTGCCAAAGTTTAAAGTGGAAGGTATGCAGAGAATATGTGAAGCATGCCAATTTGGAAAGCAAACAAAGCATGTATTTCCACGTAATAGATATGTGAGCAGAAATGCACTAGATGTTGTGCATTCAGATGTATGGGGTCCTACGAAGACCGTGTCTATGGGAGGCTGCAGGTACTATGTCACATTTATTGACTACCACACAAGGAAAGTGTGGGTATATTTCATGAAGGAGAAAAGTGAGGTGTTCACTGACTTTCAGAATTTCAGAGTTTTGGTTGAAAAGCAAACAGGGAAATATGTTAAGTGCCTAAGGTCAGATGGAGGGGGAGAGTACTTCTCCAATGAGTTCTCTGAATTTTTGAAGCAGAATGGTATTCGGAGACAGTTTACATGCAGATACACTCCGTAGCAAAGGCTGCTATGGCAGCATGTGAGGTAGCTTGGTTGAGAAAGCTACTTGCAGATTTGGGTCTATCAGTGGATAGACAAGTTGTCATTGTCTATGACAACATTAGCAATATACAGTTGGCCAGGAACCCAGTCTTTCATGCTCGCATGAAGCATATAGAGGTCCACTACCACTTCGTCAAAGAGAAGGTCTTGGCAGGAGAACTTGACCTTGTTTATGTCAGCACAGAGGATCAGGTAGCTGACATCTTCACCAAAGCATTGGGTACAGAGAAGCTCTGCAGATTCAGGGTTTCGCTTGGTGTACATGAGATAAAGTTGAGCTCGAGGGGGGGAGTGTTGAGATATCGAGCTCATCTAGTGAGGCGGTGGACACTGACGGCCCGCCTGGGAGATAGGCCCCACACTTACACCACTGGCATGGTTGGTGAGATCATGGGTGATATGCGGCCAGTGGGATGACAGGCTGTGTGACAGCCATTCTAGAGATTGGCATAGTTATAGCGCCAGCTCATTTAGTTGGGTTCACACTATAGAGAACCCGTGTATGTATTGGTTAAGTACCTTTCATATTATTGTGTACTCTTATCTTGTATATGGTGTGTTGAGTGTTGAGTGAAGAAGAAGAAGATTTCAGCTTCTCACCTTGTGTGTTCTCTATTAGGGTTTTGTGAGTGTGTGTGTGTGCTTGCAAGAGCTCAAGCTCTCTTCCCCCCTGCATCTTTTCAATCCTCTTATCTTAGGCAAGATGAGATCTGGTGACACACTTAAGGGGTGAGGAGGTTGATTCTTTTGCAGGGGAAGGTGCGCTATGACGTCTTGTGAGCATCTATCCCCTACATTAAGGTTGTCCCTTGCGGGATAGTGATTTTGTTTTACTACTTGTGGATTAAACTTACTATAATATTTTGATGACTCATCGACCAATTTCTTACTTGTATGTTATGCATGGATTTAACACTAGGGCTTTGACAATATCCAATTACTTATACCTTTTTTGCTATGGTTCAATGCTTTATGTAGCATTCATTTTCATTTACATTCTTGAAGAGAATCTTGTGTAGTGAGTGAATTGTATGATTTCTTGAAATTCTTCATTTATTTTTTTGTGTGAAGTATTCTATAGAGGTAGGTGGAGCATTTGGTTGGGGATCCCCAATATAATCGAATCTCTTGTGAGCATCAAGGGAAACACTGCTTGTTTCTTGTCAATGACTACGACTCTATGTAGTCCAGTTTGCGATTAAAATCCATTGATTTGGAATAGGATTTGAATTTAGGACCATAGTTATTTTGATTGATGGCTAATTTGTAATGTTATGAACATAAAGCCTTCTTATTATGAGAGCCGTTTCACATGCTTTGTTGTATCCTTTAAATAAGAATTTCTTCACCACATAATGTGTATATCTATACGTATATATACAACAAATATATATATATACAACATATAGGCATGTTTGATACACTTTATAAAACTTAGTTAAGTCAACCAGAAAGGATCTATGCCCCTTTAAATAAGAATAATTTCTTCACCACATAATGTGTATATCTATACGTATATATACAACAAATATATATATATATATATACAGAAAGAGTATATGTTAGACTATATAGTATATGTTAGACTATATATATATCATCGATATATATGATGGAATTAGGTTGATCTCTTATAGTGATATATATATATATATATATATATGTTACATAGATATACATGGATATGTATATCTATATATACATATGTATATATATTTATATATCACTATAAGAGATCAACCTAATTCCATCATATATATCGATGATATATATATAGTCTAACATATACTCTTTCTGTAAGCATGCTCTATACTCTTTATAGATGCATAGAGTATTGAGTATGCAAGATCTATGCATGTATACTCCATGTTCTATGCTTTAGAAATACATAACGAGAGCATGGTTTATGCATGCATAGAGTATAGAGTATGCAATCTCTATACATGTGTACTCTATGCTCTATAATTTAGGCATGCATAGAGAAATCATAGTTTATGTATGCATAGAGTGTGTATGCTCTAAGCATGCATAAAGATTATGAATTCTCTATGGATGTAAGTTCTAAGGTTGCATACATAATGCATAGCTCTTTATGCATACTCTATATGTACTCTTTTTTTAGCCATAGAGCTTGCATACTCTTTATGCATGCTATTTATCCATAGAGTGTGCATACGCTTTATTCATACCCTTTATGTAGCCATAGAGAAAGCATGCATAAAGAGTATGCATGCTCTATCTCTATGCATAGAGTATGAATGCATAAAGCTTGCTCTCTTTATGCATGCAAAAATAAAAACCCTACCATGCAAAGTGAGAGATTAAGCTTACTAGCAAAAATGAAAACCCTGCCACCATCTATGAGCAGCTACCCTTAACCAAAACACTCTAACTTAACCAGCATCTCGGACTTCAACAAATAGGTTTGTGAGGTAATCTTTCTTTCCCTTCCTTTTATTGCTTATTTGGCTCCCCATGGAGTGGAAAAAGTAGGATTGTTAAGGTCTTTGAGTTAATTCCATAGATGCAAGTATGTGAAGTAAAGAAATAATTTCAAAGTCGAAGTGAAGTTAGGGTACACTTGAGCAAGTGGAAGAACTTGGTCTATATCTAGGTTACATGTCTCCTACAAGGCATCTTCAAGTCATAAAATATGGATTTCGTATGTAACGATGGAAATTTATGTACTACAACTTGATAACCTATAAAACAATCCTATATGGCAAGCTTAGTTAGATAACTATAGATAATAAGCAAGCTTTTATTCAATGTCACTAGGTTGATTTTCCCCCTTGCTTGGGTTTCCTAAAACATAATCTTCTACTGAGTAGGCTATGGTCTCAATGTATCCTAGCTATGGAAGGGCATAGGTACTACAAATAAGCTAGCCAAGCATCTCATTCCTTGAAAATCAACGATAAACCTTGGGGGGTTCACCTAAAAATATGTAAGTATACCACGTGAGTTCAAATTAAGGGATCTTTTAATTAAAAATTTTAACGGAAATTTATAGAAATACATTTACAGAAGGGGCTTTTTAAATCAATTTTGAAAAAAAAACCTTTTGTCCATAAAGAAAAATAGGTCATTTTATTCATAAAAAAATTCACATGTAAGGGGGTTTTTTAATACCCCTTAAATGCACATAATACATAGGGTTTGTTAGTAGTGCACCTCCCGAGCGATAAACTCACCTTCTACCCAGAATCATCACAAGGTAATATCGTCTCATAAAGTGGTGGGGTGAGTGCAAGGTAATGCTCTTGCCTCCATTGCTCACTTGACTCCTCTTTCTTTCTCACAAGGATAATCACTATTCTCTACTCTCACACTCATGAACACAAGCATAAGAGAAACATGCATTGAGAATGGATCTCTATCTCCTCTTAAGTCTCTCTTTCACACCAAAGACATAGGAGAGCAAGGAGATAAGACTGGACTCGATTGGCACAAAGGGGGATTATGTCTTGCATTATGAGAACGTTGATATTTATACAACTAGACCTTATTCACCCTTGAGCACCCAGAACTTAAGAAAAGATGAAGTATGTAATTACAAGATACATAGTTTTGAGGCCTTGCTAACCATTCTCATATTTAAAAATATTGTTTTATGACACTTATTATGCTATCTCGCTTATGTAATGGTGGAGAGATGCTAGGTTAACCTCAAAATGGGGTTAATATCCCCTTACCGTTGGGAGATTCCATCCTCGAAATCTATTTTTGTAGGGTCTATAGATACTCTTTGTAGAGTGGCTCTTCCTTGTCTAGAGGTACATGAAGGGTTCAATGAACAAAATAGAGTGACCTCAAGAACTTGGTATCAAATAATATTTTCAAAATTGGTATGCATACACAAGGGAAGACAACGTCGTACATATGATACCACTAAGAGAACGCCTTTGTGGAGGTCAAAGCGCATTCCCTCATGATTCTAGTAGTTGTGGGACGTAATCATCTTGAACATCAATAAGAAGGATGAGCATCTTGAAGAACTGCATAGTGGCCACTATTGTTGGATTGGCAGGGAGATTGACTTCCTTGCATTTACTATGGTGAACATGAACTATCATTGTTTCTTGTAAGCATAGGCATTCATGAACGCGATAGTGTGGATCTTGAAAAAATCAGCAAGCCACCATGGGTTGGCAGACCTTGAGCCTTTTGGCACATTTGACCATAGTGTCTCACGGTGATCCAACTACACCAACTCTCATGATTCTAGAATCTCTCCCACCAAAGGGTATGGTAAGCCTGTAGCTTGGTACAATACCCATATTTTCAAGAGGGCTTGGCACATAAGGTAGAGTTTAAGGAAAGGATTCTCTCATAATTAGTTGCATATTTTGAAGTTGGGAGATATAGGATTGGGTCCAAGGTGGAACCTGCGCCGCATCATGACCTTGCTCTATTGAGTGGTAGCATAGCTAGCCATCGAGGGGTTACTCTTGGGGTCAAGAGTGTTAGTTGGGAAATCAAAAGGAGAAGATGGAAAGTTGCTCTTGGTAGTTAATGATGCTGGAACATGACTATTATTTAGTACTAAAGCACTCTTAATTTGTATTTTCTCTTTAAAAATGTATTGATTTCCTAAAATTGGATCCTTGATACACAAAATATACTATGTAATGATAAATATTAAGTGCTTTGTGAGTGCTATTTATGACTCCTACAAGCACAAAAAATAATCCACCTTATCATGCTTCCATCCCAACATGAATATAGGGATGAAGATTGTCCATAAAAATTTTAAAGTTGCACCTCATCCACCTATATAACCAAATCCAAATCAACCTGGTCCTTTTAGAGTTTCCTTGATGGAGCTTATAGAGACCCAGGGTGGAAAAAGCTAAGGCCAAAATTAAAGAGGTGGAGGTTCTAGCCTAGAGGACAAAGCCAAAATTGAGACAAAGGTTAAAAAATAGGCCACTACAAAGAGAAGGAGAAATATTAAAGCTAGGAGAAGGCACATTACCATACATGATTTCTCCTTAAGAAAATGTGACAAGCCATGTGACCTATGTGATAATTTGAGAAACATGAAGTTTAATATTAAATTTCCACAACTTTTGCATTGGAGTTATTCTCTTAGGTAAAATAGGTTAAAGGAGTGAATAAGGAGAAGAAAGAAGAAAGAAGGTAAGATTAAGAAAGGGTGATGTAATGCCAATTTCCAATATGCATGTGAATGGTATGAAGGGTGTAAATATAAGGATGTAGAAATTGATCGCATGACTAAAGAGATAATGGAAAGTTTTAGGTCATAATGTGATGTGAAAAAAGGTGCAATAAATTGATATAAAGAAGGTTCAAACCGTAGTGGTATTAGTGACAGTTGAGGTGTCTTTCTTTTCATGTATTTGCTCTCTTAAATGGCACAAAAGAAGGTCAAGTTGTACCCTCTTGTCCTTGGGAGGCCTTGGTTGTTTCAATTAAATCTCACTCACAAATTAGGTTGAGGGGGCTTCCTCATTGATGATAACAAGATCAAGTACAAAAATCCTCTACAACACCATGACACCTCTAAGATGTCCTCTTCTAATGGATGAACACACTTCTTTAGGAATCGATGGACATTCTCTCTAAAAAACTAAAGAATTTTTTAATGATAAGATGTTGTTTGAAGACCTTTCTCATAAAGATGAAGAGGAGTATGTGAATGTGTTAACGTGGTTTCATGTTTACCAATAAATATGAGTATTTCTTGAGATGCTATTAAAGGGGTAGAGCATCACATCAATCTCGAGGAAGGCTCCAAACCTATAGTTCAAAAGTTGATGAGATTGGGATTAGTTAGGGGGGCACGGCTGAGGTCAACAAGCTGAGGTCAACAAGCTTTTAAATGTATAAATTATCTTCCCAATGGAGGATTTTTCATGAGTTTTAGTTGCAATGGTTTCTCCTAAGGAAAGTGGCAAGTGGGAAATTTGTATGACTTCAAACCACTTAATGCTTATATCAAGAGAAGCTGTTTTCCCCTTTGCCATTCTAGGATAAGATCTTAAATGAAGTTGTTGGGTATGAAAGGTACATTGTGTGTGATGGTTTCAAGGGCTATTTTTAGATCTATATCACAAAGGAGGACCAAAGAAAAACCACCTTTTGTGACACCTTTTCTTTTCGGGTTACTTACAAGAAGGTAATGCCTTTTGGGCTTACCAATGCAATAGCCACTTTGCAATGGTGTATGAACCATTCTTTATGCCATATTTGTGTAAGTGTTTCTTGATTACTTTTATGTTTATAGTTCAATAATGACTCGTATGGAATATATTTACCTTGATTTGAATATTTTGGATGATTCTTTGTGTTCTTTAAACATTGATAAGTGCCAATAGGGGAGAAGGAGGTTACCTTATTGAGGCATGTGATCTCTCAAAGGTATAGCAATGGATCCTGACAAAGTCCAAGCTATTGTAACTATAGATTTTCCTTGCATTCCTACATAACTCAAGTCCATGTTGCAGAAGATTAATTATCCTAGTCATTTCTTATGTGATTTAGATCATGTAGTTCATCATCTTTATCAACTCACTACCTAGGGAAAGGCTTTTGTGTCAGAAGTTGAGCATTAAGTGTCTTTCAAGGAAACCAAGGAGCTTGTTTCTAAAGCTCTAGTATTGACTTCTCCTAACTGGGTAGATGATTTCTATGTTAGTGTTAGTGCGGGCACTCATGCAATAATGGGTGCTACTCTTATTTAAGAAGGACAAGGAAGATCTAAGTAGCATATCTACTTTGGTAGCCTATCTACTTTCCTAGCAAGCAAAAGATGGCTAGTGAGCTTCACTATTCAAACATACAGAAGATATATGTATCCTATCTATTTTGCTAGTAAGTAAGTAAATCATGGCTCATGAGCTTCATTATTCATACATAGAGAAGATGGTCTATCAATGATCTTTGCGGTAAGCAAAATTTTGGTTGCCTAACCTCTTTTTTTAAAGTTCTTCAAAACTTATGCCTTTTCTAACCAAGAAATTTGAAACTCATGGTTGGTTGTTTAAATGTCTAGCTTCAAGGGTATTTTTATTTTCTCATTGAAGAGACATTCTAGATTATCTTCTTACTCATAAGGAGATTTAAGAAGAAATGTGCAAGGGTAAGAAGGCTCCCCCTTCTTTCAACAATAAGAGGACCATACGAAAGGTGCACTTGTTTTGTATTTTGAAGGGGCTTTTCCAAAGAATACAGATAAAGGTAGGATTGGGGTAGTGCTTAAAGATGCAAATTCAAAGGTGCTTGTTAAGAAGGCCAATTGTAGAAGAAATCCACAATAATAATGAAGTCTGAGTACATAGCCTTATTAGTTGGACTTCAAAGATTTGTTGATAATGGAGTTCACTAGTCCGTAGTAGTATGACACTTGCAAGGTCCTTAGTAGGTTAAAAGGCATGCACTTAAGTTCTTATATAGTCAGGTAATAGCCAAGGGGATTCACTCTTAGAAAACTTATGATGGTAGCTCATAACAAAAGCCAGCCTCCCATGGATGCAAATTCTTCTTTGTGATAAGGATGCTCCTAACAAGGTTGCTACGCCCCCTCCAAACTCACAAGATGACTCAGAGTATTCCTCTATTGGGGATACAGATGATAAATTTGTCGTATACTCTGAAAATAGATAGAACGACCTTGAAGATGTAGAAAAAATGATAGTAACTGAAGCCAAAGCCGTGTATCAACAAACGATCCTTCAGAAGACCCAAAACAAGCCAACTGAGGAAAAGCCTACTCAACAGGATAATTAGGAATTTTAGGAATGTTTTGTATTGAGGACATGGGCTCAAAACAACAAACGATCCTTCAGAAGACCCAAAACAAGCCAACTGAAGAAAAGCCTACTCAACAGGATAATTAGGAATTTTAGGAATGTTTTGTATTGAGGACTTGGGCTCAAAACAATTTGTATCTCAATGCTACCTTAATGGAAAATATCTTGTGACATTTTAATTTATCTTTGTACTCGTATTATACTTTGCTCTCTCTCTCTCTCTCTCTCTCTCTCTCTCTCTCTCTCTCTCTCTCTCTCTCTCTCTCTCTCTCTCAATTTTTTTGTAAATTGTTTTTAAAGCTGTCTTAAATTGCTAAAATAATGAGGGGTTCAATAAGAATTTTGGATATTTAAAAAAATAAAGATATGAGAAAAAAGCTCATATCAAGAAGAATCTTTACAAAATGAAATGTACTAATAAAGATCTACAGGCTAGGGCTGCTGGGGCTCCATGCCCTCAGGATTCTCTGTCTCTGGCCCTGCATCCACATCCTTTTCCTGGGTCTTATCTGTGGTAGAAGCCTTCTTGCCTGCGAATTGAAGCTTCTTCTTTGGAGTACCCTTTTTGCCAACCTTCTCAGGGGTTGCTTGCTTAAAGATAAAATGCTTAAAAGGTGAATGCATAGGCATTCTTTTCTTCTTTGATGTAGAGGCTTCACCTATTGGACGTGGCAAGTCAAGATCTTTTGGTGTACATTGTTAAGTATAATATTAATCGCCTTTGCCTGCACGCTCCCACAACCAAAAATCAGGCATACCAAGAGATTGCATTAAAAATAAAAATGGCACAAAATTGAATATTGTAAAAGACAAGAAAGCAACAAAAATGGGAGAACAAGTAACGTAACTTACATTGCTATTAAGTTTAGTATACTTGGAAAGAATGAATTTCCATACATTGGCAATAACATGCCACCCACAGGAGTGTGAATCCTTTTGAAGAGGAACGGGTTGGTTTAAAAACTTATACTATGTCTCCTTTTTTAACTGAGGATACAGAGTTTCAATGGTAGCAACAACTTTCTTAGATACCCTATAACAAAATTTCAATGTTCAAAATTAAAAGAACTCAAGTAGTATGGTACAAATCATACAAAGTAGTACTTACAATTTACATTGTCCATGCATTCTAACCATGCTATTCATTAATAGAACTCGACACTTTACCAAATTAATAATGCAGCCACTCCAGTGCCCTCTGCCATTTGAAAAAAATGAATCTAAATAATGATAAAAACTATAAAATAAATATGTGAGATTATATTAACAACAATGATGAAACATAAAATAAATAAAGTGGGTGCTTACTTCTATACATATGGAGAACCGCAAAGCAGCACGCCCTTGGATTCAGTCCTTTGAAATATGGAATAATATCTAAGGTGGTCCTTCTGGGGTCCGAAAGGAATAATGACGCAAGGGGATCACAAATGAATATCTCCTTTGCCTGGTTTGGTAGAAGGGATTTCAAAAGTGTCCTAAAATTAAAGAAAAGCTTTAGAAAAAAGGATAATACACATACAAAGCTTTAGAAAATACAGAGCCTTATATGGATGAAAGAAATATAAACCTTAGTAATCATCTTCCATTGTGAAGGATACATTACAAATGAGTTGCCCAAGTACTTTTGCAAGCCTCTCATCATTCTCTTTCTCTAACTATAGAAGGTTGGATAAACTCTCATCCACTTCAGATTCTCTTACATCAACATTTTGTTCTCTTTCCTCGCCCTTCAAGTCTTTCTGTCTTACCAACCTCCGAGTGGGGACGTGACTTCTTCAACCTTAACCTCATCTTTCTTTTTTCATTTAAAAGAAGGAGGAATAGCTAGGATCTCAACTGCCTTTCTATCTCTAAATGGCAAGGGCGTAATAATTTTATCAAACCTATACCTAACCCTACTCACACAACTATCATGATCTTTCTTGTGGGTTCGTCTGAGGGAACTAAAGGAACTTTTATGACTGTCTCTTTTGTACGAGCCAGCATCAACGATATTGAAATCATTAAAAAAGAGGATTGTCATAAGTAGACATCGATCAAAAGGGTGCATTGCAGTAAAGATAGAAATCACAAAAAAATTTCCCATCCACGGTGCGATAAGCATGTTTGTTGTTAGAGAACAAACTTCCATATCGCACCGTGGGAGGTGAATTTCAGAAGCGTGCAGTAGTAGAGATAAAAATCACACAAAATTTCCCTTTTCCCTTCCATGGTGCGATAAGCGAGTTCAAACAGAGAACAAACTTTCTTATCGCACCGTGGAAGGTGACTTTCAGTAGAGATAAAAAATAGTACAAATTTTCCCTTTTCCCTTCCACGGTGCGATAAGCGAGTTCGAATGGAGAACAAACTTCCTTATCACACCGTGGAAGGTGACTTTCAAAATGGCACATGCACTAGAGATAAAAATCACAAATCACATAAATTTTCCTTCACGGTGCGATGAGCTAAAGAAAATTCCTTATCGCACCGTGGAAGATGACTTTCAAAAGGGTGGAGAAGAGATAAAATTTTCCTTCTCACGGTGTTTTCCTTCCACGGTGCGATAAGCTTGTTTGGACAGAGAACAAACTGCAGAGTGAGAATGCTCCATAAGAGCCTTTTGTTTTAAAAAGTGAGTCTATAGGATGAAGAGGTCATGGACCTTTTATCTGATGATGACTGCATTCCAAGCACAGTGTTCGATGCGGCTCTGATGAAGGCATCTACAGTCATTGATGAGGGTTGTTCTATGTAGGGGGAGGGCTCTATGTAGGGAGAGTGCATAAAGTCAAATTTTGTCATCCCAGGGCCTCCCTCTTTCCTTATAAATTGGAAGAGTTATTTGCTTCTTTCCCATATTCAAAAGCTCTATAATTTTAGGGAATATTACAGCCTGCTCGCAGTTATAACAGATGGTTGACTTGCTTGAGGCCTAGACATGATGGTATTTATCTTATAATTCCAAGGACCGTGACTACCCATATATACCAAGGGTATAACTGCAGCTCTTTACTCGCAGTATATACGTGTAAATCTAAGACCTTAAAATTATAAGCAAAAATGCTATCCAAATGATGAATTCGAATGTGGTTGATATGATTTTAAAATTCTGGTTGAGAACTAATGAGTTGATTTGGATTCTGATTGAAAAATGATGATTCCTGAATTTTGGTTGAAAAGCGATAAGCTGAGCAAAACCACAATGAAGTTGAATGGGATGAGTCCTAGTGATGATGTTCGTAATTGGAATGACGATAATGACTTCAGCAAATTACTATGAGACTAGTGGATTGTGCTGACAGATTACTACTATTAACACTTGACCCAGTGGATCAAGTTAAGGGATGATAAATTAAAAACCTGTATAATTGAAATTCCCATGGAGGAATGTTCAGATGGAAATTTCGGTCTAATGGACCATTATTGTGTTAAGGACATGAATGATATGATCTGAATGAATTGTTATCTGATGATGAGTTCTATATAAGGGATCTTTATCCCAGGATTCTATTGGGATGACCAGACTATAAGGAACCCCAGAATTAGTTGGATCTTAAGGGAAAGAGTTGTCCTCTAGTTTGCGAGATGAGGACATCTCGCGTTTTTTAAGTGAGGTAGGATGTAAGATTCCTCCCTCTAGCTTCTGTGGTGTATAGGTGTAAGAACCTCCCCTTCTGATCTTATAATTATTTCCCTCTATGAAATAAAAGAAAGATCATGTTTTACCCTATTTTGGCCTGCAGAGAGAAAATATCTAGAGGGAGGTAATCCAAAATTGAGATATTTTTGGATATAAAAATCCTCCTAGTGACTAAAATGGTTTCCCCTGAAACGGAAATTCAAAAAGAACTTTCCAATGTGCAATTGGAATTAATTGAAAATAGGTATAAAGGACCTTAGCCTAAGGATTTAGATTTTTAGAAATTTTTGGATTATGGTGTGATTAAGGTTCCTATGGGCCAATAGGATCAATCCAAGTGTGGGGAGGAGATAAATCCAATTTATGAAAGAAAAATACCCAAAAATGAGTAAATGCCCACATAAGATGAAGAGTTGACTGAGTACAAGGTTTATTAGGAGAGGGGTCATAAAGCTCCATACAAAATTGAATATTGTAAAAGACAAGAAAGCAACAAAAATGGGAGAACAAGTAACGTAACTTACATTGCTATTAAGTTTAGTATACTTGGAAAGAATGAATTTCCATACATTGGCAATGACATGCCACCCACAGGAGTGTGAATCCTTTTGAAGAGGAACGGGTTGGTTTAAAAACTTATACTATGTCTCCTTTTTTAACTGAGGATACAGAGTTTCAATGGTAGCAACAACTTTCTTAGATACCCTATAACAAAATTTCAATGTTCAAAATTAAAAGAACTCAAGTAGTATGGTACAAATCATACAAAGTAGTACTTACAATTTACATTGTCCATGCATTCTAACCATGCTATTCATTAATAGAACTCGACACTTTACCAAATTAATAATGCAGCCACTCCAGTGCCCTCTGCCATTTGAAAAAAATGAATCTAAATAATGATAAAAACTATAAAACAAATATGTGAGATTATATTAACAACAATGATGAAACATAAAATAAATAAAGTGGGTGCTTACTTCTATACATATGGAGAACCGCAAAGCAGCACGCCCTTGGATTCAGTCCTTTGAAATATGGAATAATATCTAAGGTGGTCCTTCTGGGGTCCGAAAGGAATAATGACGCAAGGGGATCACAAATGAATATCTCCTTTGCCTGGTTTGGTAGAAGGGATTTCAAAAGTGTCCTAAAATTGAAGAAAAGCTTTAGAAAAAAGGATAATACACATACAAAGCTTTAGAAAATACAGAGCCTTATATGGATGAAAGAAATATAAACCTTAGTAATCATCTTCCATTGTGAAGGATACATTACAAATGAGTTGCCCAAGTACTTTTGCAAGCCTCTCATCATTCTCTTTCTCTAACTATAGAAGGTTGGATAAACTCTCATCCACTTCAGATTCTCTTACATCAACATTTTGTTCTCTTTCCTCGCCCTTCAAGTCTTTCTGTCTTACCAACCTCCGAGTGGGGACGTGACTTCTTCAACCTTAACCTCATCTTTCTTTTTTCATTTAAAAGAAGGAGGAATAGCTAGGATCTCAACTGCCTTTCTATCTCTAAATGGCAAGGGCGTAATAATTTTATCAAACCTATACCTAACCCTACTCACACAACTATCATGATCTTTCTTGTGGGTTCGTCTGAGGGAACTAAAGGAACTTTTATGACTGTCTCTTTTGTACGAGCCAGCATCAACGATATTGAAATCATTAAAAAAGAGGATTGTCATAAGTAGACATCGATCAAAAGGGTGCATTGCAGTAAAGATAGAAATCACAAAAAAATTTCCCATCCACGGTGCGATAAGCATGTTTGTTGTTAGAGAACAAACTTCCATATCGCACCGTGGGAGGTGAATTTCAGAAGCGTGCAGTAGTAAAGATAAAAATCACACAAAATTTCCCTTTTCCCTTCCATGGTGCGATAAGCGAGTTCAAACAGAGAACAAACTTTCAGTAGAGATAAAAAATAGTACAAATTTTCCCTTTTCCCTTCCACGGTGCGATAAGCGAGTTCGAATGGAGAACAAACTTCCTTATCACACCGTGGAAGGTGACTTTCAAAATGGCACATGCACTAGAGATAAAAATCACAAATCACATAAATTTTCCTTCACGGTGCGATGAGCTAAAGAAAATTCCTTATCGCACCGTGGAAGATGACTTTCAAAAGGGTGGAGAAGAGATAAAATTTTCCTTCTCACGGTGTTTTCCTTCCACGGTGCGATAAGCTTGTTTGCACAGAGAACAAACTGCAGAGTGAGAATGCTCCATAAGAGCCTTTTGTTTTAAAAAGTGAGTCTATAGGATGAAGAGGTCATGGACTTTTTATCTGATGATGACTGCATTCCAAGCACAGTGTTCGATGCGGCTCTGATGAAGGCATCTACAGTCATTGATGAGGGTTGTTCTATGTAGGGGGAGGGCTCTATGTAGGGAGAGTGCATAAAGTCAAATTTTGTCATCCCAGGGCCTCCCTCTTTCCTTATAAATGGGAAGAGTTATTTGCTTCTTTCCCATATTCAAAAGCTCTATAATTTTAGGGAATATTACAGCCTGCTCGCAGTTTTAACAGATGGTTGACTTGCTTGAGGCCTAGACATGATGGTATTTATCTTATAATTCCAAGGACCGTGACTACCCATATATACCAAGGGTATAACTGCAGCTCTTTACTCGCAGTATATACGTGTAAATCTAAGACCTTAAAATTATAAGCAAAAATGCTATCTAGATGATGAATTCGAATGTGGTTGATATGATTTTAAAATTCTGGTTGAGAACTAATGAGTTGATTTGGATTCTGATTGAAAAATGATGATTCCTGAATTTTGGTTGAAAAGCGATAAGCTGAGCAAAACCACAATGAAGTTGAATGGGATGAGTCCTAGTGATGATGTTCGTAATTGGAATGACGATAATGACTTCAGCAAATTACTATGAGACTAGTGGATTGTGCTGACAGATTACTACTATTAACACTTGACCCAGTGGATCAAGTTAAGGGATGATAAATTAAAAACCTGTATAATTGAAATTCCCATGGAGGAATGTTCAGATGGAAATTTCGGTCTAATGGACCATTATTGTGTTAAGGACATGAATGATATGATCTGAATGAATTGTTATCTGATGATGAGTTCTATATAAGGGATCTTTATCCCATGATTCTATTGGGATGACCAGACTATAAGGAACCCCAAAATTAGTTGGATCTTAAGGGAAAGAGTTGTCCTCTAGTTTGCGAGATGAGGACATCTCGCGTTTTTTAAGTGGGGTAGGATGTAAGATTCCTCCCTCTAGCTTCTGTGGTGTATAGGTGTAAGAACCTCCCCTTCTGATCTTATAATTATTTCCCTCTATAAAATAAAAGAAAGATCATGTTTTACCCTATTTTGGCCTGGAGAGAGAAAATATCTAGAGGGAGGTAATCCAAAATTGAGATATTTTTGGATATAAAAATCCTCCTAGTGACTAAAATGGTTTCCCCTGAAACGGAAATTCAAAAAGAACTTTCCAATGTGTAATTGGAATTAATTGAAAATAGGTATAAAGGACCTTAGCCTAAGGGTTTAGATTTTTAGAAATTTTTGGATTATGGTGTGATTAAGGTTCCTATGGGCCAATAGGATCAATCCAAGTGTGGGGAGGAGATAAATCCAATTTATGAAAGAAAAATACCCAAAAATGAGTAAATGCCCACATAAGATGAAGAGTTGACTGAGTACAAGGTTTATTAGGAGAGGGGTCATAAAGCATCTTAATGCCCTTAACCAAGAAGAGAGTTAGGAGGTATATATCCTATTGTTGAAAGACCAAAGCGGAATAGGGACGCAAGTAATAAAGATGAAGTTAATGGAAATGTGCCTAGATAGGGACAAGTGTAGCCCCAAGGTCCTTTGGGAAATGTGAGTATGATTGAAGCAATTGTGGAAGAGGAAGGTGAGGCTGATGTATTGGCTAATAAGAGGACAAGAATGCAAAGGTTGGAGTCAAAGGATGCAAGTAGGGGAACAAGAGGTAGAAAGAAGCAATAAAAGTGGAAGGCAACCGTAGAACAATCTAAATCTAGCAAGCAAGGAAAAGCTAGGGCTAGAAGAAGGAAGATTGGTATGGAAGACTTCCAATTGGGAGAGTGATTGTCCCCTTATAGTCTCCTGGCACATGTGTGTGTTATAATTGAAGAGGCCATGTATGATCTTGGATTAGAGGTGACAGAGGGAAGTCTACTTTTAGTGTGAAGATGGCCAATAATTCAAAGGTCAAGTGTCTTGGTGTGGTCAAGGAGATGGAGCTGCATGTTCTTGGGTAGAAAGTAGTGATTTATATGCATGTGTTTTATATGCATGTGATGCTAGTAAGGGTTGGGGCATATCCCATCATTTTGGGAATACCCTAGCAGATTGCTATGAGGTCAAGACAAGACTGGTATAGAGGTTGTAGTTTGTTTATTGATAGGACTAAAGAGAAGAGGATAAGATATGATCTAAGGATAGGCAAGATTTTAGAGATTGGAGAGGAGTTAGAGATAGACACAAGGGCTGATTGAACTTCTTTTGATAGCTATAATCCTTATTCAATAGGATCCTCAGTTGAAGATGATGATGATTTTGATCAGAGCTTGCTAAAGCTGGAGATGGACATGTGTGGGATACATGTAGGTGAAGTTAAAGAGGTTGATGTGGCTGGACATATGGTTGAACAAGATTGTGTAGAGCCTGATGTGCAAAAGGACAAATTGATGGAGATGCTTGCTAACAACTTGACTAGTGAGGAGAGAGAGCACTATGGAGCTTTGTTTGACAGGTATCCAAAGCTATTTGCTAAGAATTACAATCAAATGAAGGGATAATCAAGTGTGGTTTGTGAGATAAAGCTAAAGGAAGGTGTAAAACCAGTGGCTTAGAAGCTAAGGAGGCTATGTGTTATTCAGAGACAGGTTTGGGAGATGGAAGTCGCTAAATTGTTACAAACTAGTTTTATATACCTAATTGATGATGAAAAATGGGTTTCCCCTATGGGTCATTTCACCTACAAAGGGTAATAAGTGGAGGGTTTGTGTGGATTACAAACCTCTAAATGCAGCCACAAAGAGGCATCATTATCCTCTCCCATTCCAAGATGAGATACTAGACCAAGTTGTAGGGCATGAGAGATATTCAATTTGTGATGGATTTAGTGACTATTTTAATTTTAGAATAGCCCCAAAATACCAAAATAATACCTTCTTTCTTAGTCCTTGGGGGGTGTTTTGTTATAGGGTTATGCCTTTTGGGTTTCTTATTCTTAGGGGGTTCACCTAAAAATATGCAAGTATACCACCTGAGTTCAAATAAAGAGGTTTTTATATTCAAACTTTTAAGGTAAATTTATAGAAATACATTTATAGAAGGGCTTTTTTAAAATCAATTCTAATAAAAAACCGTAAGTCCATAAAGAAGAAGGGGTCATTTTTTTCATGAAAAATTTAAAGGTAAGGGGTTTTTTAAATACCCCTTGAACGCATGTGATACATAGAGTTTCTTAGTAGTGAACCCCCCGAGTTCTTAATGTATATGCTAGCTTTCAAAGGTGGATGGATAAGATTCTTGGTCCATATTTTAGATCCTTTGTTAGAGTTTTTATGGATTCTTTTTGTGTTTATATAGTTACAAATGGATACATGTGGAGAGGCTGGACATGGTGTTTAAAGAACTTGATGAAGATGGAGCGCAACTTAATCCAGCTAAGTGCAGATTAGCAAGGGCGAGGGTAATTTTCTTGGGTCATGAAGTGAGTGAAAATGGTATAGCTCTAGATCCTACAAAAGTGGGAAGTTTATTACAAATGGATAGCCCAAATTCAACCAAGGAGAATATAATTTTTGTCCAAAAGCTCAAGTACTTGTCTAGGTCTCTTTATATGCTTGTGGAGCATGTTTACCCTTTACAAAAATCTAGTAAATATGATCCTTTTATGTGGAGTCAAGTAGAGGGACTACCTTTGAGAACATCAAGGATATGCTTTCTATTCTTCCTATCATGATGCCCCCAGATTGGAGCCAGATATTGTATTTGAGCCTTAATGTTAGAAAGCATGTAGTAGGGGTAGTACTTATGTAAAAAGACACAAAGTAGTCATACATGAGGCTTGTCTACTACATTAGTAGGAAAATGATTGAGATAGAGAGGTCATGACATGAAGTTGAATTGCTAATTTGGACTACATTAGTAGGAAAATGATTGAGATAGAGAGGTCATGACATGAAGTTGAATTGCTAACTTGTCTACTACATTAGTAGGAAAATGATTGAGAAAGAGAGGTCATGACATGAAGTTGAATTGCTAATTTGGACTCTTGATTATGCTTCTAAAAGACAAAAGTCTTATTTGATTTACATATCTTTTGTGGTACTTACCCCTTTTAGCCTTTTTCCTCATTTCATGAGATAGCGAGCTGATAATCCTAAACTGCAGAGGTAGATTATGTCTCTTCAAGAATTTGATATGAGTTTCATCAAAGAGGATAGTGTGAGATATCAAATGGATTATATGCTCACCTATAGAGAAATTTAAGTAAAGCCCAAGCCTATCCGCGACGTTGAGAAGTAGATTGTACCTAGTCCTAACCTGCATGAGACGCTATGGGACATTGATGGCATATTTTTTTAATGGGTATTTTAAGAGAAGTGTGGGAAAAGGAGCAACAAGATTTGTTTTTTTTAGGAGAAAAGAAAAGAGATATGGTATGGATGTCAAGAGATAGAGGTAAAGAGTAATAATGAAGTTGAATATTTCAACTTATGCTTGGGTGTTGAAGAATGTAGAAGAAGAGGAGTGAAAAGGCTGATCATCAAAGGTGATGGTATGCTCATCATAAGGCAAGTACAGAGAACTTGGAAGGTCAACAAGGATGAAATTAAGGGATGGAAGATAAGAAGTCTTCTTAACATTTTTCAAGCTTTTCAAATATGGCATGTGTCCCAGTGATGATGAAAACAAGAGAGCCCATGAGTTGGTAGAGTAGGTCTTTACCAAAGATATGCATGATATAAAGGTCCAAGAGCCTTTGAATCAAGGTAGAGAGTCACTTCATGAGAGGAAGAGTATGTTCCTCTTACATGTTTTACAAGAAAGATCTTGGATATTTTAAAGAGGAAAGTAATTGATAAGAAAGCCATGAGGCATGTTCTGATTGGTGATTGCTTTTATTACAAAGGGGCTAGTGGTGTTATTAGAAAAGTTTTATGTCATGATGAGATTTAGGATTGCTTAAAGGCTTGTAATGTGGAGGCCAATATGGAGTTGGTATCACAAAGAGGAAGATCTTGAAAGCCAAGCTGATGTAGCCAAGTATGAACCAGGATGTTAATCATTGGTGCATGAGTTGTCATGAGTTCTAGGCATTTTAGAAAAGGGTGCTAATTCTGTTGGAATTAGGGTTGCAGGAATGCACACACAACTTCAAGAAGATAAGGAAGCTTGAGCACAACACAGTAGTGTATTATGAGTGCCAAAAATGAAAGATAACAAGCCCTAGAAGATAATGGGCGTATATACAATGCACGGGGGAAAAAACCTCCTAGTGAGGGAAAAAGTGCCCCGGCGGTCCTAAGTGTGTTCACACACATCACTACTATAATATGGTAACAAATCCCCCCTGGAGTGATGCGGTGAACAAGAGCTAGCACTCATGTATAGGGAAGTGTCTAGCTATGTGGACGAATCCACAAAAGGGAGTAAGCCCAAAGCTTTGCGAAAAGCTTCGAACTTCTCACGAGGCAGAGCCTTTGTGAAAAGGTCTGCCAGGTTATCCTGTGTTGGCACATAAGCCAAACTGATCTCTCCTGCAGAGAGTCTCTCCCTGACATAATGGTAGTGCACCTCAATGTGCTTCGTACGAGCATGGAACACTGGGTTCCGCGCAACTGCCAATGCGCTCTGACTGTCAGTGAAGATGGTGGTGGCAGATGGCTGTCCAACACCCAAATCAGCCATAAGGCGTCTGAGCCACACACACTCAACCGTAGCTGTGAAAGCTGCCCTGTACTCAGCTTCACAACTAGAAGTGGCCACAGTAGGCTGCTTCTTGCTCAACCATGATATGCATGAGCTTCCAAGCATGAAGCAAAAACCACTCGTGGACACGCGTGTGTCATAACAACCAGCCCAGTCAGAATCTGAAAAAGCATGTAAATCTGGCGACAATGATCCCCCCTTGGGATAAAACAACCCAAGATGCCGAGTACCACTCAAATAGCGAAAGATACGCTTCACTGCCTGCCAATGCTTAATGCCTGGGCTATGCATAAATCTGCTCACCTGTGAGACTGCAAACTGAATGTCTGGCCTCGTAATGCATACATAAATGAGGCAACCAACAGCTGTCTGATAGAGTGTGACATCAAAGTGATCTCCAGCATCATGAAGACTCAACTTCAAACCTGTCTCCATTGGAGTAGCAATAGGCTTGCAGTCTTCAAGGCCAAATCTCCGCAACAATGTTTCAATATACTTTGTCTGACACAAAGCAATACCTCCATCACACTGCTTAAATTGTATCCCCAAATAATGATGCAAATGCCCCAAATCTGACATCTCAAAAGAGGCATTCAAATCAGCCTTAAAATCAGCAATATGACTCTCATTTGGTCCTGTGAGCAGCATGTCATCGACATAGAGAGCAATGATTAGATGTACACCATCCACACGTTTACCATACAAAGTGCTTTCTGTTGGACTATTCTGAAACCCATGTGCAGTCAAATATGCATGTATTTTTTCATACCAAGCTCGTGGAGCTTGCTTTAAACCATATAAAGCCTTTTTTAACCTGCACACTTTGTTTTCCTGCCCTCTTTGAACAAAACCACGAGGCTGCGATACATACACCTCCTCATGCAAATCTCCATTTAAGAACGCAGTCTTTATGTCCAGCTGATGTACATTCCAACCATTATGAGCTGCTAATGCACAGATGCTACGAACAGTGGTCATACGACATGTGGGAGCAAAAGTCTCATCAAAATCAATGCCCTTCTCTTGAGCATAACCTTTTGCAACAAGCCTAGCCTTATGGCGATCCACTGTGCCATCAGGCTTACGCTTCAATTTGTATACCCACTTAGTGCCAATGGCCTTCTTGCCAGGGGGCAAGTCACATAAAGACCATGTACCATTCTTCATAATAGCATCGTATTCTGCTTGCATAGCAGCCATCCAATTTTCTGAACTTTGTGCCTCATCAAATGAAACAGGCTCACTTTCATCGCACATACTAGAAACAGCCAATGCATAACAATCTGACGCATAAGAGGCACCATGAGAGCCAGAACGAGTGCGACTAGACAAAGGGGCATCCAACTTGCTGTCACGCAAAGTCTGCACCAGCCATCTAGGCATATTCCTAGAGCCCTCAATCTCTTGTCTCTCATCCTCAAGTGCATCATGCACATCTGCATCAGATATAGGCTGATCTGTGCCATCATTTAAAACCTGCATAGGCTGAAAAACTGCCTCATGAGGTATTGCACTTGACTGTGCACCACTGAAAAGAGGCAACAATGTATCATAGACATCACGTGAGCTGATATCTGTCTCCTTAGTACATGAAACCAAGGGCTGAACTGCATCTTCCACAAAAACAACATCACGGCTAACCAAAATGCGCTTTGTCTGTGGATGATACAAACGATAGCCTTTGCTCTCAGCACTATATCCAACAAAAATACATTTGACAGCTTTGTCATCCAATTTTCTGCGATGTTGCACAGGCACTAATGCATATGCCAGGCAACCAAAAACACGTAAATGGCCAACAGATGGCTTGCGGCCATGCCATGCCTCATATGGAGTGACAACCTGTAATGCTTTGGTGGGACACCTGTTTAGTACATAAGTGGCACACATGACAGCCTCAAGCCAAAAACCATGTGGTAGACTTTGACTCTTAACCATACATCTTGCCATTTCCATGAGAGACCTGTTTTTTCTCTCAGCCACACCATTTTGCTGTGGTGTATACGGCACTGTACATTGGTGTTTTATCCCACGCTCAGCCAGAAATGCATTAAATTCTGAAGACATATACTCCCCCCCTCGATCTGAACGGAGGGTGCCCATCTTACTTTCTGACACATTTTCAGCCATAACCAAAAACTGTTTGAAGCACAAAAACACTTCGGACTTTGCCTTCAAAGGATATACCCATGCATGCCTGGTAAAATCATCAATGAAAGTCACGAAGTAAAGGTAGTTTCCAAATGATGGAGTTTGCATGGGACCACAAACATCACTGTGAACAAGCTGCAATCTGCGTTCAGCTCTCACTGATCCATCTTTGGGAAAGGAAGCACGCTGCATTTTACCCAATATGCAGCCCTCACAAACATGCTTGACAGGTGCCTCAAGCTTAGGCAAAGAAGACACCATTTCAGATTTCTGCAGGCGCAGCAAACTTGCAAAATTCAGATGACCAAAACGTGCATGCCACAGTTTTGCATTTGAAATAGCCTGCGTATCCATAATAGCACATGCTGAATCCTCTACACATTTGCCATCCATATTGAGCTTATACAGCCCTCGACATAGTGAACCAGATGCTACAATGATGTCACCACAAGAGAGATCATGAACAGTACATCTGTCATCCACAAATTTTACAACCAAACCTGTTTTGGCAAATGCGGAGACTGACAGCAGATTCTTTTTGATCCCTGGCACATATAATGCATCAAAAAGTGTAAAGGTGTTGCCATTTGCAACATTCAGCACAATCTGTCCAACTCCTTTAACGGGATAAGAGGAGTTATTGGCACAAGTGACAGTATTCCCTGTGGGAGCAGACTCAAGGAAAGTGAATAAACTGCGCTGCGAGGTGATATGCTTAGTGGCACCACTATCAAAGTACCATACATCTGAATCTACTGCAGACATACATGTGTCATGCAAAGATGGGTCATAACTGCACTGCGCATTGAATGCCCATTCTGTATCTAGCACAACATTAGCAGATTCATTGTTAGAAGGAGAGGCATCTGCAACAACCATACCAGCCTCTTTCTTCTTAGCCTCTTTCGCAGCCAGCTTAGGACACGTTTTGATGACATGATCATTTCCCTTACAGTACTTGCAAAATGTCTTCTGTTTGTCACCCTTCTTCTCATCTTTGTCTTCCTTCTTTGGTTGCGCAGCATTTGCAGATTTCTGCTTACTAGAAGAAAAGCCAGCTTTACCTTTCCCGCTTCTCTGACTAGCACCGAAAGCTTGATCTGCGACACGCATAATATTCCTGTTTTGCCTTGACTGGTCTTCTTGCAGCAAAACAGAAACTAACTCCTCAAATGATAAGGCATTGGGATTGCCTTTCATCATCAAGCGAAGAGTGGAAGCAAAACCCTGATAAGAATCTGGTAGACCATTCAAAACAGTCTGCACAAGTGAACTGTCTGACAGGATTTCATCTGCAGAAATGAGCTGCTCTTTGAAATCCTTGATCTTTGTCAAAAAGCTATCCATAGAATCACCTTCGTTCATATGCTCATTCTCCAACTGTTTTCGGAGATAAGCAACACGAGCCTCATTTCTTGCCTGATACAATGTGGCAAGTACATCCCAAGCATCCTTAGAAGTCCTGCAGGAGCGAATATGTGGGATAATGGTACGTTTGACAGACAGCGCAATCAAGGCATGAGCCTGCGCATCTCTACCATCCCAACGAATCTGCTCTGCTGAAAGTGGTGGTTCTCGAACAGCTGCTACAGCACTTGTGCCTGCACCATCATCAACAGTACCTGTTTCTGATGTGTTTGCAGCATTCCCAGCCACAATAGGACGTGCATCAATACCCTGCACAATATTCCATAACCCCTTTGCTACCAATACATGTCGCATCATATATGCCCACAATGGATAGTTGGTGCCATCCAACTTATCCTCAGCAGCCAACATGCGGAATACATCATTGTTGTCAGCCATGGCCAATGACTGTACTACTAGATGTAAATGCTGTCTGGAAGAGGTAAACCTGTATAAAATCGACCTGTGCTATGTAGCACAGCCCAAAACAGACGAATGGGCACGTGTCCTGCAGATTTTAATCTTGACAGAAAATCTGCACAGTAGGACGGTTTTGCCTGCGCAGTACTTGGAATGCAAAAACGGAGGGCGAAACGACTTCAGATCAAAATTCTGAAAAAAAACGAGCCCTACGGGTTCTCCCACGGCATATACTAACCTGCAGACGCTCGTGAAACCTCGTTGCAATCGGAGGAGATGAAGCGGCAGGTGCCGGTGATGCTGCCCGGGAGGAGGAAGGCTGCTCTGATACCAATTGTTGGAATTAGGGTTGCAGGAATGCACACACAACTTCAAGAAGATAAGGAAGCTTGAGCACAACACAGTAGTGTATTATGAGTGCCAAAAATGAAAGATAACAAGCCCTAGAAGATAATGGGCGTATATACAATGTGCACGGGGGAAAAAACCTCCTAGTGAGGGAAAAAGTGCCCCGGCGGTCCTAAGTGTGTTCACACACATCACTACTATAATATGGTAACAAATTCTAGAACCCATACATCATATCATGAGTTATGGAGCTTTTGAAAAGTGGGGTATGGGTGTTATAGGACCCTTCCAAGGACCAGAAACAAGAAGCATTATATTATTACTGCAATGGATTATCTAGCTAGGTGGCTAGAAACCAAGGTAACAAGCAATGCCACAACAACACAGGTGTGTAAATTCCTTTATGAGATGATTTTTTGTCATGTTGAAGTCCCTCTAGATTCGATTAATAATCCAGGCAAAGAGTTCAAGGGGGCTGATTGGATGAAACATCCCAAGATGCTAAAAATAAAGCACATGTTCACTCCTCCTTATCATCCCCAATGCAATGGGCTTCTAGAGAGAGTTAATGGTATCTTATAGAAGTTGTTCAAGCATGTGGAAGAACATCCAAGATATTGGGATATGTATTTAGATAGAGTTATGGGTATAGAGGGTGTCAAGAAAGAATTCAGTAGGGTTCACTTCCTTTCATCTAGTCTATGATGTAGTTTGTGTTGCGTATTAATATCATGCTCCCTTCACTTGATTGTATCTTATAGCATGATGTGACATAGGAGGAACAAAAGAAACAAATATGGATCAGCCTGCATTCTCTTCGGATTTAGTTTCTCTTTCGCACCATACACATAAGAGATCAAGGAGATAAAGCATACTCTTTATGCATGCTTGGAGATTGCATACTCTATGCGTGCATAAAGAGAGCGAGGTTTATACATAGAGCATAAAGAGTATGTATTATCCAACTCCATGCATAGGGTATGCATGCATAAAGCTTTCTCTCTTTATGCATGCATAAAGAGTTAGAGCATGCATACTCTTTATGCTCTATTCTCTAATTTTTATGTATGCCATATGCTCTACGCTATATGTTGTATGTTTTATGCATTGCTCTATGCTAGGGTTTAGGATTAGAGAGAGAGAGAATGTTTAGAGCATTATTTATGCATGTATAAAGCATAATCTTTATACATGATTTGATCTTGCAAACTCTGTACATGCAAGCTTACATACTCTATGCATGCTTGTGGAGCTTACATACTCCATACTACGGTTGAGCGGTTGAGCGGTTGAGAGAGAGAGAGAGAGAGAGAGAGAGAGAGAGCATGCTCTATGCATGCATAAAGCATACTCTTTATGTATGCTTGGAGCTTGCATACTCTATGCTACATGCATAAAGGGAGCAAGGTTTATGCATAGAGCATAAAGAGTATGTATGCTCTAACTCCATGTGTAGAGTATGCTTGGAGCTTGCATACTCTATGCTACATGCATAAAGGGAGCAAGGTTTATGCATAGAGCATAAAGAGTATGTATGCTCTAACTCCATGTGTAGAGTATGCATTCATAAAACTTTCTCTATTTATGCATAGAGCATAAAGAGTATGTATGCTCTAACTCCATGTGTAGAGTATGCATTCATAAAACTTTCTCTATTTATGAATGCATAAAGAGATAGACAATACATACTCTTTATGATCTATGCTCTATGTTTTATGCATAATCTATGCTCTATCTTTTTGCTATTTATGCTTTTCTTATTTTCATCCTTGGGTGCTAGGGTTTAAGATTAGAGAACAAAGAGCTTGCATAGAGCATGCTCTATGCATGCAGAAATCATACTCTTTATGCATGCATGGAGCTTGCATACTCTATGCATGCATAAAGAGAGCGAGCTTTATAAATAGAGCATAAAGAGTATATATGCTTCAACTCCATGCATAGATTATGCATGTATAATGCATAATCTATGCATGTATAATGCTTTCTCTCTTTATCCATACATAAGAGAGAAAGATTTATGTGTACATACTCTATACATGCATAAAGAGAGAAAGCATTATGCATGCATACTCTATGTATAGAGTTAGAGCATGCATACTATTTATGCATGCTCTTTATGCATGGAGTTAGAGCATGCATAAATCTTGTATACTCTTTATTCACGCTTTCTCTATGGCTAAATAAAGGGTATGAATAAAGAGTATGCATGCTCTATGGATAAAGAGTATGCAAACTCTATGGCTGTATAAAGAGTACACATAGAGTATGCATAAAGAGCTATGCATGCATCGAGTATGCATGCTCTATGCAGCCTTAGAACCTACATACTCTATGTATGCATCCATAGAGCATTTTAATCTTTATGCATGCTTAGAGCATGCATACTCTATGCATACATAAACTTTACTCTCTTTATGCATGCCTAAAGTATAGAGCATAGAGTATGCATGCATAGAGCTTGCATAATCTATACTCTATGCATGCATAAACCATGCTCTCTTTATGCATGCCTAAAGCATAGAGGATATAGTATAAATGCATAGATATTGCATGCTCTATACTCTATGCATGTATAAAGAGTATAGAGCATGCGTACATAAAGAGTATAGATGCATACAAAGAGTATGCATGCTATGTATGCATAGAGCATGCATACTCTTATGTATGCACAAAGCATGCATAGAGAATAAATATACATATATAGAGTATGCATAGTTTATGTGTAGAGCATATTTTTCTTAGCATTTCTCTCATGCTTGCCTCATTTTCTTGTATTATAGGTCTCTTACCTTTTTTGAGCCGTTAGCTCATCTTGACCACTTGAGGTAAGCTATTACACACAAGGTATTTTTCTATTTATGCTTTTGTATGTATGAATATGAGCCTTATCTATGTTTTTTTAAAAGAAACCATGTTTGGTAATAGATAGGCCTTTTCTTTATACATGCTCATACTTTTTGTAAAGGCTATGTTCGTTATTTTAGTAAAAGCACTAGCTTTGCTCATTATTTCTTTGTTATAAGAGAACTTTCAAAATCCCTAAAGTTTGAAGGTTTTTCCAAATTTCCTAATACAGTGTTTGGAGTTCTATATTACTTGTGAGGTATCTTAATGTCAATGAGTTACCATATCTTAAATACCAATATTTGTGTACTTTTTCAATTTTCTAAATTTTATGCATAATTTTGATCATCTTTTCTACATCTTTGTCTTTAATGTATTTAGATTTAAAGTACCTTGCTAGATACTATGGGCAAAATGGACCAAGTTTTGGAAAATTTCCCCAATCTATCCCATTCTATCCAAAAAAAATTCTTATACTAGTGCCAGTATGTATGTCAATATGAAAGTTGGTATATATGTTAATATATGCATCAATAAAAGCTTGATATGCTTGACACATATATCAACATTTTGTTTCAGGGAAAAGCATTGATATAACGATCGGTAAAGACATTAGTTTGGCCGATGAGTATATCGAGGACGATTATATCCATGGTCTTGTACCAACTGTCATATCAATAGTAATTCCGACATAGTGGGTAGTTTTAGGTAAAAAACTAACTCTAAATCATCGATATATATGAGGAGATTAGGTTGATCTCTTATAGTAATATATGTACATACATACACACATACATACATACATGCATGCATATGTATATATATCATCGATATATACGACAAGATTAGGCTTATCTCTTATAGTGATATATCTATATATACACATGTATATATAGATATACATATATATGTATATCTATGTAAGATATATATATATATATATATATATATATTGTATATATACGTATAGATATACACATTATGTGGTGAAAAAATCATTATATACATATATACGTATGTTGTATATATGTATGAAAATATACATTATATGGTGAAAAATTTATTCTTATGTGAAGGGAATTGCATCCATTTTTTAAAGGGGCACAGATCCCTTCTAGTTGACTTAACTAAGTTTATAAATTGTAGAAGGAGAAGTGTCATTAGGGAAACTTTGGACTCACTTTTGGGCCTTTCAAGATCTTTGAGATTCTAGGGAATATTCCATAAGGACCAAACACACCTGCCTATATGCGATTTCAACCCGTTCCTAATAGAAACCAAACAAACTCATCACAAAACTGACGATTATGTACATTACTTGTGAAATCATAAAAACTAAAGTCTAAGTTTTCCCAATGATATAATTGTTGCCCACATGTTTTCCTTTGTGGGGTTGGCATTTACAAACCTTGGTAATACTTAGAGATTATCGAAATCACTTAAAGAGAGGTACACCGAACAACAAGCAAGTGGGAATGAGCGACATAAAGAAGGAGAAAATCTTGTCAATTGTTGAAGCTTAAAACATAGAGTTGGCAATTGAGACGCCATTTGTTAGAATCTTGCCACAATCAAATTTTCCAAGTCCTCATTGCAAGGACCTTCAAGGAAAATTTCGATGTCCAAACTTTGCAAGCCACAAAAAATAGATTGGATGGCACCATTTAATGTTAATCGTCTCAAAGATACTCCAGCAAAGTTCAAATCTAATTTATAGCCAACATTTTTATACCAATATTAATACACTTTAAAAACATTTTTTAATTACTTCTTCATGCCCTAATATATGCAAAATATTCCATCAAACATATGAATTATGGATCCATCAAGGATCCATTCATATTTGCAAGACCCCCAAAGAAGAAGATACAATAAAGCACGAGAACCTACTCTCATAATAAGAATACTTTATGTTGATAACATTACCAAGTAACCATCAACCAAAATAATTGTGGTCCTAAACTAAAAAAAAGTTCAAATTAATGGATTTTCAATCACAACTGGACTACATAGAGTTGCAATCTGACAAGAAACAAGTAGCATTTCCCTTGATGCTCTCACGAGAGATCCAATTATATCGGGGATCCCCAACCATACGCTTTGCAACAACTACCTCTGTGTACTCCTGCAGAATACTTCACACAAAAAAAATAAATGAAGCATTTCAAGCAATCATACAATTCACGCGCTGCTCAATATTCTCTTCAAGAATGTAAATGGAAATGGATGCCAAATAAAGCATTGAACCATAGCAAAAATGGCATAAATAATTGTATATTGTCAAAGACCTAGTGTTAAACCCATGCATAACATACAAGAAAGAAATTGGTCAAGTCATCAAAATATTACAGTAAGTGTAATCCACAAGTAGTAAAACAAAATCACTATCCTGAGGGAGAACATTAGTGTAGGGAGGACAGGTTAACACAAGACGTCATAGCACACCTCCCCTACAAGAGCATCAACCTCCTAACCCTTTAAGTGTGTCACCAGATCTCATCTTGCCTAAGAGAAGAGGATGAACATATATAGTAATAATAATGTCATTCATGTCCATAGACACATAGATAAACCATGAGTTAGATGAGAAGTAGTAAAACCCTATGATTCCTCAAAAATGGTTCTATATTAAGCCTATAAATAAAAAGAAAGCCAATGATTCAAATCCCTCTTTTTTGCTTGGGTTAGTTTTGAGATGATCCTACACAAAACTCCACTAATGTTCTCAACAAGACCATTACCTTGAGGATATTAATGAGGAGAAGAATGTTTAGGTTATACCTTAAGTCAAGCCATCAAACCCTCCAAAACAGTCCCTCTAAATATTGATCCCCAATCAGAAAGGATTTCCAATGGGTAAAATGAGTATAGATGAAAACACCTAGTCCTCCTTAACATTTGGAGTGGCTTTGGCCTTTTCCCACGTAGTAGCATAGAGTGTGGCACAATAAGAACATATACCTTCCTTGAAGAAGACCTAGGCAAAGTATCATTAGTCTTCTCAACAAGACTAATACATTAAGGATAATAAGGAGAACAATGTCCATGTTGTACTTTGAGTTGAGCCATCAAACCCCCTAAAAAACTCCCTCTAGATTCTAGTCTCCAATCAGAAAGGATTTCCAATGGGCAACCAAAATGAGTACAGATGTCAGATCCTCCTTAGCATTTGAAGCAGCTTGCTTTGGCTTCTGCCCACCTAGTGGCATAATCCATTATGGAAACAAGAACAGATACCTTCCCTGAATAAGCCCTAGGCAAAAGACCAAAGAATTCAAGCCCCCATTGTCATTCCTTCATTGAAAAAGGGTGTGTAAGTACACACCTTTGCTAAACAAGGTGTGTAAGTGCACACTCATGGAATTCTAAGAATGTTTGTAAGCCTTGTGTTGACAACTTCATTACTAGTAAGGGGAAGTATGTCTTAAGAGGCTTGAAATGGTACCTAGGATAACATGGCAGGGAGAGAGGTACATAAAAGTCTAGTGAACACTAGTACATGGGGAACATAAATGTTTGTAAGCCTTGTGTTGACAACTTCATTACTAGTAAGGGGAAGTATGTCTTAAGAGGCTTGAAATGGTACCTAGGATAACATGGCAGGGAGAGAGGTGCATAAAAGTCTAGTGAACACTAGTACATGGGGAGCATGAATTTAAACAGACATGAATAGTATGGGATGCATCTGTTTTCTACTCTCTTAAGTGTTGAAGGAAAACAAGGGACTACAAGAAGGTCAAAGAAAGCCATGTTGACATGGAAGTGGCTATAAATTAATGAATTAATTGGCTTTGTAGCAGATCTAGCTAATCATGAATTACATTTGATTTTGGAATGAAGAATAAGATGATTGTGATATCATACTCTTAAATATTCCTTGTTATTTTTGTGACATTTATCCTTGAGAGTTTGTGTTCAAGGTAGAAAAAATTATATTACAGCCTTACAAGTACATGATGGTAGAAAAGTGTCTGACATGCTTTTCGAGCATGTGATACACTAGAAAAGCATGGGATATGATGATGTTGTGTGATACCCAAGTGGAAACATATGATTGTACTCCCTTTCCCTCAATCATTGACACTCCCATTGGGTATCCCCACTCATCATCGTCATCACTTGATTCACTCTCAAACTCATCTTCATAACTCTCATGCAATGCTTCACATGCTTTTTGCAATCTAGCTACCCGCAGAAAATGCAATTCGGATACCTACTTTAAACAGACATATAGGATAGTATCTGTGATCTGTGATGTCCTCTCCATTAAAGTTCTGACGTCCACAATGTCAAGAGAGAGCTGTCACTCACCATCTTCCATATTCAGGAAGACAAAAATGCCCCTCTGCAAGCTCCTTAGTATCTCCAGGAGGTTGATTGACTCCAACTCTTCTGTTTCTTTGATGTACTATTTGTAGAGATTCTTTGGGTTTGATTTTACTTGTTGATCCTTGTCTTTTCTTGCCTTCTTCTCTTCCTCTCGTCTAGCGTCCTGTTCTACCCTGGCTCTTGTGTTAATATCATGTGTAATATCTACAATTTTTATTTTATCCTAACGAGCTCTTGCTGGTGGAATCATGAGGATGTTTTTCATTTTTGGGTTTGTAATCTCTGTAGGGTGTAGAAGCTTCTCATACCTCCACCTAATGCTCTTCAGTGTCTCACTATCCTTGGGCATTATAGTCATCCGCCGATGTGCGTGGGCACACACAACACACAGGTCATTGAAGTACTCTACCTGTAATAATAAGTGCGATTTGGCACGACATCAAACAAGCGTTAGACATGCAAGTGCCATATTGTGCCAAACCGAAAAAATACCTCTCTCTCTCTCTCTCTCTATGTGTGTGTGTGTGTGTGTGTGTGTGTGTGTGTGTGGATGTCATGTAAGTATATATGTGTGTGTGTATGTGTTTGCGGTTTGGCACGAGAGAGCTCTTTATTTTGGCTTCAAAGCACCTCAAATCGTAAAAACATTGCACTCTCTCTCTCTCTCTCTCTCTGTAGCATTACTGGATGTGTATGTCTGTGTTTCTCCTTGTGTGTGTGTGTGTGTGTGTGTGTCCCTTTGTGTGCGTGTGCATGAGTGTGTGTGTTTGTGCGAGTGCATGAGTGTGTGCAAGAGAAACATATACCAAAGCTGTTGGTGGCTTGATGGATCACTGTCATGGTCGATGGATCACTGTCGTGCTCTGTGAGATCCCTGTCTCCACCGCGCAATGGATTCGGGGTACTTTCCTTGGTCCCTCATCCATCGTACCGGAAGCTCACCATTTAAATCGAACCGAGGCTGGTCAAGACCTCGATCGACCTTGCTACGCGAGACGTCCTCCATTGACTCTCCGTCAACAGTTGCAACTTTATCAGTTCGGTCTTCATGACCTTAATCCTCAAGACGGTCAAAATGCTTCCCCAGCATTCTTGACATAAAACAGTCATTTACAAACAGTCACAAAATACAGTTTCTATAACGAACTCTCGTCTTTCCACATTATCCACTCTCGAACCACATTACTTATTCCACATTCCATTCAATGTGTACTCATTCTCATCCATTCACTCATATAGACTACACATTATTTCACATACACCTTCACATTCATTATTCTACATACATATCCATGTTCGTACGTCCACATCATACTTCCAATTTCACATTCATACATACGTATCTACATGCATACATCCACATCCACATTCATACATCCATACTTCCATTTCCACTTCCACACATCCACATTCACATTCATACATCCACATTCACATGCATACATCCATTTTCACATCCTCATTCATACATCCACATTCACATACATACATCCACATCCGTATCTACATCCACACATCAACATCCACATCCACATCCACATCTTCATTCACATTCACATCCATACATCCACATCTACATACATACATCCACATCTACATACATACATCCACTTTCATCTCCTCATTCATACATCCACATCCACATACATACATACACATCCGTATCTACATCCATACATCCACATCCACATCCACATTCACATTCATACATACACATCTACATGCATACATCCACATCCACATTCATACATCCACACTGCCATTTCCACATCCACACATCCATATTCACATCCACACATCCATATTCACATTCATACATCCATATCTACATTCATACACCCATATTACATCCATTCTCGCCCTAACATATCCCATATACATCTTATCCCATCAGATACACTCTCTACCTCATCCCATACACATCTTAACACATCCTAACTCATCTTAACACATTCTATCACATCTCATATACCTCTTATCATATCCTATCACATCTCATACACATCTTTTCACATCTCATACACCTCTTATCACATCCTATCACTTCCCATACGCATCTTATCACATCTTATCACATCTCATACACCTCTTATCACATCCTATCACTTCCCATACGCATCTTATCACATATTATCACATCTCATACACCTCTTATCACATCTTATCACATTTCATATCTTTTTATAGAATACAAGAGAATTCTTATATTTGATATAAGATTTCTCTACACATTTATTTATGCATAAATTCGAGTTAAGGAGATTAACACTTTCGAAATAAAAATCAATCTTTTATGCATCTTCCTATGCAAAAATTCATTTTAAATGAAAATGACACTTTTGAATTAAAATTCAATCTTTTATGCATCTTCCTATGCATAAACTCAATTTAGATGAGAATTGACACTTTGGAATTAAAAATCCATCTTTTATGCATCTTCCTATGCATAAATTCAATTTGGATGAGAATAACACTTTTGAATTGAAATTCCATTCTTTTATGCATCTTCCTATGCATAAATTCAATTTAGATGAGAATGACACTTTGAATTAAAAATCAATCTTTTATGCATCTTCTTATGCATAAATTCAATTTGGTAGGAATTACACTTTTAGAATAAAAGCATTTCTCTTATGCATCTAAGTTATGCATAAAATCCATTTATGATGAAAATCACACTTTTAGTATAAAAAGAATATCTTTTATGCATACCTCTATACATGAAATCCAATATGATAAAAGTAACACTTTTACAATAAAATAATCAACTTTTATGCATACCTCTATGCATGAAATTCAAATATGATAAAAGTCACACTTTTATAATAAAATAATCAACTTTTATGCATACCTCTATGCATGAAATCCAAATATGATAAAAGTCACACTTTTATAATAAAATAATCAACTTTTATGCATAGCTCTATGCATGAAATCCAAATATGATAAAAGTCACACTTTTATAATAAAATAATCAATTTTTATGCATACCTCTATGCATGAAATCCAAATATGATAAAAGTAACACTTTTATAATAAAATAATCAATTTTTATGCATACCTCTATGCATGAAATTCAAATATGATAAAAGTAACACTTTTATATTAAAATAATTAACTTTTATGCATACCTCTATGCATGAAATCCAAATATGATAAAAGAAACACTTTTATATTAAAATAATAATCTTTTATGCATACCTCTATGCATGAAACCCAATATGATAAAAGTAACACTTTTACAATAAAATAATCATCAATTATGCATAACATAAAAATCAATTTCTCCATGATTACAATAAAATTCTTTCAGTTAATCTAGGATGATAATTCCTAGAATATGGTAGGAAGTTCTCTTTTCATGCTTTGAATGAAATTATTTTATGTGTAATTTTTATAAAAATTTTGCCATAGCTCCGCTACTATGACTGATAAATCTCAATTTATTTTGAAGGATAAAGCTTATCATTAAGAGAATGATTAGAATGATCCCTAATTGGATCATTAACCCAATAATGGATTGAATCATCAATATTCATGAAATACATAAACTAAAAGCATAGAAAAAAGTCATTAATTTGCAAGCATAGATTAATCTTGGATTAAGGAAAAGCTTTATGAAAAGCTTCATTTGGATTGAGAATGGGTCATGAGTATGACCATTTCTTGAGTGAGAGAGAGAAATTACATAAAAAAACCATTAGATTTAAGCATAAATGAAAATTTATGTAATTCTTTACTATCATTAATCAATTAACTTCAATAGCATTCATCAAATTATGTAATTCTTCACTACCATTCATCAATTAACTTCAATAGCATTCAAAAGCCATTCCAATTAAGCTTCTCAAGCTTGAGAGGGGTTGAGAAGAGAGAAACATTGAGAAATTATAGAAAAGATCAAAATTCACCAATTACCTTACAAATTGCTTGATTCTTTATTCACGGTAGAGGCCCCCAACCAATCAATTGGTTTAGTATGTTCATGGATCCACCAATGGGGATTGAAGAAAGAGGGAAGCTCCAATTTCCCCAATTTGGAGAGAATTTTAGAGAATAGTATAAATTAGCATTATTTCAGCATAACTTTAGTATAGTAAAATTCTCTTTTTTTTTTGAAAGGACTCATCTTCTATTTATAGGAGAGGGAAGATCTAACCAAAGCTAACTGAATTCTAGAATTTTCCAGATTTAGTTTGGTTGAATTTGGACTAGATTTGGACCTAGTTTGGTTACTTTTTGATTCGGTTTGGCTCCATTTTGATTTGGTTTGGTTTAAGAGAGACGAGAGATAAAAATATCACATTATTTTTGAGTTTAAAACTCATTCAAGCATGTGAAGTATGCACCTCATTTAAGGGACTCCCCTTCCTTACATATGTGTCAAGATGGAATCATTATACCCAAAATATCTCATATTTTTTATATTACTCATAGTTTCTTACTAATAAACCTTGTACATAGTCAACTCTTCATCTTATGTGAGTATTTACTCATTTTTGGGTATCTTCTTTTACAAAATTGGATTTATCTCCTCCCCACACATGGATTGATCCTACTGGCCCACAGGAACCTTAATTGGACCATAATCTAAATTTTTTGAAAATCTAGACCCTTAGGCTAAGGTCCTTTATACTCATTTCCAATTAATTCCAACTGCACATTGGAAAGTTCTTTTTGAATTTCTGTTTCAGGGGAATTCATTTTAATAAGATGAGATATTTTTCTATCCAGAAATATTCAAAATCTGAATATTCTCTCTCTAGAATATTTTCTCTCTCTATGCCAAAACAGGCAGAGACAAGATCTCTTATATTTCTGAAGAGGGAATTGATTACAGAGGAATATGCTGGACATTTTGAGAGGCTGGGGACAAATCTTACATTCTCTCCCACTTGAAAAACGCGAGATGTCCTCATCTCGCAAACTTCGGATATCTTCGCAAGATGCACGAATATGAGACTTAGAGAAAAAATTTAATTAAGATAAACCACCAAGAAAAGTCTTAAAGAGAGCAAGATTCAAGACAAGAACAAGATTTCAACTTTATTCATTCTTGGAACATATACAGTAAAGATAGAAGAACTCTTTACACTTCCATAAGCCCGTCCATCATATGGTCACAAAAGCAGCACTCACAAGCTGCTCACGTATAAGGTAACTCATCTATGGGAATAATTCGGCTGGTTATTGCCGCACCTACCTCAGTGGTATGAGGTGATCTAACAAAAGGACCTCTAAGAGGCAAGCCAAAAATGGGGTAAAGGCATATCTTCTGATGAGGAAGAAAACACGCCAGTAAGAAGACCCGCTCAGAAAACCCAATATGCCTTGATCTCATCACGCAATAGTATCGGGGACCCAAACCCAAAGCTTCAATAACCATAGCCAAGCGGACATTATTACAAAAGTGCTGTTGACCGCAGGGTGTTACCCTAGTTATGTCTTGATAGGTCCGCCATTTTGTCTGAGCTACAGAAGTTCCCAAGTGAGGGAAAAGTGAGCGCTCATACAGTTCTATAAAATCCTTCTTCACAGACTCGCTTGCATCTTGAAGGTGAGAAATCATCATGGATAAAACCAATTCCTGCTGCCAAGCCATGAAGGAGATTAAGAAGAAAGGAGATCGATGGAAGTAAGATTACTGCGAGCGGCAAGTAAAAGTTACGACTTATATAAAGGAAGGAGCTAGTGTAACTTAGAAGCCAACGGTATCTTGCCACTGAAGTTTTACCGTCTTTCCATGATTTGGTTTTGGCACATTTTTCTATAGAAGGCATTAAGAATTTTGAGATGAGGAGATAAAAGAAGTTTGTAGGCTGTCACCTACTTTCTTTGGTCCACAATATCTGGGGGATAACTACTTATACTCCCCAAGAGATAAAGAACTTCTTTTGGTCCGTACCCAATGAAGACCATATCTACTTCTTTGAATTCTCTGACTGTCCTCTTCTTATCTGTATACTATTTCTGTCGATCCTGGGTAGCTTTTATATCTTTATGAATTGCTTGCATCTGTTGCTCTATGTCGCCAAGCATTTGACTGGTCATCTCGACCCTAATCAATGGGTCGGAACTAGATAATGGAGTTAAGTAATCTTGTCCGAGACGGACCCTGATTAGATTGGTATGAAGGAATTGGTCTCTGAATTTGGGTTCTAGACTTCCCTGTGCCCTTTTTATGGTAGGAGTCGGGTAGTCTTTTAACTGTTGACCAAAACCTTGGCATCCAAAACACCGGTTCTCACTTCTGAACTCATCGTTCTGAATCCTTAAAACAGGTGGGCTCCTGAGAAGTATTCTGGGAAAAGTGTCTTCCCTTTTTAAACAGAATCTTTCTTTTATTTTAGAGAGGAAAGGGAGATTCTTACTCCTGCATACCTCGAAGGCTAGGGGGAGGAATCGCATATTCTACCCCACTTAAAAAGTGCGAGATGTCCTCATCTCGCAAAGTAGAGGACATCTCTTTTTCTTAAGATCCAATTTATTCTAGGGTTCCTTATATTTTGGTCAACCCAACAGAATACGGGGATAATTATCCCTTAAATAGAACTCATCATAAAATAACAATTCATTCAAATCATATCATTCATCTCTTTCACACGATAATGGTCCAATCGACCGAAAAATTTCTTTATGAACATTCCTCCACGGGAATTTCAGACAAGTAAGTTCTCAATTTGTCATCCCTTAACTTGATCTACCGTGTCAAGTGTTAACAATAGCAATTTGACAGCACAATCCACTAATCTCATAGTGATTTGCTGAAATCATTATCATCATTCTAGTTATGAATATCATCACAAGAACTCATCCCAATCATCCACATTGGGGTTTCGCTCAATTTATTACATTTCAACCCATTTTCAGGGGTAATCATTTTTCAATCAGAATCCCAATCAATTCATCAGTTCGCAAACAGAATTAAAAATCATATTAACCACATTCGAATTCATCAACTGGATAGCATTAATGCTTATAATTTGAAGTCTTAGATTTACTCGTATATATTGTCGGTAAAGAGCTGCAGTTATACCCTCGGTATATACGGGTAGTCATGATACTTGGAACTATAAGGTAAATACCATCATGTCTAGGCCTCAAGCAAGTCAGGGTTCCATAGAATTGCGGTACTTCCATTTGAAGACCCAATTACTAATTTACGAATTTTTCAGTTTGAATATCAATTTGTATGAATTATATCACACAATTACAACCTTTTTGTGCTTCTTGATAAATTTTTGACATATTTGGCTTCTTAGATGATCTTTATTAGCCAATTTGCTTTGATACCAACTGTGAGATCCCTGTCTCCACCGCACAATGGATTCGGGGTACTAGCAGCGGAAGTAGCACATCGTGCGCGGGGCAAGGGTCCCACACTCGGGGCCTCGCCCACGGATATCCGGACAAGAGACTAATCCGTCGGTTTATCCAAAATCGAAACCGGAAAAACTTCCTTTACCCCGAAAGCACGGGCGATTCCACCAGGATAACTCTTTACTCTAACGTAGTCAAGATCATTACTGATCAAACTGATCCGACTGCACCTCTAACAGTACTTGGTCAGATCAAGGAAGAAACTTGCACTTGGATCATTGGGATCAACGCTTTTTTTCCCATCAAGAGGCACAGCCGTTGTTTCCTATCCACAGAACAATTACTATTCGGGATTTACTTCATCTATCGTAATAATAGAATTTAAATCTCGATTTACGGATCCATCAGTCCAGCCTAACCCCATCCAGTCCCATGGGTTAGCCAACCTCCCAACCACTGTAGTGATGGGATCCAATTAGGAATTTGGTTAGGTTTTGTCTCGGGTATCAGGGAAAAGAGTTCCTAGGCCCCCTAGTCGGAAGTTCATGCAAACATAAAACTAGTCACACCACTTACACACCAATATGAAATTGCCTTTTTCTCAACATCAACTAACTTTCAAACAATCCTTTAATGAAACCATTATGTCACTGATGACAATCCTCAAAGTCTCTGGTTGAATCCTTATTTCCCGTTATTCATTCTCATCGGTGTAATAATGACATCATTGGCAACCAGAACGCTCACCACCTGTTCACTCATCAGGGGTCTTTTCCATAGTTCCTAGCTCATAGTAACTGGCAATATATTCATATAACAGAATGGAATCTCTGTCGAAGATCAGCAAGATCAACCCACAGATCCATATAAAAGAGCCATGGACTCATCCGTTGAGGACCAGCAAGGTCAATCAACCAGATCCATGCTCGGTTTCAGAAAACAACTCTTACTCCTTGTTCCAATATCTTTCACGACGCACGTGTGGGTATCTTCGGCGACCCAGAGCCCGAGCACCGTATGGTCAGCACCCTCTAGGATCCTTCGCAGGTGACCTAGCGCTTCACTCATAGGCCGCTTCCTTGGTCCCTCATCCACTGTACCGGAAGCTCACCATTTAAATCAAACCGAGGCTGGTCAAGACCTCGATCGACCTTGCTACGCGAGATGTCCTCCATTGACTCTCCGTCAGCAGTTGCAACTTTATCAGTTTGGTCTTCATGACCTTAATCCTCAAGACGGTCAAAATGCTTCCCCAGCATTCTTGACATAAAACAGTCATTTACAAACAGTCACAAAATACAGTTTCTATAACGAACTCTCATCTTTCCACATTATCCACTCTCGAACCACATTACTTATTCCATATTCCATTCAATGTGTACTCATTCTCATCCATTCACTCATATAGACTACACATTATTTCACATACACCTTCACATTCATTATTCTACATACATATCCATGTTCGTACGTCCATATCATACTTCCAATTTCACATTCATACATACGCATCTACATGCATACATCCACATCCACATTCATATATCCATACTTCCATTTCCACTTCCACACATCCACATTCACATTCATACATCCACATTCACTTCCATACATCCACATTCACATGCATACAACCATTTTCACATCCACATTCACTTCCATACATCCACATCCGTATCTACATCCACACATCCACATCCACATCCACATCTTCATTCACATTCACATCCATACATCCACATCTACATACATACATCCATTTTTATCTCTTCATTCATACATCCACATCCACATACATACATACATACACATCCACATACATACATACACATCCGTATCTACATCCATACATCCACATCCACATACATACATACACATCCGTATCTACATCCATACATCCACATCCACATCCACATTCACATTCATACATACACATCTACATGCATACATCCACATCCACATTCATACATCCACACTGCCATTTCCACATCCACACATCCATATTCACATTCATACATCCATATCTACATTCATACACCCATATTACATCCATTCTCGCCCTAACATATCCCATATACATCTTATCCCATCAGATACACTCTCTACCTCATCCCATACACATCTTAACACATCCTAACTCATCTTAACACATTCTATCACATCTCATATCTACATCCACACATCCACATCCACATCCACATTCACATTCATACATACACATCTACATGCATACATCCACATCCACATTCATACATCCACACTACCATTTCCACATCCACACATCCATATTCACATTCATACATCCATATCTACATTCATACACCCATATTAAATCCATTCTCGCCCTAATATATCCCATATACATCTTATCCCATCAGATACACTCTCTACCTCATCCCATACACATCTTAACACATCCTAACTCATCTTAACACATTCTATCACATCTCATACACCTCTTATCATATCCTATCACATCTCATATGTTGAGATATCGAGCTCGTCTAGTGAGGCGGTGGCCACTGATGACCCGCCTGGGGGATAGGCCCCACACTTACACCACTAGCATGGTTGGTGAGATCATGGGAGATATGCGGCCCAGTGGGATGACAGGCTGTGTGACAGCCATTCTAGAGACTGGCATAGTTATAGTGCCAGCTCATTTAGTCGGGTTCACACTATAGAGAACCCGTGTATGTATTGGTTGAGTACCTTTCATATTATGTGTACTCTTATCTTGTATATGGTGTGTTGAGTGTTGAGTAGAGAAGAAGAAGATTTTCAGCCTCTCACCTTGTGTGTTCTCTATTAGGGTTTTGTGAGTGTGTGTGTGTGCTTGCAAGAGCTCAAGCTCTCCTCCCCCCTGCATCTTTTCATGGTATCAAAGCCTGGTTTGTGCTAAGGGCTGAGCTGCAAGCAAGAGAACCACAGGAAGCGGTACGAGGGTAAGAGCTACAACTACTCTTCCCTATTGTGTTGGTGACTACACCCTTGTCGGGAGCTCTACGAGAGGCACCGGCAAACGATCTCTGATTGAGGAGCTTTCTTCGCGGGAGTGAAGCACTAGGGCAACTATACAGTCCTTTGGACTACAATTTTCGGGCCGAAAACGCGTTTCGGGCGCGTCTGGACCTCCGTTTTTCAGAAAGCAGGCGATTTCGAGCACTGCGGGTAAGTCATCGATTCTCTGCAGAACTCTGTTTTAAGAACTGCAGGAAGACAGATTGACTGTGCAGACACTGTGGGTGCTGCAAAGAGGTCTACAGTTGCCATTGGGTGTATGTATGCACATTGAAGTCACTGTTGGTGACATTTGAGAGTACTACAGTACCGCTGTGCAGAAAATACAACAGCTTGTGCAGAAAAACCAGAGTGCAGTTTCTGGTAAAATTGTGTGTTTGGCAAGATGTCTAATGATGGCATAACACAGATTGTGGCTGAGAAGCTGGATAAGAATAACTTCCATGCTTGGAGGTTCAGGTTGACGAATTTCCTGATGGAAAAAGGCTATTGGGACTACATAGAAGGTGAACATGAAGAGGCACCAGAGATACCGGATATAAATCCGACTGTTGCAGATGTGAAAGAGTTTAAAGACTGGAACCAAGGAGCCAGGAAGGTTATGTATTGGCTCTCCATTAGTATACAGGACACCATGATTGGGCACATTCAGGATGCCAAGTCCCCCAAGGAGGTGTGGGACACCTTGGTAAAGCTTTATGAAACAAATACCAAGGCACGTAAGATACAGTTGAAGAATGAACTTCATACTGTGTAGAAAAAGAGCATGTCTGTGAATGACTATGCGTTGAAGATAAAGGATATTGTGGAATCCCTTGCATCTATTGGTGTAAGATCCCTGTTCCCACCGAGCAACGGATTCGGGGTACTAGCAGCGGAAGTAGCACTTCTCGCGCGGGACAGGGGTCCCACACTCGGGGCCTCGCCCACGGATATCCGGACAAGAGACTAATCCGTCGGTTTGTCCAAAACCGAACCGGAAAAACTTCCTTTACCCGGAAAGCACAGGCGATTCCACCAGGATAACTCTTTACTCTAACGTAGTCAAGATCATTACTGATCAAACTGATCTGACTGCACCTTTAACGGTACTTGGTCAAATCAAGGAAGAACTTGCACTTGGATCATTGGGATCAACGCTTTTTTCCCCATCAAGAGGCACAGCCGTTGATTCCTATCCATAGAACAATTTCTATCCGGGATTTACTTCATCTATCGTAATAATAGAAATTAAATCTCGATTTACGGATCCATCAGTCCAGCCTAACCCCATCCGATCCCATGGGTTAGCCAACCGCCCAACCACTGTAGTGATGGGATCCAATTTGGAATTTGGTTAGGTTTTGTCCCGGGTACCAAGGAAAAGAGTTCCAAGGCCCCCTAGCCGGAAGTTCATGCAAACATAAAACTAGTCATACCACTTACACACCCAATATGAAATTGCCTTTTTCTTAGCATCAACTAGCTTTAAAACAATCCTTTAATAAAACCATTATGTCACTGATGACAATCCTCAAAGTCTCTGGTTGAATCCTTATTTCCAGTCATTCTTTCATCGGTATACTTATGGCATCATTGGCAACCAAAACGCTCACCACCTGTTCTCTCAGGGGCCTTTTCCATGGTTCCTAGCTCATAGTAACCGGCAATATATTCATATAATAGAATGGAGTCTTCGTGGAAGATCAGCAAGATCAACCCACAGATCCATATAAAAGAGCCATGGACTCATCTGTTGAGGACCAGCAAGGTCAATCAACCAGATCCATGCCCGGTTTCAGAAAACAACTCTTACTCCTTGTTCCAATATCTTCCACGACGCACGTGTGGGTATCTTCGGCAACCCAGAGCCCGAGCACCGTATGGTCAGCACCCTCTAGGATCCTTCGCAGGTGACCTAGCGCTTCACTCATAGGCCGCTTCCTTGGTCCCTCATCCACCGTACCGGAAGCTCACCATTTAAATCGAGTCGAGGCTGGTCAAGACCTCGATCGACCTTGCTACGCGAGACGTCCTCCATTGACTCTCCGTCAGCAGTTGCAACTTTAACAGTTAGGTCTTCATGACCTTAATTCCACAAGACGGTCAAAATGCTTCCCCAGCATTCATGACATAAAACAGTCATTTACAAACAGTCACAAAATACAGTTTCTAAATCGAACTCTTGTCTTTCCATATTATCCACTCTCGGACCACATTACTTATTCCACATTCCATTCAGTGTGTACTCGTTCTCATCCATTCACTCATATAGACTACATTATCTCACATACATCTTCATATTCATTATTCTACATACATATCCATGTTCGTACGTCCACATCATACATCCAATTTCACATTCATACATACGCATCTACATGCATACATCCACATCTACATTCATACATCCATACCTCCATTTCCACATCCACACATCCACATTCATATTCATACATCCACATTCACATGTATACATCCATTTTCGCATCCTCATTCATACATCCACATTCACATACATACATCCACATCCGTATCTACATCCATACATTCACATCCACATCAACATTCACATTCATACATATACATCTACATACATACATACACATCCGTATCTACATCCATACATCCACATCCACATCAACATTCACATTCATACATATACATCTACATGTATACATCCACATCACATTCATACAACCATATTACATCCATTCTCGTCCTAACACATCCCATATACATCTTAACACATCCTAACTCATCTTAACACATTCTATCACATCTCATACACATCTTATCACATCTTTTTACATCTCATACACCTCTTATCACATCCTATCACTTTCCATACGCATCTTATCAAATCTTATCACATCTCATACACATCTTATCACATCTTTTTACATCTCATACACCTCTTATCACATCCTATCACTTTCCATACGCATCTTATCAATTCTTATCACATCTCATACACCTCTTATCACATCTTATCACATTTCATATCTTTTTTTTTTAAAAGAGAATTCTTATATTTGATATAAGATTTCTCTACACATTTATTTATACATAAATTCCATTTAAGGAGACTAACACTTTCGAAATTAAAATCAATCTTTTATGCATCTTCTTATGCATAATTTCAATTTGGTAGGGAATTATACTTTTAGAATAAAAGAATTTCTCTTATGCATCTAAGTTAAGCATAAAATCCATTTATGAGGAAAATCACACTTTTAGTATAAAAAGAATATCTTTTATGCATACCTATATGCATGAAATCCAATATGATAAAAGTAACACTTTTGATATAAAAATTTTTCCTTTATGCATACTTCTATGCATGAAAATTAAAAATGATAAAAGTAACACTTTTGATATAAAAAAATTTCCTTTATGCATACTTCTATGCATGAAAATTAAAAATGATAAAAGTAACACTTTTGATATAAAAATTTTCTTTATGCATACTTTTATGCATGAAAATTAAAAATGATAAAAGTAACACTTTTGATATAAAAAATTTTCCTTTATGCATACTTCTATGCATGAAAATTAAAAATGATAAAAATAACACTTTTGATATAAAAATTTAACCATTATGCATACTTCTATGCATGAAATAAAAATGGTAAAAATAACACTTTTGATATAAAAAATTATCCTTTATGCATACTTCTATGCATGAAAATAAAAATTGATAAAAATAACACTTTTGATATAAAAATTTATCCTTTATGCATGATATTAAAATTCAATGTCTCCATGATTATAATGAAATTCTTTCAATTAATCTAGGATGATAATTCCTAGAATATGGTAGGAAGTCCTCTTTTTATGCTTTGAATGAAATTATTTTATGCATAATTTTTATAAAAATTTTGCCATAGCTCCGCTGCTATGACTGATAAATCTCAATTTTTCTAAGGGATAATGCTTATCATTAAGGAAATAATTAAAATAATCTCTAATTGGATTATTAATCCATAATGGATTGAATCATTAATATACATAAACTAAAAGCATAGAAAAAAGCCATTAATTTGGCCTCAAGCATAGCTTAATCTTGGTTTAGGAAAAGCTTTATGAAAAGCTTGATTTGGATTGAGAATGGGTCATGAGTATGACCATTTCTTGAGTGAGAGAGAGAATTTACATAAAAATCATTAGAATTTAAACATAAATAAAAATTAACTTCAATAGCATTATGTAACTCTTCACTACTATTCAAACTTCAATAGCATTTAAAAAAAAACCATACCAATTAAACTTCTCAAGCTTGAGAGGGGTTGAGAAGAGAGAAACATTGAGAAATTATAGAAAGATCAATATTCACTAATTACCTTACAACTTGCTTGATTCTTTGTTCACGGTAGAGGCCCCCAACCAATCAATTGGTTAAGTATGTTGATGGAGCCACTAATGGGGATTGAAGAAAGAGGGAAGCTCCAAAAACTAGTGAATTATTAAATGAATTCACAGTTCTTGGCTTAGGTGGAGTAGAGTAACGATGCATAAACACTATATATTTTTCAACAAGGGGGAGGCTTCTATTTATAGGAAAAATTGAGCTCCTAACCAAACAAACTGATTCTAGAATTTTCTAAATCAGTTTGGTCAATATTTGACCATTTTTAGGTCAGTTAAGCTAACTTTTTGGAACTAGACTTAAATGAGGAGAGAGGAGAGATGAAATATCTCAATTTTTATGAGTTTAAAACTCATTCAAGCATGTGAAATATGCACCTCCTTTAAAGAACTCCCCTTCCTTACATATGTGTCAAAATGGAATCATTATACCCAAAATATCTCATATTTTTAATATTGCTCATAGTTTTTTTACTAATAAACCTTGTACATTTTCAACTCTTCATCTTATGTGAAATATGCACCTCCTTTAAAGAACTCCCCTTCCTTACATATGTCATACTTTTAATATTGCTCATAATTTTTTACTAATAAACCTTGTACATTTTCAACTCTTCATCTTATGTGAAATATGCACCTCCTTTAAAGAACTCCCCTTCCTTACATATGTCATACTTTTAATATTGCTCATAATTTTTTTACTAATAAACCTTGTACATTTTCAACTCTTCATCTTATGTGAGCATTTACTCATTTTTGGGTATCTTCTTTTACAAAATTGGATTTATCTCCTCTCTACACATGGATTGATGCTATTGGCCCATAGGAACCTTAATTGGACCATAATCCAAAAATTTCTGAAAATCTAGACCCTTAGGCTAAGGTCCTTTATACACATTTCCGATTAATTCCAATTGCACATTGGAAAATTCTTTTTGAATTTCTGTTTCAGGGGAACTTATTTTAATAGGATGAGATATTTTTCTATCCAAAAATATTCAAAATCTGAATATTCTCTTTCTAGAATATTTTCTCTCTCTAGGTTAAAACAGTTAGAAACAAGTCTTTTATATTTCTGAAGAGGGATTGATTACAGGGGAAGATGCTGGACATTTTGAGAGGCTGGGGAGGAATCTTACATTCTCTCCCACTTAAAAAACGCGAGATGCCCTCATCTCGCAAACTGGGGGTAATTTCGCAAGATGCATAAGTTATGAGACTGAGAGAAAATTTTTTAATTTAGATTAACCACCAATTAAAAAAATCTCAAGAGAGCAAGATTCAAGATAAGAACAAGATTTAAACTTTCTTCATTCTCGGAACTTATACAGTAAAGATAGAAGAACTCTTTACACTTCCATAAGCCCGTCCATCATATGATCACAAAAGCAGTCCTCACAAGCTGCACAAGTATAAGGTAACTCATCTATGAGAATGATTCTGTGGGTTATTGCTGCGCCTATCTCAGTGGTATGAGGTGTTCTAACAAAAGGACCTCTGAGAGGCAAGCCAAAAACGGGGTAAAGGCATATCTTCTCATGAGGAAGAAAACACGCCAGTAAGAAGACCCGCTCAGAAAACCCAGGATGCCTTGATCTCATGACGCAGTAGTATCGGGGACCCAAACCCAAAGCTTCAATAACCATGGCCAAGCGGACATTGTTACGGAAGTGCTGCTGACCCCAGGGTGTTACCCTAGTTATGTCTTGACAGGTCCGCCATTTTGTCTGCGCTACAGAAGTTCCCAAGTGAGGGAAAAGTGAGCGCTCATACTGCTCTATAAAATCTTTCTTCACAGACTCCCTTGCGTCTTGAAGGTGAGAAATCATCATGGATAAAACTAATTCTTGTTGCCAAGCCATGAAGGAGATTAAGAAAGAAAGAAGATCGATGGAAGTAAGATTACTGTGAACGACAAGTAAAAGTTGCGACTTATATAAAGGAAGGAGCTAGCGTAACTTAGAAGCCAACGGTAACTTGCCACTGAAGTTTTACCGTCTTTCCATAATTTGGGTTTGGCATATTTTTCTATAGAAGGCATTCAGAACTTTGAGATGAGGAGATAAAAGAAGTTCGTAAGCTAAATCACCTACTTTCTTTGGTCCACAATATCTGGGAGATAACTTCTTATACTTCCCAAGAGATAAAGAACTTCTTTTGGGCCGTACTCGAGACCAAAACCTTGATATCCAAAACATCGATTCTCACTTCTGAACTCGTTGTTCTGAATCCTTAAAACAGGTGGGACTCTTGAGAAGTATTCAGGAAAAAGGTTCTTCCTTTTTAAACAGAATCTTTCTTTTATTTTAGAGAGAGAATAATTATAAGATCAGAAAGGGAGATTCTTGCTCCTGTATACCTCTAAGGCTGGGGGAGGAATCTTACATTCTACCCCACTTAAAAGGTGCAAGATGTCCTCATCTCGCAAGTAGAGGACAACTTTTTTGCTTAAGATCCAATTTATTCTGGGGTTCCTTATATTCCGGTCAACCCAACAGAATATGGGGATAAATATCCCTTATATAGAATTCATCATTAAATAACAATTCATTCAAATCATATCATTCATATCTTTAACACGATAATGGTCCATTAGACCGAAAAATTTTCTTCTGAACATTCCTCCACAGGAATTTTAGTCAAGCAAGTTCTCAATTTGTCATCCCTTAACTTGATCCGCCAAGTCAAGTATTAATAGTAGCAATCTGATAGCACAATCCACTAATCTCATAGTGATTTGCTGAAATCATTATCATCATTCCAGTTATGAATATCATCACAGGGACTCATCCCATTCATCCTCATTGAAGCTTATTACATTTCAACCAAATTTCAGGGATCATCATTTTTCAATCAGAATCCAAATCAATTCATCAATTCTCAAACAGAATTAAAAATCATATCAACCACATTCGAAATCATCCTCTGGATAGCATTAACGCTTATAATTTCAAGTCTTAGATTTACTCGTATATACTGTCGGTAAAGAGCTGCAGTTATACCCTCGGTATATACGGATAGTCATGATACTCAAAACTATAAGGTAAATACCATCATGTCTAGGTCTCAAGCAAGTCAGGGTTCCATACAATTGCGGTACTTCCAATTGAAGACCCAATTACTAATTTACGAATTTCAATTTGAATTAACAATTTGTATGAATTATATCAAACAATTACAACCTTTTTGTGCGTCTTGATAAACTTTTGACATAATTTGCTCCTCAGTTGATCTTATTGGAGATCTATGACTTAAGTCTGATAAATAGATTTTTCTTTATCCGATCGTCCGTAAAAAAAACATTTGTATATTTATATACAAGTTGCAATAATTACATAGAGTGGCTCGGCTCCAAAATTCAAAATCTCTTCGAGAGACGCATAAGACGACGGTACTGGGCCATAGTCATGCCCTGTTACATAAGTTCTCTAACTGCGAAGGGAGTTATTATTTTCTCCTTAGGGATAAATCGACTAAGGAGTCTATAAATTCGACATGAAAGTCTAAAATTTCGAGGTGTCGAATGATATAGAATGACACCACGCACCATTTTCAGCTTTAACAGGATCATAGTCAATGAGAGATTCTGCCACAGCATTGTACGGCGGTTGCAATGGGCGTGGACATATTGCCCTGCAAACCACTTATGTTGTATTCTCTCCGCTGGGGTAGGAAAATATAAATCCGCGAAATGGCGTGCGAGTCTTGCTCGGCTTGTTTGAGTTGAAGCGGAAGAGATGAGATGCTCGAAGGCAAATGCAATCATATCTTGAGACTGGGTGAGGTCGGAAATACCAGATAAATGTGGAACTTCCATCTATAAAAACAATTTCTTTGATTAAAATTTCTCCATTAAAGAAGCTTACGGAATGAAAATACATTATGAAAATGCTGTTTCTGAATTCTTATTACCAATTTCAGATAAGAATTTAATTATCCTTATTAGCTTTCAATTTCGCTCTGATACCAACTGTAAGATCCCTGTTCCCACCGAGCAACGGATTCGGGGTACTAGCAGCGGAAGTAGCACTTCTCGCGCGGGACAGGGGTCCCACACTCGGGGCCTCGCCCACGGATATCCGGACAAGAGACTAATCCGTCGGTTTGTCCAAAACCGAACCGGAAAAACTTCCTTTACCCGGAAAGCACAGGCGATTCCACCAGGATAACTCTTTACTCTAACGTAGTCAAGATCATTACTGATCAAACTGATCTGACTGCACCTTTAACGGTACTTGGTCAAATCAAGGAAGAACTTGCACTTGGATCATTGGGATCAACGCTTTTTTCCCCATCAAGAGGCACAGCCGTTGATTCCTATCCATAGAACAATTTCTATCCGGGATTTACTTCATCTATCGTAATAATAGAAATTAAATCTCGATTTACGGATCCATCAGTCTAGCCTAACCCCATCCGATCCCATGGGTTAGCCAACCGCCCAACCACTGTAGTGATGGGATCCAATTTGGAATTTGGTTAGGTTTTGTCCCGGGTACCAAGGAAAAGAGTTCCAAGGCCCCCTAGCCGGAAGTTCATGCAAACATAAAACTAGTCATACCACTTACACACCCAATATGAAATTGCCTTTTTCTTAGCATCAACTAGCTTTAAAACAATCCTTTAATAAAACCATTATGTCACTGATGACAATCCTCAAAGTCTCTGGTTGAATCCTTATTTCCAGTCATTCTTTCATCGGTATACTTATGGCATCATTGGCAACCAAAACGCTCACCACCTGTTCTCTCAGGGGCCTTTTCCATGGTTCCTAGCTCATAGTAACCGGCAATATATTCATATAATAGAATGGAGTCTTCGTGGAAGATCAGAAAGATCAACCCACAGATCCATATAAAAGAGCCATGGACTCATCTGTTGAGGACCAGCAAGGTCAATCAACCAGATCCATGCCCGGTTTCAGAAAACAACTCTTACTCCTTGTTCCAATATCTTCCACGACGCACGTGTGGGTATCTTCGGCAACCCAGAGCCCGAGCACCGTATGGTCAGCACCCTCTAGGATCCTTCGCAGGTGACCTAGCGCTTCACTCATAGGCCGCTTCCTTGGTCCATCATCCACCGTACCGGAAGCTCACCATTTAAATCGAGTCGAGGCTGGTCAAGACCTCGATCGACCTTGCTACGCGAGACGTCCTCCATTGACTCTCCGTCAGCAGTTGCAACTTTAACAGTTAGGTCTTCATGACCTTAATTCCACAAGACGGTCAAAATGCTTCCCCAGCATTCATGACATAAAACAGTCATTTACAAACAGTCACAAAATACAGTTTCTAAATCGAACTCTTGTCTTTCCATATTATCCACTCTCGGACCACATTACTTATTCCACATTCCATTCAGTGTGTACTCGTTCTCATCCATTCACTCATATAGACTACATTATCTCACATACATCTTCATATTCATTATTCTACATACATATCCATGTTCGTACGTCCACATCATACATCCAATTTCACATTCATACATACGCATCTACATGCATACATCCACATCTACATTCATACATCCATACCTCCATTTCCACATCCACACATCCACATTCATATTCATACATCCACATTCACATGTATACATCCATTTTCGCATCCTCATTCATACATCCACATTCACATACATACATCCACATCCGTATCTACATCCATACATTCACATCCACATCAACATTCACATTCATACATATACATCTACATACATACATACACATCCGTATCTACATCCATACATCCACATCCACATCAACATTCACATTCATACATATACATCTACATGTATACATCCACATCACATTCATACAACCATATTACATCCATTCTCGTCCTAACACATCCCATATACATCTTAACACATCCTAACTCATCTTAACACATTCTATCACATCTCATACACATCTTATCACATCTTTTTACATCTCATACACCTCTTATCACATCCTATCACTTTCCATACGCATCTTATCAAATCTTATCACATCTCATACACATCTTATCACATCTTTTTACATCTCATACACCTCTTATCACATCCTATCACTTTCCATACGCATCTTATCAATTCTTATCACATCTCATACACCTCTTATCACATCTTATCACATTTCATATCTTTTTTTTTAAAAAGAGAATTCTTATATTTGATATAAGATTTCTCTACACATTTATTTATACATAAATTCCATTTAAGGAGACTAACACTTTCGAAATTAAAATCAATCTTTTATGCATCTTCTTATGCATAATTTCAATTTGGTAGGGAATTATACTTTTAGAATAAAAGAATTTCTCTTATGCATCTAAGTTAAGCATAAAATCCATTTATGAGGAAAATCACACTTTTAGTATAAAAAGAATATCTTTTATGCATACCTATATGCATGAAATCCAATATGATAAAAGTAACACTTTTGATATAAAAATTTTTCCTTTATGCATACTTCTATGCATGAAAATTAAAAATGATAAAAGTAACACTTTCGATATAAAAAATTTTCCTTTATGCATACTTCTATGCATGAAAATTAAAAATGATAAAAGTAACACTTTTGATATAAAAATTTTCTTTATGCATACTTTTATGCATGAAAATTAAAAATGATAAAAGTAACACTTTTGATATAAAAAATTTTCCTTTATGCATACTTCTATGCATGAAAATTAAAAATGATAAAAATAACACTTTTGATATAAAAATTTAACCATTATGCATACTTCTATGCATGAAATAAAAATGGTATAAAAAATTATCCTTTATGCATACTTCTATGCATGAAAATAAAAATTGATAAAAATAACACTTTTGATATAAAAATTTATCCTTTATGCATGATATTAAAATTCAATGTCTCCATGATTATAATGAAATTCTTTCAATTAATCTAGGATGATAATTCCTAGAATATGGTAGGAAGTCCTCTTTTTATGCTTTGAATGAAATTATTTTATGCATAATTTTTATAAAAATTTTGCCATAGCTCCGCTGCTATGACTGATAAATCTCAATTTTTCTAAGGGATAATGCTTATCATTAAGGAAATAATTAAAATAATCTCTAATTGGATTATTAATCCATAATGGATTGAATCATTAATATACATAAACTAAAAGCATAGAAAAAAGCCATTAATTTGGCCTCAAGCATAGCTTAATCTTGGTTTAGGAAAAGCTTTATGAAAAGCTTGATTTGGATTGAGAATGGGTCATGAGTATGACCATTTCTTGAGTGAGAGAGAGAATTTACATAAAAATCATTAGAATTTAAACATAAATGAAAATTAACTTCAATAGCATTATGTAACTCTTCACTACTATTCAAACTTCAATAGCATTTAAAAAAAAACCATACCAATTAAACTTCTCAAGCTTGAGAGGGGTTGAGAAGAGAGAAACATTGAGAAATTATAGAAAGATCAATATTCACTAATTACCTTACAACTTGCTTGATTCTTTGTTCACGGTAGAGGCCCCCAACCAATCAATTGGTTAAGTATGTTGATGGAGCCACTAATGGGGATTGAAGAAAGAGGGAAGCTCCAAAAACTAGTGAATTATTAAATGAATTCACAGTTCTTGGCTTAGGTGGAGTAGAGTAACGATGCATAAACACTATATATTTTTCAACAAGGGGGAGGCTTCTATTTATAGGAAAAATTGAGCTCCTAACCAAACAAACTGATTCTAGAATTTTCTAAATCAGTTTGGTCAATATTTGACCATTTTTAGGTCAGTTAAGCTAACTTTTTGGAACTAGACTTAAATGAGGAGAGAGGAGAGATGAAATATCTCAATTTTTATGAGTTTAAAACTCATTCAAGCATGTGAAATATGCACCTCCTTTAAAGAACTCCCCTTCCTTACATATGTGTCAAAATGGAATCATTATACCCAAAATATCTCATATTTTTAATATTGCTCATAGTTTTTTTACTAATAAACCTTGTACATTTTCAACTCTTCATCTTATGTGAAATATGCACCTCCTTTAAAGAACTCCCCTTCCTTACATATGTCATACTTTTAATATTGCTCATAATTTTTTACTAATAAACCTTGTACATTTTCAACTCTTCATCTTATGTGAAATATGCACCTCCTTTAAAGAACTCCCCTTCCTTACATATGTCATACTTTTAATATTGCTCATAATTTTTTTACTAATAAACCTTGTACATTTTCAACTCTTCATCTTATGTGAGCATTTACTCATTTTTGGGTATCTTCTTTTACAAAATTGGATTTATCTCCTCTCTACACATGGATTGATGCTATTGGCCCATAGGAACCTTAATTGGACCATAATCCAAAAATTTCTGAAAATCTAGACCCTTAGGCTAAGGTCCTTTATACACATTTCCGATTAATTCCAATTGCACATTGGAAAATTCTTTTTGAATTTCTGTTTCAGGGGAACTTATTTTAATAGGATGAGATATTTTTCTATCCAAAAATATTCAAAATCTGAATATTCTCTTTCTAGAATATTTTCTCTCTCTAGGTTAAAACAGTTAGAAACAAGTCTTTTATATTTCTGAAGAGGGATTGATTACAGGGGAAGATGCTGGACATTTTGAGAGGCTGGGGAGGAATCTTACAATTGGTGTGTCAGTAGATGATGATGACAAGGTGGAAGTCTATCTACGTGGTCTCGGGCCACAATACAAGGCATTTAAGACGTCTATTCAGACTCGGGAAAACATTCCCAACTTTATAGATTTGGTGTCTATGCTGATTATCGAAGAGAAGAACTTGGGTGAAGACCAACAGTCTTCACAAAGCAAAAACAGTTCAGAGCAACAGGCCTTCTACACGAGTTCAGGAAGAGGACGAGGTAGAGGAGGCCATGGACGCGGTCAAGGAGGTGGCCGAATAGGTAATCAGAATTATGGCCAGCAGCAGCAACAACAACAACAGTCCCAGAATCAACAACAACAACAACACGTAGGTAGAAGAGGCAAATTCAGAGGCAGGGGGAGTCAAAGAGGTCGTGGAAATTGCAAAGGCAATATAATGATGCACGTGAATGCTATTATTGTGGTAAGCCTGGACATGTGCAGGCAGAATGTTATAAGAAGCAGGCTGACATGCAAAATGGGAAAGTGCAGCAAAACAACTATGCATCCTCAAGTAGAAATAATGAGGATAATGAAAGGTTGTTTGTTATGCAGCATGTCGTGAATGCCATGTCTGAAAATGTTGATGCAGCACAAAAAGATAATGTATGGTATGTGGATTCAAGCGCTTCGAACCACATGACGAGTCATGGGGAGTGGTTCAAGGAGATGAAAAACCCGGAAAGACCAGGTTTTGTGGAAACAGGGGATGACACTGCTCATCCAATTGCCCACGTTGGAGATGTGCCATTGTCTATGCAAGATGGCAAAGTGAAGTACCTTGCAGATGTACTTCATGTACCGAACATAACAAAGAATTTGGTTTCAGTTGGCCAGATGATTGAGCAGGGTTTGCAGGTTCGGTTTAACCCTGATGGGTGTTATGTTGAAGATTTTAAAGACAAGTGCAGGTTGGTTGCAAAAGGCAACAGAGTGGGCAGAATGTTTACGTTGAATGTAGACATGCCTGAAATGAGTGCTGCGATGTTTGCAAATGGTTCAGGAGTTGTTGCAGACACAGACATATGGCATAAAAGAATTGGACATGTAAATGTGCAGAGATTGAAGTCTATGCAGACAAAAGGAATTGTGACAGGGCTGCCAAAATTTAAAGTGGAAGGTATGCAGAAAATATGTGAAGCATGCCAATTTGGGAAGCAAACAAAGCATGTGTTTCCACGTAACAGATATGTGAGCAGAAATGCACTAGATCTTGTGCATTCAGATGTATGGGGTCCTACGAAGACCATATCTATGGGAGGCTACAGGTATTATGTGACTTTCATTGATGACCACACAAGGAAAGTGTGGGTATATTTCATGAAAGAGAAGAGTGAGGTGTTCACTCACTTTCAGAATTTCAGAGTTTTGGTTGAAAAGCAAACAAGGAAATATGTAAAGTGCCTAAGGTCAGATGGAGGGGGAGAGTACTTCTCCAATGAGTTCTCTGAATTTTTGAAGAGGAATGGTATTCGGAGACAGTTTACATGCAGATACACTCCGCAGCAAAATGGAGTTGCTGAGCGGAAAAACAGGCACATTGCTGAGATTGCGCGAGCATTGATGGAAGAGAAGAATATGCCGCATTGCTATTGAGCTGAGGCTGTTTCTACAGCAGTATACATTTTGAACAGGACTCCAACTGCAGCCATACATGATGTAACTCCAGAGGAGAGGTTTACTGGCAGAAAACCAGATTTGTCTCATCTGAAAGTCTTTGGATGCATTGCATATGTGCATGTGCCAGATGAGCTGCTGAGAACTAAGCTGGACCCAAAAGCTAAAAAATGTGTGTTTATTGGATACTCCCTTGAGCAAAAGGGATACAGGTGTTATAACCCTACTACACGTGAGTTGAGGGTAAGCAGGGATGTTGTGTTTGATGAGATGAGCAGCTGGTATGTTGCTGAAAAAGAAGCTGTTGGGGCTGATGTGAGTGGAAGTGTGGTTGCACAGAATGCAAGTCAGCAATCACAGTCTTTGAGTGGACCAGGAGAGTCCTCATCTAGTGGGTCTGTTGATAGACCATGGAGTGGCAGGCTGCGTCATAATACCAGTCCTGCAAATGTGATTACTACATCACGTAAAGGAAAAGAGAAAGTGGTTGAGCCCCTTGGTATGCCTGACATTTCTGCAGGGCATTCTCATGTTGATGGAGAGTCTAGTGGCTCAGATATGAGCCTTGATGAGGAGCTTGGGATCCCAGCTATGAGAACACCTGGTGTAAAGAAGGCTATGGAAGCCATGAATGAAAAGCTGCGAAGATCTGGGAGAGTGAAAAATCCTGTGCAGAGATTTACTTATGATGGTTATGTGGCACATCACTATGCATATATGGCAAAGGTTGTGCAGGTTGTTGAGCCCACGTGCATTGATGAGGCTGTTGGAAATGTGTGTTGGGAGAAAGCTATGGATGAGGAGATGGATGCACTACATGGAAATGAAACTTGGGATTTAGTGCAATTGCCTGAAGACAAGAAAGCCATTGGATGCAAGTGGGTGTACAAAGTTAAACATAACAGTGATGGAAGCATAAACAGGTACAAGGCTAGGTTGGTAGCCAAAGGATATGCGCAGACATATGGGATTGATTATGAGGAAACTTTCAGCCCAGTTGCCAAGATGGCAACGGTAAGAGTTGTGATAGCAGTGGCTGCGTTAAAGCAATGGTCTTTACATCAGATGGATGTGAAGAATGCATTCTTGCATGGGGATTTGCAAGAAGAGGTGTATATGTTGCAGCCACCTGGTTATGAGGATGTAGGTCACCCCGAGTATGTTTGCAGGTTGAAGAAAGCCTTGTATGGCTTAAAGCAAGCACCAAGAGCATGGTCTGACAAGATTTCTGACTATCTTGTCACTATTGGCTTTCATGTAGCCAATGCAGATTTCTCATTGTATGTGAGACATGGTGATAGAGGGGTTGTGCTTGTTGTCATCTATGTAGATGACTTGATCATTACGGGGGACCATGATGCAGAGATCTTTGATGTAAAGATCTTGCTTAGACAGAAGTTCGAGATGAAGGATCTGGGGGAGCTCAGATATTTCTTGGGCATTGAGGTGATTAGGTCACCACATGGTATTGGATTACTGCAGAGACAGTATGGCTTGGACATGTTGTCCAAGTATGGTATGACAGGCTGTAAGCCTATTTCTGTGCCATTGGATCACAATGGCAAGTTGAGTGCAGATTCAGGAGAGCTCTTGGAGGATCCTACTATGTACAGACGCATAGTAGGAAGTTTGATCTACATGACGATCACCAGACCAGATTTGAGCTATGCTGTTGGGTTGGTGAGTCAGTTTATGCAGGTTCCACGGAAACCGCATTTGGATGCAGTGAGACGCATACTGAGGTATGTGAAGTCTACTTTGCATTGTGGACTATTCTATGAGACTGGGACAGAGATATGTGTACATGGGTACACAGATGCTGATTGGGCTGGTAGTATCTCAGATAGAAGATCTACTAGTGGATTCATGTTTTCTTTGGGGAGTGCTGCTATGACTTGGAGCAGCAAGAAGCAGCCTACGGTTGCTCTATCGAGTACGGAGGCCGAGTACAGAGGAGCTGCTATGGCAGCATGTGAGGTAGCTTGGTTGAAAAAGCTACTTGCAGATTTGGGTCTATCAGTGGATAGACAAGTTGTCATTTTCTGTGACAACATTAGCAGTATACAGTTGGCCAGGAACCCAGTCTTTCATGCTCGTACGAAGCACATAGAGGTCCACTACCACTTCGTCAGAGAGAAGGTCTTGGCAGGAGACCTTGACCTTGTTTATGTCAGCACAGAGGATCAGGTAGCTGACATCTTCACCAAAGCATTGGGTACAGAGAAGCTCCGCAGATTCAGGGCTTCGCTTGGTGTACATGAGATGGAGTTGAGCTCGAGGGGGAGTGTTGAGATATCGAGCTCGTCTAGTGAGGCGGTGGCCACTGATGACCCGCCTGGGGGATAGGCCCCACACTTACACCACTGGCATGGTTGGTGAGATCATGGGAGATATGCAGCCAGTGGGATGACAGGCTGTGTGACAGCCATTCTAGAGACTGGCATAGTTATAGCGCCAGCTCATTTAGTTGGGTTCACACTATAGAGAACCCGTGTATGTATTGGTTGAGTACCTTTCATATTATGTGTACTCTTATCTTGTATATGGTGTGTTGAGTGTTGAGTAGAGAAGAAGAAGATTTTCAGCCTCTCACCTTGTGTGTTCTCTATTAGGGTTTTGTGAGTGTGTGTGTGTGCTTGCAAGAGCTCAAGCTCTCCTCCCCCCTGCATCTTTTCATCATACACATCTTATCACATCTTTTCACATCTCATACACCTCTTATCACATCCTATCACTTCCCATACGCATCTTATCACATCTTATCACATCTCATACACCTCTTATCACATCCTATCACTTTCCATACGCATCTTATCACATATTATCACATCTCATACACCTCTTATCACATCTTATCACATTTCATATCTTTTTATAGAATACAAGAGAATTCTTATATTTGATATAAGATTTCTCTACACATTTATTTATGCATAAATTCCATTTAAGGAGACTAACACTTTTCGAAATAAAAATCAATCTTTTATGCACCTTCCTATGAATAAATTCATTTTAAATAAAAATAACACTTTTGAATTAAAAATTCAATCTTTTATGCATCTTCCTATGCATAAACTCAATTTAAATGAGAATTGACACTTTTGAATTAAAAATCCATCTTTTATGCATCTTCCTATGCATAAATTCAACTTGGATGAGAATAACACTTTTGAATTGAAATTCCATTCTTTTATGCATCTTCCTATGCATAAATTCAATTTAGATGAGAATGACACTTTGAATTAAAGATTAATCTTTTATGCATCTTCTTATGCATAAATTCAATTTGATAGGAATTACACTTTTAGAATAAAAGAATTTCTCTTATGCATCTACGTTATGCATAAAATCCATTTATGATAAAAATCACACTTTTAGTATAAAAAGAATATCTTTTATGCATACCTCTATACATAAAATCCAATATGATAAAAGTAACACTTTTACAATAAAATAATCAACTTTTATGCATACCTCTATGCATGAAATTCAAATATGATAAAAGTCACACTTTTATAATAAAATAATCAACTTTTATGCATACCTCTATGCATGAAATTCAAATATGATCAAAGTCACACTTTTATAATAAAATAATCAACTTTTATGCATACGTCTATGCATGAAATCCAAATATGATAAAAGTCACACTTTTATAATAAAATAATCAACTTTTATGCATACCTCTATGCATGAAATCCAAATATGATAAAAGTCACACTTTTATAATAAAATAATCAATTTTTATGCATACCTCTATGCATGAAATCCAAATATGATAAAAGTAACACTTTTATAATAAAATAATAAATTTTTATGCATACCTCTATGCATGAAATTCAAATATGATAAAAGTAACACTTTTATATTAAAATAATCAACTTTTATGCATACCTCTATGCATGAAATCCAAATATGATAAAAGAAACACTTTTATATTTAAATAATCAACTTTTATGCATACCTCTATGCATGAAATCCAAATATGATAAAAGAAACACTTTTATATTAAAATAATAATCTTTTATGCATACCTCTATGCATGAAATCCAATATGATAAAAGTAACACTTTTACAATAAAATAATTTATGCATAACATAAAAATCAATTTCTCCATGATTACAATAAAATTATTTCAATTAATCTAGGATGATAATTCCTAGAATATGGTAGGAAGTTCTCTTTTCATGCTTTGAATGAAATTATTTTATGTGTAATTTTTATAAAATTTTTGCCATAGCTCCGCTACTATGACTGATAAATCTCAATTTATTTTGAAGGATAAAGCTTATCATTAAGAGAATGATTAGAATGATCCCTAATTGGATCATTAATCCACTAATGGATTGAATCATCAATATTCATGAAATACATAAACTAAAAGCATAGAAAAAAGCCATTAATTTGGCATCAAGCATAGATTAATCTTGGATTAAGGAAAAGCTTTATGAAAAGCTTCATTTGGATTGAGAATGGGTCATGAGTATGACCATTTCTTGAGTGAGAGAGAGAAATTACATTAAAAAACCATTAGATTTAAGCATAAATGAAAATTTATGTAATTCTTTACTATCATTAATCAATTAACTTCAATAGCATTCATCAAATTATGTAATTCTTTACTACCATTCATCAATTAACTTTGTAAGATTCCTCCCCCAACCCCCTTTTTGATGTCTAGTATCTTCCCCCGTAATCAATCCCTCTTCAGAAATATAAAGACCTTGTTTCTAACTGTTTTAACCTAGAGAGAGAAAATATTCTAGAGAGAGAATATTCAGATTATGAATATTTTTGGATAGAAAAATAACTCATCTTATTAAAATAAGTTCCCCTGAAACAGAAACTCAAAAAGAAATTTCCAATGTGCAATTGGAATTAATTGGAAATAGGTATAAAGAACCTTAGTCTAAGGGCCTAGATTTTCAGAAATCTTTAAACTATGGTCCAATTAAGGTTTCTATGGGCCAATAGCATCAATCCATGTGTAGGGAGGAGATAAATCCAAATTGTAAAAGAAGATACCCAAAAATGAGTAAATGCTCACATAAGATGAAGAGTTGAAAATGTACAAGGTTTATTAGTAAATAAACTCATATGTAAGGAAGAGGAGTTCTTTAAAGGAGGTGCATATTTCACATAAGATGAAGAGTTGAAAATGTACAAGGTTTATTAGTAAATAAACACATATGTAAGGAAGGGGAGTTCTTTAAAGGAGGTGCATATTTCACATAAGATGAAGAGTTGAAAATGTACAAGGCTTATTAGTAAAAAAAACTATGACACATATGTAAGGAAGAGGAGTTCTTTAAAGGAGGTGCATATTTCACATAAGATGAAGAGTTGAAAATGTACAAGGTTTATTAGTAAAAAACTATGAGCAATACAATTTTGACACATATGTAAGGAAGGGGAATTCTTTAAAGGAGGTGCATATTTCACATGCTTGAATGAGTTTTAAACTCATAAAAATTGAGATATTTCATCTCTCCTCTCTCCTCATTCAAGTCTAGTTCCAGAAAGTTAGCTTAACTGACCTAAAAATGGTCAAAAAGTGACCAAACTGACTTAGAAAATTCTAGAATCAGTTTGTTTGGTTAGGAGCTCAAATTTTCCTATAAATAGAAGCCTCCCCTTGTTGAAAAAAACATAGTCTCTTATGCTTTGTTACTCTACTCCACCTAAGCCAAAATATATAGTCTCTTGTGCTTTGTTACTCTACTCCACCTAAGCCAAAATATATAGTCTCTTGTGCTTTGTTACTCTACTCTACCTAAGCCAAAATATATAGTCTCTTGTGCTTTGTTACTCTACTCCACCTAAGCCAAAATATATAGTCTCTTGTGCTTTGTTACTCTACTCCACCTAAGCCAAAATATATAGTCTCTTATGCTTTGTTACTCTACTCCACCTAAGCCAAAATATATAGTCTCTTATGCTTTGTTACTCTACTCCACCTAAGCCAAATTAGATAGAGTCTTATGCTTTGTTACTCTACTCCACCTAAGCTAAAATATATAGTGTCTTATGCCTTGTTACTCTACTCTACCTAAGCCAAGAACTGTGAATTCTTTAATAATTCACTAGTTTTTGATACCTCTCTCTTTCTTCAATCTCCATTGGTGGCTCCATCAACATACTAAACCAATTGATTGGTTGGGGGTCTCTACCGTGAATAAAGAATCAAGCAAATCATAAGGTAAGTATATTGAATTTCGATCTTTTCTATGATTTCTCAATGATTCTCTCTTCTCAACCCCTCTCAAGCTTGAGAAGTTTAATTGGTATGGTTTTTTTTAAATGCTAATGAAGTTAATTGGTGAATAGTAGTGAAGAGTTACATAATTTAATAAATGCTATAGAAGTTAATTTCCACTTATATTTAAATTCTAATGGTTTTTATAATTTCTCTCTCTCACTCAAGAAATGGTCATACTCATGACCCATTCTCAATCCAAATGAAGCTTTTCATAAAGCTTTTCCTTAATCCAAGATTAAGCTATTCTTGAGGCCAAATTAATGGCTTTTTGCTATGCTTTTAGTTTATGCACATTGATGATTCAATCCATTATGGATTGATGACCCAATTAGAGACCATTCTAATTGTTTTCTTAATGATCCAATTAGAGACCATTCTAATTGTTTTCTTAATGATCCAATTAGAGACCATTCTAATTGTTTTCTTAATGATCCAATTAGAGACCATTCTAATTGTTTTCTTAATGATCCAATTAGAGACCATTATGGATTGATGATCCAATTAGAGACCATTCTAATTATTTCTTTAATAAATAGCTTTATCCCTTAGAAAAAAATTGAGATTTATCAGTCATAGTAGCGGAGCTATGGTAAAATTTTTATAGAAATTACGCATAAAATAAATTCATTCAAAGCATAAAAAGAGGACTTTCTACCATATTCTAGGAACTATCATCCTAGATTAATTAAAAGAATTTTATCATGCATGGAGATGTGGATGTTTGCATGTAGATGTAGATGTATAGATGTAGATGTGGATATGGAGGTGGATGGATGCATGTAGATGTAGATGTATAGATGTAGATGTGAATGGAGATGTGGATGTATGCATGTAGATGTAGATGTATAGATGTGGATGTGGATGTATACATGTAGATGTAGATGTATAGATACGGATGTGGATGTGGAGGTGGATGTATACATGTAGATGTAGATGTATAGATGTAGATGTGGATGTGGAGGTAGATGGATGCATGTAGATGTAGATGTATAGATGTAGATGGGAATGGAGATATGGATGTATGCATGTAGATGTAGATGTATAGATGTAGATGTGGATGTGGAGGTGGATGGATGCATGTAGATGTAGATGTATAGATGTAGATGTGAATGGAGATGTGGATGTATACATGTAGATGTAGATGTATGGAGGTGAATGTGAACGTGGATGTGGATGTATGCATAGAGATGTAGATGTATGCATGTAGATGTGAATGTACGCATATAGATGTGGATGTATGGATGTGAATATACGATATGCGATGTGAGGGAATCTGAAGTGATGAGATAGAAATGATGTGATGGGATGAGTATACATATAAATGGAATATGGAATAAGTAATGTAGATTGATAAAGGATAATGTGGAAAAATGAAAGTTAAAATAGAAATTGTGTTGTAAACTGTTGTAAAATACTGTTTGTAAATACTGTTTGTAAATGCTGTTTGTAAATGATTGTTTTATGTCAAGAATGCTGGGGGGAGCATTTTGACCGTCTTGTGATTAAAGTCGTGATGGTAAAGTTGCAACTGCTGACGGGGAGTCAATGAAGGACGTCTCGCGTAGCAAGGTCGGCCGAGGTCTTGACCAGCCTCGGTGCGATTAAAATGGTGAGCTTCCGGTACGGTGGATGAGGGGCCAAGGAAGCGGCCTATGCGTGAAGCGCTAGGTTACCTGCGAAGGATCCTAGAGGGTGCTGACCATACGGTGCTCGGGCTCTGGGTTGCCTAGGATACCCACGCGTGCGTCGAGGAAGATATTGGAACAGAGTTGGAGTTGTTTTCTGAAATCGAGCATGGATCTGGTTGATTGACCTTGCTGGTCTTCAATGGATGAGTCCATGGCTCCTTATATGGATCTGTTGGTTGATCTTGCTGATCTTCAACGAGAGTCCATCTTGTTAAGTGATTATATTGCCAAGTATTATGGGCTAGGAACTATCGAAACGGCTCCTGAGCGTTCTAGTTACCAATGATGCCATAGATACTCTGATGAAGGAATGATGGGAAATTAAGAATCAATTGGATAAATTGGAAGATGGTGATCAATGATACTATGGTTTTATTAAAGGATTGTTTTAAACTGGTTGAATCTGGTTGAAAAAAAGGCAATTTCATATTGGGTGTGTGAGTGGTGTGACTAGTTTTATTTTGCATGAACATCCGGCTAGGGGGCCTTGGAACTCTTTTCCTTGGTACCCGGGACAAAACCTAACCAAATTTTTAATTGGATCCCATCACTACAGTGGTTGGGCGGTTGGCTAACCCATGGGATCGGATGGGGTTAGGCTGGACTGATGGATCCGTAAATCGAGACTCAAACTTTTGTTTTTACGATAGAAAAAAATAATAATAAATCCCGGACAGAAACTGTTCTATGGATAGGAATCAACGGCTGTGCCTCTTGAATGGGGAAAAAAGCGTTGATCCCAATGATCCAAGTGCAAGTTTCTTCCTTGAACTGACTAAGTATCTTATAGATGTAATCGGATCATCTCGATCAGAAATGATCTTGACTACGTTAGAGTAAAAAGTTATCCTGGTGGAATCGCCCGTGCTTTCCGGTAAAGGAAGTTTTTTCGGGTTCGGTTTTGGAACAACCGACGGATTAGTCTCTTATCCGGATATCCATGGGCGAGGCCCCGAGTGTGGGACCCCTGTCCCGCGCGAGAAGCGCTACTTCCGCTGCCAGTACCCCGAATCCGTTGCTCGGTGGGAACAGGGATCTTACAGTTGGTATCAGAGCATTTGGTTAATAAAGATCAACTGAGAAGACAAATATGTCAAAAATTTATCAAGAAACACAAAAAGGTTATAATTGTGTGATATAATTCATACAATTTGATATTCAAACTGAAACTCATAATTTGGTAATTGGTTCTCCAGATAGAAGTACCGCGATTATATAGAATCCCTGACTTGCTTGAGGCGTAGACATGATATTATTTACCTTATAATTCCAAGGGCCGTGACTACGCGTATATACCGAGAGAATACTGCAGCTTTTTACTGACAGTATATACGAGTAAATCTAAGACTTGAAATTATAAGCGTTAATGCTATCTAGATGATGATTTCGAATGTGATTGATATGATTTTTAATTCTGTTTGAGAATGAATGAATTGATTTGGATTCTGATTGAAAATGCTGATTGAAAAATGTTGATTTTTAAAAATTAGTTGAAATATAATGAAACCACAATGAGGGGGAATGGGACGAGTCCTTGTGATGATATTCATAACTAGAATGATGATGACGAATTCAGCAAATCACTATGAGATTAGTGGGTTGTGCTGTCAGATTGCTACTGTTAATACTTGACCGGTAGATCAAGTTAAGGGATGTCAAATTGAGAACTTGCTTAACTGAAATTTCCGTGGAGGAATGTTCCGAAGGAAACTTTTCGGTCTTATGGACCTTATCATGTTAAAGATATGAATGATATGATCTGAATGAATTGTTATTTAATGATGAGTTCTATATAAGGGATAATTATCCCAGTGTTCTGTTGGGTTGACCAGAATATAAGGAACCCCAGAATAAAATTGGATCTTAAGAATAAGAGCTGTCCTCTACCTTGCGAGATGAGGACATCTCGCACTTTTTAAGTGGGGTAGGATGTAAGATTCCTCCCCAGCCTTCGAGGTATATAGGAGTAAGAATCTCCCTTTCGGATCTTATAATTATTCCCTCTCTAAAATAAAAGAAAGTTTCTGTTTAAAAAAGGAATACCCTTTTCCTAAAATACTTCTCAGGAGTCACGCCTAATTTAAGGATTTAGAACAATGAGTTTAGAAGTGAGAATCGGTGTTTTGGATACCAAGGTTTTGGTTTTCATTCGAGTATGGCCCAAAAGAAGTTCTTTATCTCTTGGGGAGTATAAGAAGTTATCCCCCAGATATTGTGATCCTTATATCTGAATTCAATGAAAGTAGGTGACTTAGCCTACAAGTTTCTTTTATCTCCTCATCTCAAAATTCTTAATGCCTTCTATAGAGAAATGTGTCAAACACAAATCATGGAAAGACGGTAAAACTTCAGTGGCAAGTTACCGTTGGCTTCTAGGTTACGCTAGCTCCTTCCTTTATATAAGTCGTAACTTTTACTTGTCGCTCACAGTAATCTTACTCCCATCAATCTCCTTTCTTTCTTAATCTCCTTCATGGCTTGGCAACAGGAATTAGTTTTATCCCTGATGATTTCTCACCTTCAAGACGCAAGAGAGTCTGTGAAGAAAGGCTTTATAGAACAGTATGAGCGCTCACTTTTTCCTCACCTAGGAACTTCTGTAGCGCAGACCAAATGGCGGACCTATCAAAACATAACTAGGGTAACACCCTGGGGTCAGCAACACTTTCGTAACAATGTCCGCTTGGCCATGGTTATTGAAGCTTTGGGTTTGGGTCCCCGATACTACTGTGTCATGAGATCAAGGCATCTTGGGTTTTCTGAGCGGGTCTTTTTACTGGCATGTTTTCTTCCTCATGAGAAGATATGCCTTTACCCCGTTTTTGGCTTGCCTCTCAGAGGTCCTTTTGTTAGATCACCTCATACCACTGAGATAGGTGCGGCAATAACCAGCAGAATCATTCCCATAGATGAGTTACCCTATACTTGTGCAGCTTGTGAGGACTGCTTTTGTGACCATATGATGGATGGGCTTATGGAAGTGTAAAGAGTTCTTCTATCTTTACTGTATAAGTCCCGTGAATGAGTAAAGTTTAAATCTTGTTCTTATTTTGAATCTTGCTCTCTTTAAGACTTTTCTTGGTGGTTAATCTTGATTAAAAATTTTCTCTGTCTCATATTCGTGCATCTTGCGAAATTATCCCAAGTTGCGAGATGAGGACATCTCGCGTTTTTTAAGTGGGGTAGAATGTAAGATTCCTCCCCCAACCCCCTTTTTGATGTCTAGTATCTTCCCCCGTAATCAATCCCTCTTCAGAAATATAAAGACCTTGTTTCTAACTGTTTTAACCTAGAGAGAGAAAATATTCTAGAGAGAGAATATTCAGATTATGAATATTTTTGGATAGAAAAATAACTCATCTTATTAAAATAAGTTCCCCTGAAACAGAAATTCAAAAAGAAATTTCCAATGTGCAATTGGAATTAATTGGAAATAGGTATAAAGAACCTTAGTCTAAGGGCCTAGATTTTCAGAAATCTTTAAACTATGGTCCAATTAAGGTTTCTATGGGCCAATAGCATCAATCCATGTGTAGGGAGGAGATAAATCCAAATTGTAAAAGAAGATACCCAAAAATGAGTAAATGCTCACATAAGATGAAGAGTTGAAAATGTACAAGGTTTATTAGTAAATAAACTCATATGTAAGGAAGAGGAGTTCTTTAAAGGAGGTGCATATTTCACATAAGATGAAGAGTTGAAAATGTACAAGGTTTATTAGTAAATAAACACATATGTAAGGAAGGGGAGTTCTTTAAAGGAGGTGCATATTTCACATAAGATGAAGAGTTGAAAATGTACAAGGCTTATTAGTAAAAAAAACTATGACACATATGTAAGGAAGAGGAGTTCTTTAAAGGAGGTGCATATTTCACATAAGATGAAGAGTTGAAAATGTACAAGGTTTATTAGTAAAAAACTATGAGCAATACAATTTTGACACATATGTAAGGAAGGGGAATTCTTTAAAGGAGGTGCATATTTCACATGCTTGAATGAGTTTTAAACTCATAAAAATTGAGATATTTCATCTCTCCTCTCTCCTCATTCAAGTCTAGTTCCAGAAAGTTAGCTTAACTGACCTAAAAATGGTCAAAAAGTGACCAAACTGACTTAGAAAATTCTAGAATCAGTTTGTTTGGTTAGGAGCTCAAATTTTCCTATAAATAGAAGCCTCCCCTTGTTGAAAAAAACATAGTCTCTTATGCTTTGTTACTCTACTCCACCTAAGCCAAAATATATAGTCTCTTGTGCTTTGTTACTCTACTCCACCTAAGCCAAAATATATAGTCTCTTGTGCTTTGTTACTCTACTCTACCTAAGCCAAAATATATAGTCTCTTGTGCTTTGTTACTCTACTCCACCTAAGCCAAAATATATAGTCTCTTGTGCTTTGTTACTCTACTCCACCTAAGCCAAAATATATAGTCTCTTATGCTTTGTTACTCTACTCCACCTAAGCCAAAATATATAGTCTCTTATGCTTTGTTACTCTACTCCACCTAAGCCAAATTAGATAGAGTCTTATGCTTTGTTACTCTACTCCACCTAAGCTAAAATATATAGTGTCTTATGCCTTGTTACTCTACTCTACCTAAGCCAAGAACTGTGAATTCTTTAATAATTCACTAGTTTTTGATACCTCTCTCTTTCTTCAATCTCCATTGGTGGCTCCATCAACATACTAAACCAATTGATTGGTTGGGGGCCTCTACCGTGAATAAAGAATCAAGCAAATCATAAGGTAAGTATATTGAATTTCGATCTTTTCTATGATTTCTCAATGATTCTCTCTTCTCAACCCCTCTCAAGCTTGAGAAGTTTAATTGGTATGGTTTTTTTTTAAATGCTAATGAAGTTAATTGGTGAATAGTAGTGAAGAGTTACATAATTTAATAAATGCTATAGAAGTTAATTTCCACTTATATTTAAATTCTAATGGTTTTTATAATTTCTCTCTCTCACTCAAGAAATGGTCATACTCATGACCCATTCTCAATCCAAATGAAGCTTTTCATAAAGCTTTTCCTTAATCCAAGATTAAGCTATTCTTGAGGCCAAATTAATGGCTTTTTGCTATGCTTTTAGTTTATGCACATTGATGATTCAATCCATTATGGATTGATGACCCAATTAGAGACCATTCTAATTGTTTTCTTAATGATCCAATTAGAGACCATTATGGATTGATGATCCAATTAGAGACCATTCTAATTGTTTTCTTAATGATCCAATTAGAGACCATTCTAATTGTTTTCTTAATGATCCAATTAGAGACCATTATGGATTGATGATCCAATTAGAGACCATTCTAATTATTTCTTTAATAAAGAGCTTTATCCCTTAGAAAAAAATTGAGATTTATCAGTCATAGTAGCGGAGCTATGGCAAAATTTTTATAGAAATTACGCATAAAATAAATTCATTCAAAGCATGAAAAGAGGACTTTCTACCATATTCTAGGAACTATCATCCTAGATTAATTAAAAGAATTTTATCATGCATGGAGATGTGGATGTTTGCATGTAGATGTAGATGTATAGATGTAGATGTGGATATGGAGGTGGATGGATGCATGTAGATGTAGATGTATAGATGTAGATGTGAATGGAGATGTGGATGTATGCATGTAGATGTAGATGTATAGATGTGGATGTGGATGTATACATGTAGATGTAGATGTATAGATACGGATGTGGATGTGGAGGTGGATGTATACATGTAGATGTAGATGTATAGATGTAGATGTGGATGTGGAGGTAGATGGATGCATGTAGATGTAGATGTATAGATGTAGATGGGAATGGAGATATGGATGTATGCATGTAGATGTAGATGTATAGATGTAGATGTGGATGTGGAGGTGGATGGATGCATGTAGATGTAGATGTATAGATGTAGATGTGAATGGAGATGTGGATGTAGATGTATAGATGTAGATGTGAATGGAGATGTGGATGTATACATGTAGATGTAGATGTATGGAGGTGAATGTGAACGTGGATGTGGATGTATGCATAGAGATGTAGATGTATGCATGTAGATGTGAATGTACGCATATAGATGTGGATGTATGGATGTGAATATACGATATGCGATGTGAGGGAATCTGAAGTGATGAGATAGAAATGATGTGATGGGATGAGTATACATATAAATGGAATATGGAATAAGTAATGTAGATTGATAAAGGATAATGTGGAAAAATGAAAGTTAAAATAGAAATTGTGTTGTAAACTGTTGTAAAATACTGTTTGTAAATACTGTTTGTAAATGCTGTTTGTAAATGATTGTTTTATGTCAAGAATGCTGGGGGGAGCATTTTGACCGTCTTGTGATTAAAGTCGTGATGGTAAAGTTGCAACTGCTGACGGGGAGTCAATGAAGGACGTCTCGCGTAGCAAGGTCGGCCGAGGTCTTGACCAGCCTCGGTGCGATTAAAATGGTGAGCTTCCGGTACGGTGGATGAGGGGCCAAGGAAGCGGCCTATGCGTGAAGCGCTAGGTTACCTGCGAAGGATCCTAGAGGGTGCTGACCATACGGTGCTCGGGCTCTGGGTTGCCTAGGATACCCACGCGTGCGTCGAGGAAGATATTGGAACAGAGTTGGAGTTGTTTTCTGAAATCGAGCATGGATCTGGTTGATTGACCTTGCTGGTCTTCAATGGATGAGTCCATGGCTCCTTATATGGATCTGTTGGTTGATCTTGCTGATCTTCAACGAGAGTCCATCTTGTTAAGTGATTATATTGCCAAGTATTATGGGCTAGGAACTATCGAAACGGCTCCTGAGCGTTCTAGTTACCAATGATGCCATAGATACTCTGATGAAGGAATGATGGGAAATTAAGAATCAATTGGATAAATTGGAAGATGGTGATCAATGATACTATGGTTTTATTAAAGGATTGTTTTAAACTGGTTGAATCTGGTTGAAAAAAAGGCAATTTCATATTGGGTGTGTGAGTGGTGTGACTAGTTTTATTTTGCATGAACATCCGGCTAGGGGGCCTTGGAACTCTTTTCCTTGGTACCCGGGACAAAACCTAACCAAATTTTTAATTGGATCCCATCACTACAGTGGTTGGGCGGTTGGCTAACCCATGGGATCGGATGGGGTTAGGCTGGACTGATGGATCCGTAAATCGAGACTCAAACTTTTGTTTTTACGATAGAAAAAAAAAATAATAAATCCCGGACAGAAACTGTTCTATGGATAGGAATCAACGGCTGTGCCTCTTGAATGGGAAAAAAAGCGTTGATCCCAATGATCCAAGTGCAAGTTTCTTCCTTGAACTGACTAAGTATCTTATAGATGTAATCGGATCATCTCGATCAGAAATGATCTTGACTACGTTAGAGTAAAAAGTTATCCTGGTGGAATCGCCCGTGCTTTCCGGTAAAGGAAGTTTTTTCGGGTTCGGTTTTGGAACAACCGACGGATTAGTCTCTTATCCGGATATCCGTGGGCGAGGCCCCGAGTGTGGGACCCCTGTCCCGCGCGAGAAGCGCTACTTCCGCTGCCAGTACCCCGAATCCGTTGCTCGGTGGGAACAGGGATCTTACAAACTTCAATAGCATTCAAAAGCCATTCCAATTAAGCTTCTCAAGCTTGAGAGGGGTTGAGAAGAGAGAAACATTGAGAAATTATAGAAAAGATCAAAATTCACCAATTACCTTACAAATTGCTTGATTCTTTATTCACGGTAGAGGCCCCCAACCAATCAATTGGTTTAGTATGTTCATGGAGCCACCAATGGGGATTGAAGAAAGGGGGAAGCTCCAATTTCCCCAATTTGGATAGAATTTTAGAGAATAGTATAAATTAGCATTATTTCAGCATAACTTTAGTATAGTAAAATTCTCTCTTTTTTTTGAAAGGACTCATCTTCTATTTATAGGAGAGGGAAGATCTAACCAAAGCTAACTGAATTCTAGAATTTTCCAGATTAAGTTTGGTTGAATTTGGACTAGATTTGGACCTAGTTTGGTTACTTTTGATTCGGTTTGGCTCCATTTTGATTTGGTTTGGTTTAAGAGAGAGGAGAGATAAAAATATCACATTATTTTTGAGTTTAAAACTCATTCAAGCATGTGAAGTATGCACCTCATTTAAGGGACTCCCCTTCCTTACATATGTGTCAAGATGGAATCATTATACCCAAAATATCTCATATTTTTTATATTACTCATAGTTTCTTACTAATAAACCTTGTACATAGTCAACTCTTCTATTTACTCATTTTTGGGTATCTTCTTTTACAAAATTGGATTTATCTCCTCCCCACACATGGATTGATCCTACTGGCCCACAGGAACCTTAATTGGACCATAATCTAAAATTTTTGAAAATCTAGACCCTTAGGCTAAGGTCCTTTATACTCATTTCCAATCAATTCCAACTACACATTGGAAAGTTCTTTTTGAATTTCTGTTTCAGTGGAATTTATTTTAATAAGATGAGATATTTTTCTATCCAAAAATATTCAAAATCTGAATATTCTCTCTCTAGAATATTTTCTCTCTCTATGCCAAAACAGGCAGAGACAAGATCTCTTATATTTCTGAAGAGGGAATTGATTACAGAGGAATATGCTGGACATTTTGAGAGGCTGGGGACAAATCTTACATTCTCTCCCACTTGAAAAACGCGAGATGTCCTCATCTCGCAAACTTCGGATATCTTCGCAAGATGCACGAATATGAGACTTAGAGAAAAAATTTAATTAAGATAAACCACCAAGAAAAGTCTTAAAGAGAGCAAGATTCAAGACAAGAACAAGATTTCAACTTTATTCATTCTTGGAACATATACAGTAAAGATAGAAGAACTCTTTACACTTCCATAAGCCCGTCCATCATATGGTCACAAAAGCAGCACTCACAAGCTGCTCACGTATAAGGTAACTCATCTATGGGAATAATTCGGCTGGTTATTGCCGTACCTACCTCAGTGGTATGAGGTGATCTAACAAAAGGACCTCTGAGAGGCAAGCCAAAAATGAGGTAAAGGCATATCTTCTGATGAGGAAGAAAACACGCCAGTAAGAAGACCCGCTCAGAAAACCCAATATGCCTTGATCTCATCACGCAATAGTATCGGGGACCCAAACCCAAAGCTTCAATAACCATAGCCAAGCGGACATTATTACGAAAGTGCTGTTGACCCCAGGGTGTTACCCTAGTTATGTCTTGATAGGTCCGCCATTTTGTCTGAGCTACAGAAGTTCCCAAGTGAGGGAAAAGTGAGCGCTCATAAAGTTCTATAAAATCCTTCTTCACAGACTCGCTTGCGTCTTGAAGGTGAGAAATCATCATGGATAAAACCAATTCCTGTTGCCAAGCCATGAAGGAGATTAATAAGAAAGGAGATCGATGGAAGTAGGATTACTGCGAGCGGCAAGTAAAAGTTACGACTTATATAAAGGAAGGAGCTAGCGTAACTTAGAAGCCAACCGTATCTTGCCACTGAAGTTTTACCGTCTTTCCATGATTTGGTTTTGGCACATTTTTCTATAGAAGGCATTAAGAATTTTGAGATGAGGAGATAAAAGAAGTTTGTAGGCTAAGTCACCTACTTTCTTTGGTCCACAATATCTGGGGGATAACTACTTATACTCCCCGAGAGATAAAGAACTTCTTTTGGTCCGTACTCAATGAAGACCATATCTGCTTCTTTGAATTCTCTGGCTGTCCTCTTCTTATCTGTATACTATTTCTGTCGATCCTGGGTAGCTTTTATATCTTTATGAATTGCCTGCATCTGTTCCTCTATGTCGCCAAGCATTTGACTGGTCATCTCGACCCTAATCAATGGGTCGGAACTAGCTAATGGAGTTAAGTAATCTTGTCCGAGACGGACCCTGATTAGATTGGTATGAAGGAATTGGTCTCTGAATTTGGGTTCTAGACTTCCCTGTGCCCTTTTTATGGTAGGAGTCGGGCAGTCTTTTAACTGTTGACCAAAACCTTGGCATCCAAAACACCGGTTCTCACTTCTGAACTCATCGTTCTGAATCCTTAAAACAGGTGGGCTCCTGAGAAGTATTCTGGGGAAAGTGTCTTCCCTTTTTAAACAGAATCTTTCTGTTATTTTAGAGAGGGAAGGGAGATTCTTACTCCTGCATACGTCGAAGGAGGCTGGGGGAGGAATCTTACATTCTACCCCACTTAAAAAGTGCGAGATGTCCTCATCTCGTAAAGTAGAGGACAACTCTTTTTCTTAAGATCCAATTTATTCTAGGGTTCCTTATATTCTGGTCAACCCAACAGAATACGGGGATAATTATCCCTTAAATAGAACTCATCATTAAATAACAATTCATTCAAATCATATCATTCATCTCTTTAACACGATAATGGTCCATTAGACCGAAAAATTTCTGTATGAACATTCCTCCACGGGAATTTCAGACAAGTAAGTTCTCAATTTGTTATCCCTTAACTTGATCTACCGTGTTAAGTGTTAACAATAGCAATTTGACAGCACAATCCACTAATCTCATAGTGATTTGCTGAAATCATTATCATCATTCTAGTTATGAATATCATCACAAGAACTCGTCCCAATCATCCACATTGTGGTTTCGCTCAATTTATTACATTTCAACCCATTTTCAGGGGTCATCATTTTTCAATCAGAATCCCAATCAATTCATCAGTTCGCAAACAGAATTAAAAATCATATCAACCACATTCGAATTCATCAACTGGATAGCATTAATGCTTATAATTTGAAGTCTTAGATTTACGCGTATATATTGTCGGTAAAGAGCTGCAGTTATACCCTCGGTATATACGGGTAGTCATGATACTTGGAACTATAAGGTAAATACCATCATGTCTAGGCCTCAAGCAAGTCAGGGTTCTATAGAATTGCGGTACTTCCATTTGAAGACCCAATTACTAATTTACGAATTTTTCAGTTTGAATATCAATTTGTATGAATTATATCACACAAGTACAACCTTTTTGTGCTTCTTGATAAATTTTTGACATATTTGGCTTCTTAGATGATCTTTATTAGCCAATTTGCTCTGATACCAACTGTGAGATCCCTGTCTCCACCGCGCAACGGATTCGGGGTACTAGCAGCGGAAGTAGCAAATCGTGCGCGGGGCAAGGGTCCCACACTCGGGGCCTCGCCCCCACGGATATCCGGACAAGAGACTAATCCGTCGGTTTATCCAAAATCGAAACCGGAAAAACTTCCTTTACCCGGAAAGCACGGGCGATTCCACCAAGATAACTCTTTACTCTAACGTAGTCAAGATCATTACTGATCAAACTGATTCGACTGCACCTCTAACGGTACTTGGTCAAATCAAGGAAGAAACTTGCACTTGGATCATTGGGATCAACGCTTTTTTCCCCATCAAGAGGAACAGCCATTGTTTCCTATCCATAGAACAATTACTATCCGGGATTTACTTCATCTATCGTAATAATAGAAGTTAAATCTCAATTTACGGATCCATCAGTCCAGCCTAACATGGGTTAGCCAACCTCCCAACCACTGTAGTGATGGGATCCAATTAGGAATTTGGTTAGGTTTTGTCCCGGGTACCAGGGAAAAGAGTTCCTAGGCCCCCTAGCCAGAAGTTCATACAAACATAAAACTAGTCACACCACTTACACACCCAATATGAAATTGCCTTTTTCTCAACATCAACTAACTTTCAAACAATCCTTTAATGAAACCATTATGTCACTGATGACAATCCTCAAAGTCTCTGGTTGAATCCTTATTTCCCGTCATTCATTCTCATCGGTGTACTTATGGCATCATTGGCAACCAGAACGCTCACCACCTGTTCACTCAGGGGCCTTTTCCATATTTCCTAGCTCATAGTAACCGGCAATATATTCATATAACAGAATGAAATCTCTGTGGAAGATCAGCAAGATCAACCCACAGATCGATATAAAAGAGCCATGGACTCATCCGTTTGAGGACCAGCAAGGTCAATCAACCAGATCCATGCCCGGTTTCAGAAAACAACTCTTACTCCTTGTTCCAATATCTTCCACGACGCACGTGTGGGTATCTTCGGAAACCCAGAGCCCGAGCATCGTATGGTCAGCACCCTCTAGGATCCGCTCACTCATAGGCCGCTTCCTTGGTCCCTCATCCACCGTACTAGAAGCTCACCATTTAAATCGAACCGAGGCTGGTCAAGACCTCGATCGACCTTGCTACGCGAGACGTCCTCCATTGACTCTCCGTCAGCAGTTGCAACTTTATCAGTTCGGTCTTCATGACCTTAATCCTCAAGACGGTCAAAATGCTTCCCTAGCATTCTTGACATAAAACAGTCATTTACAAACAGTCACAAAATACAGTTTCTATAACAAACTCTCGTCTTTCCACATTATCCACTCTCGAACCACATTACTTATTCCACATTCCATTCAATGTGTACTCATTCTCATCCATTCACTCATATAGACTACACATTATTTCACATACACCTTCACATTCATTATTCTACATACATATCCATGTTCGTACGTCCACATCATACTTCCAATTTCACATTCATACATACGCATCTACATGCATACATCCACATCCACATTCATACATCCATACTTCCATTTCCACTTCCACACATCCACATTCACATTCATACATCCACATTCACTTCCATACATCCACATTCACATGCATACAACCATTTTCACATCCTCATGAATTCATACATCCACATTCACATACATACATCCACATCCGTATCTACATCCACACATCCACATCCACATCCACATCTTCATTCACATTCACATCCATACATCCACATCTACATACATACATCCATTTTTGTCTCCTCATTCATACATCCACATCCACATACATACATACATACACATCCTAATACATACATACACATCCGTATCTACATCCATACATCCACATCCACATCCACATACATACATACACATCCGTATCTACATCCATACATCCACATCCACATTCACATTCATACATACACATCTACATGCATACATCCACATCCACATTCATACATCCACACTACCATTTCCACATCCACACATCCATATTCACATTCATACATCCATATCTACATTCATACACCCATATTACATCCATTCTCGCCCTAACATATCCCATATACATCTTATCCCATCAGATACACTCTCTACCTCATCCCATACACATCTTCACACATCCTTTTTCATCTTAACACATTCTATCACATCTCATATCTACATCCACACATCCACATCCACATCCACATTCACATTCATACATACACATCTACATGCATACATCCACATCCACATTCACACTGCCATTTCCACATCCACACATCCATATTCACATTCATACATCTATATCTACATTCATACACCCATATTACATCCATTCTCGCCCTAACATATCCCATATACATCTTATTCCATCAGATACACTCTCTACCTCATCCCATACACATCTTAATACATCCTAACTCATCTTAACACATTCTATCACATCTCATACACCTCTTATCATATCCTATCACATCTCATACACATCTTTTCACATCTCATACACCTCTTATCACATCCTATCACTTCCCATACGCATCTTATCACATCTTATCCCATCTCATACACGTCTTATCACATCTTATCACTTTCCATACGCATCTTATCACATATTATCACATCTCATACACCTCTTATCACATCTTATCACATTTCATATCTTTTTATAGAATACAAGAGAATTCTTATATTTGATATAAGATTTCTCTACACATTTATTTATGCATAAATTCCATTTAAGGAGACTAACACTTTTCGAAATAAAAATCAATCTTTTATGTATCTTCCTATGCATAAATTCATTTTAAATGAAAATGACACTTTTGAATTAAAATTCAATCTTTTATGCATCTTCCTATGCATAAACTCAATTTAGATGAGAATTGACACTTTTGAATTAAAAATCCATCTTTTATGCATCTTCCTATGCATAAATTCAATTTGGATGAGAATAACACTTTTGAATTGAAATTCCATTCTTTTATGCATCTTTCTATGCATAAATTCAATTTAGATGAGAATGACACTTTGAATTAAAAATCAATCTTTTATGCATCTTCTTATGCATAAATTCAATTTGGTAGGAATTACACTTTTAGAATAAAAGAATTTCTCTTATGCATCTAAGTTATGCATAAAATCCATTTATGATGAAAATCACACTTTTAGTATAAAAAGAATATCTTTTATGCATACCTCTATACATGAAATCCAATATGATAAAAGTAACACTTTTACAATAAAATAATCAACTTTTATGCATACCTCTATGCATGAAATTCAAATATGATAAAAGTCACACTTTTATAATAAAATAATCAACTTTTATGCATACCTCTATGCATGAAATTCAAATATGATCAAAGTCACACTTTTATAATAAAATAATCAACTTTTATGCATACCTCTATGCATGAAATCCAAATATGATAAAAGTCACACTTTTATAATAAAATAATCAATTTTTATGCATACCTCTATGCATGAAATCCAAATATGATAAAAGCCACACTTTTATAATAAAATAATCAATTTTTATGCATACCTCTATGCATGAAATCCAAATATGATAAAAGTAACACTTTTATAATAAAATAATCAATTTTTATGCATACCTCTATGCATGAAATTCAAATATGATAAAAGTAATACTTTTATATTAAAATAATTAACTTTTATGCATACCTCTATGCATGAAATCTAAATATGATAAAAGAAACACTTTTATATTAAAATAATCAACTTTTATGCATACCTCTATGCATGAAATCTAAATATGATAAAAGAAACACTTTTATATTAAAATAATAATCTTTTATGCATACCTCTATGCATGAAATCCAATATGATAAATGTAACACTTTTACAATAAAATAATCATCAATTATGCATAACATAAAAATCAATTTCTCCATGATTACAATAAAATTCTTTCAATTAATCTAGGATGATAATTCCTAGAATATGGTAGGAAGTTCTCTTTTCATGCTTTGAATGAAATTATTTTATGTGTAATTTTTATAAAAATTTTGCCATAGCTCCGCTACTATGACTGATAAATCTCAATTTATTTTGAAGGATAAAGCTTATCATTAAGGGAATGATTAGAATGATCCATAATTGGATCATTAACCCAATAATGGATTGAATCATCAATATTCATGAAATACATAAACTAAAAGCATAGAAAAAAGCCATTAATTTGGCCTCAAGCATAGATTAATCTTGGATTAAAGAAAAGCTTTATGAAAAGCTTCATTTGTATTGAGAATGGGTCATGAGTATGACCATTTCTTGAGTGAGAGAGAGAAATTACATTAAAAAATCATTAGATTTAAGCATAAATGGAAATTTATGTAATTCTTTACTATCATTAATCAATTAACTTCAATAGCATTCATCAAATTATGTAATTCTTCACTACCATTCATCAATTAACTTCAATAGCATTCAAAAGCCATTCCAATTAAGCTTCTCAAGCTTGAGAGGGGTTGAGAAGAGAGAAACATTGAGAAATTATAGAAAAGATCAAAATTCACCAATTATCTTACAAATTGCTTGATTCTTTATTCACGGTAGAGGCCCCCAACCAATCAATTGGTTTAGTATGTTGATGGAGCCACCAATGGGGATTGAAGAAAGAGGGAAGCTCCAATTTTCCCAATTTGGAGAGAATTTTAGAGAATAGTATAAATTAGCATTATTTCAGCATAACATTAGTATAGTAAAATTCTCCTATTTTTTTCAAAGGACTCATGTTCTATTTATAGGAGAGGGAAGATCTAACCAAAGCTAAGTGAATTCTAGAATTTTCCAGATTCAGTTTGGTTGAATTTGGACTAGATTTGGTCCTAGTTTGGTTACTTTTTGATTCGGTTTGGTTCCATTTTGATTTGGTTTGGTTTAAGAGAGAGGAGAGATAAAAATATCACATTCAAGCATGTGAAGTATGCACCTCATTTAAGGGACTCCCTTTCCTTACATATGTGTCAAAATGGAATCATTATACCCAAAATATCTCATATTTTTGATATTACTCATAGTTTCTTACTAATAAACCTTGTACATAGTCAACTCTTCATCTTATGTGAGTATTTACTCATTTTTGGGTATCTTCTTTTACAAAATTGGATTTATCTCCTCCCCACACATGGATTGATCCTATTGGCCCACAGGAACCTTAATTGGACCATAATCTAAAATTTCTGAAAATCTAGACCCTTAGGCTAAGGTCCTTTATACTCATTTCCAATTAATTCCAACTGCACATTGGAAAGTTCTTTTTGAATTTCTGTTTCAGGGGAATTCATTTTAATAAGATGAGATATTTTTCTATGCAAAAATATTCAAAATCTGAATATTCTCTCTCTAGAATATTTTCTCTCTCTATGCTAAAATAAGCAGAGACAAGATCTCTTATATTTCTGAAGAGGGAATTGATTACAGGGGAATATGCTCGACATTTTAAGAGGCTGGGGAGGAATCTTACATTCTCTCCCACTTGAAAAACGCGAGATGTCCTCATCTCGCAAACTTCGGATATCTTCGCAAGATGCACGAATATGAGACTTGGAGAAAAAATTTAATTAAGATTAACCACCAAGAAAAGTCTTAAAGAGAGCAAGATTCAAAACAAGAACAAGATTTCAACTTTATTCATTCTTGGAACATATACAGTAAAGATAGAAGAACTCTTTACACTTCCATAAGCCCGTCCATCATATGGTCACAAAAGCAGCACTCACAAGCTGCGCACGTATAAGGTAACTCATCTATGGGAATAATTCAGCTGGTTATTGCCGCACCTACCTCAGTGGTATGAGGTGATCTAACAAAAGGACCTCTGAGAGGCAAGCCAAAAATGGGGTAGAGGCATATCTTCTGATGAGGAAGAAAACCCAATATGCCTTGATCTCATCATGCAATAGTATCGGGGACCCAAACCCAAAGCTTCAATAACCATAGCCAAGCGGACATTATTACGAAAGTGCTGTTGACCCCAGGGTGTTACCCTAGTTATGTCTTGATAGGTCCGCCATTTTGTCTGAGCTACGGAAGTTCCTAAGTGAGGGAAAAGTGAGCGCTCATACAGTTCTATAAAATCCTTCTTCACAGACTCGCTTGCGTCTTGAAGGTGAGAAATCATCATGGATAAAACCAATTCCTACTGCCAAGCCATGAAGGAGATTAAGAAGAAAGGAGATCGATGGAAGTAAGATTACTGCGAGCGGCAAGTAAAAGTTACGACTTATATAAAGGAAGGAGCTAGCGTAACTTAGAAGCCAACGGTATCTTGCCACTGAAGTTTTACCGTCTTTCCATGATTTGGTTTTGGCACATTTTTCTATAGAAGGCATTCAGAATTTTGAGATGAGGAGATAAAAGAAGTTTGTAGGCTAAGTCACCTACTTTCTTTGGTCCACAATATCTGGGGGATAACTACTTATACTCCCCGAGAGATAAAGAACTTCTTTTGGTCCGTACTCAATGAAGACCATATCTGCTTCTTTGAATTCTCTGACTGTCCTCCTCTTATCTGTATACTATTTCTGTCGATCCTGGGTAGCTTTTATATCTTTATGAATTGCCTGCATCTGTTGCTCTATGTCGCCAAGCATTTGACTGGTCATCTCGACCCTAATCAATGGGTCGGAACTAGCTAATGGAGTTAAGTAATCTTCTCCGAGACGGACCCTGATTAGATTGGTATGAAGGAATTGGTCTCTGAATTTAGGTTCTAGACTTCCCTGTGCCCTTTTTATGGTAGGAGTCGGGCAGTCTTTTAACTGTTGATCAAAACCTTGGCATCCAAAACACCGGTTCTCCCTTTTGAATCCTTAAAACAGGTGGGCTCCTGAGAAGTATTTTGGGGAAAGTGTCTTCCCTTTTTAAACAGAATCTTTCTTTTATTTTAGAGAGGGAAGGGAGATTCTTACTCCTGCATACCTCGAAGGAGGCTGGGGGAGGAATCTTACATTCTACCCCACTTAAAAAGTGCGAGATGTCCTCATCTCGCAAAGTAGAGGACAACTCTTTTTCTTAAGATCCAATTTATTCTAGGGTTCCTTATATTGTGGTCAACCCAATAGAGTACGGGGATAATTATCCCTTAAATAGAACTCATCATTAAATAACAATTCATTCAAATCATATCATTCATCTCTTTAACACGATAATGGTCCATTAAACCGAAAAACTTCTTTATGAACATTCCTCCACGGGAATTTCAGACAAGTTCTCAATTTGTCATCCCTTAACTTGATCTACCGTGTCAAGTGTTAACAATAGCAATTTGACAGCACAATCCACTAATCTCATAATGATTTGCTGAAATCATTATCATCATTCTAGTTATGAATATCATCACAGGAACTCGTCCCAATCATCCACATTGTGGTTTTGCTCAATTTATTACATTTCAACCCATTTTCAGGGGTCATCATTTTTCAATCAGAATCCCAATCAATTCATCAGTTCGCAAACAGAATTAAAAATCATATCAACCACATTCGAATTCATCAACTAGATAGCATTAATGCTTATAATTTGAAGTCTTAGATTTACGCGTATATATTGTCGGTAAAGAGCTGCAGTTATACCCTCGGTATATACGGGTAGTCATGATACTTGGAACTATAAGGTAAATACCATCATGTCTAGGCCTCAAGCAAGTCAGGGTTCCATAGAACTGCGATACTTTCATTTGAAGACCCAATTACTAATTTACGAATTTTTCAGTTTGAATATCAATTTGTATGAATTATATCACACAATTACAACCTTTTTGTGCTTCTTGATAAATGTTTGACATATTTGGCTTCTCAGATGATCTTTATTAGCCAATTTGCTCTGATACCAACTGTGAGATCCCTGTCTCCACCGCGCAACGGATTTGGGGTACTAGCAGCGGAAGTAGCACATCGTGCGCGGGGCAAGGGTCTAATCCGTCGATTTATCCAAAATCGAAACCGAAAAAACTTCCTTTACCCGGAAAGCACGGGCGATTCCACCAGGATAACTCTTTACTCTAACGTAATCAAGATCATTACTGATCAAACTGATCCGACTGCACCTCTAACGGTACTTGGTCAGATCAAGGAAGAAACTTGCACTTGGATCATTGGGATCAACGCTTTTTTCCCCATCAAGAGGCACAGCCGTTGTTTCCTATCCATAGACTCAATTACTATCCGGGATTTACTTCATCTATCGTAATAATAGAATTTAAATCTCGATTTATGGATCCATCAGTCCAGCCTAACCCCATCCAGTCCCATGGGTTAGCCAACCTCCCAACCACTGTAGTGATGGGATCCAATTAGGAATTTGGTTAGGTTTTGTCCCGGGTACCAGGGAAAAGAGTTCCTAGGCCCCCTATCCGGAAGTTCATGCAAACATAAAACTAGTCACACCACTTACACACCCAATATGAAATTGTCTTTTTCTCAACATCAACTAACTTTCAAACAATCCTTTAATGAAACCATTATGTCACTGATGACAATCCTCAAAGTCTCTGGTTGAATCCTTATTTCCCATCATTCATTCTCATCGGTGTACTTATGGCATCATTGGCAACTAGAACGCTCACCACCTGTTCACTCAAGGGCCTTTTCCATAGTTCCTAGCTCATAGTAACCGGCAATATATTCATATAACAGAATGGAATCTCCATGGAAGATCAGCAAGATCAACCCACAGATCGATATAAAAGAGCCATGGACTCATCCGTTGAGGACCAGCAAGGTCAATCAACCAGATCTATGCCCGGTTTCAGAAAACAACTCTTACTCGTTGTTCCAATATCTTCCACGACGCACGTGTGGGTATCTTCGGAAACCCAGAGCCCGAGCACCGTATGGTCAGCACCCTCTAGGATCCTTCGGCAGGTGACCTAGCGCTTCACTCATAGGCCGCTTCCTTGGTCCCTCATCCACCGTACCGGAAGCTCACCATTTAAATCGAACCGAGGTTGGTCAAGACCTCGATCGACCTTGCTACACGAGACGTCCTCCATTGACTCTCCGTTAGCAGTTGCAACTTTATCAGTTCGGTCTTCATGACCTTAATCCTCAAGACGCAAAATGCTTCCCCAACATTCTTGACATAAAACAGTCATTTACAAACAGTCACAAAATATAGTTTCTATAACGAACTCTCGTCTTTCCACATTATCCACTCTCGAACCACATTACTTATTCCACATTCCATTCAATGTGTACTCATTCTCATCCATTCACTCATATAGACTACACATTATTTCACATACACCTTCACATGCATTATTCTACATACATATCCATGTTCGTACGCCCACATCATACTTCCAATTTCACATTCATACATACGCATCTACATGCATACAATCACATCCACATTCATACATCCATACTTCCATTTCCACTTCCACACATCCACATTCACATTCATACATCCACATTCACTTCCATACATCCACATTCACATGCATACATCCATTTTCACATTCTCATTCATACATCCACATTCACATACATACATCCACATCCGTATCTACATCCACACATCCACATCCACATCTTCATTCACATTCACATCCATACATCCACATCTACATACATACATCCATTTTTATCTCCTCATTCATACATCCACATCCACATACATACATACATACACATCCACATACATACATACACATCCGTATCTACATCCATACATCCACATCCACATACATACATACACATCCGTATCTACATCCATACATCCACATCCACATCCACATTCACATTCATACATACACATCTACATGCATACATCCACATCCACATTCATACATCCACACTGCCATTTCCACATCCACACATCCATATTCACATTCATACATCCATATCTACATTCATACACCCATATTACATCCATTCTCGCCCTGTCATATCCCATATACATCTTATCCCATCAGATACACTCTCTACCTCATCCCATACACATCTTAACACATCCTAACTCATCTTAACACATTCTATCACATCTCATATCTACATCCACATCCACATCCATATTCACATTCATACATACACATCTACATGCATACATCCACATCCACATTCATACATCCACACTGCCATTTCCACATCCACACATCCATATTCACATTCATACATCCATATCTACATTCATACACCCATATTACATCCATTCTCGCCCTAACATATCCCATATACATCTTATCCCATCAGATACACTCTCTACCTCATCCCATACACATCTTAACACATCCTAGCTCATCTTAACACATTCTATCACATCTCATACACCTCTTATCATATCCTATCATGTCTCATACACATCTTATCACATCTTTTCACATCTCATACACCTCTTATCACATCCTATTACTTCCCATACGCATCTTATCACATCTTATCACATCTCATACACCTCTTATCACATCCTATCACTTTCCATACCCATCTTATCACATATTATCACATCTCATACACCTCTTATCACATCTTATCACACTTCATATCTTTTTATAGAATACAAGAGAATTCTTATATTTGATATAAGATTTCTCTACACATTTATTTATGCATAAATTCCATTTAAGGAGACTAACACTTTTCGAAATAAAAATCAATCTTTTATGCATCTTCCTATGCATAAATTCATTTTAAATGAAAATGACACTTTTGAATTAAAATTCAATCTTTTATGCATCTTCCTATGCATAAACTCAATTTAAATGAGAATTGACACTTTTGAATTAAAAATCCATCTTTTATGCATCTTCCTATGCATAAATTCAATTTGGATGAGAATAACACTTTTGAATTGAAATTCCATTCTTTTATGCATCTTCCTATGCATAAATTCAATTTAGATGAGAATGACACTTTGAATTAAAAATCAATCTTTTATGCATCTTCTTATGCATAAATTCAATTTGGTAGGAATTACACTTCTAGAATAAAAGAATTTCTCTTATGCATCTAAGTTATGCATAAAATCCATTTATGATGAAAATAACACTTTTAGTATAAAAAGAATATCTTTTATGCATACCTCTATACATGAAATTCAATATGATAAAAGTAACACTTTTACAATAAAATAATCAACTTTTATGCATACCTCTATGCATGAAATTCAAATATGATAAAAGTCACACTTTTATAATAAAATAATCAACTTTTATGCATACCTCTATGCATGAAATTCAAATATGATCAAAGTCACACTTTTATAATAAAATAATCAACTTTTATGCATACCTCTATGCATGAAATCCAAATATGATAAAAGTCAAACTTTTATAATAAAATAATCAATTTTTATGCATACCTCTATGCATGAAATCCAAATATGATAAAAGCCACACTTTTATAATAAAATAATCAATTTTTATGCATACCTCTATGCATGAAATCCAAATATGATAAAAGTAACACTTTTATAATAAAATAATCAATTTTTATGCATACCTCTATGCATGAAATTCAAATATGATAAAAGTAACACTTTTATATTAAAATAATCAACTTTTATGCATACCTCTATGCATGAAATCCAAATATGATAAAAGAAACACTTTTATATTAAAATAATCAACTTTTATGCATACCTCTATGCATGAAATCCAAATATGATAAAAGAAACACTTTTATATTAAAATAATAATCTTTTATGCATACCTCTATGCATGAAATCCAATATGATAAAAGTAACACTTTTACAATAAAATAATCATCAATTATTCATAACATAAAAATTAATTTCTCCATGATTACAATAAAATTCTTTCAATTAATCTAGGATGATAATTCCTAGAATATGGTAGGAAGTTCTCTTTTCATGCTTTGAATGAAATTATTTTATGTGTAATTTTTATAAAAATTTTGCCATAGCTCCGCTACTATGACTGATAAATCTCAATTTATTTTGAAGGATAAAGCTTATCATTAAGGGAATGATTAGAATGATCCCTAATTGGATCATTAACCCAATAATGGATTGAATCATCAATATTCATGAAATACATAAACTAAAAGCATAGAAAAAAGCCATTAATTTGGCCTCAAGCATAGATTAATCTTGGATTAAGGAAAAGCTTTATGAAAAGCTTCATTTGGATTGAGAATGGGTCATGAGTATGACCATTTCTTGAGTGAGAGAGAGAAATTACATAAAAAAACCATTAGATTTAAGCATAAATGGAAATTTATGTAATTCTTTACTATCATTAATCAATTAACTTCAATAGCATTCATCAAATTATGTAATTCTTCACTACCATTCATCAATTAACTTCAATAGCATTCAAAAGCCATTCCAATTAAGCTTCTCAAGCTTGAGAGGGGTTGAGAAGAGAGAAACATTGAGAAATTATAGAAAAGATCAAAATTCACCAATTACCTTACAAATTACTTGATTCTTTATTCACGGTAGAGGCCCCCAACCAATCAATTGGTTTAGTATGTTGATGGAGCCACCAATGGGGATTGAAGAAAGAGGAAAGCTCCAATTTTCCCAATTTGGAGAGAATTTTAGAGAATAGTAGAAATTAGCATTATTTCAGCATAACTTTAGTATAGTAAAATTCTCCTATTTTTTTCAAAGGACTCATGTTCTATTTATAGGAGAGGGAAGATCTAACCAAAGCTAAGTGAATTCTAGAATTTTCCAGATTCAGTTTGGTTGAATTTGGACTAGATTTGGACCTAGTTTGGGGTGGTTGCAAGATCAGGGTGCCCAGTTTTGTCCAGTCAGGCACCCTGTAAACAATTTAAAAACAGGCATTTGTTTACCTTTAGTGGCTAATGTCTCCTAGTAAATGAAGGAATTTCGTTTCAAGTTCTTTTGTTGGAACATCATATTTTCAAAGTTGGAAATATAGCTGCATAATTTGATTAAGCATTAGATAGTCAAAAGTCCTCATTTTCTTAGGTACAAAGTCAATGTATACACCCTGTCCCAAATTTGAACTGATTCCATAAAATGCTAATATCTTTTATATATAAACTCATATGAGATTCCCACTTTGTACCTTATATCTTCACATAATATGGAGCTTAACTTGATTTTTCGAGAAAAATTTAAGATATTGGTCTATTTTCTTTAAATATTTCAAGGTCTTTAAAGTGTTATAATATACGCCATTTTTTGTACCCACAATAGCTACCACTTAAAATCCTCAATCTTGTAGATCAAAAGAGTGGTTAGATACTGAGACATTAGTAGAATGTGGTGGTTAGTAAAAATTACAAATCCAATGGTTGGATTTTTAATGATCTCTTTTTCAAAATTCTTTCAGACTATCAGAAGGCCTGCAAATATTAATAATCTAATTCGTAAAATTACATTTTTTGATGTGAATCATCTAAAACCTATAAGGACTAGTGTACTTGTAATGGTGCATCTATGGAAAAATAAATTGGATCACTCTAAGTATGGAAAGATCATTTGTTTATCATTTCATCATATTTTTGATTAATTTTGATTAATAAGACTAATTTATATTAATTTAAGTTATATTGGATTAATTTAAGGGCAAGCGTATTTTCTACTATTTGCTTGATCTCATTTTAAGTACCTTGCCCCCCAAAATTTGCTCTCCAAGCATTGTCCCAATCCAACATAAACTGGATAAAACTGGACACCCTGATCTTGCAACAACCCTTTGGTTACTTTTTGATTCGGTTTGGTTCCATTTTGATTTGGTTTGGTTTAAGAGAGAGGAGAGATAAAAATATCACATTATTTTTTAGTTTAAAACTCATTCAAGCATGTGAAGTATGCACCTCATTTAAGGGACTCCCGTTCCTGACATATGTGTCAAAATGGAATCATTATATCCAAAATATCTCATATTTTTGATATTACTCATAGTTTCTTACTAATAAACCTTGTACATAGTCAACTCTTCATCTTATGTGAGTATTTACTCATTTTTGGGTATCTTCTTTTACAAAATTGGATTTATCTCCTCCCCACACATGGATTGATCCTATTGGCCCACAGGAACCTTAATTGGACCATAATATAAAATTTCTGAAAATCTAGACCCTTAGGCTAAGGTCCTTTATACTCATTTCCAATTAATTTCAACTGTACATTGGAAAGTTCTTTTTGAATTTCTATTTCAGGGGAATTCATTTTTATAAGATGAGATATTTTTCTATCCAAAAATATTCAAAATCTGAATATTCTCTCTCTAGAATATTTTCTCTCTCTATGCCAAAACAGGCAAAGACAAGATCTCTTATATTTCTGAAGAGGGAATTGATTCATGGGAAAAAGCTGGACATTTTGAGAGGCTGGGGAGGAATCTTACATTCTCTCCCACTTGAAAAACGCGAGATGTCCTCATCTCGCAAACTTCGCGGATATCTTCGCAAGATGCACGAATATGAGACTTAGAGAAAAAATTTAATTAAGATTAACCACCAAGAAAAGTCTTAAAGAGAGCAAGATTGAAGACAAGAACAAGATTTCAACTTTATTCATTCTTGGAACATATACAGTAAAGATAGAAGAACTCTTTACACTTCCATAAGCCCGTCCATCATATGGTCACAAAAGCAGCACTCACAAGCTGCGTACGTATAAGGTAACTCATCTATGGGAATAATTCGGCTGGTTATTGCCGCACCTACCTCAGTGGTATGAGGTGATCTAACAAAAGGACCTCTGAGAGGCAAGCCAAAAATGGGGTAGAGGCATATCTTCTGATGAGGAAGAAAACACGCCAGTAAGAAGACCTACTCAGAAAACCCAATATGCCTTGATCTCATCACGCAATAGTATCGGGGACCCAAACCCAAAGCTTCAATAACCATAGCCAAGCGGACATTATTACGAAAGTGCTGTTGACCCCAGGGTGTTACCCTAGTTATGTCTTGATAGGTCCGCCATTTTGTCTGAGCTACAGAAGTTCCCAAGTGAGGGAAAAGTGAGCGCTCATACAGTTCTATAAAATCCTTCTTCACAGACTCGCTTGCGTCTTGAAGGTGAGAAATCATCATGGATAAAACCAATTCCTACTGCCAAGCCATGAAGGAGATTAAGAAGAAAGGAGATCGATGGAAGTAAGATTACTGCGAGCGCCAAGTAAAAGTTACGACTTATATAAAGGAAGGAGCTAGCGTAACTTAGAAGCCAACGGTATCTTGCCACTGAAGTTTTACCGTCTTTCCATGATTTGGTTTTGGCACATTTTTCTATAGAAGGCATTAAGAATTTTGAGATGAGGAGATAAAAGAAGTTTGTAGGCTAAGTCACCTACTTTCTTTGGTCCACAATATCTAGGGGATAACTACTTATACTCCCCGAGAGATAAAGACCTTCTTTTGGTCCGTACTCAATGAAGACCATATCTGCTTCTTTGAATTCTCTGAGTATCCTCTTCTTATCTATATACTTTTTCTGTCGATCCTGGATAGCTTTTATATCTTTATGAATTGCCTGCATCTGTTGCTCTATGTCGCCAAGCATTTGACTGGTCATCTCGACCCTAATCAATGGGTCGGAACTAGCTAATGGAGTTAAGTAATCTTGTCCGAGACGGACCCTGATTAGATTGGTATGAAGGAATTGGTCTCTGAATTTGGGTTCTAGACTTCCCTGTGCCCTTTTTATGGTAGGAGTTGGGCAGTCTTTGAATTGTTGACCAAAACCTTGGCATCCAAAACACCAGTTCTCACTTCTGAACTCATCGTTCTCAATCCTTAAAATAGGTGGGCTCCTGAGAAGTATTCTGGGGAAAGTGTCTTCCCTTTTTAAATAGAATCTTTCTTTTATTTTAGAGAGGGAAGGGAGATTCTTACTCCTGCATACCTCGAAGGCTGGGGGAGGAATCTTACATGCTCGATGGATCTGTCTCTGTCTCTGTCTCTGTCTCTCTCTGTCTCTTAGGCGCACCGTTACAAATAAAATAAAAAAAGAGTCATTTTTAATATTCATAAACCCCAAGTGTCAATTATCAATATCACACACGTCCATTATTTCTACACATGTGGGCTCATTTAAAGTTATTTAATCCTCACGCCACTATTAACGGTTCTCGTATTTGAGAGAGAGAGAGAGAGAGAGAGAGAGAGCATCCTGATTTTTCAAGAACCCACCACAGACAAATAGAGATTCCAGCGAGACAGATAGAAAGAGAGTCTAGCATCCACACCCATGTAACGAGAAAGCAAATGGCAATAGGTAAGTTTGCTTGCTCCTCTTTCTCTCTCTCTCTCTCTCTCACCAACACACACACAGACACACACTCAGATACACAGACACACAAACATGCATGCACAGACAGATACAATCTTTCAAACACACACACACACACACTCAGATACGTAGACACATAGACATGCATGCACAGACAGACACAATCTTTCACACACACACACACACACACTCAGATACCTAGACACACAAACAGACACAATCTTTCACACACACACACACACACACACACACACACACACATGGACACACAAAAACATGTAGGAACAGACGCACACTGTCTATTTCTCTCTCTCTCTCTCTCTCCCCTCACACACACACACACACACATAGAGCGAACCGTATACAACACAGACACACACATACAGTACACTCACAAAGAGAGAGAGAGAGAGAGAGAGAGAGAGAGAGAGAGAGAGAGAGAGAGGTTTGTGCAGTTGCATGCGATATGGCTCTCGTAAGGGTAATGGAGGTGCGTTATCGTGCCTAATTGCACACACATACAAACACATACATATACACTTATATCGCATCCACACACACACACAGAACCATATACAATAGAGAGACACACATACAATACACCCACAACAAGAGAGAGAGAGAGAGAGAGAGAGAGAGAGAGAGAGAGAGAGGAGTAATAGAGAGAGATTTAGAGATAGTAAGAGAGAGATAGATAAAGATTTAGGGAGTTAGTCAGAGAGAGAAAGAGTGAGAGATAGAGATAAAGTATTAGAGAAAGTAATTTAGAAAGAGTTAGTGAAAGAGTGTCTGTAATTTGTGCATTTTGGCACGATATGGCTCCTGTAATCAAGGATTTCATTAACGTCTTCACAATTTCGTGATCACATTAACAAAACCTATTATTAACATATTAAAATTGTGATCACATTGTATATTCACATGACCTGAGCAATGACCTGCCAAAACCTACTAGTCCCATAACCCCATCGGGCTTCTTTTGTTTTCCCGACGGGCCCGCCGAGAAAACAAAAGAAGCCCGGCGGGGTTCTACCATGTTTATAAACATTGCCCGACACCCACCATCATGCAACTTTTGGGGAGATAGTCCTTGTTTTGGGGGCGTGATATCTCTCCTCAAAGTACTTGTAGAGCTCTCGAGTTGCTAGAAGTGTCCTCTTGAGAAGAACGTCCTTATCTTAGAGGCTGTCGTCTTTCCTTGTAGGCACTCCTAAGGCTATTGAGCCACTCGTCCTTAGTTCTTTGAATTGGGGGCAGGGTGTGGTTCGTAGCTCATACTTGCGGAGATTTAGGGACAAAGTTGGAGTCATTCAGCTTTGCATTTGAGCTATGTAGGTAATCTACCTCATTCTGCTTTATGAATGGTTTGATGGAGCCAAGAGTCCTGCTTAGGGGCTTGTATTGGTTCTTGATACTTGATATAGTTTAGAGTAGACAAGGGTCTATTGGCCTATACTAGAGTATTGGGCAAGCATAGATCTTTGATTTTCTTTGTGAATGTTAGAGAAGGTCTATTGTCCTATACTAGAGTATTGGGCAAGCATAGATCTTTGATTGTGTAAAGTATCCTTAATTGGGTACAAAAGGCATCCTTTATTGGGGGTGCAATGTGCATTGTATGCATGCTAGTCTCGAGATATGTGTTTGTCAAGATAGTTTTGAAGTAGTTTGTCTGCTGATGTATGTTTTGTAATACGTGAGTGACTTTGTTATTTTTTCATTTGTGTATTCATTGTTATATGCTTGCTTGAATAGGTTATTTTAGATGGAGGACAATGTTGGATCCAGTGATACCTCCAATAGAGTCCAAATAGTAGGAAAAAAAAGGCACCTGGGATAGAGTGGCAATATGCAATTAATGTCGGTGAGCGATCGATTCATAGATTGGAAGTGTAAGCTATGCCGCCACGTAGTAAAATCAAGTGAGGCGCCTCGACTAAGAGAACAGTTTTTAGGCGGAGCGAAGAAAAAGTCATGTACCCACCCCTCTGCACCTGCAGTGGCCAAACGCATAAGAGAAGAAATTCAAAAGAAAGATGCAAGAAAGCATTACACTCCTACCGTTAATGTATCAAGGCAGCAAGAACACTGTTGTTCTTATCATCAAACTCCGGCTACATCGCCTGCTTGTACTCCGAACGTCAATGTGCAACCAGAAAGTAATCTACCCAGTGCATCTTCCTGCAAGCGAAACTTTGACGTAGGAAATATACCCATGCGTCAAACTTCATTGCAAGAAAGCCTACGTCAAGGTCGGCTGGATGATGCACAACTCGCCCTTGCTGAAGCGATTTACTTTTCTGGGACTGCTATGATGATGGTGGACAGTGAGCATTGGAAGAGAGCATGGAAGATAATTGGTGAGTTTGGACCAGGGTTTTCACCGCCTACGTACCATGCTATGCAAAATGATCTATTAGAGAAATGTTATGCGCAAGTAAAAGAACGTGTACAAAGAATAATTCTTAGCAATATAGAGCTTTCTGGATGTAGTATAGTAAGTGATGGATGGTTCAATGTACAAAGAAAACCATTAATTAATATAATGGTTATTTCACCTAGAGGTGAGACTTTCATCCGTGCCGTGGATTCTGCTGGTTCAATCAAAACTCAGGCTTACATTACTCAAGTCATTGGCTCTGTGATAGAGGAAGTGGGTGCCAAAAATGTAGTTCAAATTGTCATGGACAATGTAAAGAATTGCAAGAATGCATCCAAAATCCTAAAGCGGCACTATCCACATGTTTTTCCAGTAGGCTGTAATACTCATAGTTTGAATCTTGTATTAAAAGATTGGTATAAAAGTGATGATACCAAATGGTTTGCCTCAATCGTCGTCGACACTGCTTGCAAGCTTGTGAGATTCATGCTCTAGAGACCGAGAGTGTTAGATATTTTTCGACCTCGCATGTCAGTTATGTTAAAGCTTCCAGCGGAGACTAGGTTTTGCACTCGCTTTTACACTTTTGAGTCTCTTCTTCGAAATAAAGATGCTGTTTGCGAAACATTTACATGCATGACATTGCATGACTGGGAGAGCACTCAACCTGAAAAAGTGAAAGAGAAAATCAAAGTCTTGAAGGCAGCGCTTACGAGAAGAAGTTGGTGGAACAGTGTGATGGATGCATACCATGTAATGATGCCTGTTATGTATGCCATACGAAATCTTGATCAAAGAGCGCCTAATCTCAGAAAAGCATGGATGCAATGGTGGACTGTCCAGCAGAGTTTGGATTGTCCTGAGAAATTAGATCATTCAGTGGTGGAAAGGTAATGGCGTGTACCATTCTCCAGTAGACAAAGAAAAGTCCTATTGAAGTACTTCCATGCTAGATGGATTGGAGCGCATTCACCACAACACAGTGTTGCTTACATGCTAGATCCTAAATACTGGAATATGGATTTGATGTCCAACGTTGAGGTGATTCAAGATTTTTATAAAGTGGTAAACACTTTTTATAATAATGTTGATGATCGTGTAAAGTGCATAAAGGAGATGACCTCATTTCGATTGAAAGAGGGTCTATTTTCCAACTCCCTTGTTCAACAAATGGCTAAAGAGCAGCCTGCATGGAAGTGGTGGATGATGAATGGTGGTGAGCACTATGCTTTATTGCGCAACCTTGCGATGAAGGTTCTAAGTCAGTGCTCTTCAAACTCAAGCTCAGAAAGAAACTAGAGCATGTACAAATATATTCATAGAACTATTCGCAATCGACTTCTTGCAGATCGAGTAGATAAACTTGTTTACATGTATTGCAATGAAAAGATCTTGCGAGACATAGAAAGCGAAAAGTATGAAGAAGATATGCCCAGATGGATGTACGATTGTGATGATGTAGTAGACGAGAACTTTGATGTTGGACGTACATCATGCACTAGCCTTGAGATAGAAGACAATTTGGACATTGACTTAGATGAGCTTAATTTAGCAGACGAGAGGGTAAATGGTGAAAGAATTTTGGAGCAAGATACTGACATAGAGGAAGAAGCCATTTCATTAATTTCATAAAAAATACTTGTACAAATGATTGTATTTGGAGAAATTTTCAATACAAAAGTAGGATTTATTTATTTTTTAGCTTTCATCTTGAAATAAATTGCGAATTGCACTAGGAATTGCATCTAAAGGTCCTGGTGGTTTATATTCGCTAGCCATGCCTAACATTGTATAAATACCTTGATTTATTGGGACACTGCACAATGCACATGTGGAAATACTTTGCATGTGCCTCACTAAATATATTAAGTGGTAGTAGTGTCCACAGGGCAGTATATACTGGCCACTCCACCCATCGAATACTTTGTAACATATAGCCTCAGCAGCAAAAACTCCCACAAGATCAGGATGTACCAAAAAATGAGAGATGTGGTTCCCTTGGCGCATAGGAGCTATACGCGAAGAGAGGGTCTGTACATCTTGGCTGATCTTTGTGAGCTTCTCTTGAATCCCTCTATTGGCCGGGGAGGAGTTGACGCTTGAGATAATCGTACAGCTTCTTTCTCCTTCTCTGCTAGCTGTGCCCCTAAGCTTTGTTTGACCTTGTTTAACTCAAATCCAGTGCCCTCCACCATGAGAGCAAGTTCCTCCCTTGTGAATGTCTGTCTCTTCATGTATGTCGTGGGTGTTGATAGTGTCCTCTCTGGAGGCGAAGTCCACTGGAGTTTCTAGGAATAATTTTGCATATAGCATCTTAGCAAAATAGAGTGGAGCGTCGGCGTTATGGAGAGGACGACCGTACACCTCCAAGAAAATGCGCTCGGCATTAATTTTGATATCATTATAAGTGCAACGCGAAACCTTCCATCTTCCCTTCTTAATCTCGCCATCTGAACATGGCCATATTTCCTTGATCATCTCTGTGGTTACGCGTTTATTTGTGTCTTTCCATTGGGCATAAGTAGGATTTGTCCATTTCGACAACCTGCATGCTGTTCTCGTAGCTTCACGGGCTGTCAGTCCATGTGCAAGGGCCTTCATTCGCTCATATGCCTTCTTGGCTAACTCTTGATGCTCATTTGCTTGTGCTTCTGCCATATCTGCATGAACGTAAATGACTTAAGGATTTTAATGAACTATAAAGATCAACGTAAGATAAATTGACCATTACCCTCAAAAACTTAAAGTTTGACACCACGAGATGAGATATGAATTGCAAAGACTGAATGAGAAATATCCACTTGACTCAGAGAATATTTCAAACAATGCGCGCACATCAAATTTTGAAGAGAAAACATAAACTTGAGGAGAGAGAGATTGGAAAGACTCAATGAGAAAATATTTCAAACAGTGCGCACATATCAAATTTTGAAGAGAGACAAACAAAGAGCCATTCTTGAAACTAAATCTCCTGATACTGTTAAATTACAAAATTGGGGTGAATGACATCGATAGCTCTACAAGAGGACGTTGTGCCCTCACCGGGTCAGTATTTAGTGATCTAAAAAATTATGCTACTTGCAAAACAGTTTTTCGCTCGTCGCGATTAGGTAGACACATCCAATTTTTGACTCTATAAATAATAGTATCCATGGTGACTTTGTCATAGGAACTATTGTCCATCCACAACTCTTGTACTTTCTGCCAAAAGTCATATAAAATTTATAATAAATACCCTAAAGCAAAAACATCAGATGCAAGAGTGTATGCATCTGCCCAAAACGGATCAAAAATTTTCGAGGCTATCCACGGCCGTTTATTTCGCTCTCTGTCTGCGTCGTAGGAGACCGCCTCTGCCACCTTCTCGGGGTTCTTACTTGCTTCAAATACAAAATTGAGAGACATCTATTTTTTGGGCACTCTCAGCAGTAACCCCCAATCGATAATACCTACGCATGGCTTCAACTCTTTTGTAAAATCCAACACTACATTGAATGGATGTAGGTCGGTATATACAATCCCTACCAAATGTGCTGCTGCTAGACCTTCCACCAGGGCATGCATAATATGTGGCATGGTTATTACTATTTGTTTTATTTTAGAAAGTTCTAGATGACTTAAAGGAATATTATCGGGCGGGGGTTTTCTCCATCCTCGATCCAAACAGAAAATTACTCTGGTGAACTCACTGAATCTGAAGGGGACCTTCAGAAGAGTATCACCAAGCGAGCCACCATTATAGTATGGGAAAATAGTGATCCAAGGAGATTCTTTTGTGAAGGCAATACACCTGACAATTGATGGGTGTAGAACCTGCATGCCCTGCTCTACCTGGAAGCTCTCAAACTTGGCGCTGCCTTCTCCTTTGTAGTGCTTTCCGCAAAAAGTAATGTGCTCTGGCAAAAATGATATACCTCTAATTGTATACTCTTTTACTGTGCCAAAAACACCAGAGCCTATTGTTCCCCCTTTGACCAGAGCCTCGTGCGGGACGCCAATGAGGTGTGTGTACATAGAATTGTAGATTGTGCGATTAATGGCACCCGTCCCACTCGCATCTGGCTGGTTGGACGTTGCAACGACGTCCTGGGCAATGCGCACTCTTTTGGGGAGTGAGTCTGCATCCAATACCTTCATGCTCTTGCTCTTGGCTCTTTGCTTGCTCCATACAGTGTCCCATAACTGTAGACGATGCATATTAGCTTGAGGCGGGGCAGAATCTCTAAGATCATTGCATGCTACACGCATGCTCCCCAAAATAGTTCATGTTATATGTTGATGGTTGAAGTCTGCTATCTTTTGTCTATCAAGCAACTCAGTGTTGCCTCCGCTTCGAAGTCGACGCTGTGCATTTTCCCATATCTGCTCTAATAGATCTCGCATGAGTATCTCAGACTCATTGATCTTTTTGATGATGTCTTCTGAACATTGTGACACTGCGATGACTGCTTCAATGCGAATTGCTTGTAGAATGATTTTACGCTCTTCAGGGGAAAGCATGGTAGTCGTCTTCGCAAATCTAGGAAATATCACTAAACACAACAAAAACGGAATATCAAACAACATTACTGAAATCAACATCAAGCAATACATCATCGAACATGAGAGAACCGCAACAAGTGTATCGTTACTTATCAATGATCAAACAAAAACGAAATATCAAATAATATTACTGAATTCAACATCATGCAATACATCATCAAACGTGAGACAACCACAACAAGTGTATCATTACTTATCAATGATCAAACAAAAATGGAATATCAAACAATATTACTGAACTCAACATCATGCAATACATTATCGAACATGAGACAACCGCAACAAGTGCATCATTACTTATCAATGTTCATCGAACGTGAGACAATCGCAACAACTGTATCATTACTTATCAATGATCGAACAAGTACATCAGACATAAGCTTCTATACATAATCACTAGAGAGCACTCCTCATTTACACACCTATGGTGCACAGAGAGAGAGAGAGAGAGAGAGAGAGAGAGAGAGTTGTGAAGTGTATCGAGAGAGAGAGAGAGAGAGAGTTGTGAAGTGTATCATGAGAGAGAGAGAGAGGGGGGGAGGAAGAGAGAGAGTCGTGTGACAGATAGAGAGAGGAAAATTAGATGACATTTTCAATAGTTTTGTGAGTTCCTAAAGAGAGAAAAATAATGTTTAGTATTGTTTTATATTTTAAGAAAATAGAGGGAGAAAAGGTAATTTGTTAGGGATTATGTATATTTTAAGAGAAAAAAAAGAACTCATCTACACACCTGTCGTGGTGACAGAGAGAGAGAGAGAGAGAGAGTTGTGAAGTGTATCATGAGAGAGAAAGAGAGAGAGAGAGTTGTGAAGTGTATCATGAGAGAGAGAGAGAGAGATTCATTTTTACAAGTCACGACATCATGAAATTAAACTTAAAGAAATATGATGTAAACTTTGATCCATGAAATACTCATGCCGCGTTACCAACCAAGTATCGCATGGATCACACACAATAAAAACAATACAAGCCGCATCAAGCAAATTGACGACATTTTTCCGACCGCGTTAACGATCAAATGCCGCAATATGCAAAAAACAATATATGCACTAGTCGGACGACACCAACTTGCCGCGTTAACGCCAAAATGCCGCCCGAATCTATGGGAATACGAATAGGATACGAACATACACTGGCCGCGTTACCGACCATATGCCCACATTTAACAAAGGGAAGGGAAGGGAAGGTGACATCCAAGGATTTAATATTCACGTGATCACAAGATTTTTGTGATAATAACACATGTGAACAAGTTATTCACATATTCTCATGTTTTCGTTCACAAAAATAACAGGTCACTTGCCATTTGGGAACCCCTTAAAAGCTTGGCTACACATGGGAATAAGCTATTCACATGTTCTCATGTTACCATCTTCACATAATAGCAGGTGAGTGGCCACCTAAGAAGATTTTTTATGCCCGACAAAGATAAGCTTTTTAGGCCCTTGTGAAAGCTTTGTGAATATAACATGTGATCACAAGATTTTTTGTGTTATTAACATGTTCACATGTTCTCGTTTACGTCAGTGAAATCCCTGGTGACATAACGATACTATGCTTGCCGCGTTACCGACTAGTATCGCTACGGCATGCCATACTTACCATAGGACACAAACCAGCCGCGTTACCGACTATGTGCCCCATGATAAGCACCATTCTGAAGAATGGCCTTACACACACACACCCCTCGTGTGGCGGACCACCCACATCCTGCCGCGCATTACGACCATGGGCGGCTGCCCGCATGAACACACACACCCACAATTGTCATTACCTGTGTATACTGTCAGTAATGAACTCCCAAAGGGCCCCCCAGGCCCGTGTATATACAAAAATGTAGCCCGCCGGGCTAAATGACGACCCCGGCGGGCCTGCCGGGGATATAATGTTCCCGACGGGACCGATGTCGTGCCATGGCACGTCTATGGTGTGAAACCATGCATATGAGGCCATTAAATGCAAATCCAGATGCATGGGATTAAGTGCCATGACTTGAGTCATTATATGATGCTACGTACATATGTTCATATTGTAAATGAGGTTCAATAAGACGAGCTGAGACTGAGCCAGGTCTCAAAGCCTCTGTACATAAGTGTGGTGTGAATCATGGAGTTTTTATGCTTATGGTAAACCTTGAAGTAGCACAAATTATCAATGAACCAAAGGCAGCATCACTTCCTTATGGGGCTAACAACAAAGAGGGATTAGTTGCAGTTTTTGATCTTGATGGAGGCATAAGAAAGACTGAAGGACCAGCAACTGATCACTTCTAGAGAGGGAGTAGATAATATGGTTGAAGATGCATCCATGCAAAATGGCATTATGAACATTTCTTCTGGGCTACGCTTCACCAAAGCATATGTCACTCATCCTGAAGTAAAGTGCACATTCAATTTGGAGATAATCGGGCTGAAAAAGAATCCCAATGGTCCCATGTACACATCTTTTGGTGTAATGACAAAAGGAACCGTGATAGAGATGAATGTGAGTGAGCTTGGTCTAGTAACTCCGACTGGTAAAGTGGTGTGGGGCAAGTACGCACAAGTCATAAATAACCCTGAGAATGATGGCTATATCAATGCTGTTTTACTAGTGTAACAGCTATACCCATGGAGAGGTATCACGGTTTCATAGTAAGGCCGTCCATATACACCCTTGTGAAAATGTTGGGCAAGTGTGGATATATTTCTGAAGCAGAAGATGTGTTTGAAGGATTGTTTAAGCGTGACATGGTATCATGGAATGTGATGCTCTCAGCATATGTTGAACGAGGCGAAGGGAGTGATGACAACAGGGTCACTGACATCTTTCATATTATACAATCTGACAGTGGGTTCAAGTGTTTCTACTCTTTCAAGCCTCTACACAGCAGCCATGAGAGCAGTTGGTGCTAGCCAGCGTGTGTTCCAGCTTCTAGATCGTGTTTCAACAATGCCCCAGCCAGGAAACAAGTGTCCTTTAGGTACTTGCACTAGCAATTGTTCCAACAATCTCTATAGCATTAAGAGCATTCGGCCGCTATCTTCGGAAGCTCTCAAACAAAACTCAAGCAGCAGCAGCATTAGCTACATCCATTGCTGAGGAATCATTTGGCGCAGTTCGTACAGTGAGGTCTTTTGCCAAGGAAGGTTTTGAATGCTGTCGATATGGAGAGAAAGTGGAAGTACGCCTAGCAGAGGCAGCAGCTGTAGACGCAAGGTGGTGGCTTGCGTGGAAAAAATACGAAGGCTTCTCTTTTAAAAAATGGAATATCCGAATATTAAGCAAAAATAAAAGGAGGCGCAGCGTATTTCGAATGGGAAATCCGAGTTTTCGGCTGCAAAAGTGAAGGGAGCCCGAATCTCTTGCGAGAAAAATCTGGAAAAACCAGAGAGACGCAGATACGAAGAGAGGGAATATGCAGAAATAGGGGGTGAAAGAAAAAACGAGAGTGGGAATTTTGCAGAATATTTCATTTAGTGAGGATAACTTCTGTTCAAGCCTTGTAGGGGTTTGAATTAGAGAGGAATTGAAGCTCCATCCCAGTGATACGCTTCCTAAAAAATTCGAAAAAATGAAGTGATGCGCTGCAAATTTCATGCAAAGTACGACTGGCTGGCGAATCTGATGCTACAACCCCTTGTGAACAAAGTAGAGGACTTCATAGAAGCAAAGGCTGGTGCATCCTTTGTGGCTATCGGCGGCTACTATTCAATTGAAGGTTCTCATTCAAGCTCCGTCTTTGATGCAACACATATTATGGTGAGATGAACTGCTGTATTGATGATCAAAACATGAAAGAAATCGCCCTATGAAGGAGAGGAAAATCATGGAGACTCAAAAATAAAATGATACTGATTTCCACATAAAAAAGGCGTCTTGGATTTTGCTAGCCTTATACCCTTTAATGATATGTTCATGTAAAGTATAATCCCACTCCTTCTCACTAATAGCACGGCAACACAAGAAAGAGTCTTGGTATATGAAAATAGAAAAGTACAAAGAGTTTCTGGGACTTGGATTTTATTTTGTAAAAAGCTACTTGGATGGATTTTGGATTCTAGACATGGAGGTTTTTTAAAATCACATGAATTTGCTGTACATATGCCATATGTCATCTTTTCCTTTGTGAGTTGTTGGAATCTGAAAGCAGGTTTTCATGAGATCAAGAGACATCTTGAAATGATGGAGTTGGCAATATATGATATATGTGATGTGAATGGTCACATGTATATGGAAATCTTTTGTAGATTGTGTTATGCCTACATGTGATATGTTTGAGGCATTTGGAAAAAGAGTCAGGAGATCTATGCTTGGAACTGGTCATGCTCTTGACACACAATTTATGTGCAATCATCAAGCTGAATTTGGGGATGTATTGAAGTGAATTGGCACATGTACATGTCATCAAAAATGAGATGTCTTATTCCCCTTGAAGAGTTATGTGTTTTTGTTTCCTTGCTGGAATTTGAAGCCACTCTCGCACTTGCCCAGCGATACCGCAAATGTCACGACAGCTTTTGGTGAACCCAACGTGAAACTGCTGGGGTGAGAGTGTGGTGAAATACACAGGGAAGCTATGGCTGAGAATCCTGAGGGACAAGGGGTTCATTTTGACCCCGGGGTTATGCAAATGTTTCAGATGTTTACTATGTATATGCAACAGCAGCAGCAAGCTACTGAGAGGGGGCAAATTTCCACGACTAAAGCACTGCAGTCAATTGTGAAAAAGGTGGATCAATTTGATGGTAAGGACATCACAAAGTACCTGCGCAATTACACAAAGAAAATGGAGCTAAACAGGGTGATTGAGGAGGATATGGTTCGAAGCTTTGAGCTGGTATGTGTTCCTGAAATAAGAGAGCGCATAAGAGGATTACAGGCAGCACATGGTGGCAGAAATTGGGAGGAGTTCAAGCTTGCTTTAAAGGATGATTATTTCATGGAGGATTCCGAGCGGGTGACCAAGCGAACTTTCTTGGAATGGGTCACAAAACCCAAAATGGGAATTTCTGCCACAGAGTTGCTAAGAGAGTTTGAGAAGCGCTATGCCCAGCTATCAAGGATTGAGCGCACAACCTTGGACAGGGAAAAAACAGAGCTCTTCTTACAAGCAGCTGGGAAAGATCTCCAAGAAAAACTGGAAATTCTCCTTAAGGATAAGAATACAGAGCAGGGGCTAAAGAATGATTGGAATGATGTCGAGGATGCAGTCACCATGCTAGCAAAGCGGCAGCGAAGGAGGGATAAAATGGTGATGAGCTCGGCAACCCCTATAACTGTTGTTACCCCTGAGAATCTACCAAAACCAGCTGCTGCAATCCCAAAGGTAGAAGGGCCAATGGAAGAGCTTAATTAAGGGCATGCGAGACCTAAAATTGAAGATGTCTAGGATTGAAGAAAAAGGGCTACCATTAGGGCAGGTTTCTATGCAAAGGCCTCGAAGCAAAGAAGGGTTTACATTCATATGTATATGGTGTGATGACCCAGAACATGCAAAGAAAGACTGTGCTAGCTATAAAGAAGCCCTCAGAAATCAACTTGTGTTTTTCAAAGATGGGAAAATCCACCTTACAGAGACTGGTCTTCCATTAAGCACAAACTTTGGAAAAGGAGGGATGAAAAAGCTGGTTGAAGACATGGTTGCTGGACATGCCTTCCTTATGGTTTAGGCAGCAACCTATGGGTTAAAGGTTGGTCAATCAAAACAGGAATCTGAGAATGATGAAGACTATGAGAATGAAGATTTTTGGCCATCAACAATGGAGCTAATTGCTTCAAAGAAGGTGTCTAAACAGGCTTTGTATGAGGCAGGTGACTGTATACGTCTTGAGACTGGATGGGAAGAGCCTGTGGATTCTTTATCTGTTCATGCCTATATTGTAAAATGCCAGAATAATGAGGCACAGGTAGAGGAAAAGCGTAAGAGGGAAAATGAGGAAGGAGGGTCATCAAAAAGGGTCACCCGTGGTAGTGAAAAGAAGATCCTGGGCCATCACATATGCCTTCGCCGCATAGCAGACCTCAACAGGAAGTATCAATGGAAGAAGTGCCAGCAAAAATGAAGCATGAGAAGGAGAAGGGTAAAGGGAAAAGTCCACTCTACAAGCTTCAATCTGATATTGAAGCCGCAACAGACCTCAAAAAGGTGCTTGAAGAGAGGATTCTAAACAGTAGGGTGGAATTTACACTTGGGGATTGCAAAGAAAGAATTCCATGATGAGATAATTGATATTATACGAAGGAAAAGGTAGTCCATAATTGAATCTATTCCATCACAAGGGGAGGCAAGCACTTCCAAGACTCATGGAGTACAGGTACAGCAAAAGGAAGAGAGAGAGAATGTGGTGGAATGTAATCACTCTGCTGAAGGGGCACGACAAGTGCGCTTTGTGGATGAGGATGATGAAAAAGAAGTTCTTGTACAAAGAGTCATTACTCCAGGAGACATTGGGCAAGGGCCACCACTGAAACCCTTGTCAAGATAGGTGACTTGGAAGAGCTGTATGTCGCTCTAATTGATCATGGGTCTGAAATAAATCTTATGGCTAAAAATCTCTACAACAAATGTAAGTGGCCAATGGATGTAGATCATGGGTGGATGATTAAAGCAGCTAATAACTCATCTGGAGAGCTCTATGCAGCCTGTCCAAATGTAAGGGTAACTATAGGGGATGTGAAAGATGATCAGAACTTCTTTGTTCAGGAGATGTCATCGTATCCCCTCATCCTTGGGCAACCCTACATTACAGCTGTGAGGATGGAAACAAAAGTTTTGGATGATGGCTTGGCATATGCAAGAATAAGGAGTAAAGATGGCAAGAAAGCTATTCAGTTCTTGACAGTTTGCATTAACCATGAAAGGAACCGTGAGTCTCTTCGAGCACAGTCACTCCCAAAGATAAACAGAGAATTCATGAACTACAGGGAGATGAGGGATTTTGGCCAGGTGCCATTGTAAAGCGGGATTCCAATGGTACAAGGGAAAATAAGTTCTCGCAGGACTCAATCAATGTAAATAACTTTTCATCAAATTTTCAGGGATTTTCTAGCTATGGGTCACTGGTCTTTGTAAAAAGCAAGGATTTGAAGCGTGGCATGCGTCGACATGTACGAAATGAACAAAAAAGTTTTGAGCAGTGTGGTCTTTTGGAGAAGAATGAGTTTATTTCAGGGGTGCTTGATGAGGTGTCATTTGTGGATACTACGGGTGTGCTTTTTGCTATGGAAAGAGCATGCTTACAGGGTGGAAATGAGATGATAGAGGTGTCATCTGTGGGGATGTATGATATAATCCGGGAATTTGAAGGAATGGAATGTAAAAACATGAATTGTGAGATGGATGCTCATGTTGATACAAAGTATAAAACGGTTGCAAAGAAGGTGAAACCAGTTGCCTTGCCCTTGCCACTAGGAAGCAAGGAGAAAATAGATGAAGCCTCTATGCAACCGAATCTCAGAGATCCAAAGAAAATTGGGCATAAGTTTACACAGGAAACCCTAAAAGAGCTGAAGATTGGTGAAAAGGATTTTCTGTTGCCAGTTGAAAAGGAATGCTTTGAGGAGATGCTTGTAAAACATGGGAAAGCCTTTGCTTTTCAGTCGCATGAGATAGGCTGTGTTGATCCAAGCGTAACAGCGCCAATGGTGATCTTCACTGTTCCACATGTGCCCTGGAACCTGCGGTCGATTCCAGTACCAAAGGCTCTCTTGCCAAAGCTGATGGAATTACTAAAAGAAAAGATCAGGATGGGAATTTTGGAGCCATCATGTGCTCCATATTCCAACAGATGGTTTACCGTGCCAAAGAAAAATGGAACATTGCGCTTCATTCAAGACATGCAACCTGTAAACAAGGTCACAATCAAGAATGTGGGAGCAGGTCCCCGATTGTGGATGAGTTTGCAAAAGCATTTGCAGGGAAAGCTATATACTCTATGGGTGATCTGTATTCGGGATATGATCAGTTCCAGCTGGGGATATACAAAGCAAGGACTTGACCACAATGAAAACTCCTTTGGGATTGGTAAGGATGTGTACCTTACCAAACAGGCAGCCACTAACTCAGTGGCGCATATGATGAATGGAATGAATAAAGTCTTGCGAGACTTCATACCACAAATAACTATGCCTTTTCTGGATGATGTGCCAATAAAAGGCTGTGATGAGAAAGATAAAGATGGGGATTTGGATTCGAGGGGGTGCCGCAAGTTTGTGGCAAATCATATAAAAGATTGTGATATGATTCTATCCAGACTTGAAGAGGTGAATCTTACTTTGTCTGGATTGAAATTCGTGTTTGGGGTTGGTGAAGTGCTAATCGTGGGGCATCTTTGTAGTACTAATGGACGCCGACCTTGTCCAGCCAAGATAGATGCAATACAAAGAATGAAAGAGATATGCATTAATGTTACAGAGCTAAGGAGATTTCTTGGGACATGTGTCTTTTATGTTATATGGATCCCACATTATGCACATGTAGCAGATCCTCTTTATCAACTTTTGAGGAAAAATCCAAAATTTTTGTGGAGTGTAGTACATATTAAAGCTATGCGGAAGCTGAAATGTTTGCTCCAATCATCACCTACTCTAAGAAAGGCAGATTATGAGTGTGGCAGGCCTGTGATTGTTACAGTTGATACTAGTCCTATTGGGATAGGATGGGCAGTAGGGCAAGATGATGAGGATGATCACAGGTATGTAATCAGATTTGGAGCAAAGGTATTAAGCATTCATGAGCGAAAATATCCACAGATCAAGAGGGAGTTATGAGGAATAGTCACTCCTCTAAAATGTGAAAAAGAATATCTTATTGGGACATCTGTACTTGTGGAAACTGATTGCTTGCCACTCCTCGGGATGATTGCAAGCTGCACCACTCCAGATATCGCTATGCTTAGGTGGATTGCCTATATCAAGTCACTAAATCTTGAGTTTGAGCATATTGCAGGAAAAGATAACCCAATTGCAGATATGCTATCAAGAGCCAGGTATGAAGATGAAGAAGGGATGATTAGTGACATTGATGATGTAGGTACAAAGTTCTATACTACTGCATATGCAAAAGGGAACCATACTTGCTTATCAAATGCACTTGAGTCTTTTATTGAGGAAATGTATGAAGGAGATTGGTTGCTTATTGGTCAATACTTGAGTACTTTGACAAGACAGGAAAATTGGTCTGATTCAGAGTTTAAGAGGATCCGCAGAAAAGCATATGGGTATTTTCTAAAGGATGGGTACCTGTGGAAGCATCCTAAGCAGAGGAATGCTATGCCACAGATAGTCATATGTGATAAAGAGACTCAAGGGAAGCTCATAAAAGAATTCCATGAAAGTCTCTGGGCTGGACATCGAAGTGTGTGGGCCACCTTTACCAAAATAAAGGAAAGATATTGGTGGAAAGGAATGTACAAGGATGTTTCCCAATATGTGGAAACATGCATGGTATGTCAAATGTACTCAAATGTGCGACATCGTGATGGCTTGCAACCAACTTACCCACCTGCCATGCACTACAAATGGGTAGTGGATCTAGTTACAATGCCTTTGGGAATTTGGCAGATGCGGTACATAGCACTTGCAAGAGAAGATTTGACAAATCAGGTGGCAGGGCGTGCTCTTAGAACAAAGAGTACGGAAACAGTATGCAAATTTCTTTTGGAAGATGTGATTTGCCGGTATGGTTGTGTTGGGAAAATAACAGCTCTAACAGGGGTGAGCTAGATGTTGAAGAAGAAAGGGAATTCTTCTCTAGAATTGGCCTTAACATGTGCCTACAACCCTGAGGGCAACGGTAAAAGTGAGCGAGGACATCCTCCAATCATTAAAGCTTTGGCTAAGGCATGCAGAGGAGAATGCGAGAGTGGCCAAGGCTGCTACCATATGCTTTGTGGGCTGACCGTACAACTCATAGCTCAGTGAAAGGATACATGCCTGTAGAATTAATGTATGGTCAGAAGCCAGTAATGCCAGTTGAAGAAGTAGTTCCAACTTGGAATGTATTACCCTGGATGGAAGAATTGAATAGGGAAGACCCTTACATTGCAAATAAGGCAGCCGAAGAGGAGGCCTGAAGATGTAGAGCTTGCTAAAGCTCATTTAAAAGATGCAAGGTTGAAAAATAAAGAAAGATTTGATAGAAGACACAGACTCCGGCCAAAGCCTATTGAAGAAGGTGATTGGGTCCTAATGTATGATAGTAGTCTTGACAACCAGTTCACTGTGCAAAGAAAGTTTGCAAAAAGATGGTTTGGTCCTTACATTGTCAAGCATGTGCATGGAAATGCCACGTATACCCTGTGTGAGCTTGATGGAACAGAGATAAAGAATCTTGTAGCACGCAAAAGGATCAAGATATTTAAAAGAAGGCATGACAGTGATCCTTTTAATTCACAGGAGACTCAGGATGAGAGGCTTGACAGTGATAGTATGGATATGGTTGAAGAGGAAAAGGATGATCTTCCTGGTAATGTAGAAGATGAAGACGACATCCAGATATATGTGGATCTTGATGATCATTTGGCACATACCAGAGGATGTGCAGGTTTAGAGGGGGTGGATGTCATGCCATGGCACGTCTATGGTGTGAAACCATGCATATGAGGCCATTAAATGCAAATCCAGATGCATGGGATTAAGTGCCATGACTTGAGTCATTATATGATGCCTAAGTACATATGTTCATATTGCAAATGAGGTTCAATAAGACGAGCTGAGACTGAGCCAGGTCTCAAAGCCTCCGTACATAAGTGTGGTGTGAATCATGGAGTTTTTATGCTTATGGTAAACCTTGAGGTAGCACAAATTATCAATGAACCAAAGGCAGCATCACTTCCTTATGGGGCTAACAACAAAGAGGGATTAGTTACAGTTTTTGATCTTGATGGAGGCATAAGAAAGACTGAAGGACCAGCAACTGATCACTTCTAGAGAGGGAGTAGATAATATGGTTGAAGATGCATCCATGCAAAATGGCATTATGAACATTTCTTCTGGGCTACGCTTCACCAAAGCATATGTCACTCATCCTGAACTAAAGTGCACATTCAATTTGGAGATAATCGGGCTGAAAAAGAATCCCAATGGTCCCATGTACACATCTTTTGGTGTAATGACAAAAGGAACCGTGATAGAGATGAATGTGAGTGAGCTTGGTCTAGTAACTCCGATTGGTAAAGTGGTGTGGGGCAAGTACGCACAAGTCATAAATAACCCTGAGAATGATGGCTATATCAATGCTATTTTACTAGTGTAACAGCTATACCCATGGAGAGGTATCACGGTTTCAGAGTAAGGCCGTCCATATACACCCTTGTGAAAATGTTGGGCAAGTGTGGATATATTTCTGAAGCAGAAGATGTGTTTGAAGGATTGTTTAAGCGTGACATGGTATCATGGAATGTGATGCTCTCAGCATATGTTGAACGAGGCGAAGGGAGTGATGACAACAGGGTCACTGACATCTTTCATATTATACAATCTGACAGTGGGTTCAAGTGTTTCTACTCTTTCAAGCCTCTACACAGCAGCCATGAGAGCAGTTGGTGCTAGCCAGCGTGTGTTCCAGCTTCTAGATCGTGTTTCAACAATGCCCCAGCCAGGAAACAAGTGTCCTTTAGGTACTTGCACTAGCAATTGTTCCAACAATCTCTATAGCATTAAGAGCATTCGGCCGCTATCTTCGGAAGCTCTCAAACAAAACTCAAGCAGCAGCAGCATTAGCTACATCCATTGCTGAGGAATCATTTGGCGCAGTTCGTACAGTGAGGTCTTTTGCCAAGGAAGGTTTTGAATGCTGTCGATATGGAGAGAAAGTGGAAGTACGCCTAGCAGAGGCAGCAGCTGTAGACGCAAGGTGGTGGCTTGCGTGGAAAAAATACGAAGGCTTCTCTTTTAAAAAATGGAATATCCGAATATTAAGCAAAAATAAAAGGAGGCGCAGCGTATTTCGAATGGGAAATCCGAGTTTTTGGCTGCAAAAGTGAAGGGAGCCCGAATCTCTTGCGGGGAAAATCTGGAAAAACCAGAGAGACGCAAATACGAAGGGGGGGAATATGCAGAAACAGGGGATGAAAGAAAAAACCAGAGTGGGAATTTTGCAGAATATTTCATTTAGTGAGGATAACTTCTGTTCAAGCCTTGTAGGGGTTTGAATTAGAGAGGAATTGAAGCTCCATCCCCAGTGATACGCTTCCTGAAAAATTCAAAAAAATGAAGTGATGCGCTGCAAATTTCATGCAAAGTACGACTGGCTGGCGAATCTGATGCTACAACCCCTTGTGAACAGAGTGGAGGACTTCATAGAAGCAAATGTTGGTGCATACTTTGTGGCTATCGGCGGCTATTATTCAATTCAAGGTTCTCATTCAAGCTCCGTCTTTGATGCAACACATATTATGGTGAGATGAACTGCTGTATTGATGATCAAAACATGAAAGCAATCGCCCTATGAAGGAGAGGAAAATCATGGAGACTCGAAAATAAAATGAGACTGATTTCCACATAAAAGAGGCGTCTTGGATTTTGCTAGCCTTATACCCTTTAATGATATGTTCATGTAAAGTATAATCCCACTCCTTCTCACTAATAGCACAGCAACACAAGAAAGAGTCTTGGTATATGAAAATAGAAAAATACAAAGAGTTTCTGGGACTTGGATTTTATTTTGTAAAAAGCTACTTGGATGGATTTTGGATTCTAGACATGGAGGTTTTTTAAAATCACATGAATTTGCTGTACATATGCCATATGTCATCTTTTCCTTTGTGAGTTGTTGGAATCTGAAAGCAGGTTTTCATGAGATCAAGAGACATCTTGAAATGATGGAGTTGGCAATATATGATATATGTGATGTGAATGGTCACATGTATATGGAAATCTTTTGTAGATTGTGTTATGCCTACATGTGATATGTTTGAGGCATTTGGAAAAAGAGTCAGGAGATCTATGCTTGGAACTGGTCATGCTCTTGACACACAATTTATGTGCAATCATCAAGCTGAATTTGGGGATGTATTGAAGTGAATTGGCACATGTACATGTCATAAAAAATGAAGATGTCTTATTCCCCTTGAAGAGTTATGTGTTTTTGTTTCCTTGCTGGAATTTGAAGCCACTCTCACAGCCAGAAGTCTCGCACTTGCCCAGCGATACCGCAAACGTCACGACACCGCCGGGTATTGCAAAAATCCCGGCAAGATTTTAGCCAGTTACGAGGGAACCTCCCATCGGCTTTTTTGGAACATGTTAACAACACATGTTATTAACAAAAAAAAATTGTGATCATGTGAATATTAAATCATTGCCTGTAATGGTAATGGAGGTGCTTTAACAACACACAGACACACACATACAATACACCCACAGAGAGAGAGAGAGAGAGAGAGAGAGAGAGAGAGAAAGAGAGAGAGAGAGAGAGAGAGAGAGAGAGAAATTTGTAAAGTTTGGCGCAATATAGCCCTTGTAGGGTTAATGGATATTCTTTATCGCACCAAATTGCACAAATACAATAAGGGGTGACTCCCCTTTTCTAATTCATTCCAGTGTCTTACTTCTCAGAAAAAAGAAAGCTTAAGCGGAGAGTCACTGCACTTGATCCTGAGTTTAGTGCTACGGGTAGGAGCGATATGCAAATGAAGTCTGCAAAGATGTTGATGAGCACAAAAAAGAAAAGATCTATTGACTTCACCCCACTGACGACCCTGCAGAAGTTATGACAAGGATAGATGAGCCACAACTTGTGAGAGGACAGACAGAAGATCAAGGGTTTCCAACTGTGGACCTTCTAAAAGACCTGCTTGCCAGAGTCTCTCTATTAAGAGGGATTTCGATTTCTCAACGGAGGCTATTGAAGAGATGCCGAAGAGGAAGAAGCAAAAGAAGAAGGAGCAATGTCTTAGCGCTCACGTGAAGGAAGAATTTTTTGAGAGCAATGATCTAGCTCTAATTGATGACAAACTCTTCAATTTTGTCTCTAACGCGGGAGCTACTGAACACTTTCACATTATTGCAGAGATGTTTAATAAGCCTTTGCAAGTGGAGTCTATTTTGCATTAGCATATAGAGTACTTGTTGAAACATAGGGAAGATTTCAAAAAATTAGTATCCAAAGGAAGGCTGCTGCTAAACAATCAGGCTTACGTGCACTTGTTGGATTGTGCACTAAGAAGCACCAAGAACTACCATCTTCCTACAAGCCTTCTTGGTGTACCTTGCACTTAAGTTGTTGCAGGTTGTTATATGAGCCATTTGGATTCCTGTGCTACTTGCAGTGCCTCTTTAAAGACCTTCCTGAAATGGGTGAAGAATTACTATATGAAGGTACTATCCAAGATGAAATTCCTGCAGAGATAGATTACCCTCTGAGGAGGCAAGAATTGGGGAAGATATTGAGTTAGTACTTACAGGAGGAAGAGGATTCAAAATCGATGGATATTGTTGCTCTAAAGACGTCAACAATACAGAGACCAATGGATGTAGATCTCTTCAAAGTGGAGCAGTGTGGTCTAGTATTGCCAGTGCTGCCAGAGTTCGTTATTGATAACAATTGTTACGTACTGTTGGCTGACATTTAGAATATTTTCAGCCTAAGGGAAGATTTTGCTTTATCTGCTATTGCCAATTTTCTGGAAGAGGGTAGTGGTTTTGTCTCGCAAGATGATGCAAATGACTTAGCATTGGAGGAAAATTATAATAGTAAAGAGTGTCTCAGTATTTGTTTGGGCAAAGCACATAAATTCAAAGAGGATGGATTTGTGCCAGATGATAAAACCTTCATGGAGCTGCATGCCCAATATGGCTTTGATAAGTTGAATGACTCCACAAAGGAGTTTATGAACAAGTAGGAGAAGATACTAAAAGTTGACAGATGAGACTCAGGTTCTCTCTCTCTCTCTCTCTCTCTCTCTCTCTCTCTCTCTCTCTCTCTCTCTCTCTCTCTCTCTCTCTCTTTATGTATGTGTGTGTTGTGTGTCTGTGTGTGTGTGTGTGAATTTTATTTGTAGACTTATGTTTCCTTAATTATTTTGTTTTGCATAGTACATTTGAAGTCAAAGACCAATTCTTGCTGTAGCATAAAAGGGAGTATTATGGCCGAGATGCATCTCTCTCTCACTATCTAAGCAGATCGTCTAACGCAAAGATTATAGTCTACCACAATGCCATGAGCCAGGAAGGGAAAGTTGTAAATTTTGTATTCAAGACATTGTCCCTGTTTTCCTAGGTGCAATGATTATTCCTAAGAGTTATGAGAAGATTATTTTGATAGAGAAGTCTACTGCCTTAGAAATTTTTGGATGCTACCAGCAACTGAAGGGTTTACTTTCATACATATACTATAATAGCATTGTCTCTAGGCATAGAGAACCTAGAGGAACTAGAAGAGTATGGCAAACATATGCTATAATAGCATTGTCTCTAGGCATAGAGAACCTAGAGGAACTAGAAGAGTATGGCAAACACCATTTGCTAAGTTATAAACGAAAGCCAAATTCATTGGAATTGCCAAAGTCATTAGAATGGAAAGATACATTGTAAAAGATTTATGTGTTACATCTATCTGTCCAACGATGATTAATAAAAATCTTTTGTTCTCTCCATTTGTTTTGTGCTTCTATGGCATCTGAGTTTTTAAATGCTTCGGAACGCTTCAATGTCTTCCTTTCCATATGTCTGAGTGTTTGCATCAGTTTGGATGACCTCAAGGTTTCTTTTTTATGTAGTTGTTTTTGCAGTATCCTTCTATAGAACCCTTGGAACACTTCTTGTAGGCCGTTTGCCTTCATTTTTCCACCACCATGTTGTGTGTGCTTGAAATATGCATTTTGGGCCATATAGTGTGATTTCTCGAGTCCTTGTGTGTTCCAAATGCTAGGATCTCCGTACTTGTTGATAAAGTAAGGCATGTGGTTGTAGAGAATATGCTGCATAAGAAAACATGTCGTTGTAGAGAATATGCTGCATGAGAAAACATACAATGCAAGTTAGTATCGATGGTGGCTAGGAAACAAGAGTAAGCTAGAAACATACCATGTAGTGTGTAATGTTGGTGTCAGTCCAAGCAACTGTGAATGCTTTTTTGACGCTTGTAAGTTGTCTTGAAAGCTCTTTTTGTCTTGCTAGGAGTAGTTGACTTTCTCACACCATTGAAGCACCTTTATGGTCTTTCATTGCATTATGAAGCTTTTTCCACTATTGGTATTCGATTCGACTTGTGTAGGTTGTTGTATATTGCTTTCCTAACTTTGTAAGTTTGTGTTGTTGATTATTCATTGGCTTGGAAAGAAATCTTCTTGGCTTAACACCTCCAATGGAGGGCTTCATTGGAATTTCCTTTTCATTTTATGACTTTTTAGTGTCCTTCAAAATCTGGACATTACCTCCATGTAGTCCAATTTCTGATAGCACCTTCTCCAATGCACTGATGGCTTCTTTCCTCTCTGCTACATTCTTGATCTTCCAAGCAAAACCAATGTGGATACAAAGCATGAAGTGTGCATATATGCACATTGGGAAGAGGAATCTCAAAACACAAGTTTAAAGTTCTCATCCAAAATTTATCTGTTGGGTGGTTGTCTCCACCACTTAGAGTCCATCACCCTTGCGGAGTCCATGCAGTAAAGGCATGGAGGCTTTGCATTGGCCCCTTTGTTGCAATTAAATAAGCACTTGAGAGTCTTCAAGTCACCCGCAACATGCCATTGGACTTGAAATTCCCCCCTTTTCTCTACATGGAGCATCCTGTTTGCATTCATCTGTTCTTTGATGAGATTGGGGATATGTGTCTGATGAAATACCCAAAACAAGGATTCATTGTCCTCTTTCTTAACCTCAAATGAACCTAGCCACCAGATGTTCGTCTCGGACTGCACACTAAAATACTTTGGATCATCCCTCCTGCAATTACAAAGAGCCCTATTCATAAGTGTTATTGTGACCCTTTCTGTCTTTTTCTCCTTGATAATCTCGCATTCATCAAGCTTGATGACAAACTGAAGTACACCTCCTACCTCCTCAAATGTAATATCATTCTCTTTTGCAAGAGCTCCAAGTCCATGAATATATTGTTGTGTTCATTGTAGAATATATTGCCACCTTCTCCCTTAAACTCTCCTACAATGTGGTATGAGTGACCAACATAGCGAAGCTACCCTATGTTTAACTCCTCCCTATGTCTCCAAACTTTTGTAGGTGTTGGAAGTAGCTTTGCTTTAATGCCTTTGGCCTCAAGGAGGGATGACACTGACTTCTGGATGGCACTATAACCCTTATGATTGACTCCACTTGAATCCATGGCGTATTGAATATCCGTAGCTAAAACTGTATTGTTGGTTACGAATTCATCCACTATATCTCGTTGAACCACCTTGAACTTCTTCTCTTTTATCATTTCTCTTGCCATTCTTGATTTCATGAATGGTTTTAGTTGCTTTGCTAGATTGATATTGGGATTAATATTCTCTTTGTCAGGATGTATGACAACCCTACAAATACTGCACTACTCATTACTAACGTAGAGAACATGTAAATCCCAAAGAAGCCCAACAAATACAATAATATTATTTGCTAACACAAAAGACATGTGAATGGGAATGCATTCTGTGCAATCTTACCTTATGGCTTGGATTCTCTTTTTCAGGCCTCTAGAACCGAGCCTCAAGTTCTCGACATTTTTGAGCTTTCTTTTCCTTATGTGCCGTCCAATAATTGTGTCTTTTTCTCTATATTTGCGGAGGTCACTTCTTAGTTTATTGATTTGACATTCTTGTTCTTCCAATCTAACTTTCTGTGTCTTGCATTCACCAGACAAGCCAAGAAGCTCATTTGCTAAGTGTTGTGAATAATGCCTTTCTCTTTCTTGTATGTAAGAAATTGACTTGCAATATCCTAGTAAGACTATGGCCCCATCACCTGCAAAACGTAAGAGAGTTGTGGGTGGTGAGGATGTGAAGCAGTAAAGGGGTCAATAGGATAGATGGAGCCATCACATCGAAGATCTATGTGTTGCTTCCCCAACAACCTCATATGATCTTTAACATCTGATGAGAGCAATAGTTATCTACTTCTGCATTTTTGAATGGGCGCATACGCACTATCTAGATCAATGTGTAGATGGAACTTTCTCTTAATGCTTTCATGATTGGACTCTTTAATAGAATGAGTGTGTACATGGTTATTCTCCATTAGAGTGTTCTAGGAATGAGTAAGTATACTATATGATGCAGAGTGAAAGAATAGGACTGGTTATGGTGAGAGAAGGCTTATATTTGTCTTTTGAAATTGGAGATGAAGGTTCTAATTCCCTCCAAACTATCTTTCGCGCAATAATATCCTCTTGAACTAACCTTATTCTTGCAGTTTCGACTCATGTATCATTTCAAAGAATGTTCCAACAAACTTTAAGATGGCCGCCTAGGAGAAAATTTACCTCTCTAGCTCAAAGACTACACTTTTATGACTTTTACATTCTCTTTATTTTAATATTTCAATATTTTTTCTAGAGAGAGAAAATAAGAATCGACCATTTTCTTGTAAGGCCCTACGAATGACCTCCAAAATGTCCTAATGTAGATTAAAGTACTCTTCTTAGGAAAATAGGTTGGTCATTTTGGATGTAGAGAGCTCTTATTGTGATATTATTTATGTCTTCTTCAGGGAGCTTTCTACCATTTGTGCCTTCATGAGAGATGCATTCTCTCCATTCAATATCAGCTTTTGAGAAATTGAAAAAAGAAGGGGCTTCTTCCAACATGAATGTTTGCAGGTTTTGTGTCTACTTCCACACATTGTGGGGCTTCTTCATCATCTGAATATGCAGACAATTCTTCAACTATTTCAAAGTCAAGCCTCGGATTCAAACCTGATATTATGGCCTCATCGGTCTTTTGGGGTTCGTTGATCCTCCTGGAAAGCTTCATCTTTTGGAACATATCCATAACATTCTCCTATTTTTCTTCTACAGATTTTATGATGCCCTTTTGTTGCTGAATGTCATATTCTCTGTAAGGCTTTATTGTTGCCACCATTTCTATAGTGAGCGAGGATATGTGGGTTGGTGAAGATGGCTTGTATGCTTGCTGATGATATTTCTCTTTAAGGATCCTGTTTAACTTGCGAAGTTTTTTGCAAGCAAATTCTTCACTTCGATGTGGTTGAAAATCATCCTTGACTCGATTTGGCTGAGTCTTTCATTTGCTTGCATGATATCTTGCCTGTTCTGTATTGCCCTTTCATTCAGCAGAAAGAGCCTTGGAGTGCCAGTTTGAAATAGATAGACCTGTGTTTACTACTTGATGGGCTGATTGGTCTCCATATGGTGCATATACCCATAGGTATCCTTGCTTCATGCCTTCTTGGTCAGTGATGGGCTAGGGAATAGATTTTTGGTGTCACCTTGTTGTCTACCACCAAAGCAGGTGTATTCATCATAGAAACTCTAGCTTTTTTTTTGCTCTAACCACCACACATCCACAAGCTGTGCAAAGCTTTGTATCTCCATTGGTAATGGTTTGGGAGTGATCATAAAGATTAAGCCTCACTGTCCCTAGTTTTTGGGACAAATCTTCAAGCTGCCTTAGCTTTTCTTCTTTTGACCTAGATTTGACATTTGTAGATACACAAAGAGACTTGCTAGTTGAAGCTTCAAGGAATTCTCTGATCTATAGACTTACTGGTAAGGGAGTTCTTTGGGTAGCTTCTCTGTGTCGAAGGTCCATTCCTTTGGAGTCTTCAGATATGACTACCTTGTTGACCACGGGCATAATACTGCTAGATCTTTCATCTAGCTTCATGAGCAATAGACTCAGAAATAGAGAATTCGGTAGTAGAAGACTTGAGTTTTAACTTTCTATCTAGATCATACAAGGCTTTTGGGTGAATCTCGGGAATGCTCCACTTAGGATGTGTAGCATCGTCTAAGATAGAAAGTGAAGAAGAGCTTACCATATTTCTTGACTCAATTGTAAACCTCTTAGAGATAGACTTGGTGAGAGATAACATTGCCATTGATCAAGGTAAGAGAGGAGTTTGATGCGCTCGATCATTGCATGCAAACTTCTTGCAGTGCCTCAAGGTCGGAATGCCTTAACGTCTAACGCAGTGCCCCCTGGCTATGCTGCTTAGTGACTTAATGATGATGGAATAAGCTTCAAGAAAAGTAGCACCTTAGACTGCAAGAGACAGATACTATATTACTCCAATACAGATGGGTGAATGGTGATCAATACCAGAGACTATAATAAGAATGTTTAAAGAGAGATTAACAAGCTCTAATAATCAAGGAAAGAAATAAGGATTAATGGCGAGAGGATCAAAAGGTTGGAGCTTTGATACACCAGAAATCTATTTGCGGATAAGAGAGGTTAACTTGGGCTTATACGAAGCGGTAATCTTAACAATTGTGTTAATAGAGGCCGTAAAAGAAATACTTATCAAGAGTATAATGAGAGAAGTGAACACAATGATCTCAATAATCATATATTATAATTGCAAGAAAAACTCTGGACTGAGAGTGAAAAAACTTGCATCAATGTACATCTTGAGAGTGAAGGGAGATGATGGCTAAGGAAGGCTCACAACTAGAGAATATATACACGAAGGCATATCTCTCTCTTTGTGAGGGTATTTATTTATACCCAAGCATGCCTTGATGCCCATGTTGAGATTCAAGCTCGATGTCAGTGTGTGCTAGCTGTGCTATGTGCTGGCATGTTAGGTAGCAGCATGTGTGAGACATAAATGACCGCGTCGAGCTGGTCATAGTGTGTGGACATTAGCTAGGGTTAGATGTGTGTGGACACAACTCATAGTGTGTCTAGTGTATTATGGATTATGGCTTTATGCATTGTGTGAGAAGGAAGATGGCTTCCCTCTATGGTTAGGGTTCGTAATATACATTAGGGTTTGCTCTTGTGTGTGTGTGTCTCCTCTCCCTCTACCTGTTTTTCAACATGGTATCAGAGCCTGGTGCTCTCTATTAGGGTTTATGAGTGAGTGAGAGAAGAGTGAGAAGAAGCTGTGAAGAAAAACTTTGAAGCGTGCCATTGAAGCTGTGAAGCTTGGAGCACACCAATTTCTATCAGATCTGAGAGCTTGGCCTACCAGGTAAGGTATTCTAAACATCCTTGAGTGGATTGCAGGTGATTCAGGCAAAAACAAAGCAAATTAGGGTTGCCCAAAGCAAAGGAAAATTCTGGTTTTTGGAAGCTTTCCATTGAAGCTTGGAAGCGGTGATGTATGGTGAAAATAAATGCAAATCTGACAAAGAAACATGTATGTGACAAGGATGAATGTATTGGAAACTCATGTACAAGCCCTACACTGATTTTGGAGCAATTTTGATGCATTTGAATGAGGAAAAATTACTGGTTTTTGAGCTCTCACAAAATAGAGAAAAGGAGGTCAAATTTTGATGAAATCGGAGCAAGTTTTTGGCAAAAATCAGAGCATTGATGGATTTTACACTTGCATTAGTGTGTTAGGAACTCATATATTCCTTGAATTGATAATTAAATTAGCCCTAAATCCCTCAGGAGTAGGCGGCGCAGCTCATACAGAGAAACAGGGCAGAATTTTCATTTTTTTGATGCGAGGAGGCCACAAATCAACTTTTGCACTTGATCAATTCCACAATTGGCTTAGCAAATTTGTAATTGACATACCCAAGGAGGTTTCTATATGATTGGATTGAGTAATTATCATCTATGGAGCTACAAATGAGCTGATTAAATAGGCTGTCTACTGGTTGCAGAGAAACAGAGTGTGATTAATCGATCAATTACTCATTGGTCTTAAACAATTGGTCTATCTATGATGACAAATGCTGAAAATGATGACACTTGGTATATGGACTCTAGAGCATCAAACCATATGACTTGTCATGGGTGAATGGTTTGAGCATATGAAGCCTATGGATGTGAAAGGCTATGTGGAGACAGGAGATGATACCCAACATGCCATTACACATGTTGGAAGTGTACCATTGGTTATGCACAATGGTCAAACAAAGTCCATGTCAGATGTATTGTATATGCCTTCTATTACAAAAAGTTTGGTCAAATGGTGGAATAGGGATTCCAGGTTCGTTTCAACAAGCATGGTTGCTTCATTGAGTATTTCAAGAATGGATGTATTGCTAAAAGCAAGAAAGAAGGTAGATTGTTTAAGCTGGATGTTGGGATTTGAAATCAGCCATGTTCTCTAAAAGCCGAAATGTGGTACAGGACATTGATATGTGGCATAAGAGAATTGGACATGTGAATATACAAAGATTAAAGAACATGCAGACAAGAGGCATTGTTAGTGGGCTGCCTAGATTCAAGTATGATGGGAATATGCATGTTTGTGAAGCCTGTCAGTTTGGAAAGCAGGCGAAGGCAACATGAGTAGCAGACCACTTGAGATAGTACATAGCGATGTATGGGGTCCTGCACAAAACCCATCTATTAAAGGCAGTTTGTACTATGTGACATTCATTGATGATTTCAGCAGAATGACATGGATTTACTTTCTTAGAGAGAAAAGTGGTGTTGGGAAAGTTTATGGATTTCAAAGCTTTTGCAGAGAAGCAATATGGTTCTTGGATTAAATGTTTGAGGACAGATGGAGGTGATGAATACACCTCAAATGCTTTTGAGCATTTCTTGAGAAAGACATGGTATAAGAAGGCAATTAACTTGCAGGTATACACCTCAGCAAAATGGTGTTGCTGAGAGGAAGAATAGAGTCATTTGTGAAGTGGCCAGGGCAATGCTCAATGAAAAGAGCATGCCAGATTATTATTGGGCAGAAGCATGTTCCATTGCAGTGTATATACTTAATAAGACACCCACAACGGCCATACATGGAAGTACGCCAGAGATGCGGCTTACAGGTTTTAGGCCAAACATCCTCAAAGTTTTTGGTTGCATAGCTTATGTTCATGTGCCTGACGAAAGAAGGAGGAAGTTGGATCCTAAGGCAAAAAAGTGTGTATTTGTTGGATATGCACAGGATCGTAAGGCATACAAATGTTACAATCCACAAACTAGGCAAGTTGTTATCTCACGAGATGTGGTGTTTGATGAGCTTGCTAGTTGGTACAAAGCAAAGGATGATGGTGTCATTGATTCACTTGAAGCTGATGTGCATGTGAACTTGCCACAAGCAAGTTCTAGTTCTACTTCTATGTCTAGGCCAGCAGAGTCTGAGCGTAGCACTGTACATCCATGGTCAGGACGCTTGAGGCATGAGAGTGTGAGCACTGGGGATAAAGGAAAGAAGAAGGTTGAAGGAATTGGAATTACAGGTTATGAGTCATCAAGTTCAGAGAGTTTGGATGAGGAGCTTGGCATACCTGTTTTATGCACACCTAGTGCTAGGCAGGATAGATATGTGCCACCACATGCTAGAGTGACAGGTGTTTAGAGTGATCCGCATGCATTGCAGAGATCCCAAAGACTGAGATATCCAGTTGACAGGTTGACATATCGTGATTTTGCTATGCATTACGCATATATGACTTCTTTGGTAAAGCATGTGGAACCTACATAAGCTAGTGGAAAGAATGTATGGGAGAAGGCAATGGATGTTGAGATGGACGCATTGGTTCACAATGAAACATGGGATTTGGTTGCATTACCAAAGGACAAAAATATTATTGGTTGTAAATGGGTTTACAAAGTGAAATGCAAGTCTGATGGTTCCATTGAACAACATAAAGCAAGATTGGTAGCTAAGGGTTATGCACAAACCCAAGGCTTGGACTATGATGAAACATTTAGTCCTGTGGCAAAGATGGGAACAGTGAGAGCAGTCATTGCTATGGCTGCAGCAAATGGTTGGAAAATGCATCAAATGGATGTGAAAAATGCATTTCTAAATTGTGATCTACAAGAAGAAGTGTATATGGCACAGCCAAAAGGATATGTACACCCAAGGTATCCCACTCATGTATGCAGATTGAAGAAGGCTTTATATGGTTTAAAGCAAGCACCTCGTGCTTGGAATGATAAGATGAGCAGATATCTTATCTCCCTTGGATTTCAGGTTTCTACAGTAGATTCTTCACTCTATGTGAAGAAAACAGATCATGGGATTGTTTTACTTGTCATCTATGTGGATGACTTGATTATCACAGGTGATCATGGTACAGATGTGATACATGTCAAGAAAGCATTAAGTGGGCAATTTGACATGAAAGATTTGGGTGAATTGAGATACAGATGGTACAGATGTGATGCATGTCAAGAAAGCATTAAGTGGGTAATTTGACATGAAAGACTTGGGTGAATTGAGATACTTTCTTGGAATTGAAGTAATCAAAGACCATGCAGGTACATGGTTAGTGCAATGCCAATATGCATTGGATATGTTGGCAAAATATGGCATGACAAGGTGTAAGCCAATGAGTACACCTTTGGAGCAAAATGTGAAGTTGCGGGCTGATTTTAGTGAGGAGCTGGATGATCCATCTATGTACAGAAAGATGGTTGGTAGTCTCATTTACATGACTATCACACGCCCGGAGGATTTGAGTTATGCTGTGGGGCTAATAAGCCAATTTATGCAGAGCCCCAAAAAACCTCATTTGGATGCCGTGAGACGCATTATGCGATATGTAAAGACCATTGCACATTATGGTCTTCTTTATGTGAGTGGTAAAGGCTTGGATATACATGGCTACACAGATGCTGATTGGGCAGGTAGCTCATATGACAGGAGGTCTACTAGTGGTTATGCCTTTACACTTGGAAGTGCCGTGGTGAGTTAGAGTAGCAAGAAGCAACCTACAATTGCTTTATCTAGTACAGAGGCTGAATACAAGGGTGCAGCTATTGCTACTTGTGAAGGAATATGGTTAAAGAATCTCTTGGCTAATTTAGGTGAGCCTATTGATGGCAAAGTTGTCATTCATTGTGACAACATGAGCAGTATATAGTTGGTCAAGAATCCATTGTTTCATGCGTGGACCAAACACATAGAGGTCCATTATCACTTTGTCAGAGAGAAGGTGCTCGATGGTACAGTGGATCTACAGTATGTGAAGACTAAAGAGCAGGTGGCCGATATCTTTACAAAGCCACTTATCAGGGAGAAGTTTGAGTACTTCCGTACTATGTTGGGAGTACGTGGGATGAGCTTGAGGGGGAGTGTTGAGAGCTTTGATATCCCAAGCTCATCTACATCTTCATCTATGGCAATACATCATGAGCTTGAGAGGGGCTGTTGAGATTCAAGCTCGATGTCAGTGTGTGCCAGCTGTGCTATGTGCTGGCATGTTAGGTAGCAGCATGTGTGAGACATAAATGACCGTGTCCAGCTGGTCATAGCGTGTGGACATTAGCTAGGGTTAGATGTGTGTGGACACAACTCATAGTGTGTCTAGTGTATTATGGATTATGGCTTTATACATTGTGTGAGAAGGGAGATGGCTTCCCTCTATGGTTAGGGTTTGCAATATACATTAGGGTTTGCTCCTATGCGTGTGTCTCCTCTCCCTCTACCTGTTTTTCAACAGCCCAAGCTTGATGCCTTGAATCCCAAGTTGAATGTCTTGTCATTCAAGCTAGATGCCTTGAGGCCCAAGATGGATGCCTTTGCGGGTCAAGCCAAGTACTATTTGTAAAAGAGAAATTTTACAAGCACACTACCTTTATGTGCACATCGATGTAGTCCAAAAAGTGTACCTTTTGGAGAGTGAGGTGTATGCTATCGACATGCCCGCCGGTAGATAGCACTGTAACTTGAAGCATACTCTATCGACAAGCCTGATAGATAGCATTTTTATATTATGTGGTTGACAATAAGGTGGAACCACTCACCCAGGCCATGTGGGCTACGTTACATCAATTTGGAGCAATGTGCGTATAATGATTCCTTTGACCCTTTGCGAGTCAGCATGTCAGCAATACAATTATTTGTGCCTTTGACATGTTCGCATTTGAACTTCCAACAGGCAAACCATCCGCCCACCGGAGAAGTCGACCGTGTCGATTTTTTGCACATTTTCTAAAGAGAGAAAGCCCATGAAATTATTGAGATGTGTCTTTAGTGTGAATTCCACAGGAAGAACAAACAGCCAAAAATTCTCAAAATAATTTTTGGTGGATAGAATTTGTTTGTGGTGGATGGAAGGGTAATTTTGTTCTGCATCATGAAATTTTTCTATAGCATATTTGCAAATTTCTTCCTTCCCATCCTTCGATTTCCTGAGAATGTCACCTCCATATTTGTCAGAGGTATCTGAATAGATTGTAAGATGTGCATCTATGGGGAGAAGCATCTTCGGAAGCGAGAGGCATTTTTCCTTGATCTTCTTTACCGCTTCTGTCTGTTTGCTTGTGAGGTCCCCCTGTTCCCACCGAGCAACGGATTCGGGTACTAGCAGCGGAAGTAGCACTTCTCGCGCGAGACAGGGGTCCCACATTCGGGGCCTCGTCCACGGATATCCGGACAAGAGACTAATCCGTCGGTTTTTCCAAAACCGAACCCGGAAAAAACTTCCCTTACCGGAAAGCATGGGCGATTCCACCAGGATAATTTTTTTCTCTAACGAAGACAAGATCATTTCTGATCAAGCTGATCCAATTGTATCTTCAAGATACTAGATCAGATCAAGGAAGAAACTTGCACTTGGATCATTGGGATCAACGCTTTTTTCCCCATCAAGAGGCACAGCCGTTGATTCCTATCCATAGAACAATTTCTATCCGGGATTTACTTTATCTATCGTAAAAACAAAAGTTGAGTCTCGATTTATGGATCCATCAGTCCAGCCTAACCCCATCCGATCCCATGGGTTAGCCAACCGCCCAACCACTGTAGTGATGGGATCCAATTTGGAATTTGGTTAGGTTTTGTCCCGGGTACCAAGGAAAAGAGTTCCAAGGCCCCCTAGCCGGAATTTCATGCAAACATAAAACTAGCCATACCACTTACACACCCAATATGAAAATTGCCTTTTTCTTAACATCAGCTAACTTTAAAACAATCCTTTAATGAAACCATAGTACCACTGATCACAATCTCCCAATTTATCCAGTTGATTCATAATTTCCCATCATTCCTTCATCAGAGTATCTATGGCATCATTGGCAACTAGAACGCTCACCACCTGTCCACACAGAGGCCGTTTCCATAGTTCCTAGCCCATAATACTCGGCAATATAATCACTTATCAAGATGGACTCTCGTTGAAGATCAGCAAGATCAACCAACAGATCCATATAAAAGAGCCATGGACTCATCCGTTGAGGACCAGCAAGGTCAGTCAACCAGATCCATGCCCAGTTTCACAAAACAACTCTTACTCCTTGTTCCAATATCTTCCTCGACGCACGCGTGGGTATCCTAGGCGACCCAGAGCCCGAGCACCGTATGGTCAGCACCCTCTAGGATCCTTCGCAGGTGACCTAGCGCTTCACTCATAGGCCGCTTCCTTGGTCCCTCATCCACCGTACCGGAAGCTCACCATTTTAATCGAACCGAGGCTGGTCAAGACCTCGGTCGACCTTGCTACGCGAGACGTCCTCCATTGACTCTCCGTCAGCAGTTGCAACTTTATCAGTTAGGTCTCCACGACCTTAATCACAAGACGGTCAAAATGCTTCCCCAGCATTCTTGACATAAAACAGCCATTTACAAACAGCATTTACAAACAGTTTACAAATACAGTTTCTATATTAACTCTCATTTTTCCACATTATCCCTCATTAATCCACATTACTTATTCCACATTCCATGTATATGTGTACTCATCCAATCACCTCCTTTTCCATCTCTTCACTTCAGATTCCTTCACATCACATATCATATATTCACATCCATATCCACATCCATACATCCACATCCACATCCACATTCACATCCATACATCCACATCTACATGCTTATCTCCATTTTCACATCCTCATTTATACATCCACATCCCATATCCATTCACATCTATACATCCACATCTACATCCACATACATACATCCATCCACATCCACATTCCACATTCACATCTATACATTCACATCTACATCCACATTCACATACATCCACATCCACATTCCCATTCACATCTATACATCCACATCTACATCCACATACATACATACATCCACATCCACATTCCACATTCACATCTATACATCCACATCCACATTCCCATTCACATCTATACATCCACATCCATTCACATTCACATACTTCCACATCTACATTCACATTCACATACATCCACATCCACATCCACATTCCCATTCACATCTATACATCCACATCCATTCACATCTATACATCCACATCTACATCCACATTCACATCTATGCATATACATCTTCATGTATATATCCATTTTCACGTTCCTACATCCACATCTACATCTACATTCACACATCCACATACATACATCCATTTCCACATTCCCATTTATATAACCTCATATACCTTCACATCTAATCTTTTACTTCACATCCATTCTCGCCCTATCACAACCCATATACATCTTATCTTATCACATACACTTCTTACCTCATCCCCCCATACACATTTTAATTCATCTTATCACCTCGTAACTTATTTCATAAGCATCTTATCACCTCTTATCACACCTCTTATCACATCCTATCACATCTCTTATCTATTTATAGAATACAAGAGATTTCTTACATTTGATATAAGATTTCTTTACACATTTATTTATGCATAAATTCTATTTAAGGATATTAATACTTTCGAAGTAAAAATCAATCTTTTATGCATCTTCCTATGCATAAATTTATTTTAAATGAAAATGACACTTTTGAATTAAATTTCAATCTTTTATGCATTTTTCTATGCATAAATTTATTTTAGATGAGAATGACACTTTTGAATTAAAAAATCAATCTTTTATGCATCTTCTTATGCATAAATTCAATTTGGTAGGAATTACACTTTTAGAATAAAAAAATTTCTCTTATGCATAAAATCCATTTATGATGAAAAATCACACTTTTAGTGTAAAAAGAATATCTTTTATGCATACCTATATGCATGAAATCTAATATGATAAAAGTAACACTCTTACAATAAAATAATCAACTTTTATGCATACTTCTATGCATGAAAATTAAAAATGATAAAAGTAACACTTTTGATATAAAAAAAATTTTCTTTTATGCATACTTCTATGCATGAAAATTAAAAATGATAAAAGTAACACTTTTGATATAAAAATTTTTCCTTTATGCATACTTCTATGCATGAAAATTAAAAATGATAAAAGTAACACTTTTGATATAAAAATTTTCCTTTATGCATACTTTTATGCATGAAAATTAAAAATGATAAAAATAACACTTTTGATATAAAAATTTATCTATTATGTATACTTCTATGCATGAAATAAAAATGGTAAAAATAACACTTTTGATATAAAAATTTATCCATTATGCATACTTCTATGCATGAAATAAAAATGGTAAAAATAACACTTTTGATATAAAAATTTATCCATTATGCATACTTCTATGCATGAAATAAAAATGGTAAAAATAACACTTTTGATATAAAAATTTATCCATTATGCATAATATTAAAATTCAATTTCTCCATGATTGTAATGAAATTCTTTCAATTAATCTAGGATGATAATTCCTAGAATATGGTAGGAAGTCCTCTTTTTATGCTTTGAATGAAATTATTTTATGCATAATTTTTATAAAAATTTTGCCATAGCTCCGCTGCTATGACTGATAAATCTCAATTTTTCTAAGGGATAAAGCTTATCATTAAGAAAATAATTAAAATGATCTCTAATTGGATTATCAATCCATAATGGATTGAATCATTAATATACATAAACTAAAAGCATAAGAAAAAGCCATTAATTTGGCCTCAAGCATAACTTAATCTTGGGTTAAGGAAAAGCTTTATGAAAAGCTTGATTTGGATTGAGAATGGGTCATGAGTATGACCATTTCTTGAGTGAGAGAGAGAATTTACATAAGAATCATTAGAATTTAAACATAAATGAAAATTAACTTCAATAGCATTTATTAAATTATGTAACTCTTCACTACTATTCAAACTTCAATAGCATTTAAAAAAAACCATACCAATTAAACTTCTCAAGCTTGAGAGGGGTTGAGAAGAGAGAAACATTGAGAAATTATAGAAAGATCAATATTCACTAATTACCTTATAACTTGCTTGATTCTTTGTTCACGGTAGAGGCCCCCAACCAATCAATTGGTTAAGTATGTTGATGGAGCCACTAATGGAGATAGAAGAAAGAGGGAAGCTCCAAAAACTAGTGAATTATTAAATGAATTCACAGTTCTTGGCTTAGGTGGAGTAGAGTAACGATGCATAAACACTAACTATTTTTCAACAAGGGGGAGGCTTCTATTTATAGGAAAAATTGAGCTCCTAACCAAACAAACTGATTCTAGAATTTTCTAAATCAGTTTGGTCAATATTTGACCATTTTTAGGTCATTTAAGCTAACTTTTTGGAACTAGACTTGAATGAGGAGAGAGGAGAGATGAAATATCTCAATTTTTATGAGTTTAAAACTCATTCAAGCATGTGAAATATGCACCTCCTTTAAAGAACTCCCCTTCCTTACATATGTGTCATAATGGAATCATTTTAATATTGCTCATAGTTTTTTTACTAATAAACCTTGTACATTTTCAACTCTTCATCTTATGTGAAATATGCACCTCCTTTAAAGAATTCCCCTTCCTTACATATGTGTCATAATGGAATCATTTTAATATTGCTCATAGTTTTTTACTAATAAACCTTGTACATTTTCAACTCTTCATCTTATGTGAAATATGCACCTCCTTTAAAGAATTCCCCTTCCTTACATATGTGTCATAATGGAATTATTTTAATATTGCTCATAGTTTTTTACTAATAAACCTTGTACATTTTCAACGCTTCATCTTATGTGAGCATTTACTCATTTTTGGATACCCAAAATATCTCATATTTTTAATATTGCTCATAGTTTTTTACTAATAAACCTTGTACATTTTCAACTCTTCACCTTATGTGAGCATTTACTCATTTTTGGGTATCTTCTTTTTACAAATTGGATTTATCTCCTCCCTACACATGGATTGATGCTATTGGCCCATAGGAACCTTAATTGGACCATAGTCTAAAGATTTCTGAAAATCTAGACCCTTAGACTAAGGTTCTTTATACCTATTTCCAATTAATTCCAATTGCACATTGGAAAATTCTTTTTGAATTTCTGTTTCAGGGGAACTCATCTGAATTATAAGAGATATTTTTCTATCCAAAAATATTCAAAATCTGAATATTCTTTCTCTAGAATAATTTTTCTCTCTCTAGGCTAAAATAGTTAGCAACAAGGTCTTTATATTTCTGAAGAGGGTTGATTACAGGGGAAGATACTAGACATCAAAAAGGGGTTGGGGGAGGAATCTTACATTCTACCCCACTTAAAAAACGCGAGATGTCCTCATCTCGCAGTTGGAGTATGATTTCTTTCATCATCTTCTTCTTCTTCAATCACATTCAACTTTACGCCTTGGAAGTGAACGGTTGATTTTTCCCTGGTGTTCTGCTGGAGTATGGATGACTTGAGAACTGTCGGTTAAGCCCTTGGTTTTTCAATTGCAGTAAAGATCTGCCCTTCTTTCCTCTTCTACTTCTTCTAAAATTGTGACTGCTCTGGCTGCTGCAGTCTGAGGTGGAATTCTTTCTCTTTGGTTGCCCCTGTTCTGGAAAGGAGTTCTGAGGTTACTCTGGGTAGAGGCAGACGGTTGATTTGGAGTTCTTCTGGGGTTACCCTGGCTTGGGTGAGACGGACCCTGATTAGACTGGTATGAAGGAATTGGTCTCTGAATTCGGGGTCCTAGACTTCCCTGTCCCCTTGACATGGCAGGAGTTGGGCAGTCTTTTAACTGATGACCAAAACCTTGGCATCCAAAACACCGGTTCTCACTTCTGGGCTCATTGTTCTGCATCCTTAAAATAGATGGTCCTCCTGAGAAAGTATTTTGGGGGAAGGATCTTCCTTCACTTTGGAGTCTTCCTGCATCTTGATTCTGAATCGGTCCTTGTTGCCTCTTTGGAGGTGGAAAGTTTGAAGTACCTTCCTGGGCTTGGAATCTTTTAAAGTTAGAGGGTGCAGGTTTTGGCGGGACCTTTACTACAAAGGCTTTGGCAAAATCCTTTGCCATTTTTACTGCTTCAGCCATGGACACTGGTTTGGCATTTTTGACCAGTGTGTCCAAAGGTTCGTTCATTGCCCGAATGAACCTAGCCATGAGCTGTTCTTCATCTAGAGGTGGTGAGTATTTGAGTAGAAGAGCAAAGGCCTGGTGATATTCTTCAATGGTTTTGTTCTCCTGCTTTAGTTCTAAAAATTCATTCATTTTGGTTTCCAAAAATCCAGGGGGACAAAATCTCTTTCTCAAATAGGTTTTTAGGTCATTCCAAGATTGGGTATTTCTATTTAGACGGTTGGTGTCACAGTGGTTCCTCCATGCTACCCTGGCTGTTTCCACTATTTTCAACCGGCCAAGAGCTATTTTGCTCAGCTCATTATAACCCGTGACGTCAAAATACTCTTCCATGGCTTCCACCCATTTCTCCACAGTCTCACCCAGGTTCTCCCCTTCTCCTTTGAAGGGTCCTGGTTGAGTCCTATGAAGAGCCTTGCGAACATCAGGATCAAGTTCGTTATCTTCAGTGACAGGGTCTGGCTGCTGACGGCTACGATTTCCTCGTCTCATGATTCTGTCAAAAGTTTATATATTAGAGAGAGAATAGTTATAAGATTAGAGAGGAGATTCTTATTTTTGAATACCTCAAAAACTGGGGAGAATTCTTACATTCTACCCCACTTAAAAAAAGCGCGAGATGTCCTCATCTCGTAGGAAGAGAACAACTCTTTTTCTTACGACCCAAATTATTCTGGGGTTCCTTACATTCTGGTCAACCCAACAGAATACCTTTTGAACATTCCTCCACGGGAAATTTTAGTTAAGCAAGTTCTCAATTTGTCATCCCTTAACTTGATCTACCGGTTCAAGTGTTAACAGTAGCAATCTGACAGCACAACCCACTAATCTCATAGTGATTTGCTGAAATCATTATCATCATTCCAGTTATGAATATCATCACTGGGACTCGTCCCATTCATCCTCATTGTGGTTTCGCTCAGCTTATTACATTTCAACTAAATTTTAGAAATCATCATTTTTCAATCAGAATCCAAATCAATTCATCGATTCTCAAACAGAATTAAAAATCATATCAACCACATTCGAATTCATCATCTGGATAGCATTAACGCTTATACTTTCAAGTCTTAGATTTACTCGTATATACTGTCAGTAAAGAGCTGCAGTATACTCTCGGTATATACGGGTAATCACGGCCCTTGGAATTATAAGGTAAATACCATCATGTCTAGGCCTCAAGCAAGTCAGGGATTCTATATAATTGCGGTACTTCCCTCTGAAGACCCAATTACCAAATTACGAATTTCAGTTTGAATATCAAATTGTATGAATTATATCACACAATTACAACCTTTTTGTGTTTCTACATAAATTTTTGACATATTTGTCTTCTCAGTTTATCTTTATTAACCAATTCGCTCTGATACCAACTGTGAGGTCCCCCTGTTCCCACCGAGCAACGGATTCGGGTACTAGCAGCGGAAGTAGCACTTCTCGCGCGAGACAGGGGTCCCACATTCGGGGCCTCGTCCACGGATATCCGGACAAGAGACTAATCCGTCGGTTTTTCCAAAACCGAACCCGGAAAAAACTTCCCTTACCGGAAAGCATGGGCGATTCCACCAGGATAATTTTTTTCTCTAACGAAGACAAGATCATTTCTGATCAAGCTGATCCAATTGTATCTTCAAGATACTAGATCAGATCAAGGAAGAAACTTGCACTTGGATCATTGGGATCAACGCTTTTTTCCCCATCAAGAGGCACAGCCGTTGATTCCTATCCATAGAACAATTTCTATCCGGGATTTACTTTATCTATCGTAAAAACAAAAGTTGAGTCTCGATTTATGGATCCATCAGTCCAGCCTAACCCCATCCGATCCCATGGGTTAGCCAACCGCCCAACCACTGTAGTGATGGGATCCAATTTGGAATTTGGTTAGGTTTTGTCCCGGGTACCAAGGAAAAGAGTTCCAAGGCCCCCTAGCCGGAATTTCATGCAAACATAAAACTAGCCATACCACTTACACACCCAATATGAAAATTGCCTTTTTCTTAACATCAGCTAACTTTAAAACAATCCTTTAATGAAACCATAGTACCACTGATCACAATCTCCCAATTTATCCAGTTGATTCATAATTTCCCATCATTCCTTCATCAGAGTATCTATGGCATCATTGGCAACTAGAACGCTCACCACCTGTCCACACAGAGGCCGTTTCCATAGTTCCTAGCCCATAATACTCGGCAATATAATCACTTATCAAGATGGACTCTCGTTGAAGATCAGCAAGATCAACCAACAGATCCATATAAAAGAGCCATGGACTCATCCGTTGAGGACCAGCAAGGTCAGTCAACCAGATCCATGCCCAGTTTCACAAAACAACTCTTACTCCTTGTTCCAATATCTTCCTCGACGCACGCGTGGGTATCCTAGGCGACCCAGAGCCCGAGCACCGTATGGTCAGCACCCTCTAGGATCCTTCGCAGGTGACCTAGCGCTTCACTCATAGGCCGCTTCCTTGGTCCCTCATCCACCGTACCGGAAGCTCACCATTTTAATCGAACCGAGGCTGGTCAAGACCTCGGTCGACCTTGCTACGCGAGACGTCCTCCATTGACTCTCCGTCAGCAGTTGCAACTTTATCAGTTAGGTCTCCACGACCTTAATCACAAGACGGTCAAAATGCTTCCCCAGCATTCTTGACATAAAACAGCCATTTACAAACAGCATTTACAAACAGTTTACAAATACAGTTTCTATATTAACTCTCATTTTTCCACATTATCCCTCATTAATCCACATTACTTATTCCACATTCCATGTATATGTGTACTCATCCAATCACCTCCTTTTCCATCTCTTCACTTCAGATTCCTTCACATCACATATCATATATTCACATCCATATCCACATCCATACATCCACATCCACATCCACATTCACATCCATACATCCACATCTACATGCTTATCTCCATTTTCACATCCTCATTTATACATCCACATCCCATATCCATTCACATCTATACATCCACATCTACATCCACATACATACATCCATCCACATCCACATTCCACATTCACATCTTTACATTCACATCTACATCCACATTCACATACATCCACATCCACATTCCCATTCACATCTATACATCCACATCTACATCCACATACATACATACATCCACATCCACATTCCACATTCACATCTATACATCCACATCCACATTCCCATTCACATCTATACATCCACATCCATTCACATTCACATACTTCCACATCTACATTCACATTCACATACATCCACATCCACATCCACATTCCCATTCACATCTATACATCCACATCCATTCACATCTATACATCCACATCTACATCCACATTCACATCTATGCATATACATCTTCATGTATATATCCATTTTTACGTTCCTACATCCACATCTACATCTACATTCACACATCCACATACATACATCCATTTCCACATTCCCATTTATATAACCTCATATACCTTCACATCTAATCTTTTACTTCACATCCATTCTCGCCCTATCACAACCCATATACATCTTATCTTATCACATACACTTCTTACCTCATCCCCCCATACACATTTTAATTCATCTTATCACCTCGTAACTTATTTCATAAGCATCTTATCACCTCTTATCACACCTCTTATCACATCCTATCACATCTCTTATCTATTTATAGAATACAAGAGATTTCTTACATTTGATATAAGATTTCTTTACACATTTATTTATGCATAAATTCTATTTAAGGATATTAATACTTTCGAAGTAAAAATCAATCTTTTATGCATCTTCCTATGCATAAATTCATTTTAAATGAAAATGACACTTTTGAATTAAATTTCAATCTTTTATGCATTTTTCTATGCATAAATTTATTTTAGATGAGAATGACACTTTTGAATTAAAAAATCAATCTTTTATGCATCTTCTTATGCATAAATTCAATTTGGTAGGAATTACACTTTTAGAATAAAAAAATTTCTCTTATGCATAAAATCCATTTATGATGAAAAATCACACTTTTAGTGTAAAAAGAATATCTTTTATGCATACCTATATGCATGAAATCTAATATGATAAAAGTAACACTCTTACAATAAAATAATCAACTTTTATGCATACTTCTATGCATGAAAATTAAAAATGATAAAAGTAACACTTTTGATATAAAAAAAAATTTCTTTTATGCATACTTCTATGCATGAAAATTAAAAATGATAAAAGTAACACTTTTGATATAAAAATTTTTCCTTTATGCATACTTCTATGCATGAAAATTAAAAATGATAAAAGTAACACTTTTGATATAAAAATTTTCCTTTATGCATACTTTTATGCATGAAAATTAAAAATGATAAAAATAACACTTTTGATATAAAAATTTATCTATTATGTATACTTCTATGCATGAAATAAAAATGGTAAAAATAACACTTTTGATATAAAAATTTATCCATTATGCATACTTCTATGCATGAAATAAAAATGGTAAAAATAACACTTTTGATATAAAAATTTATCCATTATGCATACTTCTATGCATGAAATAAAAATGGTAAAAATAACACTTTTGATATAAAAATTTATCCATTATGCATAATATTAAAATTCAATTTCTCCATGATTGTAATGAAATTCTTTCAATTAATCTAGGATGATAATTCCTAGAATATGGTAGGAAGTCCTCTTTTTATGCTTTGAATGAAATTATTTTATGCATAATTTTTATAAAAATTTTGCCATAGCTCCGCTGCTATGACTGATAAATCTCAATTTTTCTAAGGGATAAAGCTTATCATTAAGAAAATAATTAAAATGATCTCTAATTGGATTATCAATCCATAATGGATTGAATCATTAATATACATAAACTAAAAGCATAAGAAAAAGCCATTAATTTGGCCTCAAGCATAACTTAATCTTGGGTTAAGGAAAAGCTTTATGAAAAGCTTGATTTGGATTGAGAATGGGTCATGAGTATGACCATTTCTTGAGTGAGAGAGAGAATTTACATAAGAATCATTAGAATTTAAACATAAATGAAAATTAACTTCAATAGCATTTATTAAATTATGTAACTCTTCACTACTATTCAAACTTCAATAGCATTTAAAACAAACCATACCAATTAAACTTCTCAAGCTTGAGAGGGGTTGAGAAGAGAGAAACATTGAGAAATTATAGAAAGATCAATATTCACTAATTACCTTATAACTTGCTTGATTCTTTGTTCACGGTAGAGGCCCCCAACCAATCAATTGGTTAAGTATGTTGATGGAGCCACTAATGGAGATAGAAGAAAGAGGGAAGCTCCAAAAACTAGTGAATTATTAAATGAATTCACAGTTCTTGGCTTAGGTGGAGTAGAGTAACGATGCATAAACACTAACTATTTTTCAACAAGGGGGAGGCTTCTATTTATAGGAAAAATTGAGCTCCTAACCAAACAAACTGATTCTAGAATTTTCTAAATCAGTTTGGTCAATATTTGACCATTTTTAGGTCATTTAAGCTAACTTTTTGGAACTAGACTTGAATGAGGAGAGAGGAGAGATGAAATATCTCAATTTTTATGAGTTTAAAACTCATTCAAGCATGTGAAATATGCACCTCCTTTAAAGAACTCCCCTTCCTTACATATGTGTCATAATGGAATCATTTTAATATTGCTCATAGTTTTTTTACTAATAAACCTTGTACATTTTCAACTCTTCATCTTATGTGAAATATGCACCTCCTTTAAAGAATTCCCCTTCCTTACATATGTGTCATAATGGAATCATTTTAATATTGCTCATAGTTTTTTACTAATAAACCTTGTACATTTTCAACTCTTCATCTTATGTGAAATATGCACCTCCTTTAAAGAATTCCCCTTCCTTACATATGTGTCATAATGGAATTATTTTAATATTGCTCATAGTTTTTTACTAATAAACCTTGTACATTTTCAACTCTTCATCTTATGTGAGCATTTACTCATTTTTGGATACCCAAAATATCTCATATTTTTAATATTGCTCATAGTTTTTTACTAATAAACCTTGTACATTTTCAACTCTTCACCTTATGTGAGCATTTACTCATTTTTGGGTATCTTCTTTTTACAAATTGGATTTATCTCCTCCCTACACATGGATTGATGCTATTGGCCCATAGGAACCTTAATTGGACCATAGTCTAAAGATTTCTGAAAATCTAGACCCTTAGACTAAGGTTCTTTATACCTATTTCCAATTAATTCCAATTGCACATTGGAAAATTCTTTTTGAATTTCTGTTTCAGGGGAACTCATCTGAATTATAAGAGATATTTTTCTATCCAAAAATATTCAAAATCTGAATATTCTTTCTCTAGAATAATTTTTCTCTCTCTAGGCTAAAATAGTTAGCAACAAGGTCTTTATATTTCTGAAGAGGGTTGATTACAGGGGAAGATACTAGACATCAAAAAGGGGTTGGGGGAGGAATCTTACATTGCTAGTTCATTCAAACTTGTGAGTCAAGAAATTTTGGAGAGGTTGTCGATCTTTGGAGAGGTTGAGGGGTTAGATCCAAGAGACATAGTTGAGACATCCAAGGAACCTTTGTGCAACCTTGATGTCTGGAAAGCTTTCAGGACAACTACAAATCTTTTTTTGTATAACATGTTTCTAGAGCATTATCTGTCCCAAATAGATTATTACTCCTAAAACAATTATCTTCTAAAGGAACATGTGAACCTTTGTTTCAAAAATCACAAATCTAGATTTTTAAAGTTCATTGAAGACTTGTTCTAGGTGCTCATGGTGCTTTTTGTCATCAATGTAAGGGGCTACAAACTTCCTAAATTGCTTGAAGACTGAGTCGATGATGCATCTTTGTAATTCTGAAGGTGCATTCTTTGATCCAAACGGCAGCAGTTTCCATTGAAATTGTCCCTCTGGGACTACAAAGGCTGTTTTTGTGTTTGTCTTTCTTGGCAATCCTGATTTGATGAAAACCGGACTTCATGTCGAGTTGAGAGAACCATTTAGCAGTAGAGATTGACCTGATCAAATCATCCTTGTAGCGGCCAGGATACCTTTTGTCTATCAGATGCTAGTTCAGCTTCTTGTAGTCTATCACCGTTATCTTTTTCCCTCTTTTGATTTTATTATGATTGTTGATGAAGAAAATAGGAGAGGACCAGTGTCTGAATCTGCTTCTTTGATTAATCCTTTGGCTAGCATTTCTTGGATAAAGCTCTTACATTCTTCAAGATCATCAAGATTCATTCTAGGGTGAGAGGCTTTGGTCGGAGTGGATCCTTCTTTAAGTGGTATCTCGACTTCAAATTTTGATATTTCCCATTTGGAAAGGGGGTCCTCGTAGCAAAGGGTTAGATACTTTTATGCATAGCATTGATTTTTGCAATATAACTTTGCCTTTCAGTGTTGAAGAATGCCTCTATGGAATCCTCTTTGTTTGGTAGCTTGACTAACCCTTCTTGATAGGGCTGCTTGTAAGGTTGGCTACTTGTTTTATCTTCAGATCTTCATAATGTCCCTTTTTAGCCTTCGGATTTTCAGATCTTCATAATGTCCCTTTTTAATCTTGATAGGGCTGCTTGTAAGACCGGCTTCATAATGTCCCTTTTTAATCTTGATAGGGCTGCTTGTAAGGCCGGCTTCATAATGTCCCTTTTTAATCTTGATAGGGCTGCTTGTAAGGCCGGCTTCATAATGTCCCTTTTTAATCTTGATAGGGCTACTTGTAAGGACAGCTTCATAATGTCCCTTTTTAATCTTGATTCTGAAGATGTTCCTTTTGGGATACACTGCATTCATTTTGAAGGTGTGTAGAAACTCGGTGCCGATTAGGATATCACAGTCATGCTTCTCATGGACATACAATCTGATGGGAATTGTTAGATTGTTGATCAGGATGTTCGTGACAAATGTCTTTGTGATTAGCCCTTTAGTGCTATTTGCATAAGCGACATCTATTTTGCATTTGTTCATCCTTTTGGGTCGAATGAGCCCTATCTTGATTAGAATTATTGTGGCACCAGTGTCAATGAACATGTTAAGGGGGGAGAAAAGCAGATTGATTGTTGGCGATCTTTGTTCTGATCCTTGTTTTGAGAATTATTTGATCAAGAGAGCTATTGAGCATCTTGATACTGGTTTTGAAGGAATTGGCCAGTCTTTTTTTGCATTGAATTTGTAGTAGCTCCATTTTGGCCAGGAGCTCACCATTCTTTTCTAGTAGACAGTCTTGAGATCTTCCTACTATCTGGAAAGTGCCTTTTTATACTTTTCAAGTTCTTCTTTCATAGCTGCATATGCAGATGATTGATTATCCATTATGGCCTAGTTGTAGTAGTAGGTCACTTGTCTCACTTCTTCTGATTGTTCAACCAATTTTGCTTTAAGTTTTGTCACTTCTTCCGTGTTGCTTTGGAATTTCCCTTTCCCCTTGAGTGGTAGTCTGGGTGGAGATTCATCTCTGCTCCAAGAAAATCCCTTGGTTATTTCTACTACTTGTAGGGTGAGATGATTCTTCTTCTTTTTAGAACGTTCCTCTTCCTCTAAGTCCTCTAATTATAGCAGTAGTTCTTCAAGCAATTTGTATTGCAATTTTGAAGATTGGTTATTGTAGAGGAATTCTTCTTCTTCATTGTAGTCGGTTATTCCCAGTGGCGTTAAAATTATTTCCATCATGCTTGCACTGACATGCTTGCACTGAGGGTGTCTCCTTTTGCTTCCAATGTCCACCAATGCTTCTCTAGTGATGCTTGATTTGCTTTCATTTTTACTTTTCAAAACCGAAAAACTGAGGTTTAATTCTGAAAGCGTTGATTCTGATAGACTTCACTAGTTCTTCTCCGAAGTCAGATAAAGATTATTCTTCTGTAGACGATGGTGGAGGACTTGTTCTTCTTCTGAGTTTGAGAATTCCATAAGGATGTCCACGGCGATATCTCCAGCAAGTTCTGAATCTGTTTAAATCAATTAATACTCTGCATTTTCATGAAGAGAGCTTTTACCTTCCTTTTACTTGCCTTAGGGCAATCTTTGGCATAGTGGCCTTTCTTGCCACAAAGAAAGCATGCATCCCCTGACCCTTTTGAATGGTTTTCTTTTGAAAAACCTTTTGTGTCCTTTGGAGGCTTTGTGTTTTGCCTTATCTAACTTTTTACAAGAGAAACTTTCCGTTCCAAACTTGCATCCATAGTCTCTAGATTCATTCCAGGTATCATAAAGCTTAACTAGAAGGTTTTCTCTTTCATTATAACTCTTCATCATTCTTGATGCCCTTTTATCTCTGCACATTTGTTGGAGAGTGAGGAGGATGTGCGTATGCACTTCTCCAAATGTCATGTTCTAAAGCTGCTCAAGACCTTTGTTACCTACTTCATCTTCTGTTCTTTGAAGATATTTAACAACCTTTTCTGATAACTCCTTTGGATAAGAGATTATGTAAAAGTTCTTGGTTGAGGGATCATTCCGTTAGCTGCTAAGTCTACTGTTTGCTGACATAGGGTGTGGTTCTAACAAAACTCATTGCTTCTACCCATTATATAGAGAAGATGATCTCAGGAATGCCTTAGAACTAGGATACAACTATGTACATCTAGGCGTCATCTGTATAGGCACCATTCCACTATATAGAAAGGGTATGCCCGTTAGGCTTCTAGTTTCTCTTATGGACACAAGAGTTAAAGATGTGCAGAAGTCTATAATTGCTGCTTGGGACACTCCTCTCTCTAAGGGACCCTCATTATCTACTGTTTGTCCAAAGACTATCTTCTATCCCTCACAAATCCTTACTATCTTAAAGCCCTTGCAAATCATGGTAACCCTCGGCACAGAAGACTTCATCTGTGCATTGGAGAATGTGCAACAGATATGTGAATACTGGAATGCCTCTGCTAAAGCATATAGCAGAGAAGGAGAAGAAGAAGATTAGATACATGAACACCTGTCAAGATGTAGATCAAAGCATGACATTGTTCCTAAAGCTAGACAAAAGATCTAGCAGTATTATGCCCGTCACAAGGTGATAAGATCTGAAGACTCCAAAGGAATGGAACTTCGACACATAGAAGCTACCCAAAGAACTCCCTTATTCAGTAAAGTTGCAGATTAGAGAAGAAGTCCCTAAATCTTCAACCAGCAAGTCTCTTTGTGTATCTACAAATGTTTGCGGATAAGAGAGGTTAACTTTGGATTATATGAAGCGGTAATGTTAACAGTTGTGTTAACACAGGCTGTAAAAGAAAAACTTGTCAAGAGTATAATGAGAGAAATGAACACAATGATTTCAATAATTATATATTATGATAGTAGAAAAAACTCTAGACTGAGAGTGAAAAAACCTGCGACTCAATGTACACAAGAGTGAAGGGAGATGATGGCTAAGGAAGGCTCACAAGCTAGATATAAAGCATACACTAAGGCGTGTGTCTATCTTTGTGAGGGCGCTTATTTATACCCCAACATGCCTTGATGCCTTGAATCCCAAGCCGAATGTCTTGTCATTCAAGCTAGATGCCTTGAGGCCCAAGCCGGATGCCTTGCGGGTCAAGCCGGGTACTATTTGTAAAAGAGAAACTTTACAAGCGCACTACCTTCATGTGCACATGGGTGTAGTTTGAAAAGTGTACCTTTCAAAGTGAGGTGTACGCTATCGACATGCCTGGTAGATAGCACTATTGTAACTTGTAGCATACTCTATCGACAAGCCCGATAAATAGCATTTATTATATTATGTAGTTAACAAAAAGGTGCAACCACTCACCCAAGCCACGTGGGCTACGTTACATCAATTTTGGAGCAATGTGCGTATAATGATTCCACTGACCCTTCACAAGTCAGCATGTCAGCAACACAATTATTTGTTCCTTTAACATGTTCGCATTTGAACTTCCAGCTTCCAGCAGGCAAACCATCCCACCCACCAGAGAAGTCGACCGTTGTCAATTTTTTGCACATTTTCTGAAGAAATAAATCCCATGAAATTATTGAGATCTGTCTTTAGTGTGAATTCCACAAGAAGAACAAATAGTTAGAAATTCTCAATATAATTTTTGGGATAGAATTCCCTTGTGGATGGAAGGGTAATTTAGTCCTGCATCGTGAAATCTTCCTACAACATATTTACAAATTTTGGCATTTTTCCTTGATCTTCTTGACCGCTTTTATATGTTTGCTAGTCCATTTGGACTTGTGAGTCAAGAACTTTTGGAGAGGTTGCTAATCTTTGGAGAGGTTGAGGGGGGGGGAGATCCAAGAGACATAGTTGAGACATCCAAGGAACCTTTGTGCAACCTTGACATCTGGAAACCTTTTGGAAAAATTTCAGATCTTCTATATAACATGTTCCTAGAGCATTATCTGTCCCAAATAGATTATTACTCTTATGAAAAAATTATCTTCTGAAGGAACATGTGAAGCTTTATTTCAAAAATCACAAATCCAAATTTCTAAAGTTCATTGAAGACTTGTTCCAGGTGCTCGAGGTGCTATTTGAAACATTTGAGAAAATTAAAATGTTGTCGATGTAAGGAGCTGCAAACTTCCTGAATTGCTTGAAGATCGAGTCGATGCTTTATTGGAATTTTGAGGGTGCATTCTTTTATAACACCATATTAGATAATTTGGAAAAAATTCCCATTCCCATTTGAAAAATGGGATCATGGTGAACCTATCCAAGCTTTTGTCAAAACCCCATCATGTGACATATCATTGGAAAGATCTTGAAGAGTAGGATCTAAATCTATAATGTCCGACAAATTTGGAGTTAATATGCTCAAGATATGGCCAAAACTATGTTGAAAAGGTAATTCCCAAAGTATGAGATTTTTCCCGAATTATCTAATATTGTCTTTTATCCGCATTAGGAATTTTTTGGACCCAAAAAGAGCCTCCTAAAGGATTCCTAATTTTAAGGGATTAGAGCTTAAAAAGTTGGGCTTAAGGGAGACAAAGGCTATGATGACCCCTATTTTTTTGCCTTGCCACATCAGCCATACTCCCCTAGTTTCACTTTTTAAAGGGAATATTCTCATACTCTCTCTCTTACTTTTTGACTTTTCTCATACTTTCTTACTTTTTGAGAATTTTTTATCTTCACTCTCTACAAATTGAATCTTTCTTGTCAGTTTGAAATCTCCTTTCTCATTAACTCCCACCATATCTCCCTTCCAGATCAGCAAAACATTCTCGTGCCCCAAAAAGTTAGAATTTTTTATTTTTTATTTTTTTACATTTTGAGGTGGAAAAAACACCACCCAACCAATATGTACGATGAAAATAATTTTTTTCCTCCAAAAAGCTTGTAATTCAAGGGTCATGTCAGAAGCCTGTCAGGAGCCAGTACATCCATAACTAGCTGTCAGGTCCCCACAACCCCATAAACATAACTAACTGTCAAAGAACCACTACATCCATGAGATCTTGAAATTGTGGGGACCCCAAAAATTATTATTTTTTAATTTTTCTTATAAATGTAATTTATTGATGAAAAACTCCATGTTAGTATATTTGTATATCAAAAATATCATTTTCTACCTAGAAAAATAGATTTGTGTTAAACATGTTAAACCTACAACAGCAAAGTTTTAATAGTCCCTCTCACTCACTCCCTCTCTCTCTCTCTAGTGCTCATAGAGTACTACCGATCAACAAATGTGTTAAGAAACACAATGTCAATCTGAGGACTCGACCTGATTAGTGCATGAAGGCTTATCCCATGAGGGAGAGCTCACATACACAAACCACCACTTGACGATTCAACCATTCAACACCTCAATCAATCTCTCAATCCCTTAAATCCACTACACTAATCAAGAGAACAAGCAATGCATAGAAATCTCTTAATCCCGTTCAAACATTGATTAAATCTTAGCTTTCCCTAATGCCAGCAAACCCATAAGCGTGCATCTACTAATCCACAAGCTTAAGCAAGCATAGAATGTGACATTTACAAACCCACAAGCTCATAGAGAGAGTCTATCCATGAATAACTCATTGCCAATGAAGTGGGCAAGAGCTTGCATCAATGGAGACTACACACACACTCACTACAAGCATGCAACATACACAAGAGAAAGAAAGAAGCATTCAACTAATCATAGATTAATCTACTTCAATGATGCTAAAACAGATTAAGAGAATGAAGTGGAGCTATACTCATTGGAGCTTGATGCTCATTAGAGTACAATAGAGAGAGAGTTAGAGAGTTGCCATAGCTTGAGAGCTCAAGAGCTTCCCTCAATAGCTTATAAGAATGGCAAAAAACGTCCCTTTTCTTTCGCTAACATCTCTTTTGTAGAGATGTCACTAACCCTAACCCTAGGCCTCTTTCACACATGGGCGGATAACCCCATAAGTGAGCCTTGCTTAATACACTTAGAACTCTCATTTAGAACCCACATTGGCCTAAAAACGATTTGTTGAAATTTGAGCATAATGATGAGCTAGGGTGGATCATACACTAGAATCAACATGATTAACAAAGTGATTAAGAAATGATTAAGACGTAATTAGTGAATAATTAGCAGATAGATTAATGTAGGCATGGATACTCAAAAACCAGCAAATTCTCATTAGGGCTATGCCTCAATTTATAGTGTTTACATCAAGCATCAAATCCCCTTGATTTCTCCATGATTCACTCCCACAATATCTCCACCTTTTGCCTGATTCTCTCCACCTCTTCTCTTTTCCCTGAATATCTCCCAGAATATCTCCACACTCCTAAATTCCCTCATGCTACCCTTTATTCTCTCCCAGTAGATTCTTCTCACCTTTTCACAGGTTCTTTCACAATTACATCTCCTCTTTTACAGCCTCTATCCAAGAGCTTGTTCCCACACACACCCTATTCACTTGTATATTTCAACACCTCCCCTCAAGTGAATAATCCTAGCACACCTGGACCCTATACCAAGTTTGCCTCCCCTTACTTGGAAGTCCGCGACCAGTGTCTACTCCTCCCCTCAAGTTATCTCAGCACACCTGGACCCTATATCAAGTTTCTCTCTTACTTGATAGCCTGCGACCAGTGCCTCAGATCCCTAAACCCATAGTCCTTGACACTCTCTCTCTCTATGTGTCCAAGGCTTACTATAGTTGCCCGCGACCTTGACTAAAGTGCTCACACATACATCTACCACGTGGCCTACATCATCGGTGGCTCAGAGGTGGTTTTACTTTATTGGGGCAGGTTACATTGGGTTGTGGGGTCTCTCTCTCTCTCTCTCTCTCAGAGATTTTCACATGGCTCCTCACTCTTTGGAGCCTCACATCTTCTCTTCTCTTCAGTCTTCTTGTCGTGGTAGCATCTCTCCACGCGTCCGTCACTTCTTTCAGTCTTCTTGGGGCAACTTCTCTTCTCGTGGCAGCTTCTCTTCTCGTGTCCATGTCTTCCTTCAGGTCTTCTTCTCGGTGTGGATCCTCTTCTTGGGAAGAGATATTCTTCTGCTTCCATGGTTGGGGCCATGAGCTCGTCCATCAGGTCTTTTTGCTCCATGTGAGCAACATGTTTCAATGTTTTGCTGACAGTTCCTTTGGGCTTTTTATGTTTATTTTGTATCATTATGCAATGCAAACCCAAATTTATGCAGGAGGTCTTACCTCTTGCCTTAATCTGGACAAGGGCAGTGTCTGTTCCCATTTTTACACTGATAAAATGTGCCCAATACATAATGCGTATAGCATTCATTCTCATGCACATTCCAAATGCAACTCTGGCTGTGAATAATCTTGTATTTGAATGAGATTTACAGGCATTAACCAAGGGTTAAATGCAAAATGATGATTTTCACAAATTTTATCAGCACAATTTTCCAGAAATTACACTAAATTAAGGGTAACCAATTTGTACGGGATGGTTGGAGTATCAAACCAACTCCGATTTGAAATCTGAAGTTATAGGGATCTGTATCAGATACCTAATGGTTAATTTGAACCCTCAATTGCACCAAAGTATAGTGATTAGCACTGATTAATCACTGATTAGGAAATTAATGCTCTGTTTTGTGTGCAAAAAATAGAGTATGCGGGGAGTCCAGATCTGGTGCCTTCCACTTCAATGAGCTCAAATGCTTTCAAAGGCATCAATAGCAATGAGTCTAGTAGAGGATTAAGCCAAGAAACACAAGATTTGACCAAATAATGAAAACTTAATCTCTGTTTTACCAAAGTCACCTGCAGATTTGATGAAGAGCTTGGATCTCACTGTAGACTTGATGAAACTCAATTCTGACTTCACCAGCTTGTAGAGAATGCTTGATTACCCCTTGGGCTAAGAGGAATTGAAGCAATTTGAACTGATGGAGTGTAGATCTGCATTTTACTCAGAAAAGACAGCGCTGAAAGAAACGCCGATTTCTCCTCAACGCTTTCGCGTTTTGCTGTGCCGTTTGATGTGCTTGTAGCTAGATGTGTTGGCTAGCTTGTGTTAAGAGGGCAAGGCCTAATGTTGACTGTGCATGAAGAATAGAATCCTCCACTGGCTGGGGGTGAAGGGGAAGAGTGAAAACTCACTAAAAACTGGTTTTTTTGCTAATTACTTACTAATCCTGATTAATTCACTAATGGGCTCATAAATCTGGTTGATTATAGGCATGGCTCTGATACCATGTTGAAATTTGAGCATAATGATGAGCTAGGGTGGATCATACACTAGAATCAACATGATTAACAAAGTGATTAAGAAATGATTAAGATGTAATTAGTGAATAATTAGCAGATAGATTAATGTAGGCATGGATACTCAAAAACCAGCAAATTCTCATTAGGGCTATGCCTCAATTTATAGTGTTTACATCAAGCATCAAATCCCCTTGATTTCTCCATGATTCACTCCCAGAATATCTCCACCTTTTGCCTGATTCTCTCCACCTCTTCTCTTTTCCCTGAATATCTCCCAGAATATCTCCACACTCCTAAATTCCCTCATGCTACCCTTTATTCTCTCCCAGTAGATTCTTCTCACCTTTTCACAGGTTCTTTCACAATTACATCTCCTCTTTTACAGCCTCTATCCAAGAGCTTGTTCCCACACACACCCTATTCACTTGTATATTTCAACACGATTTACATTGCACTTCGGCACAAAAATATGGAAAAATTATGTGCGTCTTTATGTTTCCATGGCTACAATCCCGCTCTCTCGCATTAATTGCTTCCGACCTCCTTCCATAATCCGTGTTCCCGTGAGTGCTCCCGTGGAACATTCCCCCCTTCCTAAATCGCGCACGTCCTCAGGCGCGGTAGAAGCAAAAGCTACAAAAAACAATGGAAGACAAGTAAAGCCTTTTATTGAAAAAAAAAACCAGCGATGATAATTTCACACGTGAGCATGCAAGTGAAAGGCCGATTAGAGTTTTAAACAGTGCTAAAAGAAGTGAGTAAAGACTAGTCAAAGTGAGACTAAGTGGTAGATAGTGCTATGTAAAGACAAGTGGTAGATAGTGAGTAAAGACTAGTCAAACTGAGACTAAGTGGTAGATAGTGCTATGTAAAGTGAGACTAAGTGGTAGATAGTGCTATGTAAAGGCAAGTGTGCTTGTACACCGCAGGTTATGATCGCAGTCTGATTGTCCTACAAGTGTTTAAGTTATTCCTAAGTGGCAACCCTACTCCTAAATATGAGCAATGGTGATTGGACCTTCTTTCTTTCTCTTTTTGTGTGTGTGTGTGTGTGTGTAAAAGATGATAAAGAGGAAGGTTCCATCCCAATGAGACCCAAGCAATGGCCAAGAGACCTCCGCCAAGAGAATCTAAAGGCCGCTAAGTATCTCAAGGGCAATAGACCCTTTTCTTTCTTTTTAACATAAGGAGTACCCCATGAAGATGAGGGCATCGGACTTGAGGGCCCATAATGTACCCCAGAGTCCTACCAGCATCTATCAAGGCGATAGAGTCCTTGAAGGTCTTCTTCTTAATCTTTTAGACGTCAGTGTTCACCCCATGGAAACAAGGCATCGGCCCCAAGGTGCTAAGACAACCCAAGGTCCTACCAAGCATTCCACATGGCTGTAGACACGTCATGTCTCTATTCACTTGTATATATTTTTTAGGACATTATTTTCGTAAATTTTTTATTAATCGTAGCACCTAGCCCATACCTAAGAGGTAGCTACCACTAGGAATAACTAATATACTTCGAGAGCATAAGAACTTGGCATACTCCATCGGCATATATCCTACACCGTCTTCAAATAGAAATACCTTCTATTAAGTCCTCTAAGAATCTAGAAATCACTCACCACATGGTAACAACTAATTTAAAACTTAAACCAGCCAACTGTGTGTGAACATGTAAACAATATATGCAAAAGTGAAAAGCACGTAAAGAACAAAAGATTATGATTTGAATACACCTATTGTAGTGCTCGTTGATGTTGTGCAGATTGCTTCTCTTTGCTCTTTGTAGGCATTGCAATGTCTCCCCCCTTCCTAATTTGTGTGCACAGTAGGTGGACTATTGGGGCGTATTTGTATGCTCTTGTTTAGATGAGATCTCTGCAAAATGTCTTATTAACAAACAAGAAAAGAAAAGAAAAGAATAAAATTTGTTATTGGTGCCAATCACCGAATATAGTCGAGGGGAAAAACCCAGTGGGAGAAAAGTGTCCTGCTTGTTGATCTTATTGTGGAGTTGATGAGCTTACCCTTGCAGCACTGGTGGTGGATCCGTGTCCACTTCTGCTGGAAAGATGGTATCAATCACTTCAAGATGCAAGGACAACCCTGTGCAAAAGCTGGCCTCTGGAGAAGGTGGTAGAGGAAGGAGTGCTTCCTCGCTAAAATATGGCATAATGATTGGTTCTATGGGAAGGTTAAGTAGACAATTCGGATTTTGGAATTGCTCAATATAAGTACTCATAGTGATCCAAAATTGACATGTTGAGGCTGGGGAAAGGAGGGCTTGCATGCACACACATGCAAGCCCTTCTAGTGGGAGCAAGCGTGTGAAGAAGACCCCACAATGCAGCCACCCTAGAGATCAAGATAGAGAGGCCAATGGTGAGCAGTTCCGATGGGTTGGTTAAAACATTCCTACATTGCATAGCACCATAGGTGGCAAGACCCTACTACCAGGATAGGGTCCCCTACCTACTCGGGAAGAACTTGATACACCATGTACCACAGCAACAGGAGGAGGAGGATTCAGACTATGAGAGAGACCAAGAGGAGGTTCCTGCAAGTGCGCGCAAGCGTAGAAAGGTCAAGCTCTTCAAGCCAAGGAAGTCCCAACCTCGCCAACGCACTAACACAACACAAAGAGCTCCAAGGAGACGGATGCGCCAAGGGTATAGGGCTCTACAAGAAATCAAGTTTTATCAGAGGAACACTGAGTTGCTGATAAGAAGAGCCCCTTTCGCTTGCACACAATGAAGGAGATTCTTCAACGATATAGAGCAAAGTTCCGTGTGCAAGGGATTACCCTTGAAACATTGCAAGAAGCCTCTGAAGCTTACCTTGGGCTTTTTGAAGACACCAACCTCCTTGCAATACGTGCAAAGAGGATTACCATATCTGCCAAGGACATGAAACTAGCTCGGCGCATTCGAGGCAAGCGACACACGATCTAGAGATCTTAGATGTTAACCTTTTTTTTGAAGTAACTCTTTTGTTTCAAACCCCCCTTTGTAACAGCCTATCTGGCTTTCATTTGTAACCTTTTAATAATTAAAATTTTAAGTTTCTTTTACAATGTCTCGGTGTCATCATGTTTGTTTAACATGGAGTGTCTATCATGTGCCAGTTTGTCACCCAAGGCATCAGAAATGCTTTGGAGGACTCAGGAAGCTGTGCTAGAACAGTGCGAATTTGGCCTCTGCACAAGGACGATGTAGGCTCAAAATTCGCACTGTTCTGGCACTTCTCCCCTAGCCACTCAAGATCATTTCTGATGCATTTATAATGAAGTTGAGCACACTAATTGTGAGAAACAGTAGTTTATAAGATAAAAACACCTTTAATCATATATAAAAATATAGTGTTTATCATCCAATGCATCAGAATTGCTCCTGGAAGACTGGGGAAGCTATGCCAGAACACTACGAATTTAAGCTCTGCAGCGGTGATGCAAGCTCAAAATTCGCACTATTCTAGAAGCACTGCTCTCCTAGCCACTCAGGTTCATTTCTGATGCATTTATAATGAAGTTGAGCACACTAATTGTTGTGAGAAACAGTAGTTTATAAGATAAAAACAGCTTTAATCATGTGTAAAATTGTATTGTTTGTCATCCAATGTATCACAATTGCTCCTAGAGGACTGGGGAAGCTATGCTAGAATAGTGCAAATTTAGGCTCTGCAAAATGATGGTGCAGGCTCAAAATTTGCACTATTCTGGCACTGCTCCCCCAGCCACTCAAGATCATTTCTGATGCATTTATAATGAAGTTGAGTACATTAATTATAAAAACAGTAATTTACAAAATAAAAATATCTTTAATCATGTGTAAAAATACATTATTTGTCATCTGATGCATCAGAATTACTCCTGGAGGGCTGGGGAAGCTATGCCAGAACATTGCAAATTTGGATTCTACAGCAGCGGTGCAGGCTCAAAATACAGGCTCAAAATTTGCACTGTTCTGGCATTGCTCCCCCAGCCACTCAGAATCATTTCTGATGCATTTATAATCAAGTTGAGTACATTGATTATGAGAAACAGTAATTTACAAGATAAAAATACCTTTAATCATGTGTTAAAATACATTATTTGTCATCCAATGCATCAGAATTGCTCTCCTGAAGGGCTGGGAAAACTGTGCCAAAACAGTGCGAATTTGGGCTCTACAGCAGCGGTGCAAGCTCAAAATTCACACTATTCTAGCACTGCTCCCCTAAGCTCCCAGGGTCATTTCTGATGCATTCACAAAAACATTGATGGTACAAACTAGAAAAAATTCGCACTATTCTAGCACTGCTCCCCTAAGCTCCCAGGGGCATTTCTGATGTATTCACAAAAACATTGATGGTACAAACTAGAAAAAACAATGATATACTTGATGAAAATAAGTTTGCAAAAATTGTATTGTATTCATAAATAAGAAGTGATACGTCATCTTTACAAAAGCTTTCTTACAATATTAAGCTTCCTTCTCTTGTTATTGGGCAGAGTGTGCTCAAGGAGTGATTGGGCTATTTCTTGAGGATCCTCTATGCCTAGGCTTTTGGCTATACCTATACGAGCAAGAAGCTTACCCCTAAATCTAGAACCAAAAACATCAAAGGCAAGGGATTTTTTAATCAGAACTATACATTTGGTGCGTTCAAGGCGCTGGATGTAGGGGCGGGCATATTGTTGAATGTACTTAAGCAGTTGAACAAGCACCCATCGATCACTAGGGTAATGTGGAAAGGAGATGGAGTGGGGAGCCAAGTATTGCTCCATGTATGCAATCTACATCTCATAATGTTGGGACGCAAGGGCGAGCGACTTTTCAAAGTCGACTTCACGAGAGAACATGACAAAGAGCTCGCTCTTGCCCACCCATGGGGTGGTGGAGAGGAACTTACAGAAGTTGTCAAAGTGGGTAGCCATGTGAATGCAAAGAGATAGTGTGAGCTCGTGCTTGGTTTATATCATGTGAAAATGAGAAAGAAGGCACCTTTGGCTATTTATAGTAGTTAAAATTTAAAGTTTGGTGGAAAATGGCATGTGTGTGTGGACTTTCGCCCATATCTACATCCATATCCACATTCACACATCCACATTCACATTCACATACATCCACATCCACATTCCATATCTACATCTATATCCACATTCACACATCCACATTCACATTCACATACATCCACATCCACATTCCATATCTACATCCATATCCACATTCACATTCACATACATCCATATCCACATTCACACATCCACATTCACGTTCATACGTCCACATCCACATTCCATATCTACATCCATATCCACATTTACACATCCACATTCACATTCATATACATCCACATTCACATTCATATACATCCACATCCACATTCCATATCTATATCCATATCCACATTCACACATCCACATTCACATTCACATACATCCACATCCACATTCCATATCTACATCCATTTCTACATACATCTTTCCTTTCACATACATACATCTACATCATTTCTTTCACATACATATAACTACGTCCATTCTTTCACATACATATATCTCCATCTATTCCTCGTTCATTTTCATCCATCTGATTCGTTTCACATCCTCGTATCTATTTATAGAATATAAGAGAATTCTTATTTTTGATATAAGATTTCTTTACGTATCTATTTATGCATAAATTCCATTTTAAGGAGAATAACACTTTCAAAATAAAAATCAATCTTTTATGCATCTTCCTATGCATAAATTCGTTTTAAATGACAATGACACTTTTGAATTAAAAACCAATCTTTTATGAATCTTCCTATGCATAAAATCAAAATTGACGAAAATAACTCTTTTGAACTAAAAATAGATTTCTTTATGCATCTTTTAATACATAAAATTAAAATTGATGAGAATAACACCTTTGGATTAAAATAAATTCTTTATGCATCTTTCCATTCATAAATCCAATTTGGTAGGAATTACACTTTTAGAATAAAAGAATTTTTCTTATGTATCCTATTTATGCATAAAATCATTTATGATGGAAATCACACTTTTAATATAAAAAAATATCTTTTATGCATATGTTTATGCATACAAATCATCTATGATAAAAGTAACACTTTTATGTAAAAAAATAATAATCTTTTGTGCATACTTTTATGCATGAAAATCAAATATGATAAAAGTAACACTTTTATAATAAAAAATTAATCTTTTATGCATACCTCTATGCATGAAAATCGAATATGATAAAAGTAACACTTTTACAATAAAATAATAATCTTTTATGCATACCTCTATGCATGAAAATCAAATATGATAAAAGTAACACTTTTACAATAAAATAATAATATTTTATGCATACCTCTATGCATGAAAATCAAATATGATAAAAGTAACACTTTTATAATTTAAAAAAATCTTTTATGCTGCATACCTCTATGCATGAAAATAAAATATGATAAAAGTAACACTTTTATTAAAAAAAAATCTTTTATGCATACTTCTATGCAGGAAAATCAAATATGATAAAAATAATCTTTTATGCCTAAAAATCTATTTTAATGAAAGTAACCCTTTCATAATAAAAGAAAATTATTCCTTTATGCATGAAAATCTATTTTGATGAAAGCAACACTTTCATAATAAAAGAAAATTATTCCTTTAGGCATGAAAATAATAATAATCAATATGCATCTTCTATGCAGGAAAATGACACTTTTAGAGTATAGAATTGATAGGAATTACTCTTTTAGCATAATAAAAGATAATTCTTATTTCCAAAAATTTCACCGTAACCTCCTTTGTATGGCTGACCATTTTTCAAATTTTTCTACTTAATTTTGTCTTAAAAGTTAACTCTAATTGATTTAAAGTAATCTATACTGATCAAATTTCACTTATAAAAGAGAAAACATTATAAAAAGTTTAATTCCAACAATTTTTGCTTAACTAGGATAAAGAAGGGTTGATTCTAAGAAGAGATCTAAGGGGAAAAGCCTTTCGATCAAGGCATAACATCCATTTATCACTTCAACAATCATAAACATTAGAAAAACATAGAATCAATAAAGAAAATTACAAGAATCTCTACTTACATAATTTCTTGGAGCTTTCCTTTGGCTTGATGGTTTGAGGGTTCAACTCTTGTTTGTAACAAGAGTGGCCACCAATCTTTGGAAGAGGGAAATGTCAAAAACTAGTGAATTATTAATAAATTCACAGTTCTTGGCTTGGGAGGAGCAGAGTAACAGTGCATAAAACACTATTAAGTTTCAACAAAGGGAGGGATTCTATTTATAAGAAAAAGTGAGCCTCTAACCAAGCAAACTGATTCTAGAATTTTCCAGATCAGTTTGGTCAATTTTTGACCATTTTTAGGTCAGTTTTGCTCACTTTTTGGAACTAGTTGAAACAGGAGAGAGGAGAGATGAAAATATTTCATTATTTGGGAGTTTAAAACTCATTCAAGCATGTGAAATAGGAACCCTCTTCATGAGGGAAATTCCCCCATGCAGAGGTGTCAAAAATGCATCATTACTTCTAAATATCTCCCTTTTTTAACTATTAACCTTGTCCTTAGTCAACTCTTCATCTTATGTGAGTATTTACTCATTTTTGGGGGATTTTTCTTTTATTTCTTCATTTATCTCCTCCCCACATTTGGATGAATCTTATTGGTCCATAGGAACCTTAATTTAAAATTTTGAAAAAATCTTCACCCCTAGGATAATGCCTCTTGAACAGATTATACTTAATTTCTAATGCACTTTCTGAAAATCTTTTTGAACTTCTATTTCAGGGGAACTTATTTTAATAAGTTGAGGTATTTTTCTATCCAAAAATATTTAAAATCTGAATAACCACTCTCTAGAAGATTTTCTCTCTCTAGGCCAAAACTGATAGAAACAAGATCTTTTATATTTCTGAAGAGGAAATTGATTACAGGGGAAGATACTGGACATCATGAGAAACTGGGGGAGGAATCTTATATTCTACCCCACTTAAAAAACGCGAGATGTCCTCATCTCGCAGGTGGAGTATGATCTCTTTCATCTTCTTCTTCTTCTTCAATCACTTCCAGCGTTACTGCTTTGGAAGTGGACGGCCGATTTGGGAACAACTCTCTTTGACTTCCCCTATTCTGAGTTGGAGGTCTTGCATTACTTTGGGTTGAAACTGCAGGTTGGATAGAGGGTCTACCTCTGGGATTTTCGTGATTTTGGCGGATAGAACCATGATAACTCTCGAAGGAAGGGGCTGGAGTCTGGAATCTTGATCCCTGATTTCCCTACCTTGAAAACCTTGATCCAAAAGGAGTTGGGCAATCCATACTACGATGTCCAAATCCTTTTGATAGTTATAACATTTCACTCTCTTGTTTAAGGGTGGAACTTCTGAAGTTGAAATCCAAGGAATTGAGTCTCGGAAAAAGGACATTTCTTCCATTCTTGAACTTCTCATATCCTGGGTTTGACCCTGATATGTCTTAGGTAGAGGAAGGTTGGAATCACCTTATGGGAATAAAAACCTTTTGAAAGGTGATGGTGCTGGCTTTGGCGGGACTTTGACATCAAAGGCTTTGGCGAAATCCTTCGCCATCCGAGCTGCTTCGACCATGGAAATAGGTTTGGCATTCTTGACTAAAGTATCTAATGGCTCGTTCATTCCCCGAATGAACCTGGCCATCAGCTGCTCTTCATCCAATCGAGGGGAATATTTAAGGAGAAGGGCAAAACCCTGATGGTACGCTTCAATTGTCCGGTTTTCCTGCTTTAGTTCCAGGAACTCATTCATCTTACTTTCAAGAAAGCCTGGGGGACAAAACCTCTTTCTGAGGTAAGCCTTGAGATCGGTCCAGGTTTGGGTATTTCAGTCGAGACGGTTTGTCTTGCAATGGTTTCTCCATGCCACTTTAGCTGTCTCCACTATCTTCAGCCTTGCAAGAGCCATTTTGCTCTTCTCATTCTACCCGGTGACATCGAAGTATTATTCCATTGATTCGATCCACTTCTCCACAGCCTCGCCCAAGTTTTCCCCTTCACCCTTGAAAGGTCGAGACTGCGAACTATGAAGAGTTTTACGAACATCCAGGTTGAGCTCTTCTTCATCGAGTTGGGGGTTAACATTTCTACCATGACGACCTCGATCCATGTTCCTATCAATACGAAAATTCTTGTTAAGTTTCTTTATTTATGATTCAATCCGATTTTTGGATTCAACTGATTCTGGGGTTCTTTAAATAGGTCGGCTCTCCACAGAATCAAGGGATAAAGATACTCATATAGAACACATTATCAAATAACAATTCATTCAGAATATCTCATGCATATCTTTAAAACAATAATGATCCATTAGACTGAATTTTTCCATCTGAACAGTCCTCCATGGGGATCTCATTTTTTTAGATTTTTAATTTATCATCCCTTAACTTGATCCACTGGACAAAAGTTAACAATAACAATCTACCACAGCACAATCCACTAATCTCATAGTGATTGGCTGAAGTCATTAACATCATTCCAATTAAGAACATCATCACACAGGGACTCGCCCCATTCATCCTCATTGCGGTTTCGCTCAGCTTATTACATTTCAACCGAATTTCAGGGATCATCATTTTTCAATCAGAATCCAAATCAGCTCATCAGTTCTCAACCAGAATTGAAAAATCATATCAACCACATTCGAATTCATCATCTGGATAGTATTAATGCTTATAATTTTAAGTCTTAGATTTACTCGTATATATTGCCAGTAAAGAGCTACAGTTATACCCTCGGTATATACGGGTAGTCATAGTTCTTGGAAGTATAAGGTAAATACCATCATGTCTAGGCCTCAAGCAAGTCAGGGATTCCATACAATTGCGGTACTTCCATCTAAAGACCCAATTACCAATTTACGAATTTCAGCTTGAATATCACATTGTATAAATTTTATCACACAATTACAACCTTTTAGTGCTTCTTGATAAATTTTTGACATATTTGGCTTCTCGGTTGATCCTCATTAGCCACACCAAATAGCTCTGATACCAATTGTGAGATCCCTGTCCCCACCGCGCAACGGATTCGGGTTGCGAGCAGCGGAAGTAGCACATCTTGCATGAGGTAGGGTCCCACACTCAAGGCCTCGCCCATGGATATCCGGACAGGTGACTAATTCCTCGATTCTTCCAAACCGAACTCGAAAAACTTCTCTTGCCCAGAAAGCACGGGCGATTCCAGCAGGATATCTTTTCCCTAATGTAGTCAAAAGCCTTAACTAACTGAACTGATCTGAGCAAACTCGTAAGTTCTATAGTCAGATCAAGGGACAGATTGAACTTGGATCATAGAGACCAACACTTTTTTCCTCATCAAGAGGCACAGCCGTTGATTCTTTTTCCATAGAACAATTTTTGTCCGGGATTTACTTCATCTATCGAACTAGACAGAAATTGAGTTTCGATTTACGGATCCATAAGTCCAGCCTAACCCCATCCAGTCCCATGGGTTAGCCAACCACCCAACCACTGTAGTGATGGGATCCAATTTAGATTTTGGTTAGATTTTGTCTCGGGTACCAGGGAAAAGAGTTCCCAGGCCCCCTAGCCGGATGTTCATGCAAACATAAACTAGTCACACCACTTACACACCCAATATGAAATTGCCTTTTTCTCAGCATCAGCTATAATTAAAACAATCCTTTAATGAAACCATCGTGTCACTGATTACAATCCTCCAAATTATCCGGTTGAATCTTAATTTTCAATCATCCCTTCATCGGAGTATCTATGGCATCTTTGGCAACCAGAACGCCACCTGTCCACTCAGGGGCCTTTTCAATAGTTCCTAGCTCATAGTACCCGGCAATATAATCACTAAAAAAATTTCAAGATGGAATCTCCGTTGAAGATGAGCAAGATCAACCAACAGATCCATATAAAAGATCCATGGACTCATCCGTTGAGGACCAGCAAGGTCAATCAACCAGATCCATGCCCGGTTTCAGAAAACAACTCTTACTTCTTGTTCCAATATCTTCCATGACGCACGTGTGGGTATCTTCGGCGACCCAGAGCCTGAGCACCGTATGGTCAGCACCCTCTAGGATCCTTCGCAGGTCACCTAGCGCTTCACTCATAGGCCACTTCCTTGGTCCCTCATTCACCGTACCGGAAGCTCACCATTTAAATCGAACCGAGGCTGGTCAAGACCTCGGCCGACCTTGCTATGCGAGATGTCCTTCGTTGACTCTCCGTCAGCTGTTGTAACTTTATCAGGTAGGTCTCCATGACCACATACTCAAGACAGTCAAAATGCTTTCCCAGCATCTTTGACATAAAACAGTCATTTGCAAATAGTTCACAAATACAGTTTCAATAATAAACTCACATCTTTCTAGATTGTTCCACATCAATCCATATTACTTAATCCAAATCTAAATCATAAGTGTATCCATATTACTTAATCCAAATCTAAATCATAAGTGTATCCATTCTTGACCAGATACATCATTTTCCATCCGACCACAGTAGATTCATTCACTTCGCATAACATCCGTTCCTATCTTTCTTAATTTACATTACATCTCATCACTTCCGAATTTCTCATTACATCTCATTCGTTCAGATCTTATATTATTCATTCACATTCTGATTCACTTGACATCTCATCTCATCCATTCGCTCATATCGACTTCATATCCATTCACATTCATATTTGCATTCATTATTCCACATACACATCCACATTCGTACATCTACATTCATACATCCATTTTCACATCCACATCCACATCTACATTCATACATCCACATTCACATTCACATCCATACATCCATATCCACATTCCACATGCTTACATCCACATCCACATCCACATTCGTACATCCATTCACATTCACATCCATACATCCATATCCACATTCCACATTCATACATCCATATCCACATTTCACATTCATACATCTACATCCACATTCACATACATCCACATTCTTACATCCATATCCATATCCACATTCACACATCCACATTCACATTCACATACATCCACATCCACATTCCATATCTACATCCATAGCCACATTCACATTCACATACATCCACATCCACATTCAATATCTACATCCATATCCACATTCACACATCCACATTCACATTCACATACATCCACATCCACATTCCATATCTACATCCATATCCACATTCACACATCCACATTCACATTCACATACATCCATATCCACATTAACACATCCACATTCATGTTCATACGTCCACATCCACATTCTATATCTACATCCATATCCACATTCACATTCATATACATCCACATCCACATTCCATATCTACATCCATATCCACATTCACACATCCACATTCGCATTCACATACATCCACATCCACATTCCATATCTACATCCACATCCACGTTCACATTCACATACATACATCTACATCATTTCTTTCACATACATATAACTACGTCCATTCTTTCACATACATATATCTCCATCTATTCCTCGTTCATTTTCATCTATCTGATTCATTTCACATCCTCGTATCTATTTATAGAATACAAGAGAATTCTTATTTTTGATATAAGATTTCTTTACGCATCTATTTATGCATAAATTCCATTTCAAGGAGAATAAAAATTTCGAAATAAAAATCAATCTTTACGCATCTATTTATGCATAAATTCCATTTTAAGGAGAATAACACTTTCGAAATAAAAAATAATCTTTTATGCATCTTCTTATGCATAAATTCATTTTAAATGAGAATGACACTTTTGAATTAAAAACCAATCTTTTATGCATCTTCCTATGCATAAAATCAAAATTGAGGAAAATAACTCTTTTGAACTAAAAATAGATTTCTTTATGCATCTTTCTATGCATAAAATTAAAATTGATGAGAATAACACTTTTGGATTAAAATAAATTCTTTATGCATCTTTCCATTCATAAATCCAATTTAGTAGGAATTACACTTTTAGAATAATTTTTTTATCTTATGCATCCTATTTATGCATAAAATAATTTATGATGGAAATCATTTTTTATCTTATGCATCCTATTTATGCATAAAATCATTTATGATGGAAATCACACTTTTAATATAAAAAAATATCTTTTATGCATATGTTTATGCATACAAATCATCTATGATAAAAGTAACACTTTTATTTAAAAGATAATAATCTTTTGTGCATACTTTTATGCATGAAAATCAAATATGATAAAAGTAACACTTTTATAATTAAAAAAATCTTTTATGCATACCTCTATGCATGAAAATCGAATATGATAAAAGTAACACTTTTACAATAAAATAATAATCTTTTATGCATACCTCTATGCATGAAAATCAAATATGATAAAAGTAACACTTTTACAATAAAATAATAATGTTTTATGCGTACCTCTATGCATGAAAATCAAATATGATAAAAGTAACACTTTTTTAATTCAAAAAATCTTTTATGCAGCATACCTCTATGCATGAAAATCAAATATGATAAAAGTAACACTTTTATAATTAAAAAAATCTTTTATGCATACTTCTATGCATGAAAATCAAATATGATAAAAATAATCTTTTATGCCTAAAAATCTATTTTAATGAAAGTAACACTTTCATAATAAAAGAAAATTATTCTTTTATGCATGAAAATCCATTTTGATGAAAGTAACACTTTCATAATAAAAGAAAATTATTCCTTTATGCATGAAAATAATAATAATCAATATGCATCTTCTATGCAAGAAAATTACACTTTTAGAGTATAGAATTGATAGGAATTACTCTTTTAGCATAATAAAAGATAATTCTTATTTCCAAAAATTTTGCCATAGCCTCCTTTGTATGGCTGACCATTTTTCAAATTTTCCTACTTATCTTTGTCTTAAAAATTAACTCTAATTGATTTAAAGTAATCTATACTAATAAAATTTTACTTATAAAAGAGAAAACATTATAAAAATTTTAATTCCAATAATTTTCACTTAACTAGGATAAAGAAGGGTTGATTCTAAGAAGAGAGAGGGGAAAAGCCTTTCAATCAAAGCATAACATCCATTTATCTCTTCAACAATCATAAAAATTAGAAAAACATAGAATCAATAAAGAAAATTACAAGAATCTCTACTTACATAATTTCTTGGAGCTTTCCTTTGGCTTGATGGTTTGAGGGTTCAACTCTTGTTTGTAAGAAGAGTGGCCACCAATCTTTGGAAGAGGGAAATGTCAAAAACTAGTGAATTATTAATAAATTCACAGTTCTTAGCTTGGGAGGAGCAGAGTAACAGTGCATAAAACACTATTAAGTTTCAACAAAGGGGAGGGCTTCTATTTATAAGAAAACATGAGCCTCTAACCAAGCAAACTAATTCTAGAATTTTCGAGATCAGTTTGGTCAATTTTTGACCATTTTTAGGTCAATTTTACTCACTTTTTGGATCTAGTTAAAACAGGAGAGAGGAGAGATGAAAATATCTCATTATTTGGGAGTTTAAAACTCATTCAAGCATGTGAAATAGGCGCCCTCTTCATGAGGGGAATTTCCCCATGCAGAGGTGTCAAAATTGCATCATTACTTCTAAAGATCTCCCTTTTTTAACTATTAACCTTGTCCTTAGTCAACTCTTCATCTTATGTGAGTATTTACTTATTTTTGGGAGATTTTTCTTTTATTTCTTCATTTATCTCCTCCCTACATTTGGATGAATCTTATTGGTACATAGGAACCTTAATTTAAAATTTCAAAAAAATCTTCCTCCCCCAGGATATAGGCCTCTTGAACAGATTATACTTAATTTCTAATGCACCTTCTAAAAATCTTTTTGAACTTCTGTTTCAGGGGAACTTATTTTAATAACATGAGGTATTTTTCTATCCAAAAATATTTAAAATCTGAATAACCACTCTCTAGAAGATTTTCTCTCTCTAGGCCAAAACTGATAGAAACAAGATCTTTTATATTTCTGAAGAGAAAATTGATTACAGGGGAAGATACTGGACATTATCAGAGGCTGGGGGAGGAATCTTACATTCTAATCCACTTAAAAAACGCGAGATGTCCTCATCTCGCAGGTGGAGTATGATCTCTTTCATCTTCTTCTTCTTCTTCAATCACTTCCAGCGTTACTGCTTTGGAAGTGGACAGCCAATTTGGGAAGAACTCTCTTTGACTTCCCCTATTCTGAGTTGGAGGTCTTGCATTAGTTTGGGTTGAAACTGCAGGTTGGATAGAGGGTCTATCTCTGGGATTTTCCTGATTTTGGCGGATAGAACCGTGATTACTCTCGAAGGAAGGTGCTGGAGTCTGGAATCTTGATCCCTGATTTTCCTGCCCTGAAAACCTTGATCCAAAAGGAGTTGGGCAATCCATACTGCAATGTCCAAATCCTTGACAGTTATAACATTTCACTCTCTTGTTCAAGGGTGGAACTTCTGAAGTTGAAATCCAGGGAATTGAGTCTCAGGAAAAGGACATTTCTTCCATTCTGGAACTTCCCATATCTTGGGTTTGACCCTAATATCTCTTAGGCGGAGGAAGGTTGGAATCACCTTCTGGGAATAAAAACCTTTTGAAAGGTGATGGTGTTGGCTTTGGCGGGACTTTGACATGAAAGGCTTTGGCGAAATCCTTCGCCATCCGAACTGCTTCGACCATGGAAATAGGTTTGGCATTCTTGACTAAAGTATCTAATGGCTCGTTCATTCCCCGAATGAACCTGGCCATCAACTGCTCTTCATCCAATCGAGGGGAATATTTAAGGTGAAGGGAAAAAGCCTGATGGTAGGCTTCAATTGTCCGGTTTTCTCGCTTTAGTTCTAGGAACTCATTCATCTTTGTTTCAAGCAAGTTTGGGGGACAAAACCTCTTTCTGAGGTAAGCCTTGAGATCGGTCCAGGTTTGGGTATTTCGGTCGAGACGGTTTGTCTCGCAATGGTTTCTCCATGCCACTCTAGCTGTCTCCCCTTCACCCTTGAAAGGTCCTGGCTGCGAACTATGAAGAGTTTTACGAACATCCAGGTCGAGCTCTTCTTCATCGAGTTGGGGGTTAACATTTCTACCACGACCTCGATCCATGTTCCTATCAATACAAAAATTCTTGCTAAGTTTCTTTATTTATGATTCAATCTGATTTTTGGATTCAACTAATTCTGGGGTTCTTTAAATAGGTCGGCTCTCCACAGAATCAAGGGATAAAGATACTCATATAGAACGCATTATCAAATAACAATTCATTCAGAATATCTCATGCATATCTTTAACACAATAATGGTCCATTAGACTGAATTTTTCCATCTGAACAGTCCTCCATGGGGATCTCAATTTTTCAGATTTTTAATTTATCATCCCTTAACTTGATCCACTGGACAAAAGCTAACAATACCAATCTACCACAGCACAATCCACTAATCTCATAGTGATTGGCTGAAGTCATTAACATCATTCCAGTTAAGAACATCATCACAAGGACTCGTCCCATTCATCCTCATTGCGGTTTTGCTCAGCTTATTACATTTCAACTGAATTTCTGTAAGATTCCTCCCCCAAACCCCTTTTTGATGTCTAGTATCTTCTTCTATAATCAATCCCTCTTCAGAAATATAAAAGACTTGTTTCTAAATGTTTTAACCTAGAGAGAGAAAATATTCTAGAGAGAGAATATTCAGATTTTTAATATTTTTGGATAGAAAATTATCTCATCTTATTAAAATAAGTTTCCCTGAAACAGAAATTCAAAAAGAACTTTCCAATGTGCAATTGGAATTAATTGGAAATGTGTATAAAGGACCTTAGTCTAAGGGTCTAGATTTTCAGAAATTTTTGGATTATGGTCCAATTAAGGTTCCTATGGGCCAATAGCATCAATCCATGTGTAGGGAGGAGATAAATCCAATTTGAAAAAGAAGATACCCAAAAATGAGTAAATGCTCACATAAGATGAAGAGTTGAAAATGTACAAGGTTTATTAGTTAAAAATTATGAGTAATATTAAAAGTATGACATATGTAAGGAAGGGGAGTTCTTTAAAGGAGGTGCATATTTCACATAAGATGAAGAGTTGAAAATGTACAAGGTTTATTAGTAAAAAAATATGAGCAATATTAAAAGTATGACATATGTAAGGAAGGGGAGTTCTTTAAAGGAGGTGCATATTTCACATAAGATGAAGAGTTGAAAATGTACAAGGTTTATTAGTAAAAAACTATGAGCAATATTAAAAATATGACATATGTAAGGAAGGGGAGTTCTTTAAAGGAGGTGCATATTTCACATGCTTTAATGAGTTTTAAACTCATAAAAATTGAGATATTTCATCTCTCCTCTCTCCTCATTTAAGTCTAGTTCCAAAAAAGTTAGCTTAACTGACCTAAAAATGGTCAAATATTGACCAAACTGATTTAGAAAATTCTAGAATCAGTTTGTTTGGTTAGGAGCTCAATTTTTCCTATAAATAGAAGCCTCCCCCTTGTTGAAAAATATATAGTGTTTATGCATCGTTACTCTACTTCACCTAAGCCAAGAACTGTGAATTCATTTAATAATTCACTAGTTTTTGGAGCTTCCCTCTTTCTTCAATCCCCATTAGTGGCTCCATCAACATACTTAACCAATTGATTGGTTGGGGGCCTCTACCGTGAACAAAGAATCAAGCAAGTTGTAAGGTAATTAGTGAATATTGATCTTTCTATAATTTCTCAATGTTCTCTCTTCTCAACCCCTCTCAAGCTTGAGAAGTTTAATTGGTATGGTTTTTTTTTTTAATGCTATTGAAGTTTGAATAGTAGTGAAGAGTTACATAATTTAATAAATGCTATTGAAGTTAATTTTCATTTATGTTTAAATTCTATAATGGTTTTTATGTAATTTTCTCTCTCTCACTCAAGAAATGGTCATACTCATGACCCATTCTCAATCCAAATCAAGCTTTTCATAAAGCTTTTCCTTAACCCAAGATTAAGCTATGCTTGAGGCCAAATTAATGGCTTTTTTCTATGCTTTTAGTCTATGTATTTGATGATTCAATCCATTATGGATTGAGGATCCAATTAGAGAATCATTTTAATTATTTCCTTAATGATAAGCTTTATCCCTTAGAAAAATTGAGATTTATCAGTCATAGCAGCGGAGCTATGGCAAAATTTTTATAAAAATTATGCATAAAAAAATTTCATTCAAAGCATAAAAAGAGGACTTCCTACCATATTCTAGGAATCATCATCCTAGATTAATTGAAAGAGATTCATTATAATCATGGAGAAATTGAATTTTAATATTATGCATGAAGGATAAATTTTTATATCAAAAGTGATATTTTTACCATTTTTATTTTTATGCATAGAAGTATGCATAATGGATAAATTTTTATATCAAAAGTGTTACTTTTATCATTTTTATTTTCATGCATAGAAGTATGCATAAAGGATAAATTTTTATATCAAAAGTGTTATTTTTACCATTTTTATTTTCATGCATAGAAGTATGCATAATGGATAAATTTTTATATCAAAAGTGCTACTTTTATCATTTTATTTCATGCCTAGAAGTATGCATAAAGGATAAATTTTTATGTCAAAAGTGTTACTTTTATCATTTTTATTTCATGCATAGAAGTATGCATAATGGATAAATTTTTATATCAAAGTGTTACTTTTATCATATTGGATTTCATGCATAGAGGTATGCATAAAAGATATTCTTTTTATACTAAAAGTGTGATTTTCATCATAAATGGATTTTATTCATAACTTAGATGCATAAGAGAAATTCTTTTATTCTAAAAGTGTAATTCCTACCAAATTGAATTTATGCATAAGAAGATGCATAAAAGTTTGATTTTTAATTCAAAGTGTCATTCTCATCTAAATTGAATTTATGCATAAGAAGATGCATGAAAAATTGATTTTTAATTCAAAAGTGTCATTTTCATTTAAAATGAATTTATGCATAGGAAGATGCATAAAAGATTGATTTTACTTCGGAAGTATTAATCTCCTTAAATGGAATTTATGGATAAGTAAATGTGTAAAGAAATCTTATATCAAATATAAGAATTCTCTTGTATTCTATAAATAGATATGAGATGTGATAGGATGTGATAAGAGGTGTATAAGAGGTGATAAGATGAATTAAGATGTGATAAGATGTGTATGGGATGAGGTAAGAAGTGTATGTGATAGGATAAGATGTATATGGGTTGTGATAAGGCAAGAATGGATGTGATGTAAAAGATTAGATGTGAAGGCATATGGGGTTATATGAATGGGAATGTGGAAATGGATGTATGTATGTGGATGTGTGGATGTGGAGATGGGAGTATGGATGTATGAATGTGAAAATGGATATATGCATGAGGATGTATATGCATACATGTGAATGTGGATGTAGATGTGAATGTATAGATGTGAATGTGGAATGTGGATGTGGATGGATGTATGTATGTGGATGTAGATGTGGATGTATAGATGTGGATGTATAGATGTGAATGTGGAATGTGGATGTGGATGTATGTATGTATGTGGATGTAGATGTGGATGTATAGATGTGAATGGGAATGTGGATGTGGATGTATGTGAATGTGGATGTAGATGTGAATGTATAGATGTGAATGTGGAATGTGGATGTGGATGGATGTATGTATGTGGATGTAGATGTGGATGTATAGATGTGAATGGAAATGTGGATGTGGATGTATGTATGTATGTGGAGGTGGATGTATGAATGAGGACGTGATAGTGGATGTATGCATGTGGGTATGGATGTATGGATGTGGATATGGATGTGTATGTATGAATGTGGATATGGGATGTGGATGTATAAATGAAGATGTGAAAATGGAGATAAGCATGTAGATGTGGATGTATGGATGTGAATGTGGATATGGATGTGGATGTATGGATGTGAATATGGATGTGAATATATGATATGTGATGTGAAGGAATTTGAAGTGAAGAGATGGAAAATGAGGTGATTGGATGAGTACACATATAAATGGAATGTGGAATAAGTAATGTGGATTAATGAGGAACAATGTGGAAAAATGAGAGTTAATATAGAAACTGTATTTGTAAACTGTTTGTAAATGCTGTTTGTAAATGGCTGTTTTATGTCAAGAATGCTGGGGAAGCATTTTGACCGTCTTGTGATTAAGGTCGTGGAGACCTAACTGATAAAGTTGCAACTGCTGACGGAGAGTCAATGGAGGACGTCTCGCGTAGCAAGGTCGACCGAGGTCTTGACCAGCCTCGGTTCGATTAAAATGGTGAGCTTCCGGTACGGTGGATGAGGGACCAAGGAAGCGGCCTATGAGTGAAGCGCTAGGTCACCTGCGAAGGATCCTAGAGGGTGCTGACCATACGGTGCTCGGGCTCTGGGTCGCCTAGGATACCCACGCGTGCGTCGAGGAAGATATTGGAACAAGGAGTAAGAGTTGTTTTGTGAAACCGGGCATGGATCTGGTTGACTGACCTTGCTGGTCCTCAACGGATGAGTCCATGGCTCTTTTATATGGATCTGTTGGTTGATCTTGCTGATCTTCAACGAGAGTCCATCTTGATAAGTGATTATATTGCCGAGTATTATGGGCTAGGAACTATAGAAACAGCCCCTGAGTGGTCAGGTGGTGAGCGTTCTAGTTGCCAATGATGCCATAGATACTCTGATGAAGGAATGATGGAAAATTTGAGAATCAATCGGATAATTTGGAAGACTGTGATCAGTGGTACTATGGTTTCATTAAAGGATTGTTTTAAAGTTAGCTGATGCTAAGAAAAAGGCAATTTCATATTGGGTGTGTAAGTGGTGTGCCTAATTTTATGTTTGCATGAACTTCCGGCTAGGGGGTCTTGGAACTCTTTTCCTTGGTACCCGGGACAAAACCTAATCAAATTCCAAATTGGATCCCATCACTACAGTGGTTGGGCGGTTGGCTAACCCATGGGGATCGGATGGGGTTAGGCTGGACTGATGGATCCGTAAATCGAGACTCAATTTTTGTTAATACGATAGATAAAGTAAATCCCGGACAGTAATTGTTCTATGGATAGGAATCAACGGCTGTGCCTCTTGAATGGGGAAAAAAGCGTTGATCCCAATGATCCAAGTGCAAGTTTCTTCCTTGATTTGATCAAGTATCTTGAAGATGCAATTGGATCAACTTGATCAGAAATAATCTTGACTACGATAGAGTAAAAAGTTATCCTGGTGGAATCGCCCGTGCTTTCCGGGTAAAGGAAGTTTTCCCGAGTTCGGTTTTGGAACAACCGTCGGATTAGTCTCTTGTCCGGATATCCGTGGGCGAGGCCCCGAATGTGGGACCCCTGTCCCGCGCGAGAAGTGCTACTTCCGCTGCTAGTACTCGAATCCGTTGCTCGGTGGGAACAGGGGGATCTCACAGTTGGTATCAGAGCGTTTGGTTAATAAAGATCAATTGAGAAGACAAATAGGTCAGAAATTTATCAAGAAACACAAAAAGGTTGTAATTGTGTGATATAATTCATACAATTTGATATTCAAATTGAAATTCGTAATTTGGTAATTAGGTCTTCAGATGGAAGTACCGCAATTATATAGAATCCTTGACTTGCTTGAGGCCTAGACATGATGGTATTTACCTTATAATTCCAAGGGCCGTGACTATCCGTATATACCGAGAGTATAACTGCAGCTCCTTACTGACAGTATATACGAGTAAATCTAAGACTTGAAATTATAAGCGTTAATGCTATCCAGATGATGAATTTGAATGTGGTTGATATGATTTTTAATTCTGTTTGGGAACTGATGAATTGATTGGGATTCTGATTGAAAAATGATGATTTTTGAAATTTAGTTGAAATATAATAACTTGAGCAAAACCGCAATGAGGATGAATGGGACGAGTCCCTGTAATGATAAATGATGATAATGATTTCAACAAATCACTATGAGATTAGTGGATTGTGCTGTCAAAGTACTACTGTTAACACTTGACTCGGTATATCAAGTTAAGGGATGACAAATTGAAAACTTGCTTGACTGAAAATCCTGTGGAGGAATGTTCAGAAAGAAAAAATTTCGATCTGATGGACCATTATCGTGTTAAAGATATGAATGATATGATCTGAAATGAATTTATTTAATGATGAGTTCTATATAAGGGATATTTATCCCCGTATTCTGTTGGGTTGACCAGAATATAAGGAACCCTAGAATAAATTGGATCTTAAGAAAAAGAGTTGTCCTCTACTTGGCGAGATGAGGACATCTCGCACTTTTTTAAGTGGGGTAGAATGTAAGATTCCTCCCCAGCCTTCGAGACATACAGGAGTAAGAATCTCCCTTTTTTATCTTAAAATTATTCCCTCTCAAAAATAAAAGAAAGATTCTGTTTAAAAAAAGGAAGACCCTTTCCCTAGAATACTTCTCAAGAGTCACGCTGTTTTAAGGATTCAGAACAATGAGTTCAGAAGTGAAAATCGGTGTTTTGGATACCAAGGTTTTGGTCTTCATTTGAGTACGGCACAAAAGAAGTTCTTTATCTATTGGGGAGTTTAAGAAGTTATCCCCCAGATATTGTGAGCCTTATCTGACTTCAAAGAAAGTAAGTGACTTAGCTTACGAGCTTCTTTTATCTCCTCATTTCAAAGTTCTTAATGCCTTCTATAGAAAATTGTGCCAAACCCAAATCATGGAAAGACGGTAAAACTTCAGTGGAAAGCTATCGTTGGCTTCTAAGTTACACTAGCTCCTTCCTTTATATAAGTCGTAACTTTTACTTGTCGCTCACAGTAATCTTACTCCCATCGATCTCCTTTCTTCCTAATCTCCTTCATGGCTTGGCAACAAGAATTAGTTTTATCCATAATGATTCCTCACCTTCAAGACGCAAGTGAGTCTGTGAAGAAGGATTTTATAGAACAGTATGAGCGCTCACTTTTCCCTCACTTGGGAACTTCTGTAGCGCAGACCAAATGGCGGACCTATCAAGACATAACTAGGGTAACACCCTGGGGTCAGCAGCACTTCCGTAACAATGTCCGCTTGGCCATGGTTATTGAAGCTTTGGGTTTGGGTCCCCGATACTACTGCGTTATGAGATCAAGACATCCTGGGTTTTCTGAGCGGGTCTTCTTACTGGCGTGTTTTCTTCCTCATGAGAAGATATGCCTTTACCCCGTTTTTGGCTTGCCTCTCAGAGGTCCTTTTGTTAGAACACCTCATACCACTGAGATAGGCGCAGCAATAACCCACAGAATCATTCCCATAGATGAGTTACCTTATACTTGTGCAGCTTGTGAGGACTGCTTTTGTGACCATATGATGGACGGGCTTATGGAAGTGTAAAGAGTTCCTCTATCTTTACTGTATAAGTTCCGAGAATGAATAAAGTTTAAATCTTGTTCGTATTTTGAATCTTGCTCTCTTTAAGACTTATCTTGGTGGTTAATCTTGATTAAAATTTTTCTCTAAGTCTCATATTCGTGAATCTTGCGAAATTATCACAAGTTGCGAGATGAGGACATCTCGCGTTTTTTAAGTGGGGTAGAATGTAAGATTCCTCCCCCAAACCCCTTTTTGATGTCTAGTATCTTCTTCTATAATCAATCCCTCTTCAGAAATATAAAAGACTTGTTTCTAACTGTTTTAACCTAGAGAGAGAAAATATTCCAGAGAGAGAATATTCAGATTTTTAATATTTTTGGATAGAAAATTATCTCATCTTATTAAAATAAGTTTCCCTGAAACAGAAATTCAAAAAGAACTTTCCAATGTGCAATTGGAATTAATTGGAAATGTGTATAAAGGACCTTAGTCTAAGGGTCTAGATTTTCAGAAATTTTTGGATTATGGTCCAATTAAGGTTCCTATGGGCCAATAGCATCAATCCATGTGTAGGGAGGAGATAAATCCAATTTGAAAAAGAAGATACCCAAAAATGAGTAAATGCTCACATAAGATGAAGAGTTGAAAATGTACAAGGTTTATTAGTAAAAAATTATGAGCAATATTAAAAGTATGACATATGTAAGGAAGGGGAGTTCTTTAAAGGAGGTGCATATTTCACATAAGATGAAGAGTTGAAAATGTACAAGGTTTATTAGTAAAAAATTATGAGCAATATTAAAAGTATGACATATGTAAGGAAGGGGAGTTCTTTAAAGGAGGTGCATATTTCACATAAGATGAAGAGTTGAAAATGTACAAGGTATGTGCGCCAGAAATGGAAAAAAAATATTTTTCTAAATTTGTCTAATAGACTTCAAGAAAAATTCACTGGTTATATTTAAAAATTGAAAGTTCCTTGCTTATATTTATAATCAAAGTTACAAAGTCATAGATTATCATTTAGTCTATCATCCTCTACTAGATCCATGGCCCCAAAAAGGTTAATTTCAAGAAATGTTTATGTATCCTCTTCAATCACCAAAAGAGTGTTGTACCATTTGGCCAATGGCTTGCTCTTTTTTGTAGGATCAAAGTCTATGTGCTTCCTATTGGATGTACTTGGCTCTCCATTAGAACTCGATGAGTAAATTTCTTCCATATTCTCTTGAATCTTTCCCTCGGGCTGCATATGTTCTGCAACTAATATACTCGAGGAAATTGGCTCTTGGATTTTAACATCAACAATATTTTCTATCTCTTGAGATTCAATGACATCAACTCCATCATTATGAATGTTGTTCTTCTTTTAGTTGCTCACCTTAAAAATTTGTTTGCTATGAGGAGCAACTTGGACTACAAACACCCACCTTGGATCCTTTGGATCTGATTTTAAAGATAACTTGTTCACAGTATTTTGGTAGCACAAATGTATCCGTCTAGTTTGGTACAAAACTTTGTGGAGTCAACTTGGGCAAACCAACTCTTGTCCTTCCTTACAATTGCATTTGGTCCATTTTTATGACCTTGAACCACTTCACATAAAAAAAAACATGTGATGTTTTGAATAGTTTCACAATAATCAAGCATGCCAACTTTTACAATCAAGTCACTTGTACTTGATTGGTTTTCTTGCATGAAGTTAGCTTTGATGCCGCTATCAAAAGTTTTTCTTTTATGATCTATTCGCTCCACTCAAAAATGATGCCCATGTGACCAAAGTGCACCATGTTTACGATACTACAAGCACAACAAGAATCAACATACAAGGTGATGCATGATAAATAAACTCTTTTAATGAGATAGTAGTCAAGGAGAACGATTACTTACATGCCAATCACAACCTTTTTCAAGTTGTTCCTCCTCCTTTGTGATAGTCTCACCATTATACTTTGCTTGTGTTATTGTTACATCAAGCTATCTACTCAAAGGCAAGGCAAGTAGTTGTGCAAGCTCCAAGGGGTATGGTAGGGTTCGTTTTGTTTGACTCCTTCTAAAATTTTGTCGGGCTATGATACGTTATGCCTTGACCTCTTGATGTCTTTCAATCCATTTAACCATGGCATTTGAATTCAAGATGCAAAATTTATTGATCTTATCTCATAAGGTTTTGTCCATCACACTTACAAGCCCATTTCCTTGTGGCTCTTTCCTAAGTACTCTATCATCTTCAAGATGGCTCCATAGCCGAGGGATCACTCGGTTAGATGTACTGAGAAATTTTGTTATATGTAAACAAGAGATTCTTGTACAAGCCATCTTTCAGCCATACTACCCTTTAGCCGAGCTCATTGTCGCACAAATCCCTTTAAGCTTTTCATGAATCTCTCTAGAAAAAACATCCATCGAGTCCCAACTACAACCTCATCAATGACATGAACTAAGAGGTACATCTCAATGGTCAATATGCTTGTTGGTAGAAACATTTCTACCATGCACATGGCTTCCAAGGAGTTTAGACATGCCGACTCTAAGGTAACATGTCATGTCATCACCAATTTGGGGACCTCTTGAATATGCAAAATTGCCCATCATGATATATATCATTAGAAAGGTCTCAAAGATTAGATTCCAAATGTGTAATCCCTGCCAACTTTTCATTTGATTTCCAAAAATTTCACCACGAGCCCATTTTTCATTTGATTTCCAAAAATTTCACCACGAGCCCATTTTTCTAGAGAGGAGGTGTGAAAATCCTTAAGTGGCAAAAATGAGAGTCCATATTTCACCCTTTGTCCCTTGCTTTCTTTGGACCCACTTATGGTTTTCCAAAGCACCTTAGCTACATTCTTGAAGATGTGCATTGGGTTTGGTAGATGGTTTATTAGAAGATCACTTCCAATAAGGAAGTCTGTGAGAAAAATGGAGAGCCTCTTCATCCCTTGGGGTGCAAATTTTCCATGATCCCTCCATGCTTTCTTCGAGTCACTTGTATTTAAACACGGAGATGGTCTACCTAGATTTACCTCTCGCAATCTGTGATTTGTAGGGAAATATTGCACATGACCCTGGTACACTATCTTTCGAAGTGATGTTGAGTAACAAGCATCCAACTGAGGTCCACATAAGGGGCATGTGTTATATCCATATGTAATAAAGCCTAAAAATTGACAAGAAAGGTGATTAAGAAACCACACGTGCAAAACCTCACAGGTTTAATTAATTAAGTAACAATGAAAAGGAAATTTCAGGCTATATATATCAAAACTTACCCGATCATTCTCCATGTCCTGGCCAATCATGCATAGTTCACATTATTATACCTTGCATAGTTGCCCAAAGTGCTTGGACATATCATGAACTTGAATGCCATCCCAAAGTGTTTGAAGATCCTCTACCAATGGGGCCAAGTATACATCTATGTTCTTTACTTTGTACTTCCCAGGAACTATCAAATGATAGTAAGAGGTGTCCCTTCTTTATTGCCATCCATAGTGGAAGGTTATAATTTACAAGGCAAATAAGCCATGTGCTCCATGATGAACCTCGTAGACCAAATGTATTCACAGGTCATCCATTGCTAGCCCTAGAAAAATGTTAAGAGGCTCTTCCTTGAAAATAGGCCACTTCTCCTCAATGTGTCTCCATGTGAGCAAATCAGCTGGAATGCACATGACATTGTCAGTGGATCTAGTAGACTGATGCCATGTCATTAAACTTGCTATAGATTTGCACACCTGAACATATGTTTTATCCGAGGTATGATAGGGAAGTGTCTGAGAATTTTTGTAAGAACCTTCTGCCCTTGAACATCTTGCGTGTATCTGAGTGCCCCCCACAACTTGGACATTCCCTAAGATATATTTATTTGTGTTGGTATAGGATAGAATCATTGGGACAAGCATGGATACGATTGTAGTCCATGCCAATCGCACTTAACAATCTTTTGGCCTCCGTATGAGAGCTCGGCATCTCGTTATCCTCTACTAAGATTTGGTCTGTTGATAACCTGCCAAGATGAAATATGTATGCTTAATCAATACTATGTATATTATATACACAAGAAAATTGCCTCATACTCATGTCATATATACTTGAATAGCTCTGTCATGCTTGCAACTTGAATTCGCTCCACAGAAGGAAAACACTATAACATGTGCAAACAAATCCTTATATCTTGTATAAAAGGAGTTGGTAAACTTTTTCTCATTGTTCCAAATGGTGAAAAAATCATGCCTTCAGATATATTATATGTACTAGGGATCAAGAGAACTTATTATATATGTTTCTGCCATAACTAAGGTTGGTTTAGTGGTTCAGTTTTGAGGATGACATATATATTGTTTATGATCACAGCAGTGATGGCAAGATAATTATTGCTTCTAGTACTTTGTCACATGGCCTTTACAGACTAGATGCATATGAAAGACAAAGGCATTCTACATGTACAGTTTCTCCCACAAAGGTAATGGCCCATGGGTTATGCTAAGTTGTGAAATGTACGCTTTGGTCACTTGAACTTTGGGAGATTGCTGCGTTTGCATAAACATGACATGGTGTCTGAGCTACTAGATCTTGAAGCCCCTATTAAACATTTTTTTGAGGGACATAAATGCAGCAGGCAACATTTCCCAAAGATGGTTTAGAACCTCTATTTTGTAAGCTTATACTACATAGTGATGTATGTGGACACCATCAATTTGGGGCTACCTCTATTTTGTCATATTCATTGATTATTATTCTAAACATACATGGGTATATCCATTGAAATAGAAATTCAAGGTTTTTATGTGCTTTTTAGACACTTTGGTGCTATGGTTTAAAATGCTTCTACATGTAAGAATTGTATCTTGTGTATTGATTGAGGGGAGGAGTATATGTCTAAGGAGTTTCATGCATACATGGCTGATAATGGGACAAAACACCAATGTATTGCGCTCTATACACGTCAACAAAATGGTGTAGCTGAATGTAAAAACATCTCTCATGGAGATGGCACATTGTATGGTCAAAAGTTAGGAGTTACTTCATGGTTTCTAGCTAGAAGCAGTCATGTGTGCAACATATGTTTTGAATAGGTGTTCTACAAAGGCTTTGCATACAATTATGCCTTTTGAAGCTTGGAATGGAAGAAATCCCTCTATGGCTCACTTATGCATTTTTTGTTGTCTTGCTTATGTACTTATGCCTAAGAAACTTTGCAACAAGCTTGAATATAAGGCTACTAAATGTATTTTTGTGGGATACAACTTGGAAAGTAAGGGTTATCATCCTACTACGAAAGCGGATTCTTGTGAGTACATATGTCATATTTGTGGAAGATGCAATTCAGCCCTTGCTTTCATGTAAAAAATAGAAAAATGTATTTTCATAGGACATATTCGACACTCTCCTTCCATTATTCAATGCAAGACACATTGATATAGAGCATTTGGATAATCCAAGGAATGCTGAAAATTTACCCACAAAGGTTACAAATCAGCATGTTTTTCATCCCACGGTTCAGCCTGCTGATGATCAGGCAAATGTGGATGATGCAATTGATGAGGAAAGAAAGAAAATTGTGGAGTCCAAAAGTACGCCAAAATGGCTGGTGCAAACATTGTGAGAGCAAATTAGCCACTCCTTTGCCTAGAAGAACACATGTAGGCTTTCATCATGCATCTCTTGTTGACACAGGTTATGCTCTTACTGCCAGTTTATGTGATGAAGGGGAACCTGTCTCTTTTGATGAAGCAAAGGAATTTGAAAATTGGATGAGTTCTATGTAATCTAAGTATGATTCAATACTCGAAAATGATACATGGGATTTAGTAAACTTGCCTCTTGGCAAGAAGGCCATTGGTATGAAATGGGTTTACAAGCTCAAATGTAAAGAGGATGGTAGCGTTGTGAGCGATACAAATCTAGGCTTGTTTGCAAAGGGTTATGCACGAGAGAAAGGCATTGATTATGGTGAAACCTTTGCACCCACATGTCATATGACTACCATCATGCAGACTATCATTGCACTTGCAGTACATAAAGGTTGGAATGTCTACCAATTGGATATCAAAATTGCTTTCTCAAATGGAGATTTGCATGAGGAGTTCTATGAATCTTTGGCTCATGGTTTTGTTCAGGAAAAGTTAGGAATCAAAAGTACACAAATGGAATAAATATTTATATGGTCTTAAGCAGGCTCCCAAAGCATGGTATCAAAAGATACATGCATATTTGTTTGCACAGGGTTTTTGCGATGACAGCCCAATTGACAATACCCTCTATATTAAGAAGGGGAATAAGGATGTTTTATTGGTCATCATGTTATATCTTAATGACATGATGCTCATAGGCCCTGAGGATGATCAAATTTTAGCTTTTATAGTTGATTTAGAGAAGTCTTTTAAGATGTTAGATCTTGGGCTATTGCACTATTACTTGGGCATTGAGTTTTGGTAGCGTAATAATGGCATTATTATGCTGCAGAGGAAATACATAGATGCATTGTTGAAGAGGTCATCCACTAAGCTCTCCCTTTGCTACTTAAAATGTATAAAGTAGTCTTTATAGTGTGTAAAAACTACTTGGCGTAAGTAGTTTACAACCTCCTTCCCCCACGAGAGTCATCAACTATGCCACTCACATCTGTGATATCATAATATGATATATCATCATGATGTGGTGATGACTCTGAAGAACTATCTCCACCCCCAAAGCACTGCCCTAGGCATCCTCTATCTCCTCTACCTCCACTCTCGTCGGTGCTAGTATAAGCTTAAAACACTATTCATTATGTTTAAAGAACTATGCATTATGCAAGCCTTTTATAAATCATTATGCATTGGGCCTTATACATAAAGCATGCATAAGGCCTTATACATAAAGCATGCATAAGGCCTTATGCATAAAACTATGCATGAGGCCTTATGCATAAGGCTTAAGCATAAAGCATTGTGCATGAGGCCTTAAGCATAAAACTATGCATGAGACCTTATGCATAAGGCTTATGCATGCATGAGACCTTATGCATAAAGAACTATGCATGAGACCTTATGCATAAAGAACTATGCATGAGGCCTTAAGCATAAAGCTATGCATGAGGCCTTATGCATAAAGAACTATGCATAAGGCCTTAAACATGAGGCCTTAAGCATAAAACTATGCATGATGCCTTATGCATAAAGCTTATGCATAAAGCTATGCATGAGGCCTTATGCATAAAGCTATGCATGAGGCCTTAAGCATAAACCTATGCAATGAGGCCTTATGCATAAAGCATGCATGAGCATTATTCATAAAGCATTATGCATAAAGCTTATGCGTAAACCTACAAAACAAATCCCCAGCACCCAAGGGTACAATAATAATAGAGGAAAGAGAGGAGATATATGAAAGCACTTCTCTCTTTTTTGTGGTGTTGGAAGAGAGGATTAGAGGACCTACAAAACCAACAAAAGGGTGAGAAAAATATAAGTAATGCATACATACAAAAGCTTATGTAAGCTATGCCGCTATGCAATCCCCTTGCAAGCCCTAAGCCTTATGCAAGCTATGCTAAAGCTTATGCATAAAGTATCCATGAGGCCTTATGCATAAAGCTTTAAGCATAATGCTTTATGCATGAGGCCTTATGCATAATAAAACTTGAAGCATAATGCTTTATGCATGAGGCCTTATGTATAAAGCATTATGCATAAGGCTTATGCATAAAACACTATGCATAAGGCCTTAAGCATGAGGCCTTAAGCATAAAACTATGCATGAGGCCTTATGCATAAAGCATGCATGAGGCTTTATGCATAAAGCATGCATAAAAGATTATGCACAAACCTACAAAAAAAATCCCCAGCACCCAAGGGTGTAATAATAATAGAGGAAAGAGAGGAAAGAGAGGAAAGCACTTACCTCTTTATCGTGATGTTGAAAGAGAGGATTAGAGGACCTACAAAACCAACAAAAGGGTGAGGAAAAGATTAGTAATGCATATATACAAAAGCTTATGCAAGCTATGCCACTATGCAAGCCTTATGCAAACTACGCCGCTATGCAAGCCTTATGGAAGCTATGCTAAAGCTTATGCATAAAGCATACATGAGGCCTTATGCGCATAATGCTTTATGCATGAGGCCTTATGCATAAGAAAGCTTTAAGCATAATGCTTTATGCATGAGGCCTTATGCATAAAGCATTGTGCATAAGGCTTATGCATAAAAGCACTATGCATAAGGCCTTAAGCATAAAACTATGCATGAGGCCTTATGCATAAAGCTATTCATGAGTCCTTATATGCATAGAGCTTATGCGCATAAAGAATGCATGAGAATTATGCATAAAGCATTATGCATAAAGCTATGCATGAGGCCTTATATGCATAAAGCATTATGCATAAAGATTATGCATAAAGCTTGTGCAAACCTACAAAATAAATCCCCAGCACCCAAGGGTGCAATAATAGAGGAAAGAGAGAAAAGCACTTACCTTTTTTTTGTGATGTTGAAAAGAGAGGATTAGAGGACCTACAAAACCAACAAAGGGTGAGAAAAAGATTAGTAATGCATACATACAAAAGCTTATGCAAGCTATGCAAACTACACCGCTATGCAAGCTATGCTAAAGCTTATGCATAAAGCATGCATGAGGCCTTATGCATAAAGCTTTAAGCATAATGCTTTATGCATGAGGCCTTATGCATAATAAAGCTTTAAGCATAATTCTTTATGCACGAGGTCTTATGCATAAAGCATTATGCATAAAGCATTATGCATAAGGCTTATGCATAGTGTTGCATAAGGCTTATGCATAAAGTACTATGCAGAAGGCCTTAAGCATGAGGCCTTAAGCATTAAACTATGTATGAGGCCTTATGCATAAAGCCTATGCATAAAGCTATGCATGAGGCCTTATGTATAAAGCTATGCATGAGGCTTATGCATAAAGAATTATGCATAAAGCATGCATGAGCATTATGTATAAAGATCATGCGCAAACCTACAAAACAAATCTCCAACACCCAAGGGTGTAATAATAATAAAGGAAAGATAGAAAAGCACTTACCTCTTTTTTGTGATGCTGAAAGAGAGGATTAGAGGACCTAAAAAACCAACAGAAGGGTGAGGAAAGGATTAGTAATGCATATATACAGAAGCTTATGCAAACTAGGCTGCTATGCAAGTCTTATGCAAGCTATGCTAAAGCTTATGTATAGAGCATGCATGAGGCCTTATGCATAAAGTCTATGCATAAAGCTATGCATGAGGCCTTATGCATAAATCTATGCATGAGGCTTATGCATAAAGCAATATGCAAGCCACGCTAACCTAAACTATACCGTACCCTAGCAATATGCATTAAGCATGCATGCATAGAGCATAATGCATCCATAGATTAAGCTCTATGCATGCATAAAGCTCTATGCATAGAGCTTAATGCATGCATAGAGGTCTATGCATAGAGCTTAATCTATGCATAGATCTCTATGCATTATGAATACATGCAGAAAGCTTTATCTATGCATTAAGCTCTACGAATAGAGCTTAATGCATAGATGAAGCTCTATGATTAGATCTCTATTCATAGTGTGAGATCCCTGTTCCCACCGCGCAACGGATTCGGGGTACTAGCAGCGGAAGTAGCACTTCTTACGCGAGGCAGGGTCCCACACTCCGGGCCTCGTCCACGGATATCCGGACAAAAGACTAATCCGTCGGTTTTTCCAAAACCAGACCCGGAAAAACTTCCCTTATCCGGAAAGCACGGGCGATTCCACCAGGATAATTTTTACTCTAACGTAGTCAAAACTATTACTGATCAAACAGATCCGACTGCATCTATAAAGACACTTGGTCAGATCAAGGAAAATACTTGCACTTGGATCATTGGGATCAACGCTTTTTTCCCCACCAAGGAGGCACAGCCGTTGATTCCTATCCATAGAACAATTACTATCCGGGATTTACTTTATCTATCGTAATAACAGAAATTGAGTCTCGATTTACGGATCCATCAATCCAGCCTAACCCCATCCGATCCCATGGGTTAGCCAACCGCCCAACCACTGTAGTGATGGGATCCAATTTGGAATTTGGTTAGGTTTTGTCCCGGGTACCAAGGAAAAGAGTTCCAAGGCCCCCTAGCCGGAATTTCATGCAAACATAAAACTAGCCACACCACTTACACACCCAATATGAAAATTGCCTTTTTCTTAGCATCAGCTAACTTTAAAACAATCCTTTAATGAAACCATAGTACCACTGATCACAATCTCCCAAATTATCCAGTTGATTCATAATTTCCCATCATTCCTTCATCAGAGTATCTATGGCATCATTGGCAACTAGAACGCTCACCACCTGTCCACACAGGGGCCGTTTCAATAGTTCCTAGCCCATAATACTCAACAATATAATCACTTATCAAGATGGACTCTCGTTGAAGATCAGCAAGATCAACCAACAGATCCATATAAAAGAGCCATGGACTCATCCGTTGAGGACCAGCAAGGTCAGTCAACCAGATCCATGCCCGGTTCCAGAAAACAACTCTTACTCCTTGTTCCAATATCTTCCTCGACGCACGCGTGGGTATCCTGGGCGACCCAGAGCCCGAGCACCGTATGGTCAGCACCCTCTAGGATCCTTCGCAGGTGACCTAGCGCTTCACTCATAGGCCGCTTCCTTGGTCCCTCATCCACCGTACCGGAAGCTCACCATTTTAATCGAACCGAGGCTGGTCAAGACCTCGGCCGACCTTGCTACGCGAGACGTCCTCCATTGACTCTCCGTCAGCAGTTGCAACTTTATCAGTTAGGTCTCCACGACCTTAATCACAAGACGGTCAAAATGCTTTCCCAGCATTCTTGACATAAAACAGCCATTTACAAACAGCATTTACAAACAGTTTACAAATACAATTTCTATATTAACTCTCATTTTTCCACATTATCCCTCATGCAATCCACATTACTTATTCCACATTTCATTTATATGTGTACTCATCCAATCATATCATTTTCCATCTCTTCACTTCAGATTCCTTCACATCACATATCATATATTCACATCCATATCCACATCCATACATCCACATCCACATCCACATTCACATCCATACATCCACATCTACATGCTTATCTCCATTTTCACATCCTCATTTATACATCCACATCCCATATCCACATTCATACATACACATCCATATCCACATCCATATCCGCATTCATACGTACACATCCATATCCACATCCACATACATACATTCATTATCACGTCCTCATTCATACATCCACATCCACATACATACATACATACATCCACATCCACATCCACATTCTCATTCACATCTATACATCCATATCTACATGCACATTCACATCCATACATCCACATCTATATCCTCATTCACATCCATACATCCACATTCATGCATCCACATCTACATGCCTACATCCATACATACACATCCACATTTACATCCATGCATCCACATCCACATCCTCATTCACATCCATACATCCACATTCATACATCCACATCCACATCCACATTCACATCCATACATCCACATCTACATGCTTATCTCCATTTTCACATCCTCATTTATACATCCACATCCCATATCCACATTCATACATACACATCCATATCCACATCTACATGCATACATACATCCACATCCACATTCCCATTCACATATATACATCCATATCTACATGCACATTCACATCCATACATCCACATCTATATCCTCATTCACATCCATACGTCCACATTCATGCATCCACATCTACATGCATACATCCATATATCCACATCCACATTTACATCCATGCATCCACATCTACATCCTCATTCACATCCATACATCCACATTCATACATCCATACATCCACATTCATACATCCACATCCACATCCACATTCACATCCATACATCCACATTCATACATCCACATCCACATCCATACATCCACATTCATACATCCACATCCACATCCACATTCACATCCATACATCCACATTCATACATCCACATCCACATCCATACATCCACATTCATACATCCACATCCACATCCACATTCACATCCATACATCCACATTCATACATCCACATCCACATCCACATGCATCTTATCATATCTTATCACTTCCCATATCTTTTATGCATACCTCTATGCATGAAATTCAATTATGCTAAAAGTAACACTTTTATAATAAAATATTTAACTTTTATGCATACCTCTATGCATGAAATCCAATATGATAAAAGTAACACTTTTGATATAAAAAAATTATCCTTTATGCATACTTCTATGCATGAAAATTAAAAATGATAAAAGTAACACTTTTGATATAAAAAATTTTCCTTTATGCATACTTCTATGCATGAAAAATTAAAAAATGATAAAAGTAACACTTTTGATATAAAATTTTTTCCTTTATGCATATTTCTATGCATGAAAATTAAAAATGATAAAAATAACACTTTTGATATAAAAAAATTATCCTTTATGCATGATATTAAAATTCAATTTCTCCATGATTATAATGAAATTCTTTCAATTAATCTAGGATGATAATTCCTAGAATATGGTAGGAAGTCCTCTTTTTATGCTTTGAATGAAATTATTTTATGCATAATTTTTATAAAAATTTTGCCATAGCTCCGCTGCTATGACTGATAAATCTCAATTTTTTCTAAGGGATAAAGCTTATCATTAAGGAAATAATTAAAATGATCTCTAATTGGATCATTAATCTATAGTGGATTGAATCATCAATATGCATAAACTAAAAGCATAGAAAAAAGCCATTAAATTGGCCTCAAGCATAGCTTAATCTTGGGTTAAGGAAAAGCTTTATGAAAAGCTTGATTTGGATTGAGAACGGGTCATGAGTATGACCATTTCTTGAGTGAGAGAGAGAATTTACATAAAAATCATTAGAATTTAAACATAAATGAAAATTAACTTCAATAGCATTTATTAACTTATGTAACTCTTCACTACTATTCAAACTTCAATAGTATTTAAAAAAAAACCATACCAATTAAACTTCTCAAGCTTGAGAGGGGTTGAGAAGAGAGAAACATTGAGAAATTATAGAAAGATCAATATTCACTAATTACCTTACAACTTGCTTGATTCTTTGTTCACGGTAGAGGCCCCCAACCAATCAATTGGTTAAGTATGTTGATGGAGCCACTAATGGGGATTGAAGAAAGAGGGAAGCTCCAAAAACTAGTGAATTATTAAATGAATTCACAGTTCTTGGCTTAGGTGGAGTAGAGTAACGATGCATAAACACTAACTATTTTTCAACAAGGGGGAGGCTTCTATTTATAGGAAAAATTGAGCTCCTAACCAAACAAACTGATTCTAGAATTTTCTAAATCAGTTTGGTCAATATTTGACCATTTTTAGGTCAGTTAAGCTAACTTTTTGGAACTAGACTTGAATGAGGAGAGAGGAGAGATGAAATATCTCAATTTTTATGAGTTTAAAACTCATTCAAGCATGTGAAATATGCACCTCCTTTAAAGAACTCTCCTTCCTTACATATGTGTCATAATGGAATCATTTTAATATTGCTCATAGTTTTTTTTTACTAATAAACCTTGTACATTTTCAACTCTTCATCTTATGTGAAATATGCACCTCCTTTAAAGAATTCCCCTTCCTTACATATGTGTCATAATGGAATCATTTTAATATTTCTCATAGTTTTTTACTAATAAACCTTGTACATTTTCAACTCTTCATCTTATGTGAAATATGCACCTCCTTTAAAGAATTCCCCTTCCTTACATATGTGTCATAATGGCATCATTTTAATGTTGCTCATAGTTTTTTACTAATAAACCTTGTACATTTTCAACTCTTCATCTTATGTGAGCATTTACTCATTTTTGGATACCCAAAATATCTCATATTTTTAATATTGCTCATAGTTTTTTACTAATAAACCTTGTACATTTTCAACTCTTCACCTTATGTGAGCATTTACTCATTTTTGGGTATCTTCTTTTTTACAAATTTGGATTTATCTCCTCCCTACACATGGATTGATGCTATTGGTCCATAGGAACCTTAATTGGACCATAGTCTAAAGATTTCTGAAAATCTAGACCCTTAGGCTAAGGTTCTTTATACCTATTTTCAATTAATTCCAATTGCACATTGAAAAATTCTTTTTGAATTTCTGTTTCAGGGGAACTCATCTGAATTAGAAGAGATATTTTTCTATCCAAAAATATTCAAAATCTGAATATTCTCTCTCTAGAATATTTTTCTCTCTCTAGGCTAAAACAGATAGAAACAAGGTCTTTATATTTCTGAAGAGGGATTGATTACAGGGAAAGATACTAGACATCAAAAAGGGGGTGGGGGAGGAATCTTACATTCTACCCCACTTAAAAAATGCGAGATGTCCTCATCTCGCAAACTGGGATAATTTCGCAAGATGCACGAATATGAGACTTAGAGAAAAATTTTAATAAAGATTAACCACCAAGAAACGTCTTAAAGAGAGCAAGATTCAAAATAAGAACAAGATTTAAACTTTATTCATTCTCGGAACTTATACAGTAAAGATAGAAGAACTCTTTACACTTCCATAAGCCCGTCCATCATATGATCACAAAAGCAGTCCTCACAAGCTGCACAAGTATAAGGTAACTCATCTATGGGAATAATTCTGTTGGTTATTGTTGCACCTATCTCAGTGGTATGAGGTGATCTAACAAAAGGACCTCTGAGAGGCAAGCCAAAAACGGGATAAAGGCATATCTTCTCATGAGGAAGAAAACATGCCAGTAAGAAGACCCGCTCAGAAAACCCAAGATGCCTTGATCTCATGACACAGTAATATCGGGGACCCAAACCCAAAGCTTCAATAACCATGGCCAAGCGGACATTGTTACGAAAGTGCTGCTGACCCCAGGGTGTTACCCTAGTTATGTTTTGATAGGTCCGCCATTTGGTTTGCGCTACAGAAGTTCCCAAGTGAGGGAAAAGTGAGCGCTCATACTGCTCTATAAAATCCTTCTTCACAGATTCACTTGCGTCTTGAAGGTGAGGAATCATTATGGATAAAACTAGTTCTTGTTGCCAAGCCATGAAGGAGATTAAGAAAGAAAGGAGATCGATGGAAGTAAGATTACTGTGAGCGACAAGTAAAAGTTACGACTTATATAAAGGAAGGAGCTAGCGTAACTTAGAAGCCAACGGTAACTTGCCACTGAAGTTTTACCGTCTTTCCATGATTTGGGTTTGACACATTTTTCTATAGAAGGCATTAAGAATTTTGAGATGAAGAGATAAAAGAAGCTTGTAGGCTAAGTCACCTACTTTCATTGAATTCAGATATAAGGCTCACAATATCTGGGGGATAACTTCTTAAACTCCCCAATAGATAAAGAACTTCTTTTGGGCCGTACTCGAATGAAAACCAAAACCTTGGTATCCAAAACACCGATTTTCACTTCTGAACTCATTGTTTTGAATCCTTAAAATAGGCGTGACTCCTGAGAAGTATTCTAGGAAAAGGGTCTTCCTTTTTTAAACAGAAACTTTCTTTTATTTTAGAGAGGGAATAATTATAAGATCAGAAAGGGAGATTCTTACTCCTGTATACCTCGAAGGTTGGGGAGGAATCTTACATTCTACCCCACTTAAAAAGTGCGAGATGTCCTCATCTCGCAAGGTAGAGGACAGCTCTTTTTCTTAAGATCCAATTTTATTCTGGGGTTCCTTATATTCTGGTCAACCCAACAGAACACTAGGATAAATATCCCTTATATAGAACTCATCATTAAATAACAATTCATTCAGATTATATCATTCATATCTTTAACATGATAATGGTCCATTAGACCGAAAAGTTTCCTTCGGAACATTCCTCCACGGAAATTCAGTCAAGTAAGTCCTCAATTTGACATCCCTTAACTTGATCTAACGGTCAAGTATTAATAGTAGCAATCTGACAGCACAATCCACTAATCTCATAGTGATTTGTTGAAATCATTATCATCATTCCAGTTATGAATATCATCGCAGGGACTCGTCCCATTCATCCTCATTGAGGTTTTGCTCAGCTTATTACATTTCAACCAAATTTTAAGGATCATCATTTTTTCAATCAGAATCCAATTCAATTCATCAATTCTCAAACAGAATTAAAAATCATATCAACCACATTCGAAATCATCCTCTGGATAGCATTAACGCTTATAATTTCAAGTCTTAGATTTACTCGTATATACTGTCAGTAAAGAGCTGCAGTATACTCTCGGTATATACGGGTAGTCACGGCCCTTGGAATTATAAGGTAAATACCATCATGTCTAGGCCTCAAGCAAGTCAGGGATTCTATATAATTGTGGTACTTCCATCTGAAGACCCAATTACCAAATTACAAATTTTAGTTTGAATATCAAATTGTATGACTTATATCACACAATTACAACCTTTTTGTGTTTCTTGATAAATTTTTGACATATTTGTCTTCTCAGTTGATCTTTATTAACCAAATGCTCTGATACCAACTGTGAGATCCCTATTCCCACCGCGCAACGGATTCGGGGTACTAGCAGCGGAAGTAGCACTTCTTACGCGAGGCAGGGTCCCACACTCGGGGCCTCGTCCACGGATATCCGGACAAAAGACTAATCCGTCGGTTTTTCCAAAACCAGACCCGGAAAAACTTCCCTTATCTGGAAAGCACGGGCGATTCCACCAGGATAATTTTTACTCTAACGTAGTCAAAACTATTACTGATCAAACAGATCCGACTGCATCTATAAAGACACTTGGTCAGATCAAGGAAGAAACTTGCACTTGGATCATTGGGATCAACGCTTTTTTCCCCACCAAGGAGGCACAGCCGTTGATTCCTATCCATAGAACAATTACTATCCGGGATTTACTTTATCTATCGTAATAACAGAAATTGAGTCTCGATTTACGGATCCATCAATCCAGCCTAACCCCATCCGATCCCATGGGTTAGCCAACCGCCCAACCACTGTAGTGATGGGATCCAATTTGGAATTTTGGTTAGGTTTTGTCCCGGGTACCAAGGAAAAGAGTTCCAAGGCCCCCTAGCCGGAATTTCATGCAAACATAAAACTAGCCACACCACTTACACACCCAATATGAAAATTGCCTTTTTCTTAGCATCAGCTAACTTTAAAACAATCCTTTAATGAAACCATAGTACCACTGATCACAATCTCCCAAATTATCCAGTTGATTCATAATTTCCCATCATTCCTTCATCAGAGTATCTATGGCATCATTGGCAACTAGAACGCTCACCACCTGTCCACACAGGGGCCGTTTCAATAGTTCCTAGCCCATAATACTCAACAATATAATCACTTATCAAGATGGACTCTCGTTGAAGATCAGCAAGATCAACCAACAGATCCATATAAAAGAGCCATGGACTCATCCGTTGAGGACCAGCAAGGTCAGTCAACCAGATCCATGCCCGGTTCCAGAAAACAACTCTTACTCCTTGTTCCAATATCTTCCTCGACGCACGCGTGGGTATCCTGGGCGACCCAGAGCCCGAGCACCGTATGGTCAGCACCCTCTAGGATCCTTCGCAGGTGACCTAGCGCTTCACTCATAGGCCGCTTCCTTGGTCCCTCATCCACCGTACCGGAAGCGCACCATTTTAATCGAACCGAGGCTGGTCAAGACCTCGGCCGACCTTGCTACGCGAGACGTCCTCCATTGACTCTCCGTCAGCAGTTGCAACTTTATCAGTTAGGTCTCCACGATCTTAATCACAAGACGGTCAAAATGCTTTCCCAGCATTCTTGACATAAAACAGCCATTTACAAACAGCATTTACAAAAAGTTTACAAATACAATTTCTATATTAACTCTCATTTTTCCACATTATCCCTCATGCAATCCACATTACTTATTCCACATTTCATTTATATGTGTACTCATCCAATCATATCATTTTCCATCTCTTCACTTCAGATTCCTTCACATCACATATCATATATTCACATCCATATCCACATCCATACATCCACATCCACATCCACATTCACATCCATACATCCACATCTACATCCTTATCTCCATTTTCACATCCTCATTTATACATCCACATCCCATATCCACATTCATACATACACATCCATATCCACATCCAAATCCGCATTCATACGTACACATCCATATCCACATCCACATACATACATTCATTATCACGTCCTCATTCATACATCCACATCCACATACATACATACATACATCCACATCCACATCCACATTCTCATTCACATCTATACATCCATATCTACATGCACATTCACATCCATACATCCACATCTATATCCTCATTCACATCCATACATCCACATTCATGCATCCACATCTACATGCCTACATCCATACATACACATCCACATTTACATCCATGCATCCACATCCACATCCTCATTCACATCCATACATCCACATTCATACATCCACATCCACATCCACATTCACATCCATACATCCACATCTACATGCTTATCTCCATTTTCACATCCTCATTTATACATCCACATCCCATATCCACATTCATACATACACATCCATATCCACATCTACATGCATACATACATCCACATCCACATTCCCATTCACATATATACATCCATATCTACATGCACATTCACATCCATACATCCACATCTATATCCTCATTCACATCCATACGTCCACATTCATGCATCCACATCTACATGCATACATCCATATATCCACATCCACATTTACATCCATGCATCCACATCTACATCCTCATTCACATCCATACATCCACATTCATACATCCATACATCCACATTCATACATCCACATCCACATCCACATTCACATCCATACATCCACATTCATACATCCACATCCACATCCATACATCCACATTCATACATCCACATCCACATCCACATTCACATCCATACATCCACATTCATACATCCACATCCACATCCATACATCCACATTCATACATCCACATCCACATCCACACTCACATCCATACATCCACATTCATACATCCACATCCACATCCACATGCATCTTATCATATCTTATCACTTCCCATATCTTTTATGCATACCTCTATGCCTGAAATCCAATATGATAAAAGTAACACTTTTGATATAAAAAATTTATCCTTTATGCATACTTCTATGCATGAAAATTAAAAATGATAAAAGTAACACTTTTGATATAAAAAATTTTCCTTTATGCATACTTCTATGCATGAAAAATTAAAAAATGATAAAAGTAACACTTTTGATATAAAATTTTTTCCTTTATGCATATTTCTATGCATGAAAATTAAAAATGATAAAAATAACACTTTTGATATAAAAAAATTATCCTTTATGCATGATATTTAAATTTAATTTCTCCATGATTATAATGAAATTCTTTCAATTAATCTAGGATGATAATTCCTAGAATATGGTAGGAAGTCCTCTTTTTATGCTTTGAATGAAATTATTTTATGCATAATTTTTATAAAAATTTTGCCATAGCTCCGCTGCTATGACTGATAAATCTCATTTTTTTCTAAGGGATAAAGCTTATCATTAAGGAAATAATTAAAATGATCTCTAATTGGATCATTAATCTATAGTGGATTGAATCATCAATATGCATAAACTAAAAGCATAGAAAAAAGCCATTAAATTGGCCTCAAGCATAGCTTAATCTTGGGTTAAGGAAAAGCTTTATGAAAAGCTTGATTTGGATTGAGAACGGGTCATGAGTATGACCATTTCTTGAGTGAGAGAGAGAATTTACATAAAAATCATTAGAATTTAAACATAAATGAAAATTAACTTCAATAGCATTTATTAACTTATGTAACTCTTCACTACTATTCAAACTTCAATAGTATTTAAAAAAAAACCATACCAATTAAACTTCTCAAGCTTGAGAGGGGTTGAGAAGAGAGAAACATTGAGAAATTATAGAAAGATCAATATTCACTAATTACCTTACAACTTGCTTGATTCTTTGTTCACGGTAGAGGCCCCCAACCAATCAATTGGTTAAGTATGTTGATGGAGCCACTAATGGGGATTGAAGAAAGAGGGAAGCTCCAAAAACTAGTGAATTATTAAATGAATTCACAGTTCTTGGCTTAGGTGGAGTAGAGTAACGATGCATAAACACTAACTATTTTTCAACAAGGGGGAGGCTTCTATTTATAGGAAAAATTGAGCTCCTAACCAAACAAACTGATTCTAGAATTTTCTAAATCAGTTTGGTCAATATTTGACCATTTTTAGGTCAGTTAAGCTAACTTTTTGGAACTAGACTTGAATGAGGAGAGAGGAGAGATGAAATATCTCAATTTTTATGAGTTTAAAACTCATTCAAGCATGTGAAATATGCACCTCCTTTAAAGAACTCTCCTTCCTTACATATGTGTCATAATGGAATCATTTTAATATTGCTCATAGTTTTTTTTTACTAATAAACCTTGTACATTTTCAACTCTTCATCTTATGTGAAATATGCACCTCCTTTAAAGAATTCCCCTTCCTTACATATGTGTCATAATGGAATCATTTTAATATTGCTCATAGTTTTTTACTAATAAACCTTGTACATTTTCAACTCTTCATCTTATGTGAAATATGCACCTCCTTTAAAGAATTCCCCTTCCTTACATATGTGTCATAATGGCATCATTTTAATATTGCTCATAGTTTTTTACTAATAAACCTTGTACATTTTCAACTCTTCATCTTATGTGAGCATTTACTCATTTTTGGATACCCAAAATATCTCATATTTTTAATATTGCTCATAGTTTTTTACTAATAAACCTTGTACATTTTCAACTCTTCACCTTATGTGAGCATTTACTCATTTTTGGGTATCTTCTTTTTTACAAATTTGGATTTATCTCCTCCCTACACATGGATTGATGCTATTGGTCCATAGGAACCTTAATTGGACCATAGTCTAAAGATTTCTGAAAATCTAGACCCTTAGGCTAAGGTTCTTTATACCTATTTTCAATTAATTCCAATTGCACATTGAAAAATTCTTTTCGAATTTCTGTTTCAGGGGAACTCATCTGAATTAGAAGAGATATTTTTCTATCCAAAAATATTCAAAATCTGAATATTCTCTCTCTAGAATATTTTTCTCTCTCTAGGCTAAAACAGATAGAAACAAGGTCTTTATATTTCTGAAGAGGGATTGATTACAGGGAAAGATACTAGATATCAAAAAGGGGATGGGGGAGGAATCTTACACATAGATTAAGCTCTATGCATAGAGGACCTACAAAACAAAACCCCTCTTTTTCGTAGATAAAAATAGAGAAAAGAGAGGATAAAAAGATAGGAAAGAGAGAAAAGCACTTACCTCTTTTTGGTGATGTTAAAAGAGAAGATTAGAAGACCTACAAAACCAACAAAAGGGTGAGGAAAGAATTAGTAATGCATACATACAAAATCCCTAAGAACCTAATGCATACATATAAAATCGAGAAGATTAAGCTCTATGCATAGAGCTTAATGCATGCATAGAGCTTAATCTATATATTAAGATCTATGAATAGAGATTAATGCATAGATTAAGCTCTATGATTAGATCTCTATTCATAAATTAAACTCTATGCATAGAGGACCTACAAAACAAAACACCTCTTTTTGGTAAATAAAAAGAGAGAAAAGAGAGGATAAAAAGATAAGAAGGAGAGGAAAGATAGGAAAGCACTTACCTCTTTTTGGTGATGTTGAAAGAGAAGATTAGAAGACCTACAAAACCAACAAAAGAGTGAGGAAAGGATTAGTAATGCATACATACAAAAGCCCTAAGAACCTAATGCATACATACAAAATCGAAAAGAGAGGAAAGAGAGAAAAGCATTGACCTCTTTTTGGTGAAGTTGAAAGAGAGGATTATAAGACCTATAAAATAAAACAAAAAGTTGAGAAAAGAATTAGTAATATAAAGTCCTAAAAGTGTGAATAGCATGGATACACAAGGAGGTTTAAGTCTTGTAAGATCCCTGTTCCCACCGAGCAACAGATTCGGGATACTAGCAGCGGAAGTAGCACTTCTCGCGTGGGACAGGGGTCCCACATTCGGGGCCTCACCCACGGATATCCGGATAAGAGACTAATCCATCGATTGTTCCAAAACCGAACCCGGAAAAACTTCCTTTACTGAAAAGCACGGGCGATTCCACCAGGATAACTTTTTACTCTAACGTAGTCAAGATCATTTCTGATCGAGCTGATCCAATTGCATCTATAAGATACTTGGTCAAATCAAGGAAGAAACTTGCACTTGGATCATTGGGATCAACGCTTTTTTCCCCATTCAAGAGGCACAGCCGTTGATTCCTATCCATGGAACAGTTACTGTCCGGGATTTATTTTATCTATCGTAAAAATAAAAGTTTGAGTCTCGATTTACGGATCCATTAGTCCAGCCTAACCCCATCCAGTCCCATGGGTTAGCCAACCGCCCAACCACTGTAGTGATGGGATCCAATTAAGAATTTGGTTAGGTTTTGTCCCGAGTACCAAGGAAAAGAGTTCCAAGGCCCCCTAGCCGGATGTTCATGCAAAATAAGACTAGTCACACCACTCACACACCCAATATGAAATTGCCTTTTCACAGATTCAACCAGTTTAAAACAATCCTTTAATAAAACCATAGTATCACTGATCACCACTTTCCAATTTATCCAGTTGATTCTTAATTTTCCCATCATTCCTTCATCAGAGTATCTATGGCATCATTGGCAACTAGGACGCTCACCACCTGTCCACTCAGGGGCCGTTTCCTAGTTCCTAGCCCTTAATACTCGGCAATATAATCACTTATCAAGATGGACTCTCGTTGAAGATCAGCAAGATCAACCAACGGATCCATATAAGGAGCCATGGACTCATCCATTGAAGACCAGCAAGGTCAATCAACCAGATCCATGCTCGATTTCAGAAAACAACTCCAACTCTGTTCCAATATCTTCCTCGACGCACGCGTGGGTATCCTAGGTGACCCAGAGCCCGAGCACCGTATGGTCAGCACCCTCTAGGATCCTTCGCAGGTGACCTAGCGCTTCACTCATAGGCCGCTTCCTTGGCCCCTCATCCACCGTACCGGAAGCTCACCATTTTAATCGCACCGAGGCTGGTCAAGACCTCGGCCGACCTTGCTACGCGAGACGTCCTTCATTGACTCTCCGTCAGCAGTTGCAACATTATCAGTTAGGTCTCACGACCTTAATCACAAGATAGTCACAATGCTCCCCCAGCAATCTTGACATAAAACAGTCATTTACAAACAGCATTTACAAACAGTTTACAATACAGTTTCTATTTTTACTTTCATTTTTCCACATTATCCCTCATCAATCCACATTACTTATTCCATATTCCATTTATATGTATACTCATCCCATCACATCATTTTCCATCTCAACACTTCATATTCCTTCACATCACATATTGTATATTCACATCCATACATATATCCACATCCACATCCACATCCACATTCACATCCACACATCCACATCTACATCCATACATCTAATTTCACATCCACATCTACATGCACATTCATGCATCCACATCCATACATCCACATCTACATGCACATTCACATCCATACATCCACATCTATATGCGTACATTCTCATCTACATGCATACATCCACATCTCTATGCATACATCCACATCCACATCCACATTCACATTCTCCTCATACATCTACATCTACATGCATACATCCACCTCCACATTCACATCCACATCTATACATCTACATCTACATGCATACATCCACATCTCCATTCACATCCACATCTATACATCTACATCTACATGCATCCATCCACATCTCTATTTACATCCTCATCTATACATCTACTTCTACATGCATACATCGACATCTCCATGCATACATCCACCTCCACATTCACACTCACATCCATACATCTACATCTACATGCAACATCCACATCTCCATGCATAATAAAATTCTTTTAATTAATCTAGGATGATAGTTCTTAGAATATGGTAGGAAGTCCTCTTTTTATGCTTTGAATGAATTTATTTTATGCGTAATTTCTATAAAAATTTTGCCATAGCTCCGCTACTATGACTGATAAATCTCAATTTTTTTTTCTAAGGGATAAAGCTTATCATTAAGGATATAATTAGAATGGTCTCTAATTGGGTCATCAATCCATAAGGGATTGAATCATCAATGTGCATAAACTAAAAGTATAGAAAAAAGCCATTAATTTGGCCTCAAGCATAGCTTAATCTTAGATTAAGGAAAAGCTTTATGAAACGCTTCATTTGCATTGAGAATGGGTCATGAGTATGACCATTTCTTGAGTGAGAGAGAGAAATTACATAAAAACCATTAAAATTTAAACATAAATGGAAATTAACTTCAATAGCATTTATTAAATTATGTAACTCTTCACTACTATTCACCAATTAACTTCAATAGCATTTAAAAAAAACCATACCAATTAAGCTTCTCAAGCTTGAGAGGGGTTGAGAAGAGAGAATCATTGAGAAATTATAGAAAAGATCAAAATTCAATATACTTACCTTATGATTTGCTTGATTCTTTATTCACGGTAGAGGCCCCCAACCAATCAATTGGTTTAGTATGTTGATGGAGCCACCAATGGGGATTGAAGAAAGAGAGAAGTATCAAAAACTAGTGAATTATTAAAGAATTCACAGTTCTTGGCTTAGGTAGAGTAGAGTAACAATGCATAAGACACTCTATATTTTGGCTTAGGTGGAGTAGAGTAACAAGGCATAAGACACTATATATTTTGGCTTAGGGGGAGTAGAGTAACAAAGCATAAGACACTATATATTTTGGCTTAGGTGGAGTAGAGTAACAAAGCATAAGACACTATCTATTTTGGCTTAGGTGGAGTAGAGTAACAATGCATAAGACACTCTATATTTTGGCTTAGGTGGAGTAGAGTAACAAAGCATAAGACACTATATATTTTCAACAAGGGAAGGCTTCTATTTATAGGAAAATTTGAGCTCCTAACCAAACAAACCGATTCTAGAATTTTCCAAGTCAGTTTGGTCACTTTTTGACCATTTTTAGGTCAGTTAAGCTAACTTTTTGGAACTAGACTTGAATGAGGAGAGAGGAGAGATGAAATATCTCCATTTTTATGAGTTTAAAACTCATTCAAGCATGTGAAATATGCACCTCCTTTAAAAAACTCCCCTTCCTTACATATGTGTCATAATGGAATCATTTTAATATTGCTCATAGTTTTTTATTAATAAACCTTGTACATTTTCAACTCTTCATCTTATGTGAAATATGCACCTCCTTTAAAGAACTCCCCTTCCTTACATATGTGTCATAATGGAATCATTTTAATATTGCTCATAGTTTTTTATTAATAAACCTTGTACATTTTCAACTCTTCATCTTATGTGAAATATGCACCTCCTTTAAAGAACTCCCCTTCCTTACATATGTGTCATAATGGAATCATTTTAATATTGCTCATAGTTTTTTACTAATAAACCTTGTACATTTTCAACTCTTCATCTTATGTGAGCATTTAAGGGATTCCCCTTCCTTACATATGTGTCATAATAAAATTATTATTCCCAAAATATCTCATATTTTCAATATTGCTCATAGTTTTTTACTAATAAACCTTGTACATTTTCAACTCTTCATCTTATGTGAGCATTTACTCATTTTTGGGTATCTTCTTTTTACCATTTGGATTTATCTCCTCCCTACACATGGATTGATGCTATTGGCCCATAGGAACCTTAATTGGACCATAGTCTAAAGATTTCTGAAAATCTAGACCCTTAGGCTAAGGTTCTTTATACCTATTTTCAATTAATTCCAATTGCACATTGGAAAATTCTTTTTAAATTTCTGTTTCAGGGGAACTCATCTGAATTATAAGAGATATTTTTCTATCCAAAAATATTCAAAATCTGAATATTCTCTCTCTAGAATATTTTCTCTCTCTAGGTTAAAATAGTTAGAAACAAGGTCTTTATATTTCTGAAGAGGGATTGATTACAGGGAAAGATACTAGACATCAAAAAGGGGGTTGGGGGAGGAATCTTACATTCTACCCCACTTAAAAAATGCGAGATGTCCTCATCTCGCAACTTGGGATAATTTCGCAAGATGCACGAATATGAGACTTAGAGAAAATTTTAATCACGATTAACCACCAAGAAAAGTTTTAAAGAGAGCAAGATTCAATATAAGAACAAGATTTAAACTTTATTCATTCACGGAACTTATACAGTAAAGATAGAAGAACTCTTTACACTTCCATAAGCCCGTCCATCATATGGTCACAAAAGCAGTCCTCACAAGCTGCACAAGTATAGGGTAACTCATCTATGGGAATGATTCTGCTGGTTATTGCTGCACCTATCTCAGTGGTATGAGGTGATCTAACAAAAGGACCTCTGAGAGGCAAGCCAAAAACGGGGTAAAGGCATATCTTCTCATGAGGAAGAAAACACGCCAGTAAGAAGACCCGTTCAGAAAACCCAAGATGCCTTGATCTCATGACGCAGTAGTATCGGGGACCCAAACCCAAGGCTTCAATAACCATGGCCAAGCGGACATTGTTACGAAAGTGCTGCTGACCCCAGGGTGTTACCCTAGTTATGTTTTGATAGGTTCGCCATTTGGTCTGCGCTACAGAAGTTAGGTGAGGAAAAAGTGAGCGCTCATACTGTTCTATAAAGTCTTTCTTCACAGACTCTCTTGCGTCTTGAAGGTGAGAAATCATCATGGATAAAACTAGTTCTTGTTGCCAAGCCATGAAGGAGATTAAGAAAAAAAAAGGAGATTGATGGGAGTAAGATTACTGTGAGCGACAAGTAAAAGTTACGACTTATATAAAGGAAGGAGCTAGCGTAACCTAGAAGCCAACGGTAACTTGCCACTGAAGTTTTACCGTCTTTCCATGATTTGAGTTTGACACATTTTTCTATAGAAGGCATTAAGAATTTTGAGATGAGGAGATAAAAGAAACTTGTAGGCTAAGTCACCTTCTTTCATTGAATTCAGATATAAGGTCACAATATCTGGGGGATAACTTCTTATACTCCCCAAGAGATAAAGAACTTCTTTTGGGCCGTACTCGAATGAAAACCAAAACCTTGGTATCCAAAACACCGATTCTCACTTCTGAACTCATTGTTCTAAATCTTTAAAACAGGTGGGACTCCTGAGAAGTATTCTAGGGAAAGGGTTTTCCTTTTTTAAACAGAAACTTTCTTTTATTTTAGAGAGGGAGTAATTATAAGATCAGAAAGGAAGATTCTTACTCCTGTATACTTCGAAGGTTGGGGAGGAATCTTACATTCTACCCCACTTAAAAAGTGCGAGATGTCCTCATCTCGCAAGGTAGAGGACAGCTCTTTTTCTTAAGATCCAATTTTATTCTGGGGTTCCTTATATTCTGGTAAACCCAACAGAACACTGGGATAAATATCCCTTATATAGAGCTCATCATTAAATAACAATTCATTCAGATCATGTCATTCATATCTTTAACATGATAATGGTCCATTAGACCGAAAAGTTTCCTTCGAAACATTCCTCCACGGAAATTTCAGTCAAGCAAGTTCTCAATTTGACATCGCTTAACTTGATCTACCGGTCAAGTATTAACAGTAGCAATCTAACAGCACAACCCACTAACCTCATAGTGATTTGCTGAATTCATTATCATCATTCTAGTTATGAATATCATCACAGGGACTCGTCCCATTCCCCCTCATTGTGGTTTCATTATATTTCAACTAATTTTTTAAAAATCAACATTTTTCAATTAGCATTTTTAATCAGCATTTTCAATCAGAATCCAAATCAATTCATCAATTCTCAAACAGAATTAAAAATCATATCAATCACATTCGAAATCATCATCTAGATAGCATTAACGCTTATAATTTCAAGTCTTAGATTTACTCGTATATACTGTCAGTAAAGAGCTGCAGTATACTCTCGGTATATACGGGTAGTCACGGCCCTTGGAATTATAAGATAAATACTATCATGTCTAGGCCTCAAGCAAGTCAGGGATTCTATATAATTGCGCTACTTCCATCTGAAGACCCAATTACCAAATTACGAATTTCAGTTTAAATATCAAATTGTATGAATTATCTCACACAATTATAACCTTTTTGTGTTTCTTGATAAATTTTTGATATATTTGTCTTCTCAGTGGATCTTTATTAACCAAATGCTCTGATACCAACTGTAAGATCCCTGCTCCCACCGAGCAACAGATTCGGGATACTAGCAGCGGAAGTAGCACTTCTCGCGTGGGACAGGGGTCCCACATTCGGGGCCTCACCCACGGATATCCGGATAAGAGACTAATCCATCGATTGTTCCAAAACCGAACCCGGAAAAACTTCCTTTACCGAAAAGCACGGGCGATTCCACCAGGATAACTTTTTACTCTAACGTAGTCAAGATCATTTCTGATCGAGCTGATCCAATTGCATCTATAAGATACTTGGTCAAATCAAGGAAGAAACTTGCACTTGGATCATTGGGATCAACGCTTTTTTCCCCATTCAAGAGGCACAGCCGTTGATTCCTATCCATGGAACAGTTACTGTCCGGGATTTATTTTATCTATCGTAAAAATAAAAGTTTGAGTCTCGATTTACGGATCAATCAGTCCAGCCTAACCCCATCCAGTCCCATGGGTTAGCCAACCGCCCAACCACTGTAGTGATGGGATCCAATTAAGAATTTGGTTAGGTTTTGTCCGGGGTACCAAGGAAAAGAGTTCCAAGGCCCCCTAGCCGGATGTTCATGCAAAATAAGACTAGTCACACCACTCACACACCCAATATGAAATTGCCTTTTCACAGATTCAACCAGTTTAAAACAATCCTTTAATAAAACCATAGTATCACTGATCACCATCTTCCAATTTATCTAGTTGATTCTTAATTTTCCCATCATTCCTTCATCAGAGTATCTATGGCATCATTGGCAACTAGGACGCTCACCACCTGTCCACTCAGGGGCCGTTTCCTAGTTCCTAGCCCTTAATACTCGGCAATATAATCACTTATCAAGATGGACTCTCGTTGAAGATCAGCAAGATCAACCAACGGATCCATATAAGGAGCCATGGACTCATCCATTGAAGACCAGCAAGGTCAATCAACCAGATCCATGCTCGATTTCAGAAAACAACTCCAACTCTGTTCCAATATCTTCCTCGACGCACGCGTGGGTATCCTAGGCGACCCAGAGCCCGAGCACCGTATGGTCAGCACCCTCTAGGATCCTTCGCAGGTGACCTAGCGCTTCACTCATAGGCCGCTTCCTTGGCCCCTCATCCACCGTACCGGAAGCTCACCATTTTAATCGCACCGAGGCTGGTCAAGACCTCGGCCGACCTTGCTACGCGAGACATCCTTCATTGACTCTCCGTCAGCAGTTGCAACATTATCAGTTAGGTCTCACGACCTTAATCACAAGATAGTCACAATGCTCCCCCAGCAATCTTGACATAAAACAGTCATTTACAAACAGCATTTATAAACAGTTTACAATACAGTTTCTATTTTTACTTTCATTTTTCCACATTATCCCTCATCAATCCACATTACTTATTCCATATTCCATTTATATGTATACTCATCCCATCACATCATTTTCCATCTCAACACTTCATATTCCTTCACATCACATATCGTATATTCACATCCATACATATATCCACATCCACATCCACATCCACATTCACATCCACACATCCACATCTACATCCATACATCTAATTTCACATCCACATCTACATGCACATTCATGCATCCACATCCATACATCCACATCTACATGCACATTCACATCCATACATCCACATCTATATGCGTACATTCTCATCTACATGCATACATCCACATCTCTATGCATACATCCACATCCACATCCACATTCACATTCTCCTCATACATCTACATCTACATGCATACATCCACCTCCACATTCACATCCACATCTATACATCTACATCTACATGCATACATCCACATCTCCATTCACATCCACATCTATACATCTACATCTACATGCATCCATCCACATCTCTATTTACATCCTCATCTATACATCTACTTCTACATGCATACATCGACATCTCCATGCATACATCCACCTCCACATTCACACTCACATCCATACATCTACATCTACATGCAACATCCACATCTCCATGCATAATAAAATTCTTTTAATTAATCTAGGATGATAGTTCTTAGAATATGGTAGGAAGTCCTCTTTTTATGCTTTGAATGAATTTATTTTATGCGTAATTTCTATAAAAATTTTGCCATAGCTCCGCTACTATGACTGATAAATCTCAATTTTTTTTTCTAAGGGATAAAGCTTATCATTAAGGATATAATTAGAATGGTCTCTAATTGGGTCATCAATCCATAAGGGATTGAATCATCAATGTGCATAAACTAAAAGTATAGAAAAAAGCCATTAATTTGGCCTCAAGCATAGCTTAATCTTAGATTAAGGAAAAGCTTTATGAAACGCTTCATTTGCATTGAGAATGGGTCATGAGTATGACCATTTCTTGAGTGAGAGAGAGAAATTACATAAAAACCATTAAAATTTAAACATAAATGGAAATTAACTTCAATAGCATTTATTAAATTATGTAACTCTTCACTACTATTCACCAATTAACTTCAATAGCATTTAAAAAAAACCATACCAATTAAGCTTCTCAAGCTTGAGAGGGGTTGAGAAGAGAGAATCATTGAGAAATTATAGAAAAGATCAAAATTCAATATACTTACCTTATGATTTGCTTGATTCTTTATTCACGGTAGAGGCCCCCAACCAATCAATTGGTTTAGTATGTTGATGGAGCCACCAATGGGGATTGAAGAAAGAGAGAAGTATCAAAAACTAGTGAATTATTAAAGAATTCACAGTTCTTGGCTTAGGTAGAGTAGAGTAACAATGCATAAGACACTCTATATTTTGGCTTAGGTGGAGTAGAGTAACAAGGCATAAGACACTATATATTTTGGCTTAGGGGGAGTAGAGTAACAAAGCATAAGACACTATATATTTTGGCTTAGGTGGAGTAGAGTAACAAAGCATAAGACACTATCTATTTTGGCTTAGGTGGAGTAGAGTAACAATGCATAAGACACTCTATATTTTGGCTTAGGTGGAGTAGAGTAACAAAGCATAAGACACTATATATTTTCAACAAGGGAAGGCTTCTATTTATAGGAAAATTTGAGCTCCTAACCAAACAAACCGATTCTAGAATTTTCCAAGTCAGTTTGGTCACTTTTTGACCATTTTTAGGTCAGTTAAGCTAACTTTTTGGAACTAGACTTGAATGAGGAGAGAGGAGAGATGAAATATCTCCATTTTTATGAGTTTAAAACTCATTCAAGCATGTGAAATATGCACCTCCTTTAAAAAACTCCCCTTCCTTACATATGTGTCATAATGGAATCATTTTAATATTGCTCATAGTTTTTTATTAATAAACCTTGTACATTTTCAACTCTTCATCTTATGTGAAATATGCACCTCCTTTAAAGAACTCCCCTTCCTTACATATGTGTCATAATGGAATCATTTTAATATTGCTCATAGTTTTTTATTAATAAACCTTGTACATTTTCAACTCTTCATCTTATGTGAAATATGCACCTCCTTTAAAGAACTCCCCTTCCTTACATATGTGTCATAATGGAATCATTTTAATATTGCTCATAGTTTTTTACTAATAAACCTTGTACATTTTCAACTCTTCATCTTATGTGAGCATTTAAGGGATTCCCCTTCCTTACATATGTGTCATAATAAAATTATTATTCCCAAAATATCTCATATTTTCAATATTGCTCATAGTTTTTTACTAATAAACCTTGTACATTTTCAACTCTTCATCTTATGTGAGCATTTACTCATTTTTGGGTATCTTCTTTTTACCATTTGGATTTATCTCCTCCCTACACATGGATTGATGCTATTGGCCCATAGGAACCTTAATTGGACCATAGTCTAAAGATTTCTGAAAATCTAGACCCTTAGGCTAAGGTTCTTTATACCTATTTCCAATTAATTCCAATTGCACATTGGAAAATTCTTTTTAAATTTCTGTTTCACGGAAACTCATCTGAATTATAAGAGATATTTTTCTATCCAAAAATATTCAAAATCTGAATATTCTCTCTCTAGAATATTTTCTCTCTCTAGGTTAAAATAGTTAGAAACAAGGTCTTTATATTTCTGAAGAGGGATTGATTACAGGGAAAGATACTAGACATCAAAAAGGGGGTTGGGGGAGGAATCTTACAAGTCTTATGCATAAGGAGGTTTAAGTATAAGCCTCTTATGCATAAGAGGCTTATGCATAGGAAAGAGAGAGAGAGAGATAGAGATAGAGAAGAGAATACCATTCAAAAAATTTAAACATAAAAAGCTTATGCATGAGAGAGAGAAAGAGAGTGAAGAGAATACCAATCAAAAACCCTAATTCTAAACATACCATTTAAAAACCATGAATATATGAAGAGTTGGGAGAGACAAGTGGGATAGAGATTACGTTGTGAGAAATCGTCCTTGGGAGGATACTTTGTGATGAGAAGAGGACATAGGGTGAGGTGCAGCCATCACGAGGAAGAGGTACAACAGAGGTGTAATTTTGATTTTAAGGGGTTCTAGCTCCACCACATGGTAGAGCTAGAATTTTGAGCTAGCTCTACCATGTGGAGCTACAACACATTGAGGAGGATTTAAAGATTTTTAGATCCACCACTTGTCCATTCTACAGTCCATAAGAAACCAAGATATACCATTTGATTGATCTAGACCCCCAATTACAAATATTGATACAAGAGATTGTATATTGAGATTCCCCTTAGAGTAGGATGCACTCTCCAATTTTAAAGCTTCATTGTAATGAACAAGACAAAATGAACAAGATTTTATAAATTGAGGTTGTGAAGGTATACTTATATATACAATCGCTACAGATCAACATTATTAAAGATAGAAAGAGTCTCCTGGAGTAGGATGCACTTTGTCAAAATTACGGTTAAAAGATTTCATTTTGATGAAGCTTATTCTACTAAAGAGTCCTCTTAAAGTATGATGCACTTTGTCAATAGATAAAAGGAGTCTCCTTCGAGTAGGATGCACTCCATCTACGACTCCATTATAATAAAACATTTTAAATGAAAATGAATTTATTTTTTTGTGTTAAAATATGTTCAATGCCTTGAAAAAGGCACACAATTGAACAGCATGCTCCCGAAGATGGCTAGATTACAAAGACCCTTTATATTTTATTATAATAGAGACCATTTACATTCAATTACAAAAGGGAGTAACAAAATGTGCTAGTGTCATGGGGGTGTATTGGTTGAATGAGGTATTGGTTGAATGAGGTATTGAGCTTCTTTTTAAGCATGTTCATTTTGTGTACTCACAGGATCACACACTTAGATTATTCTCTCAATTATTATCTTGATTATCATCTTGATTGTTGAACACATTGTAGTAGCTATCATCGAGTTTCAATGTATTCTTGTTGTTGTACAAAACATGGAAACCCCATCGCATCTAAACTTTTTTGAAGAAAGCTCGTGTAGTTATTTGTCTGAAATGGACAATGTAGCGAGATATTTGCCTTGTTGCTCATATTGAGGTGTCTAGCATGGCTAGCAGTCCAACGTCAATCACTTTATCTCTTCACTTTAGATCTAGCACTTGTCTATTATAGAGCTGAAAAGGATTTCTTGATCCATGACTTATCCATTCTAGATCCTGTTCCACCACTTGGACATTATAGAGCTAGACTTCAGTGGATGCAAGCTCCACCAAACGGTAGATCTAGACTCAAAATTCTAGTCGTATTGTATGACTTCCAAAGGTTTAGGTCTACCACACATGGATACTAGCTCCACCATGTGGTAAGGCCAAAATTCCATGAAGAGACCATGGCTGCTACCTCCACCACATGGTGGAGCTAGAGCTCAATAAGATACCACATGGTGGAGCTAGCTAGCTCCATGAAATTATACAGCTAGACTTCAATGGATGGTAGCTCCACCACATGGTAGATATAGACATAGAATTCTAGCTCTACCATCCCATATGGTGGAGCTTGATTTTAAGGGATTCTAGCTCTACCACATGGTAGAGCTAGAATTCTGAGCTAGCTCTACCACGTGGAGCAAGAACGCATTGAAAGAACCAAGATCTACCATTTGTTCACTCTAGACCCCCAAGTAAAAACATTGATACAAGAGATTGTATATTGAGAGTCCCCTTAGAGTAGCATGCACTCTCCAATTTTAAGACTACATTGTAATGAACAAAGACTAAATAATTTGACATGGTGAAAGTTTCCTTATATTCACAACTACTACAAATTAACATTATTAAAGATAGAAAGAGTCTCCTTGCAGTAGGATGCCCTTTGTCAAAATGATAGTTAAAAGTCTTCACCTACTCTACTAAAAAAAAAAAAATTTTGCAAAGTTTGACCAAAAGATAAAAGGACAAAAGGAGTCCCCTTAGAGAAGGATGCACTCCATTTATGACTCAATTATAATAAGACATTGTAAATGAACATGAATTTATTGCAGTAGGATGCCCTTTGTCAAAATGATAGTTAAAAGTCTTCACCTACTCTACTAAAAAATTAATAATTTGCAAAGTTTGACCAAAAGATAAAAGGATAAAAGGAGTCCCCTTAGAGATTTGTTCAATGCTTTGCAAAGGTAAACATTTGAACAGTATGCTCCATAAGAGGCCTGATTTTACAATATCATATTTCAATATATGGACTTTTATTACATTAAAAAAAGGCCAAATTACTTGCATCCTCTACATTTGATTATATTAGGGACAAACAAAATGAGCTTCATGGTGGTGTATTACTTTCATGATGCCTCCTCTTGTTGCTTTGCTTGATTTTCACTCTCTGCTTGCCTCTCTGCCTCAGTTTCAGCCTCCTCTCATTGCTTTCTTTGAATTTCAAGTTGTTCCTGTCTCTCTACCTCAGCATCAACCTCCTGCTGTCGCTTCCACACCTCTGCCTTTTTCCTATTCTCTACTTCCAATTTCTCTTCTTCAAGCCATTTCTTCATCACATCATCTGAGAATTGGTTAGGTTTTTCTTCAAAGGCATTATCCCATGTATACTCTTGTCGATCTTCATTCTGTAGCCATAAAAACAACCAATTTCTTAAATCTTCTGTCAAAAAACTATACCTTTCCTTGGAAGGTTGTTGGTACAATTCTGGGACTATTAACCAGGTTCCTCACTCATTCTTAAACACCTTATAGTAGCTATCATCAACTATCAATGTATTTTTCTTGTTGTACAAAGGATGGAGACCCCAAAAGGTCTCAAGCTTTTTAAAGAAAACTTGTCTATTCTGCACAACCCATGTGGATTTTGAACAATGCTCTTGTGAGAGAACACCTGCAAACTTGGGCTTTTGTTGTGGAAATACTATGTCAATTATTCCAGAGAGCTTAGTTCTCCTACATGCGCTCCAAATAAAAAAATAAAATAATTGAATACACCAATCTAAGAACTCATGTGCATCCTTGTGACATAGGACATAACGATATTGGTTAATTGGGTATTTTACCAACTCGTTACTATAAGGAGGATCCTTCTCATCATATTGGGTTGCGACAACATGGCACAATAAACCATTGAGGTTTAGAATAATAGCCCTCCTATCATCCTCTTTGCGTAGGGGTACGCATATTGGGTCTGACAAATATCATGTCAGTATGATAACTCCCTCAGAGGGATGCACAAAGTGCAACCTTGCATCAATTTCCCGTAGACGGTCAAGACAGCGCTGAACCAACTGTTTTCGTACACTCTGGATTTTCTTGGACATGTGACGTACTAATGCTCTGTGACGAAGAAGTCACCTCTGCCAATTAGAATCAATCACGTGACGTGGAAAAAAATGAGCATGCTTAATGATAAAGGTGGGCATGTGGGGGAAGGCATGTTACAACTACTCTTATGCAAAGATAGATTTTAAACAATTACAAAACAAATGTGACTATGCACGCTAACATTAAACTATATACTGTTCCAAAATGTTGACTTTAGTTGCATTACAAAATTACCAAAGATGCAAAGACTCTTTCCATTTGATTCTAAAAAGACGCGACAAAATGTGCTAGTAGCAGGTATCAGAATGTGGTGAAATTATAATGCATTGATCTAGATCAACCACGTGGTAGAACTAGAATGCACTATTCTAGCTCAACCATGTGGTAGGACTAGAATATTTTTAAATCTAGTTCTACCATGTGATAGAGCTATATCAAAGTATTCTAGCTCGATCCCATGGCAAAATTAGAAATAATATTTGAAGTCTAGCTCTAGCATGTGGTAGAGCTGTATCAAAATATTTTAGCTAGACCCCATGGTAGAACTAGAATGGTTTGAAGTCCAACTCAACCATGTGGTGACGTGGAAGAGCTAGAATGCATTGATCTAGCTCTACCATATGGTAGAGAATGCATTGATCTAGCTCTACCATATGGTTTGAAGTCCAACTCAACCATGTGGTGACGTGGAAGAGCTAGAATGCATTGATCTAGCTCTACCATATGGTAGAGCTAGAACGCTTTCAAGTCTAGCTCTACCATGTTGTGGAGCTAGAATGCTTTGAAGTCTAGCTCTACCATCCATGAGGTGGAGCTAGAAGGCATTGATCTAGCTCTACCATAGTCCAAATATGTAGGAATTAAAATCATAAGACAAAGATAAAGCTTCCATACATTTTCAAATTAGGAGGCTCCTTATAGTAAAGTGCACTCCAACATTTATAAAATTATCTGAAGAGTAATACATTTGCCACTACTTTAAAAACAGGACAAAATTTCTTGTCAATTCATGATTACAAAAAGATAAAATTCCTCCAAAAAAAATACAATCCTTGTGACAAAATGGCTTCTTTAAGTGAATACTCCTTGGAACAATATCCTTGAAATAAATCTGCAAGAAACCATCATAAATTAAGTTTCTTCATTTGTGAATACAAAATTGTTGTATAAAATCATGTATTTGGTTTATAATTATCATTTATGTTAGGTAGTACCTTAGTTATTTCTATCCCGTTGGAGAAGATTGTACTCATTTAACACCTTGTTTATGAAAGCCCTTGCATTGGCTGCCTTCAACTGCGTTGTGGTAGAACCCAATTTTCTAGCTAGAGAAATCACTTGTGGTCCCCTCATGCTAGCAATACTGACTCGTTCTTTTGCCATAATTTCTATTATCTCTTCTCTTTTGTTTTCATATTGTCTCGCTAATACCTCTTGATTGTCAACAAACTTTTGTATAATCTCTGATAGTGGTAGCCTATCAGCGTAGATTGTCTTCTGTGACCAATTTAAATTACGCTTTCTCCAAAAATCTACCACACCTCTGTATTCATTTTCATTGGATACTGGAGGTTGTCCATAGTGATTAGAGCCAATGATCTCACACACATCTTCACTCTCATCAAGCTTCAATAAGTAAGGGAGCAGCTCATCAATGAGAATATTGTCGACCATCTTTTCTTCATCAAACTTTGCAGGATATATACAATTATTATCAAGAGAAGCACATCCCTTGTATGGAGAGTCATCAATAAGAACCGTTCTACGAGCATCACAATCAAAACATGAAGCGATTTTTGACAATGGCTTGAACATTGCCTGAACTGTTGGATTATCAGGTCTATCTATTTTACCAATTTTATCCTTCTCGCAAGCCTCTTGAGCCCAAACTACAAAAAAAGGCAATATCTCTCCTGCTCTGTCTTGTAATATTCTCAATATTTGAAGAACATTACTCTCTCTCGCTGTTGACCAAATCCCAACATTAATATTTTTTAATAAAATCTTCAAGAATTGGATACATCCTGGCCTTAGTACAATATATCTTGAATCCATTTGAATAGTTTCATGTATTGAAGATGGTTGTTGTTGACAACGTTTCAGTAGTAGACCATTCAGGTCCAACACAATTGTCAACACTGATTTCTTGGAGATAGCAGTGTGGGTACTTCTTGGTACTTCTTCTTTGGGCTGGAAACTCTCACCCATTGCTTCATTTGTTGGAGATTTAGGTACCCCAATTTCATTGTCAGCATTTATCTTTAAACCTTCTCGATGGACATCACTGAATGTGTGGGAGAAGCTCTCATCCACAGTTTGATTGTGGCATTCCATAGCTACTTCACTTGGTGCTACTATCTCAATTCCAGGATCTAAAAGAAAAAAAAGTAACATTGACTCAACAATCTTTCAAACTAAAAGAATTTACAATTGTAACACTCACTCTTAACACATGTTTATTGGTGTAATCTAAAAAGAAATCATGTTTGGCTACCAATTATCAATTCTACTTGCTCACTCTAGAATTGGAGGGTTTAAAATGGATTTCCAAATACACCCATTATTCTAGCTCTACCGTTTGGTAGAGCCAGTTTGCAAGGGAGCTCTTGTTGGAAGTAGGAAATCTCAAGCTGAACGAACTTCACCATGTCTAGATCTTTCCGTGGTATTCCTTGGATTGTTAGTAATAGGCGGAACTGGTTGCTCATTTCTTGACTTTGAAAAGTCAAGAAGCCTTGTTCCCATCTTTCTTTGATCTTCAATACTCTCCACTAGGCAAATCACTTTCTTATTTAGTGCTAGCCCTAGCGACGATATAGTCATTACTGAAAAGATCAACAAGCTTGCAGCCTTCTCTTCAATACTTCCGAATACATTGCTTGATCAAAAGATTCTTCTTGATTCTTAGAAACTCAATGTCTGGGATAGTTTTAACATCTTCATTATCTATATCAAGAAGTCTAGTATCCAATATTGTCGCTTGTGTACCTGGATCAAGAACATCTGCTAGTCCTCGAAAGGCATCTCCCTTGCTAAAAAACACTAAGGATGTGAAGAACTCTATTGCACCAATGCATCGGTTGTCACATCGAAAATGCAATGCCCCATTATACTGTTCCTTTGCTATGCCACTCAAAATTTTTAAAGCATTTTGCAAGTGAATAAAATCTGTAATATTTAGAAAGGTAAGCAACACATTGGGATGGCAAAGATCTACCAGCAAAGCTGCTATAATGATCATAATGCCGTTCAAAAGATTGCAAAATGATTCCACATCCCAATGCATATTTCTTCCCAAATCTTCAGTGTTATCCAGAACACATAACCCAATGGAAATTGGATTATTGAGGTGGCGTTTCAAGTAGTAACTCCCGTCGAATGGAAGACTCACAGCATAAATACACCAAGGAAGATCTAAGGATAAGGTTGAACTTTCTTTGCTAAGGCTGATATTCCACTCCACATATTGCCTTGCTTCTATTGGTTCTTTGATCCAACGTGTAGCTTTGACTTTATATGCACATCACATAACTTCAAAAGAACTGAGTATACAACCTCATTGATGCTATAGGTGATAGTCAATCCTGACCAATCTTGACATTGTTTGTCCTTGTTCAGAGTGTTGAACTCTACAAGAAATGCATCTTGAATAAATTTATCTTGCTTAAGCTACTTGATACGCTCTGGCATGTCAATTGCATCTACATCCTTAGTACCGTTTGAAAGAATAATTTTTCCAGACCTGATTTCTGATTGTATTTGTTTGACTTCTTGTTCATCTAGCCCAACAAGACATCTCAAAACTGTGGCAGTTGGTTTCTTGTTTTTCTTCTCCATGATTTCAAGCCAGCCTTTGAAAACTTCATCAGAGTAAATAACCATGTGAGACTGCTTTGAAATGAAGGATGCTCCCACCGTAATTCTAGCCATTCGCAAAAATTTTTGCAAAGAAATAAAAGAAAAAAAGATCAAAATCAAGTATTTTTTTCAAAACATATAATTATAAGAGAGCAAGGGATATGTACATACATCCCATTCTACACGAGATGATGAGCCCTCTGTTACTCCAGATGCTGGCCTTGACGGAGAATTATTGAAGATCCATTGACTCCTCAAGTGCTGCAAGACATCATAGTATGGTTGTTTGACATATAATGATTGGGCCTCTTCATTAGCTATAGCAGATATGGCCGTCGCAACTTGTGGCTTTGGATCTACAACAATTCGAGCCTTCCTTTTTTTAGACACTTGTATCAGGTCTTGAGCACGACCATCTTTTTCCATTTCTTGATATCGTAAGAATTTTGCAGCATAGATGGAATGTTGGCCATCAATAATCCAATATGAATACTTAGTGAGTTTCTCCTCTGTTACCTCACTTAGTTTCATTGGAATTCCTTTCTTTTTGCCAGCATTCTTTACAGGCATCAAGTATGCACACGCTCCTGGCCTATTTGCACTTGCACCAAAAAATAACACGCATTCATCCACACGGTGAGGTTCTATTTGGCGGGAGTTATAGTGATCACGAGCTAGCCAGCATTGATCTACAGGGATCTCATACTCTTTGTACTTGAATGGAAAATACTTAGAGTATTTTTCCATACCCCCTGTATCACTCTTTAGTGCCTTTTGCACCTCATTTTTTAAAACTTTGGGATCCACAAATCTTATTTTTGTTGAATTTTCCAAGCCTGTTTTCTCTACTGTAGATTTAAGAACTGCTTCATCTACATCCATAATATCTGTACTGCTTTTTACCTTTTTTTAAACTGGATTTTTAGAGAGCATTTTCTCTTTTTTTGTTTGCCTTTCACACAATAAGCAATGGAAGCTTGCAACTCTTCAAGAGTTATTTCTTGATGTAAGGTTCTCCCCTTCCACAAATAGGGGAAACGCTTAAGATAGTCCACTAAGTCTTAACTTGGAGAAAATTTCCTACTCATCGACAACTTGACCAAACAGAGATTCAAGGATACGATTCATAGGTAAGACCTAGTTCTATCCCGCAGGAGAAGCGTAGTCTTCTAAAAATCAAATTACCCATAGGTAAAATGATCATAAATTGGGCAACTACTAGTCTTGATTCCTAGAGACAACGCTTTTTTCCTCATCCATGCAAGGCACAGCCGTTGGCCTAGTCTTCTAGAATAGAATTGCTCGAGAACCTATTTATCTAACGTAGGGCTTTCACTTAATATGTTGGAAAGCTACCCGACTAATCGGGTCCACCCGTCCGTAGGATGGTGCCGTCGGGGCATTCCATCCTCCCACTTTCCACCCTACTCACGCGTCAATTTGTTTTCTAATTAATCCTACCACACTGTTTGACATAAACAAACATGTTCCTTAATTAAGGCCCTTTCACAAGGTTTATTAAAACAACCTTTGCCTTTTTCCACAATACAATAATGCCAAAGATAAGATTTATAAAAACAAAGTTTAAACATGAATCAATTTCATACAAGCCAAACTGGCTCTCTTATTCTTTTCCTTTATACCGCCGATGATCTAGAATTCGGCCTTCCAGCCTCCACATGCTGGGCAAAACCCTACGGGACCATACACCTCATCGTCGGCTGCTGGCGAGGACTCAAGCCGGCCTGTCGCCCTCTCAGGCTCCATCGCTCGATCCTCCCGCCCCTCAGAGGGATGTCTGCGCACTAGGGTGGGCTAATTCACCGCACTAGCCTGGGCCCTCAGAACTAGGTAGCATCACAATCACTTGCCTCAATCGACAAACCTCATTCTCCCAATGGTATGAGGGATACCATGGGCCAACTCCGGGCCTTACTAACGTCTCCACCGTCCGGCTATACAAGCACAAGAACGGGGCAGCGTCAAGGCAGGGAGAAGTTATACCTGTACCTTAATTTAACCAAGTTAACAATCCATTTACTCACTAAACCATAGGACTACAATCCATGTTACTTTCTTAAGAAAACAATCCTTTTCTTACACAGATTTTAGCATTTCAACTTGAGATTGCGATAAGACATTTTATATTAAGGCATATGCTGTTATTTAAAAGAATACAAACTTTAAATGGTAAATCAATCAAATAGATCACTGACAATCAATAGAGAAGCTGGGGCCATACCTCAACCCCTAAGAATGATATATAATTGAAAAAAAAAATGTATATACCTTATAGAAATTTATCGTTGTCTTTGCTCGTTTATCGTTGCCTTTGCTCGTTAACAAGAGCTTTAGAACATAGAGTCTTCTAATACTTTCTCTTACGATTGAAATCATCCAATCATCTCCAAGCTTTATCTCCTCTTACTCATTCTGTAACTCTTCTCTCTTTCTAAGATCTATGGTGGCAAAATAGCCTTCGCTTTTACAGGGCTATGGCATACTACTCTTTCTCTAAAAGAAAAGCTATGGAGTTTTGGTCTCTTCCTCCGAAAGACTATAGCAATCTAAGCTTCTTTTCTGAGATATTAGATAAGAATGAAGGGATATATGCATCTCAAACTCTAGGATTACCTTGAGGCTACTTGCTGTCTTCTCACAGTTTTCTCTATGTAAAGACCCTGACAGAAACAGCAAATTGTTTCGGCCATAACTCTCTGATAAAAACTCAGAATATGGTCATATAACCAGTCAAAAGAACGGGAAGGCATCTGGTCTACAAGCACTCGCGGACAGAATAGGCAAAAACGTCTGTATATAGCCACAAACGTACCATCTTTAGAAACGCGTTGTTTTTCCACATTTTTAGTATGCATGGACTCTAAATGTGTAAAAGTACTCTAAATATAACCTCTTATTACCTAAATTCGAAATTCTATTTTTGGGGATACTTATCTCTTAATAAAACTATTCTTATGTTCTTATTTCTTTTAAGATTTTTGGAGCTAATATTTTTATTTTAACACTTTCCTAATGTTTCTAGCCTTATTGTCTCACTCTTCTCTAAGTACACTCTCTTTCCTTATTGAAATCTATATTACAAGAGACACATACATACATGGCTTAGGAGGGACGTTACAATCTCCCCCACTTAAAAGATTCGAGATGTCCTCATCTCGCGAGCTGGGGTAGTATCTAAGTAAATCCTCTTGTCTCTTTCAAAGTGGTGTCCCCACACTAGGTAAAAATCCTCTTTTATCTAAACATTGTTCTTAAAGAGTCTTTTATTTCATGTGCTTGGCTCGTTTTGTTGTGCCTCCAAAAGGTCTTTATTATTCTAAAGTTAATTGGCCTTATTATCCTAATTTCATGCATCCATATACCTCTCATATGATATGAACCTTCGAATTCCTTATTCTATACGCCCATGTAATATGGTACTTAACAAATTGTCATGGAGAAACGTAAGGGAGTCAATCCTTTACGCAATCTAACCCATGATAGTAATTTCATAATCTTAGTACCGTCTTTTAGAATACCTCTATTCATCATGCACATTACTTCACATGAATCTTGCACCAATCCTCTTCTATTTACTCATAGAAATACTTGTTGAATTTGGTTATCTTTTAATTCTGCTATCCCTATTTCTTGACCTAATTTTTGCTCTAGCTCATGATTCCTTGTAGCCAGGGGTGGGCTTGACGTTCCTCTTGAATTAGGGGACCTCTTCGTGGAAGGACTCATGTCCTTCTCGACACTTCCTATACGAATCATGCGTGGAAAAATATGTGGCAAGCAACCCGGATCTTTCTTGTTGTGTTCAGATGCGATTCGGACTCATTTCGGATCCGACGGTTGAGGTTGAATGTAACTGTTGTAGAGCTTTATTCTACCTAAACCGCATTGTAGAGATAGAATGATTTGAGGTCTAGCTCTACCATGTGGTGGAGTTGGAATTGCATTTGAGGTCTAGCTCTACCATGTGGTGGAGCTAGAATTGTAGAGGTAGAAAGCTTTGAGGTCTAGCTCTACCATGTGGTAGAGCAAGAATGCATCGATCTAGTTGTGTTCCATACACATCGACAAAACCAATTACTCCAAGAAGAGACCTACTTAACATGACAAGAACCAAGGAGCTAGAATTGCATTTGATCTAGCTCTACCACGTGGTAGAAATGTATTCTACCTAGAGCACATCGTAGAGCTAGAATGCTTTGACGTCCAGCTCCACCATGTGGTGGAGCTAGAATGCATTCTTCTAGCTCTACCATGTGGTAAAACTAGACTTCAACGAATGTAACCAGCTGAGGTTTAATGTAACTGTGGCAGAGCTGTATTCTACCTAAACTACATTGTAGAGATAGAATGCTTTGAGGTCTAGCTCTAGCATGTGGTGGAGCTAGAATTGCATTTGTGGTCTAGCTCTACCATGTGGTGGAGCTAGAATTTGAGGTCTAAAGCTTTGAGGTCTTGTAAGATTCCTCCCCCACCCCCTTTTTGATGTCTAGTATCTCTCCCTGTAATCAATCCCTCTTCAGAAATATAAAGACCTTGTTTCTATCTGTTTTAGCCTAGAGAGAGAAAAATATTCTAGAGAGAGAATATTCAGATTTTGAATATTTTTGGATAGAAAAATATCTCTCCTAATTCAGATGAGTTCCCCTGAAATAAAAATTCAAAAAGAATTTTCCAATGTGCAATTGGAATTAATTGAAAATAGGTATAAAGAACCTTAGCCTAAGGGTCTAGATTTTCAGAAATCTTTAGACTATGGTCCAATTAAGGTTCCTATGGACCAATAGCATCAATCCATGTGTAGGGAGGAGATAAATCCAACTTGTAAAAAGAAAATACCCAAAAATGAGTAAATGCTCACATAAGGTGAAGAGTTGAAAATGTACAAGGTTTATTAGTAAAAAAACTATGTGCAATATTAAAAATATGAGATATTTTGGGTATAATGATTTTATTATGACACATATGTAAGGAAGGAGAAATTCTTTAAAGGAGGTGCATATTTCACATAAGATGAAGAGTTGAAAATGTACAAGGTTTATTAGTAAAAAACTATGAGCAATATTAAAATGATTCCATTATGACACATATGTAAGGAAGGAGAAATTCTTTAAAGGAGGTGCATATTTCACATAAGATGAAGAGTTGAAAATGTACAAGGTTTATTAGTAAAAAACTATGAGCAATATTAAAATGATTCCATTATGACACATATGTAAGGAAGGGGAAATTCTTTAAAGGAGGTGCATATTTCACATAAGATGAAGAGTTGAAAATGTACAAGGTTTATTAGTAAAAAAACTATGAGCAATATTAAAATGATTCCATTATGACACATATGTAAGGAAGGGGAATTCTTTAAAGGAGGTGCATATTTCACATAAGATGAAGAGTTGAAAATGTACAAGGTTTATTAGTAAAAAAAAACTATGAGCAATATTAAAATGATTCCATTATGACACATATATAAGGAAGGGGAGTTCTTTAAAGGAGGTGCATATTTCACATGCTTGAATGAGTTTTAAACTCATAAAAATTGAGATATTTCATCTCTCCTCTCTCCTCATTCAAGTCTAGTTCCAAAAAGTTAGCTTAACTGACCTAAAAATGGTCAAAAATTGACCAAACTGATTTGGAAAATTCTAGAATCAGTTTGTTTGGTTAGGAGCTCAATTTTTCCTATAAATAGAAGCCTCTCCCTTGTTGAAAAATATATAGTGTTTATGCATCGTTACTCTACTCCACCTAAGCCAAGAACTGTGAATTCATTTAATAATTCACTAGTTTTTGGAGCTTCCCTCTTTCTTCAATCCCCATTAGTGGCTCCATCAACATACTTAACCAATTGATTGGTTGGGGGCCTCTACCGTGAACAAAGAATCAAGCAATTTGGAAGGTAATTAGTGAATATTGATCTTTTCTATAATTTCTCAATGTTTCTCTCTTCTCAACCCCTCTCAAGCTTGAGAAGCTTAATTGGTATGGTTTTTTTAAAAATGATATTAAAGTTAATTGGTGAATAGTAGTGAAGAGTTACATAATTTAATAAATGCTATTGAAGTTAATTTTCATTTATGTTTAAATTTTAATGGTTTTTATGTAATTTCTCTCTCTCACTCAAGAAATGGTCATACTCATGACCCATTCTCAATCCAAATCAAGCTTTTCATAAAGCTTTTCCTTAACCCAAGATTAAGCTATGCTTGAGGCCAAATTAATGGCTTTTTTTCTATACTTTTAGTTTATGCATATTGATGATTCAATCCATTATAGTTTAATGATCCAATTAGAGATCATTTTAATTATTTTCCTGAATGATAAGATTTATCCCTTAGAAAATTTGAGATTTATCAGTCATAGCAGCGGAGCTATGGCAAAATTTTTATAAAAATTATGCATAAAATAATTTCATTCAAAGCATAAAAAGAGGACTTCCTACCATATTCTAGGAATTATCATCCTAGATTAATTGAAAGAATTTCATTATAATCATGGAGAAATTGAATTTTAATCATGCATAAAGGATAAGTTTTTATATCAAAAGTGTTATTTTTACCATTTTTATTTCATGCATAGAAGTATGCATAATGCTTAAATTTTTATATCAAAAGTGTTACTTTTATTATTTTTATGCATAGAAGTATGCATAATGGATAAATTTTTATATCAAAAGTGTTATTTTTATTATTTTTATTTTCATGCATAGAAGTATGCATAAAGGATAAATTTTTATATCAAAAGTATTACTTTTAACATTTTTATTTCATGCATAGAAGTATACATAATGGATAAATTTTTATATCAAAAGTGTTACTTTTATCAAATTTGAATTTCATGCATAGAGGTATGCATAAAAAGTTGATTATTTTATTGTAAGGGTGTTACTTTTATCATATTGGATTTCATGCATAGAGGTATGCATAAAAGACATTCTTTTTATACTAAAAGTGTGATTTTCCTCATAAATGGATTTTATGCATAACTTAGTATTTTTAATTCAAAAAGTGTCATTCTCATCTAAATTGAATTTATGCATAGGAAGATGCATAAAAGATTGAATTTTAATTCAAAAGTGTCATTTTCATTTAAAATGAATTTATGCATAGGAAGATGCATAAAAGATTGATTTTACTTCGGAAGTATTAATCTCCTTAAATAGAATTTATGGATAAGTAAATGTGTAAAGAAATCTTATATCAAATATAAGAATTCTCTTGTATTCTATAAATAGATATGAGATGTGATAGGATGTGATAAGAGGTGTATAAGAGGTGATAAGATGAATTAAGATGTGATAGGATGTGATAAGAGGTGTATAAGAGGTGATAAGAGGTGTATAAGAGGTGATAAGAGGTGATAAGATGAATTAAGATGTGATAAGATGTGTATGGGATGAGGTAAGAAGTGTATGTGATAGGATAAGATGTATATGGGTTGTGATAGGGCAAGAATGGATGTGATGTAAAAGATTAGATGTGAAGGCATATGGGGTTATATGAATGGGAATGTGGAAATGGATGTATGTATATGGATGTGTGGATGTGGAGATGGGAGTATGGATGTATGAATGTGAAAATAGATGTATACATGAAGATGTATATGCATAGATGTGAATGTGGATGTAGATGTGGATGTATAGATGTGAATGGGAATGTGGATGTGAATGTGGATGTAGATGTGGATGTATAGATGTGAATGGGAATGTGGATATGGATGTATGGATGTGAATGTGGATGTATGGATGTGAATGTGGATGTAGATGTGGATGTATAGATGTGAATGGGAAGGTGGATGTGAATGTGGATGTAGATGTGGATGAATAGATGTGAATGGGAATGTGGATGTGGATGTATGTATGTATGTATGTGGATGTATGTATGTATGTGGATGTAGATGTGGATGTATAGATGTGAATGGGAATGTGGATGTGGATGTATGTGAATGTGGATGTAGATGTGGATGTATAGATGTAAGATTCCTCCCCCAAACCCCTTTTTGATGTCTAGTATCTTCTTCTATAATCAATCCCTCTTCAGAAATATAAAAGACTTGTTTCTAACTGTTTTAACCTAGAGAGAGAAAATATTCTAGAGAGAGAATATTCAGATTTTTAATATTTTTGGATAGAAAATTATCTCATCTTATTAAAATAAGTTTCCCTGAAACAGAAATTCAAAAAGAACTTTCCAATGTGCAATTGGAATTAATTGGAAATGTGTATAAAGGACCTTAGTCTAAGGGTCTAGATTTTCAGAAATTTTTGGATTATGGTCCAATTAAGGTTCCTATGGACCAATAGCATCAATCCATGTGTAGGGAGGAGATAAATCCAATTTGAAAAAGAAGATACCCAAAAATGAGTAAATACTCACATAAGATGAAGAGTTGAAAATGTACAAGGTTTATTAGTAAAAAATTATGAGCAATATTAAAAGTATGACATATGTAAGGAAGAGGAGTTCTTTAAAGGAGGTGCATATTTCACATAAGATGAAGAGTTGAAAATGTACAAGGTTTATTAGTAAAAAAAATTATGAGCAATATTAAAAGTATGACATATGTAAGGAAGAGGAGTTCTTTAAAGGAGGTGCATATTTCACATAAGATGAAGAGTTGAAAATGTACAAGGTTTATTAGTAAAAAATTATGAGCAATATTAAAAGTATGACATATGTAAGGAAGGGGAGTTCTTTAAAGGAGGTGCATATTTCACATAAGATGAAGAGTTGAAAATGTACAAGGTTTATTAGTAAAAAACTATGAGCAATATTAAAAATATGACATATGTAAGGAAGGGGAGTTCTTTAAAGGAGGTGCATATTTCACATGCTTGAATGAGTTTTAAACTCATAAAAATTGAGATATTTCATCTCTCCTCTCTCCTCATTCAAGTCTAGTTCCAAAAAGTTAGCTTAACTGACCTAAAAATGGTCAAATATTGACCAAACTGATTTAGAAAATTCTAGAATCAATTTGTTTGGTTAGGAGCTCAATTTTTCCTATAAATAGAAGCCTCACCCTTGTTGAAAAATAGATAGTGTTTATGCATCGTTACTCTACTCCACCTAAGCCAAGAACTGTGAATTCATTTAATAATTCACTAGTTTTTGGAGCTTCCCTCTTTCTTCAATCCCCATTAGTGGCTCCATCAACATACTTAACCAATTGATTGGTTGGAGGCCTCTACCGTGAACAAAGAATCAAGCAAGTTGTAAGGTAATTAGTGAATATTCATCTTTCTATAATTTCTCAATGTTTCTCTCTTCTCAACCCCTCTCAAGCTTGAGAAGTTTAATTGGTATGGTTTTTTTTAATGCTAGTGAAGAGTTACATAATTTAATAAATGCTATTGAAGTTAATTTTCATCTATGTTTAAATTCTAATGATTCTTATGTAAATTCTCTCTCTCACCCAAGAAATGGTCATACTCATGACCCATTCTCAATCCAAATCAAGCTTTTCATAAAGCTTTTCCTTAACCCAAGATTAAGCTATGCTTGAGGCCAAATTAATGGCTTTTTCTTATGCTTTTAGTTTATGTATATTGATGATTCAATCCATTATGGATTAAAGATCCAATTAGAGAATCATTTTAATTATTTCCTTAATGATAAGCTTTATCCCTTAGAAAAATTGAGATTTATCAGTCATAGCAGCGGAGCTATGGCAAAATTTTTATAAAAATTATGCATAAAAAATTTTCATTCAAAGCATAAAAAGAGGACTTCCTACCATATTCTAGGAATCATCATCCTAGATTAATTGAAGAATTTCATTATAATCATGGAGAAATTGAATTTTAATATTATGCATAAAGGATAAATTTTTATATCAAAAGTGTTATTTTTACCATTTTTATTTTCATACATAGAAGTATGCATAATGGATAAATTTTTATATCAAAAGTGTTACTTTTATCATTTTTAATTTTCATGCATAGAAGTATGCATAAAGGAAATTTTTTATATCAAAAGTGTTACTTTTATCATTTTTAATTTTCATGCATAGAAGTATGCATAAAGGAAAAAAATTTATATCAAAAGTGTTACTTTTATCATATTGGATTTCATGCATATAGGTATGCATAAAAGATATTCTTTTTATACTAAAAGTATGATTTTCCTCATAATTGGATTTTATGCTTAACTTAGATGCATAAGAGAAATTCTTTTATTCTAAAAGTATAATTCCCTACCAAATTGAAATCATACATAAGAAGATGCATAAAAGATTGATTTTAATTTCGAAAGTGTTAGTCTCCTTAAATGGAATTTATGTATAAATAAATGTGTAGAGAAATCTTATATCAAATAAAAGAATTCTCTTTTTTTAAAAAAAAAGATATGAAATGTGATAAGATGTGATAAGAGGTGTATGAGATGTGATAAGAATTGATAAGATGCGTATGGAAAGTGATAGGATGTGATAAGAGGTGTGATAAGAGGTGATAAGATGCTTATGAAATAAGTTAGGATGTGATAAGATGAATTAAGATGTGTATGGGGGGATGAGGTAAGAAGTGTATGTGATAGGATAAGATGTATATGGGTTGTGATAGGGCGAGAATGGATGTGATGTAAAAGATTAGATGTGAAGGTATATGGGGTTATATAAATGGGAATGTGAAAATGGATGTATGTATGTGGATGTGTGGATATGGAGATGGGAGTGTGGATGTATGAACATGAAAATGGATATATGCATGAAGATGTATATACATAGATGTAAATGTGGATGTAGATGTGCATGTATAGATGTGAATGGATGTGGATGTATAGATGTGAATGGAAATGTGGATGTGGATGTATGTGAATGTGGATGTAGATGTGGATGTATAGATGTGAATGTGGAATGTGGATGTGGATGTATGTATGTATGTGGATGTAGATGTGGATGTATAGATGTGGATGTATGGGAATGTGGATGCATGTATGTGAATGTGAATGTAGATGTGGATGTATAGATGTGAATGTGGAATGTGGATGTGGATGTATGTATGTATGTGGATGTAGATGTGGATGTATGGATGTGTATGTATGAATGTGGATATGGGATGTGGATGTATAAATGAGGATGTGAAAATGGAGGTAAGCATGTAGATGTGGATGCATGTATGTGAATGTGAATGTAGATGTGAATGTGGAATGTGGATGTATAGATGTGGATGTATGGGAATGTGGATGTGGATGTATGTGAATGTGAATGTAGATGTGGATGTATAGATGTGAATGTGGAATGTGGATGTGGATGTATGTATGTATGTGGATGTAGATGTGGATGTATGGATGTGTATGTATGAATGTGGATATGGGATGTGGATGTATAAATGAGGATGTGAAAATGGAGGTAAGCATGTAGATGTGGATGCGTGGATGTGAATGTGGATGTGGATGTGGATGTGGATATGGATGTGTATGTATGAATGTGGATGTATAAATGAGGATGTGAAACAGAAGATAAGCATGTAGATGTGGATGTATGGATGTGAATGTGGATGTGGATGTGGATGTATGGATGTGGATATGGATGTGAATATATGATATGTGATGTGAAGGAATCTGAAGTGAAGAGATGGAAAAGGAGGTGATTGGATGAGTACACATATACATGGAATGTGGAATAAGTAATGTGGATTAATGAGGGATAATGTGGAAAAATGAGAGTTAATATAGAAACTGTATTTGTAAACTGTTTGTAAATGCTGTTTGTAAATGGCTGTTTTATATCAAGAATGCTGGGAAAGCATTTTGACCGTCTTGTGATTAAGGTCGTGGAGACCTAACTGATAAAGTTGCAACTGCTGACGGAGAGTCAATGGAGGACGTCTCGCGTAGCAAGGTCGACCGAGGTCTTGACCAGCCTCGGTTCGATTAAAATGGTGAGCTTCCGGTACGGTGGATGAGGGACCAAGGAAGCGGCCTATGAGTGAAGCGCTAGGTCACCTGCGAAGGAACCTAGAGGGTGCTGACCATACGGTGCTCGGGCTCTGGGTCGCCTAGGATACCCACGCGTGCGTCGAGGAAGATATTGGAACAAGGAGTAAGAGTTGTTTTGTGAAACCGGGCATGGATCTGGTTGACTGACCTTGCTGGTCCTCAACGGATGAGTCCATGGCTCTTTTATATGGATCTGTTGGTTGATCTTGCTGATCTTCAACGAGAGTCCATCTTGATAAGTGATTATATTGCCGAGTATTATGGGCTAGGAACTATGGAAACGGCCTCTGTGTGGACAGGTGGTGAGCGTTCTAGTTGCCAATGATGCCATAGATACTCTGATGAAGGAATGATGGGAAATTATGAATCAACTGGATAAATTGGGAGATTGTGATCAGTGGTACTATGGTTTCATTAAAGGATTGTTTTAAAGTTAGCTGATGCTAAGAAAAAGGCAATTTTCATATTGGGTGTGTAAGTGGTGTGGCTAGTTTTATGTTTGCATGAAATTCCGGCTAGGGGGCCTTGGAACTCTTTTCCTTGGTACCCGGGACAAAACCTAACCAAATTCCAAATTGGATCCCATCACTACAGTGGTTGGGCGGTTGGCTAACCCATGGGATCGGATGGGGTTAGGCTGGACTGATGGATCCGTAAACCGAGACTCAATTTCTGTTATTACGATAGATGAAGTAAGTCCCGGATAGTAATTGTTCTATGGATAGGAATCAACGGCTGTGCCTCTTGATGGGGAAAAAAGCGTTGATCCCAATGATCCAAGTGCAAGTTTCTTCCTTGATCCGACCGAGTATCTTTATAGGTGCAGTTGGATCAGCGTGATCAGTAATGATCTTGACTACGTTAGAGTAAAAAAATTATCCTGGTGGAATCGCCCGTGCTTTCCGGGTAAGGGAAGTTTTTCCGGGTTCGGTTTTGGAAAAACCGACGGATTAGTCTCTTGTCCGGATATCCGTGGACGAGGCCCCGAATGTGGGACCCTTGTCCCGTGCGAGAAGTACTACTTCCGCTGCTAGTACCCGAATCTGTTGCTCGGTGGGAACAGGGGGATCTCACAGTTGGTATCAGAGCCAGGTTAATAAAGATCAATTGAGAAGACAAATAGGTCAGAAATTTATCAAGAAACACAAAAAGGTTGTAATTGTGTGATATAATTCATACAATTTGATATTCAAATTGAAATTCGTAATTTGGTAATTGGGTCTTCAGATGGAAGTACCGCAATTATATAGAATCCTTGGCTTGCTTGAGGCCTAGACATGATGGTATTTACCTTATAATTCCAAGGGCCGTGACTATCCGTATATACCGAGAGTATAACTGCAGCTCGTTACTGACAGTATATACGAGTAAATCTAAGACTTGAAATTATAAGCGTTAATGCTATCCAGATGATGAATTTGAATGTGGTTGATATGATTTTTAATTCTGTTTGGGAACTGATGAATTGATTGGGATTCTGATTGAAAAATGATGATTTTTGAAATTTAGTTGAAATATAATAACTTGAGCAAAACCGCAATGAGGATGAATGGGACGAGTCCCTGTAATGATAAATGATGATAATGATTTCAACAAATCACTATGAGATTAGTGGATTGTGCTGTCAAAGTACTACTGTTAACACTTGACTCGGTATATCAAGTTAAGGGATGACAAATTGAAAACTTGCTTGACTGAAATTCCCGTGGAGGAATGTTCAGAAAGAAAAAATTTCGATCTGATGGACCATTATCGTGTTAAAGATATGAATGATATGATCTGAAATGAATTTATTTAATGATGAGTTCTATATAAGGGATATTTATCCCCGTATTCTGTTGGGTTGACCGGAATATAAGGAACCCTAGAATAAATTGGATCTTAAGAAAAAGAGTTGTCCTCTACTTGGCGAGATGAGGACATCTCACACTTTTTTAAGTGGGGTAGAATGTAAGATTCCTCCCCAGCCTTCGAGGCATACAGGAGTAAGAATCTCCCTTTTTGATCTTAAAATTATTCCCTCTCAAAAATAAAAGAAAGATTCTGTTTAAAAAAAGGAAGACCCTTTCCCTAGAATACTTCTCAGGAGTCACGCTGTTTTAAGGATTCAGAACAATGAGTTCAGAAGTGAAAATCGGTGTTTTGGATACCAAGGTTTTGGTCTTCATTCGAGTACGGCACAAAAGAAGTTCTTTATCTATTGGGGAGTTTAAGAAGTTATCCCCCAGATATTGTGAGCCTTATGTGACTTCAAAGAAAGTAAGTGACTTAGCTTACGAGCTTCTTTTATCTCCTCATCTCAAAGTTCTTAATGCCTTCTATAGAAAATTGTGCCAAACCCAAATCATGGAAAGACGGTAAAACTTCAGTGGCAAGCTACCGTTGGCTTCTAAGTTACGCTAGCTCCTTCCTTTATATAAGTCGTAACTTTTACTTGTCGCTCACAGTAATCTTACTCCCATCGATCTCCTTTCTTCCTAATCTCCTTCATGGCTTGGCAACAAGAATTAGTTTTATCCATAATGATTCCTCACCTTCAAGACGCAAGTGAGTCTGTGAAGAAGGATTTTATAGAACAGTATGAGCGCTCACTTTTCCCTCACTTGGGAACTTCTGTAGCGCAGACCAAATGGCGGACCTATCAAGACATAACTAGGGTAACACCCTGGGGTCAGCAGCACTTCCGTAACAATGTCCGCTTGGCCATGGTTATTGAAGCTTTGGGTTTGGGTCCCCGATACTACTGCGTCATGAGATCAAGACATCCTGGGTTTTCTGAGCGGGTCTTCTTACTGGCGTGTTTTCTTCCTCATGAGAAGATATGCCTTTACCCCGTTTTTGGCTTGCCTCTCAGAGGTCCTTTTGTTAGAACACCTCATACCACTGAGATAGGCGCAGCAATAATCCACAGAATCATTCCCATAGATGAGTTACCTTATACTTGTGCAGCTTGTGAGGACTGCTTTTGTGACCATATGATGGATGGGCTTATGGAAGTGTAAAGAGTTCCTCTATCTTTACTGTATAAGTTCCGAGAATGAATAAAGTTTAAATCTTGTTCATATTTTGAATCTTGCTCTCTTTAAGACTTATCTTGGTGGTTAATCTTGATTAAAATTTTTCTCTAAGTCTCATATTCGTGAATCTTGCAAAATTATCACAAGTTGCGAGATGAGGACATCTCGCGTTTTTTAAGTGGGGTAGAATGTAAGATTCCTCCCCCAAACCCCTTTTTGATGTCTAGTATCTTCTTCTATAATCAATCCCTCTTCAGAAATATAAAAGACTTGTTTCTAACTGTTTTAACCTAGAGAGAGAAAATATTCTAGAGAGAGAATATTTAGATTTTTAATATTTTTGGATAGAAAATTATCTCATCTTATTAAAATAAGTTTCCCTGAAACAGAAATTCAAAAAGAACTTTCCAATGTGCAATTGGAATTAATTGGAAATGTGTATAAAGGACCTTAGTCTAAGGGTCTAGATTTTCAGAAATTTTTGGATTATGGTCCAATTAACGTTCCTATGGACCAATAGCATCAATCCATGTGTAGGGAGGAGATAAATCCAATTTGAAAAAGAAGATACCCAAAAATGAGTAAATACTCACATAAGATGAAGAGTTGAAAATGTACAAGGTTTATTAGTAAAAAATTATGAGCAATATTAAAAGTATGACATATGTAAGGAAGAGGAGTTCTTTAAAGGAGGTGCATATTTCACATAAGATGAAGAGTTGAAAATGTACAAGGTTTATTAGTAAAAAAAATTATGAGCAATATTAAAAGTATGACATATGTAAAGAAGAGGAGTTCTTTAAAGGAGGTGCATATTTCACATAAGATGAAGAGTTGAAAATGTACAAGGTTTATTAGTAAAAAATTATGAGCAATATTAAAAGTATGACATATGTAAGGAAGGGGAGTTCTTTAAAGGAGGTGCATATTTCACATAAGATGAAGAGTTGAAAATGTACAAGGTTTATTAGTAAAAAACTATGAGCAATATTAAAAATATGACATATGTAAGGAAGGGGAGTTCTTTAAAGGAGGTGCATATTTCACATGCTTGAATGAGTTTTAAACTCATAAAAATTGAGATATTTCATCTCTCCTCTCTCCTCATTCAAGTCTAGTTCCAAAAAGTTAGCTTAACTGACCTAAAAATGGTCAAATATTGACCAAACTGATTTAGAAAATTCTAGAATCAATTTGTTTGGTTAGGAGCTCAATTTTTCCTATAAATAGAAGCCTCACCCTTGTTGAAAAATAGATAGTGTTTATGCATCGTTACTCTACTCCACCTAAGCCAAGAACTGTGAATTCATTTAATAATTCACTAGTTTTTGGAGCTTCCCTCTTTCTTCAATCCCCATTAGTGGCTCCATCAACATACTTAACCAATTGATTGGTTGGGGGCCTCTACCGTGAACAAAGAATCAAGCAAGTTGTAAGGTAATTAGTGAATATTCATCTTTCTATAATTTCTCAATGTTTCTCTCTTCTCAACCCCTCTCAAGCTTGAGAAGTTTAATTGGTATGGTTTTTTTTAATGCTAGTGAAGAGTTACATAATTTAATAAATGCTATTGAAGTTAATTTTCATCTATGTTTAAATTCTAATGATTCTTATGTAAATTCTCTCTCTCACCCAAGAAATGGTCATACTCATGACCCATTCTCAATCCAAATCAAGCTTTTCATAAAGCTTTTCCTTAACCCAAGATTAAGCTATGCTTGAGGCCAAATTAATGGCTTTTTCTTATGCTTTTAGTTTATGTATATTGATGATTCAATCCATTATGGATTAAAGATCCAATTAGAGAATCATTTTAATTATTTCCTTAATGATAAGCTTTATCCCTTAGAAAAATTGAGATTTATCAGTCATAGCAGCGGAGCTATGGCAAAATTTTTATAAAAACTATGCATAAAAAATTTTCATTCAAAGCATAAAAAGAGGACTTCCTACCATATTCTAGGAATCATCATCCTAGATTAATTGAAGAATTTCATTATAATCATGGAGAAATTGAATTTTAATATTATGCATAAAGGATAAATTTTTATATCAAAAGTGTTATTTTTACCATTTTTATTTTCATACATAGAAGTATGCATAATGGATAAATTTTTATATCAAAAGTGTTACTTTTATCATTTTTAATTTTCATGCATAGAAGTATGCATAAAGGAAATTTTTTATATCAAAAGTGTTACTTTTATCATTTTTAATTTTCATGCATAGAAGTATGCATAAAGGAAAAAAATTTATATCAAAAGTGTTACTTTTATCATATTGGATTTCATGCATATAGGTATGCATAAAAGATATTCTTTTTATACTAAAAGTATGATTTTCCTCATAATTGGATTTTATGCTTAACTTAGATGCATAAGAGAAATTCTTTTATTCTAAAAGTATAATTCCCTACCAAATTGAAATCATGCATAAGAAGATGCATAAAAGATTGATTTTAATTTCGAAAGTGTTAGTCTCCTTAAATGGAATTTATGTATAAATAAATGTGTAGAGAAATCTTATATCAAATAAAAGAATTCTCTTTTTAAAAAAAAAAAGATATGAAATGTGATAAGATGTGATAAGAGGTGTATGAGATGTGATAAGAATTGATAAGATGCGTATGGAAAGTGATAGGATGTGATAAGAGGTGTGATAAGAGGTGATAAGATGCTTATGAAATAAGTTAGGATGTGATAAGATGAATTAAGATGTGTATGGGGGGATGAGGTAAGAAGTGTATGTGATAGGATAAGATGTATATGGGTTGTGATAGGGCGAGAATGGATGTGATGTAAAAGATTAGATGTGAAGGTATATGGGGTTATATAAATGGGAATGTGAAAATGGATGTATGTATGTGGATGTGTGGATATGGAGATGGGAGTGTGGATGTATGAACATGAAAATGGATATATGCATGAAGATATATATACATAGATGTAAATGTGGATGTAGATGTGGATGTATAGATGTGAATGGATGTGGATGTATAGATGTGAATGGAAATGTGGATGTGGATGTATGTGAATGTGGATGTAGATGTGGATGTATAGATGTGAATGTGGAATGTGGATGTGGATGTATGTATGTATGTGGATGTAGATGTGGATGTATAGATGTGGATGTATGGGAATGTGGATGCATGTATGTGAATGTGAATGTAGATGTGGATGTATAGATGTGAATGTGGAATGTGGATGTGGATGTATGTATGTATGTGGATGTAGATGTGGATGTATGGATGTGTATGTATGAATGTGGATATGGGATGTGGATGTATAAATGAGGATGTGAAAATGGAGGTAAGCATGTAGATGTGGATGCATGTATGTGAATGTGAATGTAGATGTGAATGTGGAATGTGGATGTATAGATGTGGATGTATGGGAATGTGGATGTGGATGTATGTGAATGTGAATGTAGATGTGGATGTATAGATGTGAATGTGGAATGTGGATGTGGATGTATGTATGTATGTGGATGTAGATGTGGATGTATGGATGTGTATGTATGAATGTGGATATGGGATGTGGATGTATAAATGAGGATGTGAATATATGATATGTGATGTGAAGGAATCTGAAGTGAAGAGATGGAAAAGGAGGTGATTGGATGAGTACACATATACATGGAATGTGGAATAAGTAATGTGGATTAATGAGGGATAATGTGGAAAAATGAGAGTTAATATAGAAACTGTATTTGTAAACTGTTTGTAAATGCTGTTTGTAAATGGCTGTTTTATGTCAAGAATGCTGGGAAAGCATTTTGACCGTCTTGTGATTAAGGTCGTGGAGACCTAACTGATAAAGTTGCAACTGCTGACGGAGAGTCAATGGAGGACGTCTCGCGTAGCAAGGTCGACCGAGGTCTTGACCAGCCTCGGTTCGATTAAAATGGTGAGCTTCCGGTACGGTGGATGAGGGACCAAGGAAGCGGCCTATGAGTGAAGCGCTAGGTCACCTGCGAAGGAACCTAGAGGGTGCTGACCATACGGTGCTCGGGCTCTGGGTCGCCTAGGATACCCACGCGTGCGTCGAGGAAGATATTGGAACAAGGAGTAAGAGTTGTTTTGTGAAACCGGGCATGGATCTGGTTGACTGACCTTGCTGGTCCTCAACGGATGAGTCCATGGCTCTTTTATATGGATCTATTGGTTGATCTTGCTGATCTTCAACGAGAGTCCATCTTGATAAGTGATTATATTGCCGAGTATTATGGGCTAGGAACTATGGAAACGGCCTCTGTGTGGACAGGTGGTGAGCGTTCTAGTTGCCAATGATGCCATAGATACTCTGATGAAGGAATGATGGGAAATTATGAATCAACTGGATAAATTGGGAGATTGTGATCAGTGGTACTATGGTTTCATTAAAGGATTGTTTTAAAGTTAGCTGATGCTAAGAAAAAGGCAATTTTCATATTGGGTGTGTAAGTGGTGTGGCTAGTTTTATGTTTGCATGAAATTCCGGCTAGGGGGCCTTGGAACTCTTTTCCTTGGTACCCGGGACAAAACCTAACCAAATTCCAAATTGGATCCCATCACTACAGTGGTTGGGCGGTTGGCTAACCCATGGGATCGGATGGGGTTAGGCTGGACTGATGGATCCGTAAACCGAGACTCAATTTCTGTTATTACGATAGATGAAGTAAGTCCCGGATAGTAATTGTTCTATGGATAGGAATCAACGGCTGTGCCTCTTGATGGGGAAAAAAGCGTTGATCCCAATGATCCAAGTGCAAGTTTCTTCCTTGATCCGACCGAGTATCTTTATAGGTGCAGTTGGATCAGCGTGATCAGTAATGATCTTGACTACGTTAGAGTAAAAAAATTATCCTGGTGGAATCGCCCGTGCTTTCCGGGTAAGGGAAGTTTTTCCGGGTTCGGTTTTGGAAAAACCGACGGATTAGTCTCTTGTCCGGATATCCGTGGACGAGGCCCCGAATGTAGGACCCCTGTCCCGTGCGAGAAGTACTACTTCCGCTGCTAGTACCCGAATCTGTTGCTCGGTGGGAACAGGGGGATCTCACAGTTGGTATCAGAGCCAGGTTAATAAAGATCAATTGAGAAGACAAATAGGTCAGAAATTTATCAAGAAACACAAAAAGGTTGTAATTGTGTGATATAATTCATACAATTTGATATTCAAATTGAAATTCGTAATTTGGTAATTGGGTCTTCAGATGGAAGTACCGCAATTATATAGAATCCTTGGCTTGCTTGAGGCCTAGACATGATGGTATTTACCTTATAATTCCAAGGGCCGTGACTATCCGTATATACCGAGAGTATAACTGCAGCTCGTTACTGACAGTATATACGAGTAAATCTAAGACTTGAAATTATAAGCGTTAATGCTATCCAGATGATGAATTTGAATGTGGTTGATATGATTTTTAATTCTGTTTGGGAACTGATGAATTGATTGGGATTCTGATTGAAAAATGATGATTTTTGAAATTTAGTTGAAATATAATAACTTGAGCAAAACCGCAATGAGGATGAATGGGACGAGTCCCTGTAATGATAAATGATGATAATGATTTCAACAAATCACTATGAGATTAGTGGATTGTGCTGTCAAAGTACTACTATTAACACTTGACTCGGTATATCAAGTTAAGGGATGACAAATTGAAAACTTGCTTGACTGAAATTCCCGTGGAGGAATGTTCAGAAAGAAAAAATTTCGATCTGATGGACCATTATCGTGTTAAAGATATGAATGATATGATCTGAAATGAATTTATTTAATGATGAGTTCTATATAAGGGATATTTATCCCCGTATTCTGTTGGGTTGACCAGAATATAAGGAACCCTAGAATAAATTGGATCTTAAGAAAAAGAGTTGTCCTCTACTTGGCGAGATGAGGACATCTCACACTTTTTTAAGTGGGGTAGAATGTAAGATTCCTCCCCAGCCTTCGAGACATACAGGAGTAAGAATCTCCCTTTTTGATCTTAAAATTATTCCCTCTCAAAAATAAAAGAAAGATTCTGTTTAAAAAAAGGAAGACCCTTTCCCTAGAATACTTCTCAGGAGTCACGCTGTTTTAAGGATTCAGAACAATGAGTTCAGAAGTGAAAATCGGTGTTTTGGATACCAAGGTTTTGGTCTTCATTCGAGTACGGCACAAAAGAAGTTCTTTATCTATTGGGGAGTTTAAGAAGTTATCCCCCAGATATTGTGAGCCTTATGTGACTTCAAAGAAAGTAAGTGACTTAGCTTACGAGCTTCTTTTATCTCCTCATCTCAAAGTTCTTAATGCCTTCTATAGAAAATTGTGCCAAACCCAAATCATGGAAAGACGGTAAAACTTCAGTGGCAAGCTACCGTTGGCTTCTAAGTTACGCTAGCTCCTTCCTTTATATAAGTCGTAACTTTTACTTGTCGCTCACAGTAATCTTACTCCCATCGATCTCCTTTCTTCCTAATCTCCTTCATGGCTTGGCAACAAGAATTAGTTTTATCCATAATGATTCCTCACCTTCAAGACGCAAGTGAGTCTGTGAAGAAGGATTTTATAGAACAGTATGAGCGCTCACTTTTCCCTCACTTGGGAACTTCTATAGCGCAGACCAAATGGCGGACCTATCAAGACATAACTAGGGTAACACCCTGGGGTCAGCAGCACTTCCGTAACAATGTCCGCTTGGCCATGGTTATTGAAGCTTTGGGTTTGGGTCCCCGATACTACTGCGTCATGAGATCAAGACATCCTGGGTTTTCTGAGCGGGTCTTCTTACTGGCGTGTTTTCTTCCTCATGAGAAGATATGCCTTTACCCCGTTTTTGGCTTGCCTCTCAGAGGTCCTTTTGTTAGAACACCTCATACCACTGAGATAGGCGCAGCAATAACCCACAGAATCATTCCCATAGATGAGTTACCTTATACTTGTGCAGCTTGTGAGGACTGCTTTTGTGACCATATGATGGACGGGCTTATGGAAGTGTAAAGAGTTCCTCTATCTTTACTGTATAAGTTCCGAGAATGAATAAAGTTTAAATCTTGTTCATATTTTGAATCTTGCTCTCTTTAAGACTTATCTTGGTGGTTAATCTTGATTAAAATTTTTCTCTAAGTCTCATATTCGTGAATCTTGCAAAATTATCACAAGTTGCGAGATGAGGACATCTCGCGTTTTTTAAGTGGGGTAGAATGTAAGATTCCTCCCCCAAACCCCTTTTTGATGTCTAGTATCTTCTTCTATAATCAATCCCTCTTCAGAAATATAAAAGACTTGTTTCTAACTGTTTTAACCTAGAGAGAGAAATATTCTAGAGAGAGAATATTCAGATTTTTAATATTTTTGGATAGAAAATTATCTCATCTTATTAAAATAAGTTTCCCTGAAACAGAAATTCAAAAAGAACTTTCCAATGTGCAATTGGAATTAATTGGAAATGTGTATAAAGGACCTTAGTCTAAGGGTCTAGATTTTCAGAAATTTTTGGATTATGGTCCAATTAAGGTTCCTATGGACCAATAGCATCAATCCATGTGTAGGGAGGAGATAAATCCAATTTGAAAAAGAAGATACCCAAAAATGAGTAAATACTCACATAAGATGAAGAGTTGAAAATGTACAAGGTTTATTAGTAAAAAATTATGAGCAATATTAAAAGTATGACATATGTAAGGAAGAGGAGTTCTTTAAAGGAGGTGCATATTTCACATAAGATGAAGAGTTGAAAATGTACAAGGTTTATTAGTAAAAAAAATTATGAGCAATATTAAAAGTATGACATATGTAAGGAAGAGGAGTTCTTTAAAGGAGGTGCATATTTCACATAAGATGAAGAGTTGAAAATGTACAAGGTTTATTAGTAAAAAATTATGAGCAATATTAAAAGTATGACATATGTAAGGAAGGGGAGTTCTTTAAAGGAGGTGCATATTTCACATAAGATGAAGAGTTGAAAATGTACAAGGTTTATTAGTAAAAAACTATGAGCAATATTAAAAATATGACATATGTAAGGAAGGGGAGTTCTTTAAAGGAGGTGCATATTTCACATGCTTGAATGAGTTTTAAACTCATAAAAATTGAGATATTTCATCTCTCCTCTCTCCTCATTCAAGTCTAGTTCCAAAAAGTTAGCTTAACTGACCTAAAAATGGTCAAATATTGACCAAACTGATTTAGAAAATTCTAGAATCAATTTGTTTGGTTAGGAGCTCAATTTTTCCTATAAATAGAAGCCTCACCCTTGTTGAAAAATAGATAGTGTTTATGCATCGTTACTCTACTCCACCTAAGCCAAGAACTGTGAATTCATTTAATAATTCACTAGTTTTTGGAGCTTCCCTCTTTCTTCAATCCCCATTAGTGGCTCCATCAACATACTTAACCAATTGATTGGTTGGGGGCCTCGACCGTGAACAAAGAATCAAGCAAGTTGTAAGGTAATTAGTGAATATTCATCTTTCTATAATTTCTCAATGTTTCTCTCTTCTCAACCCCTCTCAAGCTTGAGAAGTTTAATTGGTATGGTTTTTTTTAATGCTATTGAAGTTTGAATAGTAGTGAAGAGTTACATAATTTAATAAATGCTATTGAAGTTAATTTTCATCTATGTTTAAATTCTAATGATTCTTATGTAAATTCTCTCTCTCACCCAAGAAATGGTCATACTCATGACCCATTCTCAATCCAAATCAAGCTTTTCATAAAGCTTTTCCTTAACCCAAGATTAAGCTATGCTTGAGGCCAAATTAATGGCTTTTTCTTATGCTTTTAGTTTATGTATATTGATGATTCAATCCATTATGGATTAAAGATCCAATTAGAGAATCATTTTAATTATTTCCTTAATGATAAGCTTTATCCCTTAGAAAAATTGAGATTTATCAGTCATAGCAGCGGAGCTATGGCAAAATTTTTATAAAAACTATGCATAAAAAATTTTCATTCAAAGCATAAAAAGAGGACTTCCTACCATATTCTAGGAATCATCATCCTAGATTAATTGAAGAATTTCATTATAATCATGGAGAAATTGAATTTTAATATTATGCATAAAGGATAAATTTTTATATCAAAAGTGTTATTTTTACCATTTTTATTTTCATACATAGAAGTATGCATAATGGATAAATTTTTATATCAAAAGTGTTACTTTTATCATTTTTAATTTTCATGCATAGAAGTATGCATAAAGGAAATTTTTTATATCAAAAGTGTTACTTTTATCATTTTTAATTTTCATGCATAGAAGTATGCATAAAGGAAAAAAATTTATATCAAAAGTGTTACTTTTATCATATTGGATTTCATGCATATAGGTATGCATAAAAGATATTCTTTTTATACTAAAAGTATGATTTTCCTCATAATTGGATTTTATGCTTAACTTAGATGCATAAGAGAAATTCTTTTATTCTAAAAGTATAATTCCCTACCAAATTGAAATCATGCATAAGAAGATGCATAAAAGATTGATTTTAATTTCGAAAGTGTTAGTCTCCTTAAATGGAATTTATGTATAAATAAATGTGTAGAGAAATCTTATATCAAATAAAAGAATTCTCTTTTTTAAAAAAAAAAGATATGAAATGTGATAAGATGTGATAAGAGGTGTATGAGATGTGATAAGAATTGATAAGATGCGTATGGAAAGTGATAGGATGTGATAAGAGGTGTGATAAGAGGTGATAAGATGCTTATGAAATAAGTTAGGATGTGATAAGATGAATTAAGATGTGTATGGGGGGATGAGGTAAGAAGTGTATGTGATAGGATAAGATGTATATGGGTTGTGATAGGGCGAGAATGGATGTGATGTAAAAGATTAGATGTGAAGGTATATGGGGTTATATAAATGGGAATGTGAAAATGGATGTATGTATGTGGATGTGTGGATATGGAGATGGGAGTGTGGATGTATGAACATGAAAATGGATATATGCATGAAGATGTATATACATAGATGTAAATGTGGATGTAGATGTGGATGTATAGATGTGAATGGATGTGGATGTATAGATGTGAATGGAAATGTGGATGTGGATGTATGTGAATGTGGATGTAGATGTGGATGTATAGATGTGAATGTGGAATGTGGATGTGGATGTATGTATGTATGTGGATGTAGATGTGGATGTATAGATGTGGATGTATGGGAATGTGGATGCATGTATGTGAATGTGAATGTAGATGTGGATGTATAGATGTGAATGTGGAATGTGGATGTGGATGTATGTATGTATGTGGATGTAGATGTGGATGTATGGATGTGTATGTATGAATGTGGATATGGGATGTGGATGTATAAATGAGGATGTGAAAATGGAGGTAAGCATGTAGATGTGGATGCATGTATGTGAATGTGAATGTAGATGTGAATGTGGAATGTGGATGTATAGATGTGGATGTATGGGAATGTGGATGTGGATGTATGTGAATGTGAATGTAGATGTGGATGTATAGATGTGAATGTGGAATGTGGATGTGGATGTATGTATGTATGTGGATGTAGATGTGGATGTATGGATGTGTATGTATGAATGTGGATATGGGATGTGGATGTATAAATGAGGATGTGAAAATGGAGGTAAGCATGTAGATGTGGATGCGTGGATGTGAATGTGGATGTGGATGTGGATGTGGATATGGATGTGTATGTATGAATGTGGATGTATAAATGAGGATGTGAAAATGGAGATAAGCATGTAGATGTGGATGTATGGATGTGAATGTGGATGTGGATGTGGATGTATGGATGTGGATATGGATGTGAATATATGATATGTGATGTGAAGGAATCTGAAGTGAAGAGATGGAAAAGGAGGTGATTGGATGAGTACACATATACATGGAATGTGGAATAAGTAATGTGGATTAATGAGGGATAATGTGGAAAAATGAGAGTTAATATAGAAACTGTATTTGTAAACTGTTTGTAAATGCTGTTTGTAAATGGCTGTTTTATGTCAAGAATGCTGGGAAAGCATTTTGACCGTCTTGTGATTAAGGTCGTGGAGACCTAACTGATAAAGTTGCAATTGCTGACGGAGAGTCAATGGAGGACGTCTCGCGTAGCAAGGTCGACCGAGGTCTTGACCAGCCTCGGTTCGATTAAAATGGTGAGCTTCCGGTACGGTGGATGAGGGACCAAGGAAGCGGCCTATGAGTGAAGCGCTAGGTCACCTGCGAAGGAACCTAGATGGTGCTGACCATACGGTGCTCGGGCTCTGGGTCGCCTAGGATACCCACGCGTGCGTCGAGGAAGATATTGGAACAAGGAGTAAGAGTTGTTTTGTGAAACCGGGCATGGATCTGGTTGACTGACCTTGCTGGTCCTCAACGGATGAGTCCATGGCTCTTTTATATGGATCTGTTGGTTGATCTTGCTGATCTTCAACGAGAGTCCATCTTGATAAGTGATTATATTGCCGAGTATTATGGGCTAGGAACTATGGAAACGGCCTCTGTGTGGACAGGTGGTGAGCGTTCTAGTTGCCAATGATGCCATAGATACTCTGATGAAGGAATGATGGGAAATTATGAATCAACTGGATAAATTGGGAGATTGTGATCAGTGGTACTATGGTTTCATTAAAGGATTGTTTTAAAGTTAGCTGATGCTAAGAAAAAGGCAATTTTCATATTGGGTGTGTAAGTGGTGTGGCTAGTTTTATGTTTGCATGAAATTCCGGCTAGGGGGCCTTGGAACTCTTTTCCTTGGTACCCGGGACAAAACCTAACCAAATTCCAAATTGGATCCCATCACTACAGTGGTTGGGCGGTTGGCTAACCCATGGGATCGGATGGGGTTAGGCTGGACTGATGGATCCGTAAACCGAGACTCAATTTCTGTTATTACGATAGATGAAGTAAGTCCCGGATAGTAATTGTTCTATGGATAGGAATCAACGGCTGTGCCTCTTGATGGGGAAAAAAGCGTTGATCCCAATGATCCAAGTGCAAGTTTCTTCCTTGATCCGACCGAGTATCTTTATAGGTGCAGTTGGATCAGCGTGATCAGTAATGATCTTGACTACGTTAGAGTAAAAAAATTATCCTGGTGGAATCGCCCGTGCTTTCCGGGTAAGGGAAGTTTTTCCGGGTTCGGTTTTGGAAAAACCGACGGATTAGTCTCTTGTCCGGATATCCGTGGACGAGGCCCCGAATGTGGGACCCCTGTCCCGTGCGAGAAGTACTACTTCCGCTGCTAGTACCCGAATCTGTTGCTCGGTGGGAACAGGGGGATCTCACAATAGATGTGAATGGGAATGTGGATGTGGATGTATGTATGTATATGGATGTGGATGTGGATGTATAGATGTGAATGGGAATGTGGATGGGAATGTGGATGTATAGATGTGAATGGGAATGTGGATGTGGATGTATATGAATGTGGATGTATAGATGTGAATGGGAATGTGGATGTGGATGTATGTGAATGTGGATGTAGATGTGGATGTACAGATGTGAATGGGAATGTGGATGTGGATGTTTGTATGTATGTGGATGTAGATGTGGATGTATAGATGTGAATGGGAATGTGGATGTGGATGTATATGAATGTGGATGTATAGATGTGAATGGGAATGTGGATGTGGATGTATGTGAATGTGGATGTAGATGTGGATGTATAGATGTGAATGGGAATGTGGATGTGGATGTATGTGAATGTGGATGTAGATGTGAATGGGAATGTGGATGTAGATGTGGATGTATAGATGTGAAATGGAATGTGGATGTGGATGTATGTATGTATGTGGATGTAGATGTGGATGTATAGATGTGAATGGAAATGTGGATGTGGATGTATATGAATATGGATGTAGATGTGGATGTATAGATGTGAATGGGAATGTGGATGTGGATGTATGTGAATGTGGATGTAGATATGGATATGGAATGTGAATGTGGATGTATGTATGTATGTGGATGTAGATGTGGATGTATAGATATGAATGGGAATGTGGATGTGGATGTATGTGTGTGGATGTGGATGTATGTGTGTGGATGAGGATGTATGAATGAGGACGTGATAGTGGAGGTATACATGTGGATGTGGACTAAGGAGGGATAATGTGGAAAGACGAGAGTTTGATTTAGAAACTGTATTTTGTGACTGTTTGTAAATGACTGTTTTATGTCATGAATGCTGGGGAAGCATTTTGACCGTCTTGTGGATTAAGGTCATGAAGACCTAACTGTTAAAGTTGCAACTGCTGACGGAGAGTCAATGGAGGACGTCTCGCGTAGCAAGGTCGACCGAGGTCTTGACCAGCCTCGGTTCGATTTAAATGGTGAGCTTCCGGTACGGTGGATGAGGGACCAAGGAAGCGGCCTATGAGTGAAGCGCTAGGTCACCTACGAAGGATCCTAGAGGGTGCTGACCATACGGTGCTCGGGCTCTGGCTCGCCGAAGATACCCACACGTGCGTCGTGGAAGATATTGGAACAAGGAGTAAGAGTTGTTTTGTGAAACCGGGCATGGATCTGGTTGATTGACCTTGCTGGTCTTCAATGGATGAGTCCATGGCTCTTTATATGGATCTGTTGGTTGATCTTGCTGATCTTCAACGAGAGTCCATCTTGATTTTTATAAGTGATTATATTGCCGAGTATTATGGGCTAGGAACTATTGAAAAGGCCCCTGTGTGGACAGGTGGTGAGCGTTCTAGTTGCGAATGATGCCATAGATACTCTGATGATGGGAAATTATGAATCAACCGGATAAATTGGAAGATTATGATCAGTGGTACTATGGTTTCATTAAAGGATTGTTTTAAAGTTAGCTGATGCTAAGAAAAAGGTAATTTCATATTGGGTGTGTAAGTGGTGTGGCTAGTTTTATGTTTGCATGAACTTCCGGCTAGGGGGCCTTGGAACTCTTTTCCTTGGTACCCGGGACAAAACCTAACCAAATTCCAAATTGGATCCCATCACTACAGTGGTTGGGTGGTTGGCTAACCCATGGGATCGGATGGGGTTAGGCTGGATTGATGGATCCGTAAATCGAGACTCAATTTCCGTTATTACGATAGATGAAGTAAGTCCCGGATAGTAATTGTTCTATGGATAGGAATCAACGGCTGTGCCTCTTGATGGGGAAAAAAGCGTTGATCCCAATGATCCAAGTGCAAGTTTCTTCCTTGATCTGACCGAGTATCTTTATAGGTGCAGTCGGATCAGTTTGATCATTATTAATGGTCTTGACTACGTTAGAGTAAAAAGTTATCCTGGAGGAATCGCCCGTGCTTTCCGGATAAGGGAAGTTTTTCCGGGTTCGGTTTTGGAAAAACTGACGGATTAGTCTTTTGTCCGGATATCCGTGGACGAGGCCCCGAGTGTGGGACCCTGCCTCGCGCAAGAAGTGCTACTTCCGCTGCTAGTACCCCGAATCCGTTGCGTGGTGGGAATAGGGATCTCACAGTTGGTATCAGAGCAAATTGGTTAATAAAGATCAACTGAGAAGCCAAATATGTCAAAAATTTATCAAGAAGCACAAAAAGGTTGTAATTGTGTGATATAATTCATACAATTTGATATTCAAACTAAAATTCGTAATTAGTAATTGGGTCTTCAGATGGAAGTACCGTAATTATATAGAATCCCTGACTTGTTTGAGGCCTAGACATGATGGTATTTACCTTATAATTCCAAGGGCCGTGACTACCCCGTATATACCGAGAGTATACTGCAGCTCTTTACTGACAGTATATACGAGTAAATCTAAGACTTGAAATTATAAGCATTAATGCTATCCAGTTGATGATTTCGAATGTGGTTGATATGATTTTAAATTCTGTTTGGGAACTGATGAATTGATTGGGATTCTGATTGAAAAATGATGATTTTTAAAATTTAGTTGAAATATAATAACCTGAGCAAAACCACAACGAGGATGAATGGGACGACGAGTCCCTGTAATGATAAATGATGATAATGATTTCAGCAAATCACTATGAGATTAGTGGATTGTGCTGTCAAATTGCTACTGTTAATACTTGAGACGGTAGATCAAGTTAAGGGATGACAAATTGAGAACTTGCTTAACTGAAATTCCCGTGGAGGAATGTTCAGAAGGAAATTATTCGGTCACATACATACATCCACATTCACATTCCATATCCATATCTACATCCACATTCACATACATCCACATCCACATTCCCATTCACATCTATACATCCACATCTACATCCATATTCATATACATCCACATCCACATTTCCATTCACATCTATACATCCACATCTACATCCACATACATACATACATCCACATCCACATTCCATTTCACATCTATACATCCACATCTACATCCACATTCCCATTCACATCTACATCCACATTCACATACATCCACATCCACATTCCCATTCACATCTATACATCCACATCTACATCCACATTCACATACATCCACATCCACATTCCCATTCACATCTATACATCCACATTCATATACATCCACATCCACATTCCCATTCACATCTATACATCCACATCTACATCCACATACATACAAACATCCACATCCACATTCCCATTCACATCTACATCCACATTCCCATTCACATCTATACATCCACATTCATATACATCCACATCCACATTCCCATTCACATCTATACATCCACATTCCCATCCACATTCCCATTCACATCTATACATCCACATCCACATCCATATACATACATACATCCACATCCACATTCCCATTCACATCTATACATCCACATCTACATCCACATTCACATACATCCACATCCACATTCCCATTCACATCTATACATCCACATCTACATCCACATACATACATACATCCACATACATACATACATACATCCACATCCACATTCCCATTCACATCTATTCATCCACATCCACATCCACCTTCCCATTCACATCTATACATCCACATCTACATCCACATTCACATCCATACATCCACATTCACATCCATACATCCATATCCACATTCCCATTCACATCTATACATCCACATCTACATCCACATTCACATCCACATTCCCATTCACATCTATACATCCACATCTACATCCACATTCACATCTATGCATATACATCTTCATGTATACATCTATTTTCACATTCATACATCCATACTCCCATCTCCACATCCACACATCCATATACATACATCCATTTCCACATTCCCATTCATATAACCCCATATGCCTTCACATCTAATCTTTTACATCACATCCATTCTTGCCCTATCACAACCCATATACATCTTATCCTATCACATACACTTCTTACCTCATCCCATACACATCTTATCACATCTTAATTCATCTTATCACCTCTTATCACCTCTTATCACCTCTTATACACCTCTTATCACATCCTATCACATCTTAATTCATCTTATCACCTCTTATACACCTCTTATCACATCCTATCACATCTCATATCTATTTATAGAATACAAGAGAATTCTTATATTTGATATAAGATTTCTTTACACATTTACTTATCCATAAATTCTATTTAAGGAGATTAATACTTCCGAAGTAAAATCAATCTTTTATGCATCTTCCTATGCATAAATTCATTTTAAATAAAAATGACACTTTTGAATTAAAATTCAATCTTTTATGCATCTTCCTATGCATAAATTCAATTTAGATGAGAATGACACTTTTTGAATTAAAAATCAATTTTTTTATGCATCTTCTTATGCATAAATTCAATTTAGTAGGAATTACACTTTTAGAATAAAAGAATTTCTCTTATGCATCTAAGTTATGCATAAAATCCATTTATGAGGAAAATCACACTTTTAGTATAAAAAGAATGTCTTTTATGCATACCTCTATGCATAAAATCCAATATGATAAAAGTAACACCCTTACAATAAAATAATCAACTTTTTATGCATACCTCTATGCATGAAATTCAAATTTGATAAAAGTAACACTTTTGATATAAAAATTTATCCATTATGTATACTTCTATGCATGAAATAAAAATGTTAAAAGTAATACTTTTGATATAAAAATTTATCCTTTATGCATACTTCTATGCATGAAAATAAAAATAATAAAAATAACACTTTTGATATAAAAATTTATCCATTATGCATACTTCTATGCATAAAAATAATAAAAGTAACACTTTTGATATAAAAATTTAAGCATTATGCATACTTCTATGCATGAAATAAAAATGGTAAAAATAACACTTTTGATATAAAAACTTATCCTTTATGCATGATTAAAATTCAATTTCTCCATGATTATAATGAAATTCTTTCAATTAATCTAGGATGATAATTCCTAGAATATGGTAGGAAGTCCTCTTTTTATGCTTTGAATGAAATTATTTTATGCATAATTTTTATAAAAATTTTGCCATAGCTCCGCTGCTATGACTGATAAATCTCAAATTTTCTAAGGGATAAAGCTTATCATTAAGGAAAATAATTAAAATGATCTCTAATTGGATCATTAAACTATAATGGATTGAATCATCAATATGCATAAACTAAAAGTATAGAAAAAAAGCCATTAATTTGGCCTCAAGCATAGCTTAATCTTGGGTTAAGGAAAAGCTTTATGAAAAGCTTGATTTGGATTGAGAATGGGTCATGAGTATGACCATTTCTTGAGTGAGAGAGAGAAATTACATAAAAACCATTAAAATTTAAACATAAATGAAAATTAACTTCAATAGCATTTATTAAATTATGTAACTCTTCACTACTATTCACCAATTAACTTTAATATCATTTTTAAAAAAACCATACCAATTAAGCTTCTCAAGCTTGAGAGGGGTTGAGAAGAGAGAAACATTGAGAAATTATAGAAAAGATCAATATTCACTAATTACCTTCCAAATTGCTTGATTCTTTGTTCACGGTAGAGGCCCCCAACCAATCAATTGGTTAAGTATGTTGATGGAGCCACTAATGGGGATTGAAGAAAGAGGGAAGCTCCAAAAACTAGTGAATTATTAAATGAATTCACAGTTCTTGGCTTAGGTGGAGTAGAGTAACGATGCATAAACACTATATATTTTTCAACAAGGGAGAGGCTTCTATTTATAGGAAAAATTGAGCTCCTAACCAAACAAACTGATTCTAGAATTTTCCAAATCAGTTTGGTCAATTTTTGACCATTTTTAGGTCAGTTAAGCTAACTTTTTGGAACTAGACTTGAATGAGGAGAGAGGAGAGATGAAATATCTCAATTTTTATGAGTTTAAAACTCATTCAAGCATGTGAAATATGCACCTCCTTTAAAGAACTCCCCTTCCTTACATATGTGTCATAATGGAATCATTTTAATATTGCTCATAGTTTTTTTTTACTAATAAACCTTGTACATTTTCAACTCTTCATCTTATGTGAAATATGCACCTCCTTTAAAGAATTCCCCTTCCTTACATATGTGTCATAATGGAATCATTTTAATATTGCTCATAGTTTTTTTACTAATAAACCTTGTACATTTTCAACTCTTCATCTTATGTGAAATATGCACCTCCTTTAAAGAATTTCCCCTTCCTTACATATGTGTCATAATGGAATCATTTTAATATTGCTCATAGTTTTTTACTAATAAACCTTGTACATTTTCAACTCTTCATCTTATGTGAAATATGCACCTCCTTTAAAGAATTTCCCCTTCCTTACATATGTGTCATAATGGAATCATTTTAATATTGCTCATAGTTTTTTACTAATAAACCTTGTACATTTTCAACTCTTCATCTTATGTGAGCATTTAAGGGACTCCCCTTCCTTACATATGTGTCATAATAAAATCATTATACCCAAAATATCTCATATTTTTAATATTGCACATAGTTTTTTTACTAATAAACCTTGTACATTTTCAACTCTTCACCTTATGTGAGCATTTACTCATTTTTGGGTATTTTCTTTTTACAAGTTGGATTTATCTCCTCCCTACACATGGATTGATGCTATTGGTCCATAGGAACCTTAATTGGACCATAGTCTAAAGATTTCTGAAAATCTAGACCCTTAGGCTAAGGTTCTTTATACCTATTTTCAATTAATTCCAATTGCACATTGGAAAATTCTTTTTGAATTTCTATTTCAGGGGAACTCATCTGAATTAGGAGAGATATTTTTCTATCCAAAAATATTCAAAATCTGAATATTCTCTCTCTAGAATATTTCTCTCTCTCTAGGCTAAAACAGATAGAAACAAGGTCTTTATATTTCTGAAGAGGGATTGATTACAGGGAAAGATACTAGACATCAAAAAGGGGGTGGGGGAGGAATCTTACATTCTACCCCACTTAAAAAATGCGAGATGTCCTCATCTCGCAAACTGGGATAATTTCGCAAGATGCACGAATATGAGACTTAAAGAAAAATTTTAATTAACCACCAAGAAACGTCTTAAAGAGAGCAAGATTCAAAATAAGAACAAGATTTAAGCTTTATTCATTCTCGGAACTTATACAGTAAAGATAGAAGAACTCTTTACACTTCCATAAGCCCGTCCATCATATGATCACAAAAGCAGTCCTCACAAGCTGCACAAGTATAAGGTAACTCATCTATGGGAATAATTCTGTTGGTTATTGCTGCACCTATCTCAGAGGTATGAGGTGATCTAACAAAAGGACCTCTGAGAGGCAAGCCAAAAACGGGATAAAGGCATATCTTCTCATGAGGAAGAAAACATGCCAGTAAATAAGAAGACCCGCTCAGAAAACCCAAGATGCCTTGATCTCATGACACAGTAATATCGGGGACCCAAACCCAAAGCTTCAATAACCATGGCCAAGCGGACATTGTTACGAAAGTGCTGCTGACCCCAGGGTGTTACCTAGTTATGTTTTGATAGGTCCGCCATTTGGTTTGCGCTACAGAAGTTCCCAAGTGAGGGAAAAGTGAGCGCTCATACTGCTCTATAAAATCCTTCTTCACAGATTCACTTGCGTCTTGAAGGTGAGGAATCATTATGGATAAAACTAGTTCTTGTTGCCAAGCCATGAAGGAGATTAAGAAAGAAAGGAGATCGATGGAAGTAAGATTACTGTGAGCGACAAGTAAAAGTTACGACTTATATAAAGGAAGGAGCTAGCGTAACTTAGAAGCCAACAATAACTTGCCACTGAAGTTTTACTGTCTTTCCATGATTTGGGTTTGACACATTTTTCTATAGAAGGCATTAAGAATTTTGAGGTGAAGAGATAAAAGAAGCTTGTAGGCTAAGTCACCTACTTTCATTGAATTCAGATATAAGGCTCACAATATCTGGGGGATAACTTCATATACTCCCCAAGAGATAAAGAACTTCTTTTGGGCCGTACTCGAATGAAGACCAAAACCTTGATATCCAAAACATCGATTCTCACTTCTGAACTCATTGTTCTGAATCCTTAAAACAGGTGGGACTCTTGAGAAGTATTCTAGAAAAAGGGTCTTCCTTTGTTAAACAAAACTTTCTTTTATTTTAGAGAGGGAATAATTATAAGATCAGAAAGGGAGATTCTTACTCCTGTATACCTCGAAGGTTGGGGAGGAATCTTACAGGTCTAGCTCTACCATATGGTAGAGCAAGAATGCATCAATCTAGCTGTGTTCCATACACATCAACAAAACCAATTACTCCAAGAAGAGACCTACTTCACATGACAAGATCCAAGGAGCTAGAATTGCATTTGATCTAGCTTTACCATGAGGTAGAGCTCTATTATACCTAGGCCACATCGTAGAGCTAGAATGCTTTGAGGTCCAGCTCTACCATGTGGTGGAGCTCGAATTGCATTTGAGGTCTAGCTCTACCATGTGGTAGAGCTAGACTTCAACGAATGTAACTGACTGAGGTTGAATATAACTGTGGTAGAGCTGTATTCTACATAAACCTCATTGCAGAGATAGAATGCTTTGAGGTCTAGCTCTACCATGTGGTGGAGTTAGAATTGCATTTGAGGTCTAGCTCTACCATGTGGTGGAGCTAGAATCATAGAGGTAGAAAGCTTTGAGGTCTAGCTCTACCATGTGGTTGAGCAAGAATGCATCGATCTAGCTGTGTTCCATACACATCAACAAAACCAATTACTCCAAGAAGAGACCTACTTCACATGACAAGAACCAAGGAGCTAGAATTGCATTTGATCTAGCTCTACCACGTGGTAAAAATGTATTCTACCTAGACCACATCGTAGAGCTAGAATGCTTTGAGGTCCAGCTCCACCATGTGGTGGAGCTAGAATGCATTCTTCTAGCTCTACCATGTGGTAGAGCTGGACTTCAATAAATGTAACCAGCTGAGGTTGAATGTAACTGTGGTAGAGCTGTATTCTACCTAAACCACATTGTAGAGATAGAATGCTTTGAGGTCTAGATCTACCATGTGGTGGAGCTAGAATTGCATTTGAGGTCTAAAGCTTTGAGGTCTAAAGCTTTGAGGTCTAGCTCTACCATGTGGTAGAGCAAGAATGCATCGATCTAGCTGTGTTCCATACACATCAACAAAACCTATTACTCCAAGAAGAGACCTACTTCACATGACAAGAACCAAGGAGCTAGAATTGCATTTGATCTAGCTCTACCACGTGGTAGAGCTGTATTCTACCTAGACCACATCGTAGAGCTAGAATGCTTTGAGGTCCAGCTCCACCATGTGGTGGAGCTAAAATGCATTCTTTTAGCTCTACCATGTGGTAGAGCTAGACTTCAATGAATGTAACCGGCTGAGGTTGAATGTGACTATGGTAGAGCTGTATTCTACCTAAACCACATTGTAGAGATAGAATGCTTTGAGGTCTAGCTCTACCATGTGGTGGAGCTACAATTGCATTTGAGGTCCAGCTCTACCATGTGGTAGAGCTGTTTTCTATGTAGACTACATCGTAGAGCTAGAATGCTTTGAGGTCCAGCTCTACCATGTGGTGGAGCTAGAATGCATTCTTCTAGCTCTACCATGTGGTAGAGCTAGACTTCAATGAATGTAACTAGCTGAGGTTGAATGTAACTGTGGTAGAGCTAGACCTCGAAGCTTTCTACCTTTACGATTCTTACTCCACCACATGGTAGAGCTAGACCTCAAATGCAATTCTAGCTCCACCACATATGGTAGAGGTAGACCTGAAAGCATTTTATCTTAATTACTCCATCTTGGAGCTCTCAAAAATATATTTATTAGTCTTGCTCTACCACATGGTAGAGCAAGATAAATGCATTCTAGCTGGACTTCAAAGTATTCTAGTGCTGGTTTTTCAATGGATATTATCTCTACCAGGTGGCAGAGCAAGATTAATAAATTTATTGACTAGAATGCTTTGAAATCTAGCTCTACCATGTGGTGGAGATAGAATGCATTCTTCTAGCTCTACCATGTAACTATGGTAGAGCTGTATCCTACCTAAACCACATTATAGAGATAGAATGCTTTGAGGTCTAGCTCTACCATGTGGTGGAGCTAGAATTGCATTTCAAGTCTAGCTCTACCATGTGGTGGAGCTAGAGACGTAGAGGTAGAAAGCTTTGAGGTCTAGCTCTACCATGTGTGGTAGAGCAAGAATGCATCGATCTAGCTGTGTTCCATACACATCAACAAAACCAATTACTCCAAGTAGAGACTTACTTCACATGACAATAACCAAGGAGCTAGAATTACATTTGATCTAGCTCTACCACGTGGTAGAGCTTTATTCTACCTAGACCACATCGTAGGGCTAGAATGCTTTGAGGTCCAGCTCTACCATGTGGTGGAGCTAGAATTGCATTCTTCTAGCTCTACCATGTGGTAGAGCTAGACTTCAACGAATGTAACCGGCTGAGGTTGAATGTAACTGTGGTAGAGCTGTATTCTACCTAAACCACATTGTAGAGATAGAATGCTTTGAGGTCTAGCTATACCATGTGGTGGAGCTAGAATTGCATGTGAATTATTCTAGCTCTACCATGTGGTGGACCTAGAGTTGTAGAGGTAGAAAGCTTTGAGGTCTAGCTCTACCATGTGGTAGAGCAAGAATGTTCCATACACATCAACAAAACCAATTACTCAAAGAAGAGACCTGCTTCACATGACAAGATCCAAGGAGCTAGAATTGCATTTGATCTAGCTCTTCCACGAGGTAGAGTTGTATTCTACGTAGGCCACATCGTAGAGCTAGAATGCTTTTAGGTCCAGCTCTACCATGAGGTGGAGCTAGAATTGAACTTGAGGTCTAGTTCTACCATGTGCTAGAGCTAGACTTCAACGAATGTAACCGGCTGAGCTTGAATGTAACCGGCTGAGCTTGAATGTAACTGTGGTAGAGCTGTATTCTACCTAAACCACATTGTAGAGATAGAATGCTTTGAGGTCTAGCTCTACCATGTGGTGGAGTTAGAATTGCATTTGAGGTCTAGCTCTACCATGTGGTGGAGCTAGAATCGTAGAGGTAGAAATCTTTGAGGTCTAGCTCTACCATGTGGTAGAGCAAGAATGCATCGATCTAGCTACGTTCCATACACACCAACAAAACCAATTACTTCAAGAAGAGACCTATTTAACATGACAAGAACCAAGGAGCTAGAATTACATTTGATCTAGCTGTACGACGTGGTAGAAATAAATTCTACCTAGACCACATCGTAGAGCTAGAATGCTTTGACCTCCAGCTCCACCATGTGGTGGAGCTAGAATACATTCTTCTAGGTCTACCATGTGGTAGAGCTAGACTTCAACGAATGTAACCGGCTCAGGTTGAATGTAACTGTGGTAGAAAGTCAATATTAGATAAAGTGGGAAAAATCCCATTCCCATGAAAAAAGTGAGGGTATGGTAAACTCATCCAAAAGTTTGTCAAAACATATTCATGTGACATATCATTGAAAAGAGCTTGAAAAGTAGAATCTAGATCTACTTTGTCCGACAAATTTGGAGTTTGCATGTTCAAGTTATGGCCAAAACAATTTTTTTAAATACATTCCCATTTTGAGGGATTTTTTTCATTTTATCTAATATTGACTTTAGAGCTGTATTCTACCTAAACCACATTGTAGAGATAGAATGCTTTGAGGTCTAGCTCTACCATGTGTTGGAGCTAGAATTGCATTTCAGGTCTAGCTCTACCATGTGTTGGAGCTAGAATTGCATTTCAGGTCTAGCTCTACCATGTGGTGGAGCTAGAATCATAGAGGTAGAAAGCTTTGAGGTCTAGCTCTACCATGTTGTAGAGCAAGAATGCATCGATCTAGCTGTGATCCATACACATCAACAAAACCAATTACTCCAAGAAGAGACCTACTTCACATGACAAGAACCAAGGAGCTAGAATTGCATTTGATCTAGCTCTACCACGTGGTAGAAATGTATTCTACCTAGACCACGTCGTAGAGCTAGAATGCTTTGAGGTCCAGCTCCACCATGTGGTGGAGCTAGAATGCATTCTTCTAGCTCTACCGTCTGGTAGTAGGACTTCAACGAATGTGATTGGCTGAGGTTGAATGTAACTGTGGTAGAGCTGTATTCTACCTAAACCACATTGTAGAGATAGAATGCTTTGAGCTCTAGCTCTACCATGTGGTGGAGCTAGAATTGCATTTGAGGTCTAGCTCTACCATGTGGTGAAGCTAGAATTGCATTTGAGGTCTAACGCTTTGAGGTCTAGCTCTACCATGTGGTAGAGCAAGAATGCATTGATATAGCTGTGTTCCATACACATCAACAAAACCAATTACTCCAAGAAGAGACCTACTTCACATGACAAGAACCAAGGAGCTAGAATAGCATTTGATCTAGCTCTACCGCGTGGTAGAGCTGTATTCTACCTAGACCACATCGTAGAGCTAGAATTCTTTGAGGTCCAGCTCCACCATGTGGTGGAGCTAGCATGCATTCTTCTAGCTCTACCATCATGTGGTAGAGCTAGACTTCAATAAATGTAATCGGCTGAGGTTGAATGTGACTATGGTAGAGCTGTATTCTACCTAAACCACATTGTAGAGATAGAATGCTTTGAGGTCTAGCTCTACCATGTGGTGGAGCTAGAATTGCATTTGAGGTCTATCTCTACCATGTTGTAGAGCTATATTCTATCTAGACTACATCGTAGACCTAGAATGCTTTGAGGTCCAGCTCTACCATGTGGTGGAGCTAGAATGCATTCTTCTAGCTCTATCATGTGATAGAGCTAAGTGTGGTAGAGCTAGACCTCGAAGCTTTCTACCTTTACAATTCTAGCTCCACCACATGGTAGAGCTACACCTCAAATGTAATTTTAGCTCCACCACATGGTAGAGCTAGACCTCAAAGCATTCTATCTTAATTACTCCATCTTGGAGCTCTCAATACATTTATTAGTCTTGCTCTACCACATGGTAAAGCTAGATAAATGCATTCTAGCTGGACTTCAAAGTATTCTAGTGCTGGTTTTCCAATGGATATTATCTCTACCAGGTGGCAGAGCAAGATCAATGAATGTATTGACCTGAATGCTTTGAAATCTAGCTCTACCATGTGGTGGAGGTAGTAAGCATTCCTCTAGCTCTACCATGTGGTAGAGCTAGAGTTCAATGAATGTAACCAGCTGAGGTTGAATGTAACTGTGGTAGAGCTGTATTCTACCTAAACCACATTGTAGAGATAGAATGCTTTGAGGTCTAGCTCTACCATGTGGTGGAGCTAGAATTGCATTTGAGGTCTAGCTCTACCATGTGGTGGAGCTAGAATTGCATTTGAGGTCTAAAGCTTTGAAGTCTAGCTCTATTATGTGGTAAAGCAAAATGCTTCGATCTAGCTGTGTTCCATACACATCAACAAAACCTATTACTCCAAGAAGAGACCTACTTCACATGACAAGAACCAAGGAGCTAGAATTGCATTTGATCTAGCTCTACCACGTGGTAGAGCTGTATTCTACCTAGACCACATCGTAGAGCTAGAATGCTTTGAGGTCCAGCTCCACCATGTGGTGGAGCTAGAATGCATTCTTCTAGCTCTACCATGTGGTAGAGCTAGACTTCAATGAATGTAACCGGCTGAGGTTGAATGTGACTATGGTAGAGCTGTATTCTACCTAAACTACATTGTAGAGATAGAATGCTTTGAGGTCTAGCTCTACCATGTGGTGGAGCTAGAATTGCATCTGAGGTCTAGCTCTACCATAGACCTCAAATGCAAATCTAGATCCACCACATATGGTAGATGTAGACCTCAAAGCATTTTATCTTAATTACTCCATCTTGGAGCTCTCAATACATTTATTAGTCTTGCTCTACCACATGGTAGAGCTGGATAAATGCATTCTAGCTTGACTTTTTGAGGTCTAGCTCTACCATGTGGTGGAGATGGAATTGCATTTGAGGTCTAGCTCTACCATGTGGTGGAGCTAGAATTGCATTTGAGGTCTAAAGCTTCAAGGTCTAGCTCTACCATGTGGTAGAGCAAAAATGCATCGATCTAGCTGTGTTCCATACACATAAACAAAACCAATTACTCCAAGAAGAGACCTACTTCACATGACAAGAACCAAGGAGCTAGAGTTGCATTTGATCTAGCTCTACCACATGGTAGAGCTGTGTTCTACCTAGACTACATCGTAGAGCTAGAATGCTTTGAGCTCCAGCTCCACCATGTGGTGGAGCTAGAATGCATTCTTCTAGCTCTACCATCATGTGGTAGAGCTAGACTTCAATGAATGTAACCGACTGAGGTTGAATGTAACTGTGGTAGAGCTAGACCTCAAAGCTTTCTACCTCTACTATTCTAGCTTCACCACATGGTAGAGCTAGACCTCAAATGCAATTCTAGATCCACCACATGGTAGAGCTAGACCTCAAAGCATTCTATCTTAAGTACTCCATCTTGGAGCTCTCAATACATTTATTAGTCTTGCTCTACCAGATGGTAGAGCTAGATAAATGCATTCTAGCTAGACTTCAAAGTATTCTAGTGCTGGTTTTTTAATGGATATTATCTCTACCAGGTGGCAGAGCAAAATTAATAAATGTATTGACCAGAATGCTTTGAAATCTAGCTCTACCGTGTGCTGGAGCTAGAATGCATTCTTCTAGCTCTACGATCATGTGGTAGAGCTAGACTTCAATGAATGTAACCGACTGAGGTTGAATGTAACTGTGGTAGAGCTTTATTCTTCCTAAACCACATTGTAGAGATAGAATGCTTTGAGGTCTAGCTCTACCATGTGGTGGAGCTAGAATTGCATTTCAGGTCTAGCTCTACCATGTGGTGGAGCTAGAGTCGTAGAGGTAGAAAGCTTTGAGGTCTAGCTCTACCATGTGGTAGAGCAAGAATGCATCGATCTAACTGTGTTCCATACACATCAACAAAACCACAAGAAGAGACCTACTTCACATGACAAGAACCAAGGAGCTAGAATTGCATTTGATCTAGCTCTACCATGTGGTAGAAATGTATTCTACCTAGACCACATCGTAGAGCTAGAATGCTTTGAGGTCCAGCTCCACCATGTAGTGGAGCTAGAATGCATTCTTCTAGCTCTACCATGTGGTAGAGCTAGACTTCAACGAATGTAACCGGCTGAGGTTGAATGTAACTGTGGTAGAGCTGTATTCTATCTAAACCACATTGTAGAGATAGAATGCTTTGAGGTCTAGCTCTACCATGTGGTGGAGCTAGAATTGCATTTGAGGTCTAAAGCTTTGAGGTCTAGCTCTACCATGTGGTAGAGCTAGAATGCATCAATCTAGCTGTGTTCCATACACATCAACAAAACCAATTACTCCAAGAAGAGACCTACTTCACATGACAAGAACCAAGGAGCTAGAATTGCACTACATCTAGCTCTACCACGTGGTAGAGCTGTATTCTACCTAGACCACATCGTAGAGCTAGAATGCTTTGAGGTCCAGCTCTACCATGTGGTGGAGCTAGAATGCATTCTTCTAGCTCTACCATGTGGTAGAGCTAGACTTCAATGAATGTAACCGGCTGAGGTTGAATGTGACTATGGTAGAGCTGTATTCTACCTAAACCACATTCTAGAGATAGAATGCTTTGAGGTCTAGCTCTACCATGTGGTGGAGCTAGAATTGCATTTGAGGTCTAACTCTACCATGTGGTAGAGCTGTATTCTATCTAGACTACATCGTAGAGCTAGAATGCTTTGAGGTCCAGCTGTACCATGTGGTGGAGCTAGAATGCATTCTTCTAGCTCTACCATGTGGTAGAGCTAGACTTCAATGAATGTAACCGGCTGAGGTTGAATGTAACTGTGGTAGAGCTAGACCTCAAAGCTTTCTATCTCTACGATTCTAGATCCACCACATGGTAGAGCTAGACCTCAAATGCAATTCTAGATCTACCACATATGGTAGATGTAGACCTCAAAGCATTTTATCTTAATTACTCCATCTTGGAGCTCTCAATACATTTATTAGTCTTGCTCTACCACATGGTAGAGCTGGATAAATGCATTCTAGCTTGACTTTTTGAGGTCTAGCTCTACCATGTGGTGGAGCTAGAATTGCATTTGAGGTCTAGCTCTACCATGTGGTGGAGCTAGAATTGCATTTGAGGTCTAAAGCTTCGAGGTCTAGCTCTACCATGTGGTAGAGCAAAATTGCATCGATCTAGCTATGTTCCATACACATCAACAAAACCAATTACTCCAAGAAGAGACCTACTTCACATGACAAGAACCAAGGAGCTAGAATTGCATTTGATCTAGCTCTACCACGTGGTAGAGCTGTATTCTACCTAGACCACATCGTAGAGCTACAATGCTTTGAGCTCCAGCTCTACCATGTGGTGGAGCTAGAATGCATTCTTCTAGCTCTTCAATGTGGTAGAGTTAGACTTCAATGAATGTAACCGCCTGAGGTTGAATGTGACTATGGTAGAGCTGTATTCCACCAAAACCACATTGTAGAGATAGAATGCTTTGAGGTCTAGCTCTACCATGTGGTGGAGCTAGAATTGCATTTGAGGTCTAGCTCTACCATGTGGTAGATCTGTATTCCATATAGACTACATCATAGAGCTAGAATGCTTTGAGGTTCAGCTCTACCATGTGGTGGAGCTA